>NC_090376.1:14145310-14770310 GCF_036365525.1 Heterodontus francisci | reverse complement strand
CTTCTTTCAATTTAGTATACTGTATTTGCTGCTCACAATGTGATCTCCTCTGCACTGGGGAGTCCAAATGCAAATTAGTTAACCGCTTTGTGGAACACCTCTGCTCAGTCTGTGAACATGACCCCGAGCTTCCAGTTGCTGGCCATTTCAACACCCCCTCCCCCGCCCCCGCTCTCATGCTCACATCTCTGTCCTGGGATTGCTGCAGTGTTCCAGCAAACATCAATGCAAGCTCGAGGAACAGTATCTCATTTACCAATTAGGCACACTACAGCCTGCCGGACTGAACATTGAATTCAATAATTTCAGAGCATGACGGGCCCCCCATTTTTATGTTTAGTTATTTTTTCTATTTTTCTATTTTATTTTTTATTTGGTTATTTTATTTTAGTTTTTTTTGGTTTGGTCAGTTTGTTTCTACAGTGCCTACCCACTGTTTCTGTTTTTTAAAAAAATGTTAATGTTTGTGCTTGGAGTACTTTGTGCTTTACAGTCAATTCTGTACGAACGCTTAGTCTTTCAGCACACCATTAACATGCTGTTTGCCTTTGTTCCATGACCTTCTGGTCAGTTATTCTCTGTGACCTTGTCCTATCAACAGCTTCTCTTTTGTTATCTCTTGCCCCGCCCCCACTTTACTCACTTAAAACCTTTTACATTTCTAAGATTTGCCAGTTCTGAAGAAGGATCACTGACCAGAAACGTTAACTCTGCTTCTCCCTCCACAGATGCTGCCAGACCTGCTAAGCATTTCCAGCATTTCTTGTTTTTATTTAAATTGGAAGTGTGGAGGACTGAAGTGATCGATAAGTGGAATTTGGTGCGGGTTAGGCTGCGGGCAGCAGAGATTTGCTGGAGGGTGGCGGGTGGGTGGTCGCAGAAAGCCTGTCCATTTTTAACTAATTTCAATCCAAGCTAGCCACCTTGCCACAATGTTAACTGAATTCCGCCCAGAGAAAACTAGTGCGATCAGCTTTTGCTGATCGATTTTACCTACTATTGACTTCAAAAGAATAAAGAATAAAGAAAAGCGAATGGAACTGAGTTGTCTGTAGTTCTAGGACCAGAATGCTAGAGATTGCGACTTACATCTGGCCTATGGATTGTGAAGTAGGGCAATCCTGTGGTGTCTAAAACTGAAGACTATTTAGTATTCACTTACTGAGAATTTGGAATTCCCACTGCTAAAACTTTCATTAAAGATGATATGCATACTATTCTCAGATATCTCCTGAGGGTCATTCTGGGCCTATATCTTATTATGTACTTGTTTTATTTTTAATTATTTAGACCAATGGTGAATTAACATCAAGAAAATTTACTCTCTGGTTCCTGGATATGCTTGTACAGTTTGTGCTTCATCAGTCTTCCCTGTCTCATATCACAAAAATGAGACCATCTGTTGTTTGCCAATTTCATCTTTACCTTCCACAATCAGTTTTGGCTTGCTTTCTTTTGGAAAATTAAATAAATTAGAAGCAAATTGAAGTGGTGCAGTAAGACTGCCCAAAATAACAAGATAAAAGTTAACCTGCGATACACCATGGATTACTGTATCAACTTTTCCCCAATTAACTCTCTTCCTCTGTGCTCATGACTGCTGAGGTGTGGTTCAATGAAGCCAGTTCCTGTCCACTGTCTCACCCAAATATCTATTCTTCCTGTGTGAGTACTAACAGGCTACACTTTGCCTCTCTCTTCTCCTTTAAACCTGCCTCGTTCACCAAGCCTTTTGGTCATCATTGCTAACTTGTCATTCTTTGTCCATTTTCCTCATGTCTGTGAAGCATTGTGGCAGGTTTTTCCATGTTAGAGACGCTGTGTTAAGGCATCACATCCAAAGTCCGCACGCAAACATAAATGCACACATCGGCACACAGGCATATACCTAAATATACACTCACATATACACACACTCATATGCATTCATACTTACATAAACACATGCCCGCACACGTACAAAGGCTTGCACATTTTACAGTAGGAATCACAACTTGTCTTCTCCTCCACAGTCCATGGATCCTAACGTGAAATGTAATATCTCTGGTTCTACGCTGAGCTTAGATCAGCTAATACAAGACAAACTAGGGAATGAATCTGGGGCATTGCAGGTCTACTCGGCGCAACACCACACCATCTGCTGCATCTTGTAAGCTGAAGTACTGGAATCTTTATGAAAGTACATTGGTCTAAATGTAAAACAGTGCCCGGAATTGAGACCTTCTCGATATGACTAGATATTTGAGAAGATTGGTAGGAATTCTGAACAGCCAGGTTTGAAATCTATTTTGCTTCCAGAACAGAATTATCTGCAAAGGCATTTTGGAAGTGAAATGATCCCCCACTTCAGAATCTAGGGCAGCAATGCTGAAACACACCAACATATCAGGATGTAGCATAATGCTGTTACTGTCCAGAGAACATGTGTCTGACAACAAGCATTGATTTTGCCAGAGGCAGATTCTTCACGTGTTTCAAATGCAAATGGTCAGGATACCAACAAATCCACTGCAGAGCTACTTAAAGTTTAATTAGCTCTTGCCGCACTAACTTTTTTTATAGCTCATTCAGACAATGTTCACTGCACTATCTCAGTCTTAATATATTAAGTGGATCGATTAGTCTTAAACAAATACATTTGTTCTCACGACATTCTTTATTTTTTAGTTTAAGTCATACGATTCTTGTCAGCGTACCATTACAATGCAGTTCCCTTAATTTCAACAGAATAAATACACACAAGCTCAACTAGGTTAAAAGAGTGTTGTGAGAACAATTGCATTTGTTAGACACGAATCACTCCACTCATTATATATCGATAAGGAAGTGAATATACTGACAGCATCTGAAGTGAGCTAAATTGGCCAGGTATGTCCTGTCCACAAAAGCAGAACAAATCCAATCTGGCCAATTACTGCCCCATCAGTTTACTTTCAAACATCAGAAAAGTGATGGAAGATGCCATTGATAACGCTATCAAGTAACCCTTAGCCACCAATAATCTGCTCACCGATGCTCACTTTATGCTCTATCGGGGCCACTCGGCTCCACTCCATGCCTTGGTTCAAACACTGTGTAATCAGCAGCAGACATCCCCACTTACACATCCCTACCTTACAATGGAGGGAAAGTCATTAAAGAAGCAGCTGAAGATGGTTAGGTCCAGGACACTGCCCTGAGGAACTCCAGCGATGGCCTGAGGCCGAGATGAGTGACTTCCAACAACCACAACCTTTTTCTTTTGTGCTAAATATGACTCCAACAAGTGAAGAGGTTTCCCCCAATTCTCATTGCCTTCAATTTTACGAGGGCTCCTTGATGCCACACATGGTCAAATACTGCCTTGATATCAAGGGCCGTACATGCCCATGTGCAGCAAGCCCTGGACAACATTCAGCATTGGACTGTTAAATGGCAAATAACATTCGCACCACATAAGTGCCAGGCAATTACCATCTCCAACAAGAGATAATCTAACCATCTCCCCTTGACAGTCAATGGCATTACCATCGCTGAATCCCCCACCATCAACATCCTGGGGCCTAAACGTAACAAGCCTGGCCACATAAACATTTTGGCAACAAGAACTGGTCAGAGGCTGGGAATTCTGCAGTAATTAACTCACCTATTGACTCCCCAAAGCCAGCCACCATCTACAAGGCTCAATTCAGGAGTGTGATGGAATACTCTTTGCTTAGCTGGATAAGTGTAGCTTCAACACCACTCAAGAAGCTCACCAGCATTCAGGACAAAACAGCCCGCCACCCTAAACATTCACTCCCTTCACCAGGGGCACACTTTGGTAGCAGTGTGTACCATATTCTAAATGCACTGTAGCAGCTCGCAAAGACTCCTTCAACAGCTCCTTCCAAATCCGTGACCTCTACTGCCTAAAAGAACAAGGGCAGCAGATGCATGGGAACACCACCACCTGCAGGTTCCCCTCCAATCCACACACTATCCTGACTTGGAACTATATCGCCATTCCTTCACTGTCGCTGGGTCAAAATCCTGGAACTCCCTTCCTAACAGCACTGTTGCTGTACCGACACCACATGGACTGCAGCAGTTCAAGAAGTGGCTCAGCATCACCTCCTCAGGGGTAGTTAGGGATGGGCAGTAAATACTGGCTTTGCCAGTGATGCCCACATCCCATGAATGAATAAGAAAAAACTGGGCTGCACTGTATTCAGAACAAGGAAGTGATTGTGAAGGTTTGCGACGGATCTCCTCACATGTAGCTTTCTGGACAGTAATCCTTCTGACCAATGGCTAGCACCAAAGCATCTGATGTTGCCATTTTTCATCCTTCCTTAGTCCTTCCTTAGCAGTATAGACGTCTTGTGATGGCTGGCACAATTGTCCTCTTTTACTACTCTTGGTTCATTGTTTGAGTGGCCACCTCCTCTGATAGGTTAACTTATGTGTTGAACTTTTTACAGCATTTGTTCCGTTTCTGTTATCAGTGATATCTCTGCTAATCCTGATATACACTCACATTTTTTACCATTTCAGCAGTTCATAGTTAGCTACAGTTCGTTAGCAGGTCCAGGGTGGATTACCTGTTCCCCTGACTCACACAAATCTTTTCTAGATATATCAAGTATGTAATCTCAAGATCCATATGTCAAGTTAACGGTCCCAGAAGCCTTCAATGTTTAACTCATAACGGTTTCCTTTTTAAGACAGTGGGGAGTCTTACAAGAAGGTTTGTGAACTGAGCACAAGGTTCCCACTGCTAATTTAAATGACTAAAAATAATCCTGTGCGCTTGTTTTTCTAATATGTGCTCCTGGCCAGTGAGCTGGTCTTTTCTGCTGTCCCTGAACTAAAGAATTAGGAACACCCCGCTTATCCCCAACACTGATATCTTTAATCACAGTTTCAGTCTAATGCGAGTACTTGTGGGTTTGACAGGGCATATTTATATCGAGATACAAACACAAACTCTTCTTAGTATCCTCCTACAGCCTGTTCAAAATGTGAAGAACTAATGTGCAATTAAACCTTCTCACTTGGTAGACAGGTGGCCTCTGATATTACAGCTGCACAATTTAACAACAAGTTGCTATGATATGGAATGTACTGCCTGAAAGGGTGGAGGAAGCAGATGCAATAGTAACTTTCAAAGGGAATTTGGTGGGGAATCATTTGCTGGACTGTGGGGAAAGAGCAGGGGAGTGGAAGTAATTGGATAGCTCTTTCAAAAGGCCATCACAGGCGTGATGGGCCAAATGGCCTCCTTCTTTGCTGCATCCGATGATGTATGGTGAAAGGAATGTGCTGCATGGCCTTTTCTCTTTCATTATTTTTCTTATGTTCTTATGCATGTGTTTCTTAATCGTCTAACATTGGCTCATGATTTGCTTAGGTGGCCAAGGTGCTGGCTTCTTTGGAGACTTGATGCACTATTAAGTTTTCTTTGGCGTTGAATATTGAATCTGCAGACCAGATTCCAGCCTGTTCTATTCCTCGAGTGTTTAGATAATTGTGACGTTGCTCTGTTAGAACAAAGAACAAACAAAGAACAAAGAACAGTACAACACAAGAACAGGCCATTCGGCCCTCCAAGCCTGCGCCGATCTTGATGCCTGCCTAAACTAAAACCTTCTGCACTTCCATCCCTCTATTCCCATCCTATTCATGTATTTGTCAAGATGCCTCTTCAACGTCGCTATCGTACCTGCTTCCTCCACCTCCCCCGGCAGCAAGTTCCAGGCACTCACCACCCTCTGTGTAAAGAACTTGCCTCGCATATCCCCTCTAAACTTTGCCCCTCTCACCTTAAACCTATGTCCCCTAGGAACTGACTCTTCCACCCTGGGAAAAAGCTTCTGATTATCCACTCTGTCCATGCTGCTCATAACTTTGTAAACCTCTATCATGTCGCCCCTCCACCTCCGTCGTTCCAGTGAAAACCTCTCCTCATAGCTAATGCCCTCCAGACCAGGCAACATCCTGGTAAACCTCTTCTATACCCTCTCCAAAGCCTCCACGTCCTTCTGGTAGTGTGGCGACAGCATGACTTGCCAATTCTTATACTCTATGCCCCGACCAATGAAGGCAAGCATGCCGTATGCCTTCTTGACTACCTTATCCACCTGCGTTGCCACTTTCAGTGACCTGTGGACCTGTACACCCAGATCTCTCTGCCTGTCAATGCTCCTAAGGGTTCTGCCATTTACTGTATACTTCTCACCTGCACTAGACCTTCTAAAATGCATTACCTCACATTTGTCCGGATTAAACTCCATCTGCCATTTCTCCGCCCAAGTCTCCAACCGATCTATATCCTTTGACAGTCCTCATCATTATCCGCAACTCCACCAACCTTTGTGTCGTCCGCAAACTTACTAATCAGACCAGCTACATTTTCCTCCACATCATTTATATATACTACAAACAGCAAAGGTCCCAGCACTGATCCCTGCGGAACACCACTAGTCACATCCCTCCATTCAGAAAAGCAACCTTCCACTGCTACCCTCTGTCTTCTATGACAGAACCAGTTCTGTATCCATCTTGCCAGCTCACCTCTGATCCCATGTGACTTCACCTTTTGTATCAGTCTGCCATGAGGGACCTTGTCAAAGGCTTTACTGAAGTCCATATAGATAACGTCCACTGCCCTTCCTTCATCAATCATCTTCGTCACTTCCTCAAAAAACTCTATCAAATTAGTGAGACACGACCTCCCCTTCACAAAACCATGCTGTCTCTCGCTAATAAGTTTGTTTGTTTCCAAATGGGAGTAAATCCTGTCCCGAAGAATCCTCTCTAATAATTTCCCTACCAGTGCCGTAAAGCTCACCGGCCTATAATTTCCTGGATTATCCTTGCTACCCTTCTTAAACAAAGGAACAACATTGGCTATTCTCCAGTCCTCTGGGACCTCACCTGTAGCCAACGAGGATGCAAAGATTTCTGTCAAGGCCCCAGCAATTTCTTCCCTTGCCTCCCTCCGTATTCTGGGGTAGATCCCATCAGGCCCTGGGGACTTATCTGCCTTAATGCTTTGCAAGACACCCAACACCTCCTCCTTTTTGATAATGAGATGACTGAGACTATCTACACTCCCTACCCAAGTCCTTCTCTTTGGTGAATACTGATGCAAAGTACTCATTTAGTACCTCGCCCATTTCCTCTGGCTCCACGCATAGATTCCCTTCTCTGTCCTTGAGTGGGCCAACCCTTTCCCTCTTGCTCCTATATACGTATAAAAAGCCTTGGGGTTTTCCTTAATCCTGTTTGCCAATGACTGACCTTCAGTGTGGTTAGCAGCTAAACCCTACACAATAAAGCATAACCAAGCACATTTAAACAGCTGACAATGGTATTGATAGAATATTTGAAATGCTGAACTGTCCTTCAAATGTTCATGCCAACCATTTGTTCTATTATGAGGGGCTCCTCGGAACATTTTGCCAATCATTGTGGAAATTTGAAAACTACATAGAATTGCTATTTGCTATGGGATCATGCTGGATTTTCTCTAGCAGATACAACTAAACTTCAATTATTGAATCTCTATAGCTTCATAATGCTGCTTGTGCTATCCAAAGCCTTACTAAGTCTGGAGCTTTGCGAGCAATGTGACAGAAAAAACACTTCATTTTTTTCCGCTCCTGATATAATAATTGTAATAATGCTCTCAGATGGCAAATGTATTATCCTTGAATCATAGAATGAGAAAACACAGAAGGAGGCCATTCGGCCCATTGTGCCTGCGCCGGCTCTTTGGTAGAGCTATCCGATTAGCCCCACTCGACTGCTCTTTCTTCATAGCCCTGCAAGTCTTTCCTTTTCAATTATTTATCCAATTCCCTTTGAAAGTTCTAATTGAGTCAGATTCCATCACTCTGTTTGGCAGCACATTCCAGATCATAACAGCTTGCTGACTAAACATTTTTTCCTCATGTTGCCTCTGGTCCTTTTGCTCATCATCTTTAATCCGTGTTCTCTGGTTATCGACCCTTCTGCCACAGAAAACAGTTTCTCCTTGTTTACTCTGTCAAAACTGAAGCCCCTCATTTTCCACCCCCATAATCTCTTCTAATTTCTGTCTCCTGGCTCAGTGTTTTGCCCTGCTCCTTTGTAATGTGTTCTGCGATACTCTTCTGCATGAGGATAACTTCAGGTTATTGTAATGAACTGACACTCCAGGCAGTGAAAATTATAGATGGAATTGGAAGGAAGAAATAGCAAATGCCACAAAATTGTTCAGCGTCCAATACACAGATCACTCACCGTACAATAGACCCAAAAAGAAATGCATTTCCACAGTTCTGTTCCCATGCTAATCCTAATCTCACACAAGAATAAATTATTGCTACAACACAGAAACAAAATACTGCCGGTGCTGGAAATACCGCATGCTGGAAATAAATTATTGCTGTTGCCAATGAAGTCAGCCTGCAAGCTAATCTTGTCCATTGTGAAATGATTAGTTCAACAGCAATTGAGATCAGGGTGAAGTTTAAGAACTTGGACTGCCACTGGGGAGCTTCACATATCAGAAGCATATGTCATGGAATGGAAATACGGCTGAACGTCACTAACACTTGATCACTGCCCCAACATGCATGGTGCACATTTCTCAGGTGCAATATTCAATTTTTAACAACTCCCCTCCTCTCCTAAAGGCACTGAATCTTGCTGAGCACAGGTTCACAAGTTTACCCTACAGTCCATCACCCAAACATTACTGGCGAGTGATCAGAAGCAGAAGCCCTGGTTTATTTTTCATCTCATCAGTTCTATTTACTACAGCTCAGGAAAGATAGGTCGGCCTTTGAGAGTGAGCAGTGGAGCTTCGCCAGAATGCTAGAGGTGTTAAATTATGAGGACACGGTGCATAGTCTAGACATGTATTCCCTTGAGTATAGAAGATAAGGGATGATGTGACTAAGGTGTTTAAGATGATTAAAGGATTTGATAAGGTAGAGAGAGAGAAATTATTTTGTCTGGCGGAGGTCTCCAGAACAAGGGAGTATAGCTTTAAAAATAGAGCTAGATCATTTTAGGGGTGATGTCAGGAAGCACTCATTCACATAAAGGCTAGTGGAAATCTGGAAGTCTCGTCTCTCATAAGCCATCGAGGTTAAGTCAATCCAAACTTTTCAAACTGAGATTGATTGGTATTAACGGTTACAGAAGTAAGGCAGGTTGATGGAGTTTAGCTTACAAATCAGCCATGATCTCACTGAATGGTGGAATGGTCTGGAGGGCCTACCCTGTACCGATACCTATGCTCCTAAACATGATGTCAACTGTAGTGTGTCAACTACTGCCCTGAGATCAGCTGAGTACAGGCAGGAAAGTACGAACAGGAGTAAGCCATTCAGCCCCTCAAACCTGTTCTGTCATTCAGCGAGGTGATTGCTAATCTGTTTCCTAAATCCATCCGCCTGCCTTAACTCCATATCCTCTTATATCTTTGTCTAGCAAAAATCTGTTGACTTCAAATTTAAGATAATTAATTGAACTAGAATCTGCTGCTTTTTAGGGGAGAGAGTTCCACACTTCCACCACCGTTTGCATGGAGAAGTGTTTCCTAACTTCTCTCCTGAGTGGCTTTGCTCTGATTTAGGGGTTCTGCCCCTTGTCTTAGACACCCCCACAGGTCAACCCTGGGTCCCCCTGATCTGTATGGTTCAAATTCTTACTGGCTGAAGATATTGAGAATTGAAAAGCCTTTAACTCAACACCCACCCCACCTCAATGATGCGAGATCTCCACAACCCACTCTCCAAATCTCAGCGCCAGTTCGAGACAAATTGACAAGCATATTGATAAGGAATACAAAAACCAAATATTGCAGATGCTGGAAATCTGAAATAAAAACAGAAAATGCTGGAAATACTCATCAGGTCTGGCAGCATCTGCGGCGAGAGAAGCAGAGTTAAAGTTTCAGGTCGATGTCCTTTCATCAGAACTGGATATAGTTTGAGATGTGACAGATACATTACAGAGGCAGGGTCAGAGGAGGGAAGGAAAAGAACAAAAAGTAAGACCTGTGTTAGGGAGGAAGACAGGAGAGATTAAATGACTAAATAGATGATGGTGCAAGGCAGACTGGGGTGGTAATGGGACAAGTGAAGAAACAAAGGTGTGTCTTGAGGAGGTACGAATGGGAAAATGCAAAACAGCTGCCATCCAAAGACAGGCAACTAAAGGGAGCAAAGGTTCTGATCTGAATTGTTGAACTCAATGTTCAGTCAAGAAGGCTGTAAAGTGCCCAGTCGAACGAAAGATGGGGTGCTGTTCCTTGAGCCTCATTGATTACGAATTTATGGATTAACATGGGGCTGAGCATGAAACCCTGATACTGTCCATTTAAACTGGGTTGAAACCTGATTTTCATATTCACATTCCTTGCTTGTGCACCTTTAATCATTTGATGGGTGCATATTTTCACCTACATAAGATCGTTGGTTTTCAGTCAGGAATGTTACCTTTGATGGGGGAACCTTGGACGAATCATTCGCAAAACCTAGTAAGCAAAAGAGAAGACTTGCATTTATGCAGCAACTTTCATGGCCTCAGGATTCCCCAAAGTGCTTTACAATCAATAAAATACTTCTGATCGGTAGTCACACTTATAATGTAAGAAACGGTGGTGTGAATTATTTCGTAACAGTACGACGCAAGCCTACATATTGCCAAATGCCTCTCACTAAAAACAAAATGATTGCTTCGTAATATGGTTGGCACAATTTGTGGACTTCCACTGTACAGCGTTAGACAAGATGATCATTTTTAATGAATATTATTCATAAAAAACTGAACTTATGTTGAAAGATACTTGTGTAACCACAAGGCAAACTGCAAGAAAAGCATTCAAAGTGCAGAAACTAGAAATTCTGAGTTTGGTTTTCCTCCTCATCATTTTTGAAACAGACACAACACCTGATCATTGATGTCAAATTTAAATCTGAAATGGACACAGTTGGCGATCGACTAACCAATTGATTTTTGTAACTTATTTTTATCAAGATGCAATTTCCACTGTATCCTGCTGAAGTGAGTTGATTTGGTTCCCCCTTCGCCTCATGAAAACCAGCTTTTGGTGTCTTGTGATTTGCATCTTACAACCGCTCACCCCAGCGTGAAAATCAAAATCATTTTTCACTGTCATCCTTCTCGTTACACTCCTGTAACCTGCCCCACGTTAGTCTCGACAAACCCTCGGCAACAATCCACACCATAATTATCCAAACAGCCGACATCCCGGTGATTTATTGTCATTATTCTAGCTCAGGATAACATGTAAATCCGGGTAATGGCTGTCATTTTCAGGTTCAGCAGCGAGCATACAGATTGATTTTTAACTGTCGTGTCCTGAGATGAGGAAAATTAAGCAGTGATTTATTTCCTCGTAAGTTGAAGGTCCATTACTGCAGACACAACAGTGCTAGATGAATTTATAGACATCTATCAGCAGATCACTTAGATTGGGGCCTTTCTTTTCTCAACTTTATCCTGTTTAATGTTTCTGTTGTGGTTCAATCAAATGCTTTTTTAAACTGATATTTCTCCATGAAAAAGCAGCTTTTAAATCTACTCATTAAAAGTCTTGCGTGTCAGCTCATTTCTTCCTACTTCCGGTGGGTAGGATTTTAGGTCACATTTTAACATTGACCTTACCTATGTCAATATTTCATGATTGTCACACTGAAATGAAAATGGGTAGCCTATAGCACCCCCATACTGAAGCAGTCCATGCCCACCTGCAGCAGGATCTGGACAATATTTAGGCTTGGGCTGATAAGTGGCGAGTAACATTTGTGCAATGACAATCTCCAGCAAGACAGAATCTAACCATCTCCTCTTGATGTTCAACAGCAGTACCATCACTGAATTCCCCCACCATCAACATCCTGGGAGTTACCTTTACCAGAAACTGAACTGGACCAGCCACAGAAATGCTGTGGCTACAAGAATAGGTCAGAGGCTGTAAATTCTGCAATCAGTAACTCACCTCCTGACTTCCCAAAGCCTGTCCACCATCTACAAGGCACAAGTCAGGAGTGTGATGGAATACTCTCCCCTTGCCTGGATGAGTGCAGCTCCAACAACACTCAAGAAGCTCGACACCATGCAGGACGAAGCAGCCAGCTTGATTGGCACCCCATCCACTGCCTTCAACATTCACTCCCTTCACAAGAGGCATACAGTGGCAGCAGTGTGTACCATCTACAAGATGCACTGCAGCAACTCACCAAGGCTCCTTCAACAGCACCTTCCAAACCCGCAACCTCTACCAGGTGGAAGGACAAGAGCAACAGACACGTGGGAACACCACCACCTGCAAGTTCCCTTCCAAGCCACACATTAGGCCAATGTTAAGGTTGGGCTTCCTGTTACAGAAACTGCCTGATTTTCATTTCCATGGGAGACTTGGCAGGGGTATACAAAAAAAGTTTGGGGTGTGTTTTGGATGGATGGAGGGGTCCCTCACGCACTCCTTGACATGAAGCCCAGGCCATTTTAATTCCTGGGCCTCAGCTAACTGCATCTGCTCTGTCTCCCGCTCAAAGCTGGCGCGAGTGATGGCAGAGCCTACAGGTGTGAGTGGAAAGTTGGGTGGGAGGCTGACACATTCCGGGGGCCCGAGGCAACAGTCCTTGGCATAAGTTAAGTGCTAGTAGAAGGGGGGACAATGTCTCAAGAGCTGCTTGCTGTGGGCAGGAAAGGGAAATCTGGTGATGGGGATGCCTAAGGATTCCTTGCGGAGCCCTTGGCCTTTTCTGATGGGCCTTTTCGGATTTAGTGCCATGTGACTCTCCAGCGATTTTAGATTCATATGGGATCACGGCACTGATGACATTACGACCTGCCTGGATAAGGCAGCTTTCCTATGCCTGATCAGAGGTAATTTAAGATGGTTTTGTGAGGCAGGGATAGACTGGGGAGACGGAATGACTCACCATCTTAATATCACCCCTGCCCCTACATCCTGTTCTTGCGGGGGTGGGAGGGTATGGGAGGGAGGGGAAGGGTTAAAGTCGAGCCTTGAGTTTCCATCGGAATGTAAGTCAATTCATCAGGGTTTTGCTTTGATTTGTGACTGGCCATCTGTTCAAAAGAACTCAGCAGTCTGCTACTGTGATGATAGCAGGAATTTTGAGAGGCATCAGTCATGGTGGCTCACGAGATGGGAGAGCAGGGGGAGATGGGGGTCAAAGATAGCACAATAATAAGACAGGGCCAAATCTGTGACCTGTTATCTGTCTCCCAAGGTTCTACATCAGGGGAAGAGTGTTTCAGGATGACACCTAATGTCTCCCAATTTCATTCTGGCCCTCAGAATCAATGATGGGGGAGGGAGAGTCTTGAAATTGGTCTTTATGAAATGTGCAGATAGTGAGTCGGTGGTCCAGTATTATACCCTGTTCCGCCCTCCACTTGAAGCCTTTGGCTGTCAGTCACAATTGTTGCCTTTGATGTGGTAGCTTGGGCAGGTTTGTACCTGAACCTTAGAAGTAAGTGATCTATCATGCTAAGGAAGACAATGCTCTGCTTCTCAAAGGAACAGAAAATTGGGGGCAGTGTAGAGCGGGTTGGCGGGTATCCATGGCCCCAGTGAGGAGCAGATTCTACACGCATTGATGTAGAAAGAACACTATGTGTAATTCTTCAGGAAGGTGCCAGGAGACAGGCAGAAATACAGAACATTCACATGCTCTCAATATGCTGATGTGCTTCTTACTGCAACCAATCTTCTCTGCAGTAAAAATCACTGTAAACATTGTGTTAGGGGATTTACGACAGCAAGCCAGTGTAGCCTGTGAAGTAGACGAATTTGTAGTGATCTCTATGGTGGTTTCAAAAAGCTTTTAATGCACTACAGTCTCACTATAGTTAAGTACTTAGAGATATG
This sequence comes from Heterodontus francisci, assembly GCF_036365525.1. NCBI lineage: Eukaryota > Metazoa > Chordata > Chondrichthyes > Heterodontiformes > Heterodontidae > Heterodontus > Heterodontus francisci. The sequence continues at coordinate 14,756,428 of NC_090376.1, read as the reverse complement.
TTTTAATGTTAATCTGTATGCTTACCTGTCGTATTTAAGGCAGGCTTATGTAACTTGTTTTACTGCACAATTAAGTGGGCCATTGACTTAAAAATGCTCAGTTTATATATTCTCTGCACGTCATAAAGCTAGCAAGTAAACAGATAAGTTATGGGCTGCAATGTTATGCATAATATTGTGAGAATTATTGGGTCATTAGGTAGGTTAAATTCTCTTTGATAGATCAAACCAATCTACCAACCTTTTCAGCATATTCCTCAATGCTTTCTCTCCACTTGTGCATCTCACTCCCCCCTCCCTGTACATTATTTCTCGAGTTTTTTTTATATAACTTGGTAGATATATCAATGGATAACATTGCAACCCCTCACTTCATTGAAATTAATGAGGTAATGCTGTATTTGTAATGGCATTATGTTAAACAGTTAAATACATACCCTTTCCAATGCTACAAAAGAACGATTTGTCCTTACAACCTTTTCACAATCATGATTAATTCGCAATTACATAAGGCCCACCTGCTCGACTCATGCTCAGAATGGGTCCCACTTCTCATACACCTCACGTAGATGTTTCAGTTAGTGGGAATGTGTCGCCCGCACAGAACAAACATGGCAAGGGTTGATAAGTGAGCAGGAGTTCCCCTTTACCAGATCTTGCTGTGTAAGATTTTCTCAGGCTTCCTCATTAGTTGTGAGTTTCTCTGAATGGCAAGTACCCTGCGTTGAGCCTTTCACAGGTTTAATTTGAGCTAATGTCAGCCAGGTCTCCTGGACATGCGAATCCAGGCAGGTAAAAGAAGGAACGACAGGCTGGATCCAGCAGGTAACTGCATTTGCAACCTGGCTTGTGATGCTGAAGGAGCTGGAGTGTTTCCTACAGGCCCAACAAGCTCAGCCCTGTACACATCACACAATCATCTGACCCCACCACCCATCTCAATTTCTGACGCCTGCATCCTGCAAACTTTGAATCCAATCTCCCCATCCCAGTCTCTGCATCCCCCCCCCCACTCACTCACCGCAACCTACCAATCCCCCACCCCCAGCGATCTCCATCCTTGCACCCTAACCTCCAACTCCGACCGCCGCAATCTGCATGCCCTACTACTGCACCCCTACTTACTAGCCTGAACTCCCCTGTGATCTCTGAACCCCTCCTCCATGATCTTCATACCTCTGCTCAACATCCACCCCCCCCCCCCACCCCCACCTCCATGCTCGCTCTCCAACTCCCAGCACTTACCTGGCATCTGCTTCTCAGCTGTGGGCCCGCCTGCCAGGCAGCCAGCCTGTCAATCAGGCTGTCAATCAGCCTGTCAATCAGCCTGTCAATCAGGCTGTCAATCAGCCTGTCAACCAGTCTGGCTGTCGGATGGAAACCTTCTGAGAAAATGTGAAAGATGCCCTGCAGTTAAATTCTGCGGGATGTTTGGAAACCGGTTTGGATATTCCCCACCCTGAGTGATGAATCAGTAACAAAAGTTCATAAACGTATGTTCAGTACTCAAAGCAGAAAGGTGAAGATTTCGACTTTTTTTATGTCAAGGGTTGTTAGAATGTGGAATGCTTTATCATAAATTGCCACCTGAGTCAATCACACCACTGAAATACTAAAAGAGGAACTTGTTATAGGGATACATGGAAAGAGGAAGGGAATGTGATTAGAGAATATTATTCCAAGGCAGAGCTAGCACAGGCACAGTGGGCCAAATGGTCTCCCTCCCAGATGAACTTTCTCTAATTCGGCAATGGAGGCCTTCACTGGTATTGTGTCAAACAACCCAAAAGCTCACATGATCCAATATTGGTGCCAGCAATGTAATCCATTTTTCCCTTTGTTCTGGAATGTTTCTTTTTGAATTGCTTTTTTAATAATATGAAAGGAGGAGGGAGAAGGGATAATTACTTAAAAAAATGTTGCAGTAAAATGGGAAAAATGCATAGAAATTCAAAGAGAAAATAATGACAAAAATTTACAAAGAACTTTAACAGAAAATGGAAATCAGACAAAGGTTTGGACAGTTTTGATTTAAGCAAAACAGAAATTAAAAAATCAATATACTTCATTGTTTATGCAGCACACTATTTCTCTTTGCACACAGCTCCCTGATGCAGTAATCAAAATTAGGTCCTTCAGTGCCGAACAGCAAATGGTACGTTGATATACCTCACAGCCTTGCTTCACTGGCACTGTTTCGCTCAACAACCTGACTTTTAAAATCCTCATTCTTGTTTTAAATCCCTCCATGGCCTCGCCCCTCCATCTCACTGTAATCTTCTCCAGCCCTACAACTGTCCGAGATCTCTGTGTTCCTGGCCTCTTGCAGATCCCCGATTTTCATCGCCCCACCATTGGCAGCCTTGCCCTCAACTGCCTTGACCCTCAGCTATGGTATTCAATCCCAAATCTTCTCCATCTCTCTACCTCTCTTTCCTCCTTTAAAACCTTTCTCTTTGACAAAGCTTTTGACTATCCCTCCTAATATCTCCTTGCATGCCACAGTGTCAAGCTTTGATAATGCCCCTGTGAAGCCCTTGGAATGTTTTACTACATTAAGGGCACTACATAAATGCAAGTTGTTGTTGGTCACTGCACATTCAGTAAGAAGACTGCATCCTTTTCAATGCACAACCTCCGTCTTTTTAATTTCTGCTTGTTGAATGTGGACCTAATGAGAAGAATGAACCTATTTCTGATAAGACACGAAAAGCAGTTTATGAGGATTCTGCAGCTAGCTCGAGAGGCTTGTAAATTCTCCTGTTTGACAGGATCTCACTTTAATTTCTTTTTCTTTCAACAGTATTCGGGATATTTGCTCATTGAGAACATTGCTCTGAACTCATACTTAACACAATCTTAGGTAAATACTTATGGCTGAAATTGAAATTGCCAGTAATGCAGCAACAATTTACATTTATATAACACTTTTAATGCAGAAAAATATCCCAAGGTGCTTCAGAAAGGCATTGGGAAAGTGGACAAAGTGAAAAAAACAAAGAAAAATAAAAGGCAGAAATGGTGAAATTTAGGCAAAGAAAAGTCTCCTGCAAATGCACGGCAGTGGAGAGAAATTACAGTTTAAAGGAAAGAAAGAGTTTGCATTAGTGTCTCGCCTTTCACAACCTCAGGACGTCCCAAAGCACTTTGCAGCCAATGAAGCACTTTTGGAGTATAGTCACTGTTGTACTGTAGGAAATGGAGCAGCCAATTTGCACACAGCAAGCTCCCACAAACAGCAATGTGATAATGACCAGATCATCTGTTTTTGTGATGTTGGTTGAGGGATAATTGTTTGGACAGTCAGAGTATTGCAATCCATCTTGCTGCCTCTGGACTAGGGAGAGGAGTTCCTGCTAATGATTGATTTCCAATGACTTCTGCTATAATCTCTGTTCATGTGGACCTGAGGAGAGAACAGAATCAATCCCCAGAGTTGTAGAGGGTAACAGACACTCACTATCCCAATTCAGTCACTGTCAACCTGTCTCAGTTAGTAGAAATATTGCCTTTGAGCCAGAACATTAAGGATTTAAGCTCCACTCTAGGACATGAGCATATGATCTGGGCTGACACCCCAGCACTGTAGTGGAAATGCCATTATTTGGGTGAGGCATTAAATAACTTCTGGGTGAGATAGTAAAGGTCTAATGGCAGTATTCAAAGAATGGTATAGAGTTCTTCTGGAGTCCTGTCCTGCATTCCTCCCGCAATCAAGACCACCAAGAATAGCTTGACTGGTCAAACTGCTGTTGAGGGAATATTGCTGTGCACTGAATAGCTGCTGCATTCATCTAGATAACAGTGGTGATGTAACTTCAAATTCATTCATTAAATGTGAAGGGCGTTGGAATTTTTCCAAGGCATTTGGGCTGGGATTTCCAATTATAATGTCAATGATAACACAAGCATTTTGAATATAACACACTACTGGATATGGTAGAGTAATGGTTATGTTACTGGATGAGATAATCTTGAATTCAGTTCATCGGCCATGTGGAGCACAGGCATGGACCTGTTGAGCCAAATGGCCTGTTTCTGTGCTGTAAATGTGATGTAATGCCATAAAATAAAAAGCTGGGATCGGCAAACATGATCGCAAAGCTGTCAGATTGTCATAATAATCCAACTGTCTCACTAATGCTCTTTAGGGAATGGCACATTCTGTCCTTACCCAATCTGGCCCACACGTGACTCCAGTCCTACACAGAGGTGGTTGACTATTTGTGATTCGCCGAGACATTTAGTTGTGCGGAGTAAATTACGGCCTTTCCAGCATTGCCCACGTTCCAAAAATGAATAATGAAAAGAATGGGTTAGTGTTAACATCAGAATTGGAAGATCCTAAGCTATAATAAGGCTCCATCCAAAAATACATTCTTTCCTTCTCTCCTTCATCCTCCATCTCTCACCTATGTTGTTAGGATGTCAATGGTGGTATGATTTTTCCCTGCGAGGGAAAGTTGCAATGTCAGGAGTCAGTCATTAGTGCCTTTTGGGAGGCTGGCAAGTTTGAGGACTCGGTTGGACTTGATAGCAAACCCTACTCCTGCTTCATGACACTCTTTGCTACTACGAGCACTCCAAAAGAAGGTGTATCCAGCTCCAGCTTCTGTAATTTGCCCTTCATCAGTTAGACGAGTCTCACTTAATGTTCAGAAAATGCTGGAAATACTCAGCAGGTCAGGCAGCATCGGTGGAGAGAGAAAAAAAGAGAGTTAAAGTTTCAGGTCTGTGACCACTTGTCTACTCTGCCAAGTAAGACTTCTCATGCAAGGATCGGCAAATCCTAGCTCACCGATGGGGAGATACATCGGCTACCCTCACCTGGTTTTGCCTGCCTGTCAAGACGGTTTGTCAGGGTGTGGCTGCTGTCACATGCAAACAACTGCTTGGAGCCCATTAGAGAGCTGGGTGCCAGTGAGGAAAGGTGAACCACTCCGAAGAGTGTGACAAGTTCCCCATTTTTAGAGGCACTACCCTCCCAAACACATCCCATGCACCCCTACAGCCTCCCAGAAGGCACAAATGACCGACATTGTGACTTTTCCTCACAGGGAAAAAATCATGTCTCCATTGTCAGTGCTAATGCACCCAAGATGACAAATCCTAAAATGATGAAAGATCAATTTGATAAAGAGCTAGAATGTTTGATTGCAGCAGTGCCAAGATCAGGTAAACTCATCATCCTCAGTGATTTCAATGCCAGAGTTGGCACAGACCTTCAGACCTGGGAGGGAGTTATAGGAAGAAACGGAGTTGGTAACAGCAACAGCAACGGCCTTCTTCTGCTGAAGACTTGTGCAGAGCATGACCTCCTCATTACCAACACTGTATTCCATTTGCCATAGGGGGAGGCAGTGGCATAGTGGTAATGTCACTAGGCTAGCAATTTGGAGCTCAGAGCTAACGATGTCCACATCCCACAAAAAAAAATTTTTAAACCTGAAGCAAGACATCCTGGATGCACACTTGTTCTAAGCTCTGGCATCTAACTGACTATGTTATGGTCAGAGGGAAAGACAGGCAGGATGTCAGAGTGACGAAAGCCATATTGTTGGACTGACCACAGACGCATTGTCTCAAAATCCATATTCAGCCCAAGAGGAAAAAAGTCAATGAGGGACTCAACATCTCAAGACTCAAAATGAACACTGTGAGGCAAAGATTCTCAGAAGATCTGGATTGCCAGTCAGGTGGTCATAAACTTGTCTCTCTGTGTGCAGGATGACTGAATAGCCTTGAGAGATCTGGTGCACTCTACTGCCCTAGAACATCTGGGACCACCACTCGTAAGCACCAGGACTGGTTTGATGAAAACATTGAGGAGATTCAGACTCTGTTGGATGAGAAACACCATCTCTTTAGAGCCTACCAAATGATCGTTCATCTGCTTCAACAAAAGCCATCTTCAACAACATCTGTAAAATCATCCAATTAAAGCTTAGAGAGGTGCAGGATTGTTGTTTAAGAAAAAAGGCAGAAGAAAATGGACAAATGTGGGTTAATTAAGGAAAGCCAGCATGGATTTGTTAAAGGAAAATTGTGCTTAACTAACTTGCTGGAGTTTTTTGCAGGGGTAACCAAAAGAGTTGATTTGGTGTATGTGGAGTTCCAAAAGGCATTTGATACAGTGCCACATAACAAACCTGTGAGTAAAGTTGGTAGCTCATGAAATAAAAGGGACGATAGCAATATGGATACGAAATTGGCTGTTGACAGGAAACAGAGAGTAGTGGTTGATGGATGTTTATTGGCCTGGAGAAAGGCTTGTAGTGGAGTTCCTCAGGGGTCACTGTTGGGACCCTTGCTCTTCCTGATATACATTAATGACCTAGACTTGGTGCACAGGACACAATTTCAAAACTTGCAGATGGTACGAAACTTGGAAGCATTGTGAACAGTAACGAGGATAGTGCAGAACTTCAAAAGGACATAGACAAGCTGATGGAATGGGCGGACAAGTGGCAGATGAAGTTCAATGTGGAGAAATGTGAAGTGATACATTTTGGTAGTAAGAACATGGAGAGACAATATAAAATAATGGGTACAACGCTAAAGGGGGTGCAGGAACAGAGGGACCTGGGTGTATATGTGCATAAGTCATCGAAGGTGGCATGACAGGTTCAGAGAACGGTCAATAAAGTATACAGTATCCTGGGTTTTATTAATGGAGTACAAGAGAAAGGAGGTTATGTTGAACTTGTATAAGACAGTAGTTTGGCCTCAGCTGGGGTATTGCGTCCAGTTCCGGGTGCCATATTTAAAGAAAGGTGGGAAGGCGTCGGAGAGAGTGCAGAAAAGATTCATGAGAATGGTTCCAAGGATGAGAAACTTTATTTATGAAGATAGATTGTAGAAGTTGGGACTGTTTTCCTTGGAGAAGAGATGGCTGAGAGCTGACTTGATAGAGGTATTGAAAATTATGAGGGGTCTGGACAGTGTAGCTAGGGGGAAACTGTTCCCACTTGTGAAAGGATCAAGAATGAGACAGCACAGATTTAAGGTATTTGGCAAAAGAAGCGATAGCGACATGAGGAAAAGCTTTTTCATGCAGTGAGCAGTTAGGATCTGAACTGCAATGTCTAATAGTACAGGTTCAATCAAGGTATTCAAGAGGGAATTAGATAGTTACCTGAAAAGGAAGAATGTACAGGGTTATGGTGAGAAGGTGGGGGAGTGGCACTAAGTGAATTGTTCACTCAGAGAGCTGGTGCAGACATGATGGGCTGAATGGCCTCGTTCTAGGCTGTAACAATTCAGTGATTCTGTGAAAAAAAATCATACACAGAGAGAAATGATGCTCTGAATACAACCTATGTTTCTCAGGCTTCAAGAAATTCTCCTCCGCTTGGTGTTGATGGAACCATACTGATTACTGACAAGACCAAAATCCTGGAGAGATAATCAGAACATTTTAACAATGTTCTGAATCATCCTTCAACAATCAATGATGAGGCAATTTCCCACTTATCCCAAACTGAAGTCAACATGCCACTTGCGGACAGCCCCAATAAAGCTGAGATCATGAAAGGAATCAGTCTCCTGTCGAACGGCATGGCACCAGGGTTAGATGCAATACCAGGTGAAATACACAAGGCAGGAGGCACCATGCTCAGTGACAAGCTCACCAAACTATTCCAGATGATGTGGAACCAGGAAGCTATTCCTCAGGAATTCAAAGATGCATCAATTGTCCACAGTGCCATGTGCTAGTCAGAGTAGAAATAGCAGCTTATATCAGATGAATACATGGCTGAAGAGATGGTGTGAGGGGGAGGGTTTTAGATTGCTGGGACATTGGGACTGGTTCTGGCGGAGGTGGGACCAGTACAAACTGGATGGGTTACACCTGGGCAGGACCGGGACTGATGTCCTCGGAAGAGTATTTGCTAGAGTGGTTGGTGAGGGTTTAAACTAAAATGGCAGGGGGATGGGAACCTTTGCAAGGAGTCAGAGGAGGGGGGATCAAAGACAAGAACAAAAGACAGTAAGTTGAATAAGAAACGTGATAGGCAGAGAAATCAAGGGCCAGAATCAAACAGGGCCACAGTGAAAAATAGTGGGAAGAGGACAAGTAATGTTAAAAAGACAAGCCTTAAGGCTTTGTGCCTTAACGCGCGGAGCATTCGCAATAAAGCGAATGAATTAATTGCGCAAATAGATGTAAACAGGCATGATATAGTCGGGATTACGGAGACTTGGCTGCAAGGTGACCAGGGATGGGAAATGAACATCCAGGGGTACTCAGTATTTAGGAAGGACAGACAAAAAGCAAAAGGCGGTGGAGTTGCATTGCTGTTTAAAGAGGAAATTAACGCAATAGTGAGGAAGGATATTAGCTCTTGACGATATGGAATCTGTATGGGTAGAGCTGAGAAACACGAAGGTGCAAAAATGTTAGTGGGGGGTTGTATATAGACCCCCCAAACTGTACTGGTGATGTTGGGAATGGCATTAAACAGGAAATTAGTGATGCATGCGATAAAGGAACATCTGTAATTATGGGTGACTTTAATCTGCATATAGATTGGGCAAATAAACTTAGTCACAATACCATAGAGGAGGAATTCTTGGAGTGTATCGGGATGGTTTTCTGGACCAATACGTTGAGAAACCAACGAGAGAGCAGGCCATCCTAGACTGGGTATTGTGTAATGAGAGAGGAATAATTGACAATCTATTGACATTGAGCGACCATAATATGATAGAATTCTTCATCAAGATGGAGAGTGATATAGTTGATTCTGAGACTAGGGTCCTGAATCTTAGTAAAGGAAACTACGAAGGTATGAGGCGTGAGTTGGCTATGATGGATTGGGTAACGTTACTTAAAGGGATAACGGTGGATAGGCAATGGCAAACATTTAAAGAGTGCATGGATGAACAGCAACAATTGTTTATCCCTGTCTAGCGCAAAAGTAAAATGGGAAAGGTAGCCAAACCATGGCTTACAAGGGAAATTAGAGATAGCATTAGATTCAAGGAAGAGGCATATAAATTTGCCAGAATTAACAACAGACCTGAGGATTGGGAGCAGTTTAGAATTCAGCAAAGGAGGACCAAGGGATTGATTAAGAAGGGGAAAATAGAGTACGAGGGCAAGTTTGCGTGGAACATAAAAACTGACTGTCAAAGTTTCTATAGGTATGTGAAGAGAAAAAGATTGGTGAAGACAAATATAGGTCTCTCACAGTCAGAAACAGGGGAATTTATTATGGGTAATATAGAAATGGCTGACCAACTAAATGCATACTTTGGTTTTGTCTTCACAAAGGAGGACACAAATATCATACTAGAAATGTTGGGGAACACAGGGCTTAGTGAGAGAGAGGAACTGAAGGAAATCAGTATTAGTAGAGAAATGGTGTTGGGGAAATTGATGGGATTGAAGGCCAATAAATCCCCAGGGCCTGATGGTCTGCATCCCAGAGTACTTAAGGAAGTGGCCCTAGAAATAGTGAATGCATTGGTGGTCATCTTCCAAGATTCTATAGACTCTGGAACAGTTCCTACAGATTGGAGGGTATCTAATGTAACCCCACTATTTAAAAAGGGAGATAGAGAGAAAGCAGGGAATTATAGAGCAGTCAGTCTGACATCGGTAGTGGGGAAAATTCTGGAGTCCATTATCAAAGATTTTATAGCAGAGCACTTAGAGAACAGTGGTAGAATCGGGCAGAGTCAGCATGGATTTACGAAAGGGAAATCATGTTTGACAAATCTACTAGAATTCATCGAGGATGTAACTAGTAGAGTTGATGAGAGGGAGCCAGTGGATGTGGTTTACTTGGACTTTCAGAAGGCTTTCGACAAAGTCCCACATAAGAGATTAGCGTGTAAAATTAAAGTGCATGCAATTGGGGGTAGTGTATTGCGATGGATAGAAAATTGGTTGGCAGACAGGAAATAAAGAGTAGGGATAAATGGGTCTTTTTCCGAATGGCAGGCAGTGACTAGTGGGGTACCTCAGGGATCAGTGCTAGGACCCCAGCTATTCACAATATATATCAATGATTTAGATGAGGGAACTAAATGTAATTTCTCCAAATTTGCAGATGACACAAAACTGGGTGGGAGGGTGAGTTGTGAGGAGGATGCAGAGAGGCTTCAGGGTGATTTGGACAAGTTATGTGAGTGGGCAAATGCATGGCAGATGCAGTATAATGTGGATAAATGTGAGGTTATACCCTTTGGTAGCAAAAACAGGAAGGCAGATTATTATCTGAACGGCTATAAACTGAAAAATGGAATATGCAGCGAGACCTGGGTGTTCTCGTACACCAGTCGCTGAAGGTAAGCATGCAGGTCCAACAGGCAGTAAAAAAGGCAAATGGCACGTTGGCCTTCACAGCGAGAGGATTCGAGTACAGGAGCAGGGATGTCTTGTTGCAATTATAAGGGCCTTGGTGAGGCCACACCTGGAATATTGTGTGCAGTTTTGGTCTCCTTATCTGAGGAAGGATGTTCTTGCCATGGAGGGAGTGCAGCGAAGGTTTACCAAACTGATTCCTGGGATGGTGGGACACTCATATGAGGAGAGATTGAGTCGGTTAGCAGTATATTCGCTGGAGTTCAGAAGAGTGAGGGGGGATCTCATAGAAACCTATAAAATTCTAATAGGACTTGACAGGGTAGATGCAGGAAGGATGTTCCCGATGGTGGGGAGTCCAGAACCAGGGGTCATAGTCTAAGGATACGGGGTAAACCTTTCAGGACTGAGATGAGGAGAAATTTCTTCACCCAGAGAGTGGTGAGCCTATGGAATTCACTACCACAGAAAGCAGTTGAGACCAAAACATTGTATGTTTTGAAGAAGGAGTTAGATATAGCTCTTGGGTCTAAAGGGATCAAAGGGTATGGGGCGAAAGCAGGAACAGGTTACTGAGTTGGATGATCAGCCATGATCATAATGAATGGCGGAACAGGCTCAAAGGGCTGAATGGCCTACTCCTGCTCCTATTTTCCATGTTTCTATGTTACAAAAGGAATGGAAATTATCGAGCTTGCAGCAACCAGTGAGGAATCTCCCTCATGTGTATTGCTGGGAAAATACTTGCAAGCTTCCAGCTAAACTGCTTGACACTGCATCATGAATAGGACCTTCTATCAGAGGGTCAATGCGGTTTCAGAAAAGGTTGCGGCACAGTTGACATGGTGTTTGCTGCACATCAGCTCCAGGAGAAATGTCAAGAGCAGAACTACAACTTGTACTTGACATTTGTTGATCTGACTAAAGCCTTCAACACAGTTAGTCGTGAGGGACCATGGACGATCGTGGCAAAATTTGGTTGTCGAGAAAATTTCATCAGTACGATATGGTAATTCCATGATGGCATGCTTGCTTGTGTTCTGGATGGTGGAGAGTCTTCCGATGTCTTCCCAGTCACAAATGGATGAAGTAGGGCTGTGTGTTGGCTCCTACTCTGTTCAGCATGATGTTCTCTGCCATGCTTTCTGAAGTATTCTGTGATAGTGAAAGTGGCATCCACATTAGATATTGCAGATCGAGGAGATCACAAGCCAAAAGCAAAGTGCATGAAGCTGTGGCTTGTGACTTTCTTTTCTCTGATGACTGCATCTTAAATGCCTGTTCAGAACAATAATTGCAACATAGCATGGACCACTTCTCATCTGCATGTGACAACTTCGGACTCACCATTAGCACCAAAAAGACTGAAGTCATGTATCAAACTGCCCCAGAAAAGCAGTCTGTGAAGCCAGCTATTACGTTCAATGATCAAAGGTTTGAAGCAATTAACTAATCAGTGGCATAGTGGTCATGTCACTGAGCTTGTAATCCAGAGGCCTAGGCTAATGCCCTGGGGCCACAGGTTCAAATCCTACCAGAGCAGTTGATAGACTTTAAATTTACAGAACCACAGAATTGTTACAGTGCAGAAAGATGCCATTTGGCCGATCATGTCCGCACTGGCTCTATGAAAAAACAATTTCCTCAGTCCCATTCCCCTGCCTTCTCCCTGTAATCCTGCTCATTTGTACTTTTTATATAACTGTCTAATTCCCTTCTGAATGCCTCAATCGAACCCACCTACAACACGTTCTCAGGCAGCGCATTCCAGACCTTAACCACTTGCTGCGTGAAAAAGTTTTTCCTCATGTTACTTTTGCTTCTCTTACCAAATACTTTAAATCTGTGCCCTCTCATTCTTGATCCTTTCATGAGTGGGAACAGTTTCTCTCTATCTACTCTGTCCAGTCCCCTCATGATTTTGAATACCTCTATCAAATCAACTCTCAGTCTTTTCTTCTCCAAGGAAAACAGTCCTAACTTCTCCAATCTATCTTCATAACTGAAATTCCTCATCCCTGGAACCATTCTCGTGAATCTTTTCTGTACTCTCTCTAATGCCCTCATGTCTTTCCTGAAGTGTGGCGCCCAGAACTGGGTGCAATACTCCAGCTGAGGCCGAACTAGTGTCTTATACAAGTTCAACATAACTTCCTTGCTCTTGTACCCTTTGCCCCTATTAATAAAGCCCAGGATATTGTATGCTTTATTAACCATTCTCTCAATCTGTCCTGCCACCTTCAATGACTTATGCACATATACACCTTGGTCCCTCTTCTTCTGCACCCCCTTAAGAATTGTACCCTTTATTCTATATTGACTTTCCATGTTCTTCCTCTGAAAATGAATCACTTCACATTTCTTTACATTGAACTTCATCTGCCACCATTTAATTAATAAAAAAAGATAGTCTCAGTAATGGTGTCATGAATCTATCAGCGAATGTCATAAAAATCCATTTCGTTCACCAATGTCTTTTAGGGAATGAAATCTGTCATCCTTACCTGGTCTGGCCTACATGTGACTGCAGACCCACAGCAATGTGGTTGGCTCTTAACTGCCCTCAGAAATGGCCTAGCAAGCCATTCAGTTGTCAAGGGCAATAGGGGATGGGCGACAAATGCTGGCCTTGCCAGTGACGCCAAAATCCCATGACAGAATTTAAAAAATTACCTACTTGGACAGCACCCTCTCCAGAGCAGTTCACATTGACAATGAAGTCAATGTCAACATAGCTAAGGCCAGCGTTACCTGTGGCAAACTATGAAAAATTGTCTGGGAGCGAAGAGGAATTAGTCTCTCAACAACTGTGATGGTATACAAAGCAGTTGTCCTCAATCTCTTGTATCCTTGTGAGAAGGGGACAGAGTACTCCAGGCACTCAAACAAGCTACACTACTTTCACATGACTTGCTTTTGAAGACTACTCAAGATTAGATGGCAAGACGAGGTTCCTAATACTGAGACTCTCTCCCTGACCAACATGCCTAGCATCTACACTCTGCTGAAGAGAGCTAAGATAAACTGGGCGAGACATGTTACCAGAATGCTCGTCAAAAAAGATCTTCCATGGTGAGCTAATTGAAGGGAAACGTTCACATGGAGGCCAGAAAAAAATGCTTCATGATACCCTGAAGGTCTCTGTTATGACCAGGTGAGAAATAGGTCTAGAGTTCTCTTTCAGCCTTCACCTGGTCTTACCGTAACAAGGATGAATATTAAACACATTGTTTTTTTAGCTTCCTTCTTGGTGATTCCTTGTTCACTGCTTTCCAATTATAAGGTAAAGAAACCAGCACAAACAGGCTTTCTTAGCTTTAAAGAAGAAAACTTGAAATTTATTAAACTTAAACTTAAACTCTAATTCGGTTGACGCCTATGGATACACAATATGCCCATGCTAGCGTACATACTCAATACGCATATGCAAATAGAGACAGAAAAGAGCAGAAGAAAAATAAAGTGGAAACGTTTGAGGCAATATCTGAAAAGTTGTTGTTATGGTGCTTAGAGCTCACTGTAGAGTTCTTGATTGTAGGTAGGTCTTGCTTTTTGTTGGGGCCCAGTATTCTTCTTAAACTTTGTTCGTTATAGGAGACTTTTCTCTATTGGGGTTCATGTGTCTTCAGTGGATTCAGAGGCTTGTGAGAAAGAGATGGGCGCAGACAGGAGAGATCTTAGTTCAGGAGCAAACAGACTTTCTCAGTTCAAACTGTTTGTACAATTCAGATGAAGCCAAGTTGCCAAACAGGTTCGTCATGTGACTAACTGGTCTGACCACATCTTGGATTGTATCACCTTAGCAGTCTCTGGAATGCTCCCCTTACACACAACACCTGGTGATCAAGGTCCATTGTCAGGGAATGGTCCTTTGTCCTTCCAAACACCATCTGTTGATATGCAAATGTCTTTCCCAGCCACAGCTGATCTTTTTAACAAGTCCTTTCTTCACTCCAGTAACAGTTTAAAATCAATGTTCATGACAAAATTAATGTGCCTCATTCTTTAGCAGGTGGGGGCCTAGCATGACAGGATGTAGGCCTTTATTGCAAGAGGATTTGAGTGCAGGAGTAAAGAAGTCATGCTGTAATTGTATAGCGCCTTGGTGAGACCACACCTGGAGTATTGTGTCCAGTTTTGGTCTCCTTATCTAAGGAAGGACATACTTGCCATAGAGGGAGTGTAACCTGGGATTCCTGGGATGGCAGGATTGTCCTATGAGGAGAGATTGAGGAGACTAAGCCTATATTCCCTAGAGTTTAGAAGAATGAGATGATCCCATTGAAGCATTCAAAATTTTTACAGGACACGACCAGGTAGATGCAGGAAGGATGTTTCCTCTGGCTGGGGGTGGGGGGTCTAGAACCAGGAGATACAATCTCAGAATAAGAGGTAGGCCATTTAAGACTGAGATGAGGATGGATTTCTTCACTCAGAGGGTGGTGAATCTGTGGAATTCTCTACTTCAATGGGCAATGTAGGCTCAGTCATTGTGTATATTCAAGACTGAGATCGATAGATTTCTAGATATTAAAGATATCAAGGGATATGGGGATAGTGCGGGAAAATGGCGTTGAGGTAGTTGAATAGCGGAGCAGGCTATAGGGGCCGAATGGCCGACTCCTGCTCCTATTACCTATGTTCCCATACATGATCACTTTATATGGCACAGTATCATCAGCAAAGGCACCACCTCCTATGAACAGAGGAGAGTCACACTGGCCAACAGGACACATGAGTTTTGCAAGTCCAGAGCAGCAAGTACTTCTTATGCACAAACAATACATGTGTGTCCAACATGCAACAGGTCTTTTTTGTGCACCTATTAGACTGGTGAGTCAACTTCGAACACATCACACCGAAAACTTAATTTAATGAATCCTAGTTGATGCCATGGTCATCTTTGACTAATAATGCCGAATGAACATGTTGTTAGGGTGAGATGAAGTAGGGTGGGAGGAGGCTCATGTGGAGCATAAACACCAGCAAGGTCGAGTTGGGTTGAATGTCCTGTGCAATTCTACTCTGCAAAGTCGATGTAATTGCCCCTTGGGCAAGGTAACAGGATTTCCAATGTGCTTGAGACACAATCCAGCATCTTGAAGAAAAGAAGAAAATTGGAGGGGCAGGGATAGAAGAAGAAAATAAGTTTTCAATCTTTTAAAATATCCCTTCCCCATCCAAGGTTAATAACCAATTGGTTACATTCCATTCATTTTGTGTATCAAACTTAGATATTCATTGACAATTGAGAAATAGTCACAGCGATTGCAGACTGTTCAACAACAAGGAATATATTCACCAGGGCTGTTATTTCTCAATTTCAGTTCCAATTTAAACAAATGTTGTTTACGACCAGGCAAGGATAAAAAGGTCATTAACACAAAAGAAATTATTGCAATCCTTTCTCATTTTGAACATTGTCATGTTTGTACACAGTTAATAAAATTCAATCTATTTGCTTATATTGCTTTCTTAAGCATTGCATGCAAATAGGCGAGTCGGCTCCGTGAATTCCCATTCCTATGGAGTCCCATTCGCTTGCTATTTGTCGCATAAACTTGTCCTTGAAAATAAACTTGCTTTTCTTCTGCTTTTATTACATTTACCTCTATCACCTGTCCTCAGTGAGAGTGTCATTCTCTGACTAAGCATTGAACTAAGAAGACAATGGATTTATAAACCTTTAAACCTTATTCCAACGAGGTAGCTGTGCAAATGAAGGTTGATATTTGTCAGTAAGCAACTTCAATCGCAAACAGGAGATAAGGAGGAAACAAAAACAGGCAACATACTAGACGCCTCAGTTTGTCTGCAATGATGAATTATTTGGAGACGTTTTTGCTGCCGTGTATTAAATTTTTAGTATCTTTATCAACACCAGCCTAAGATTACTCCCTATTAAATTGTCCATTTGAGTTCCTTTATTATCTTGTGACTGGCACCTCTTTCAAAGCACGTGACATATTTACCTAACACTTAGCAATCTGTGAATTAGGTCTGGATTTTAATGCAGGAAATGCATGTTGGCTTTGGTTTGAAATGGCATAGCTTGATATGGTAATGCAAATAGGCAGATCAAAAAAATCCCAGTTTACTTCCCAGTCTCTGTTGATTTCAACATTGGAGTGCTACCATTAACCCCTGGGCTAAGGAGTGAAAACACACTCAGGGTTCTCATTCCTAACTAACATGTGCTAGGAAGCATGTCTGTCTGGATGCCAGGCCAGGACAGGATTAGGCTTTATGGTGTAAGCCCCAGACCACCTGAGATCAGAAGATTGTGGTTTCAAGTCCTGCTCCAGTGACTTGAGCACATAATCCAGGCTGATACTCCAGTGAGCGCTGCACTGTTGGAGGTGTTGTCGTTTGGAGGAGGCATTAAGCAGAGGCTGCATTTACTGTCTCAGGTGGATGTAAAAGATCCCATGACGCCATTTGGAAAAACAGCAGGGGAGTTCTCCCTGGTATCCTGGCTAATATTTATCTCCTAACCAACATCACTAAAATAGACCTGATCATTATGTCAGTGCTGTTTGTATTTCCAAGACTACATTTAATTGGCTGTAAAGCACCTTGCAACGTCCAAGGTTGTGAAAGGTGCTGTATAAATGCAAGTCTTTATGTCCCTGCAGTTAAATGATCTGATAGTATTCACTGTCAAGGTGACGCACCTCGAAAAACAATCATTTGGATGAGGAATTGAAGAGCTACTGGTTCCTAGGGAACCATAGCCCAGACTGAGTCAATGCCTCCATGATTCAAGGAAACTGGAGGAAAAAGAAAGAACTAGAGTGTTTAGGAATATGAAAGGACTGTTAGACCAACAACCCAAACCCGTTGTCATGCATGAAGCCCTGAAATTTACTTCCCAACAAATCCCTCAATTCCACTTTCTTCACTCTAGTGTCCGACCTTGATAACTTCATAATTCTATTACCATTTGGATGCAGAAGCTTCACCAATTTCCTGTTTCATTGTTAACTTTTTTCTTGACTTTTGAACCTTTTAGGTGCTTGCTAATTTACTGGCTAACTGTCTCACAATACCACACAAAATTAATAAATTATTCAATGCATTTAGCTTTTTCCCAAAATGCCATTCTTCATGTCATCACCATTAAGCATTGCAACATAAATTTGTGAAACGCCATAGGAAATTCACCAGTGTTGTTACAAATTTCTTGCAAGTAGCCCATATCTGTCACACTAGATCGCCCTGCTTCATCTATGCTTTCAGGCAGTGACATTCCAACTCACAGCAATGTTAAAAAAAATCTCCTTTTCTCCTTCTTTTGGCTGTTTTGTTATGTTGCTGACAGGCAACCACCAGAGGAAATCCTCTCTCCTGATTCTCTCACACGTGGAAAGCAGTTTTGAGATGACAAAGTAAGTGTGAGGTGACTGAAGACTCTGCTGGCAATGGTGAGGCGATTGGGAAGTGAAGGTGCATAGTTGGTTAAACACAAGATTTCAGACAACTTCAGCCACAGATTACTGATCAACATTTCAACCAGCGCACTTGGACCATCTGTATCACTTCTTTTTTATGCAAATGAACCGCTTAATGCCTCACAAACTCAGAAGCCCAGATACTTGAGTCAATTAATTTGCATAATGGCAAATTGAACAGACTGATTTCTCAAATTCATCCTGCCAACAATTGCCTAGTCGAGTTTAATCTCTTTCTGTCTTGAATAGTATGTTTCCACAATGTGATGTTCCCATCCAACTCAGTTCACCAACATTAGAGTGGGATGTTGCAATGTCATTTCTCTGAGTCCTGTCACTCATGCTACCAGTATTTATCTTTTATCCATGCAATGAAATAGCGTAATTAAAAGTACTCAGTGATCACATCAAGGCAGCAACATTTACTCTGTATTGTATTTCACACTCTGTCAACCACATGTCACAGATGGTGTGCATTGTATTCCCTGGCTCAATAAACAGCATTTTGTAAACCTCAATTTTGCACCAAACATTTCTTAGGCTGCCAATCATCTTATTCAACTTTAAAAACAAAATGCAAGTTACCAGCTGAGATACTAGTTGGTAAAGCGTGGCTGCCCGACCCGAACCTGACCAGACCCGACGACAAGTTTCGGGCTCGGGTCGGGTCGGGTCTCTCTTCCGGGTCCAGCATTCGGGCTCGGGTAGGGTCGGGCTGGACGTGGACAGTGCTGCCTCGCTCTAGGAAGTAATCTTCAAATGAACATTCAGGACGTCAAGGCGGGAAACGTGCAGTCCGGACTCCGCACTCTGCAGTAAATCATGGCCACCCGACCAAACCCGACTACATGTGTCAGGTTCGGGTTGGATCGGGCATTTAAAAAAATTAAAGGATTTGGGCCCGGGTTGGGTTTGGATTGGCTGTTGTCGGATCGGGCCCGGGTCGGGTTTTAATTTTATACCCGAGCCAGGCTTTACTAGTTGCTGTTTTACTATCCTCATATTCAAACAAATGATTTTCCTCACAAGAGCAAATTACTGTAGTTGCTGGAAATTGGAAATAAAAACAGAAAATGCTGGAAATACTCAGCAGGTCTGGCAGCATCTGTGGAGAGAGAAGCAGAGTTAATGGGCAGAGTTTTCAATCTCCGAAGGAGACAGGGTCAGAGGCGGGCAAGGCTGTAAATTCCTGTCACTGGCCGGCATGCCGGTTTGCCGGCATATTCCCGCCTCCATGCCGTTTTGGAACATGCCTGTTTGGTGGCTGGGGTGGGGTAGGTGGGTGGGTGTGATAACGAATGGCGGCTAGCCTATTAAGACAATTGAAGATGATTTGAACAGATATTTTGCATCGGTCTTCACTATTGAGGATACAAGTAACATCTCAGTATTAGCTGTAAGCCAGGAAATGGAAGGGAGGGAGGACCACAAGGAAATTACAATCACCAGGGAAGTGGTACTGAACAAATTGTTGGAGCTGCGGGCTGACAAGTCCCCGAGTCCTGATGGACTTCATACTAGGGTGTTAGAAGAAATGGCCAGTGAGATAGTTGATGCGTTAGTTTTAATTTTCCAAAATTCCCTAGATTCGGGGAAGGTTCCGTTAGATTGGAAAATAGCCAATGTAACTCCTTTATTCAAAAAGGGAGGGAGACAGAAAGCAGGAAACTACAGGCCAGTTAGCTTAACATCTGTCTTAGGGAAAATGTTAGAAGCTATTATTAAAGACTTTAATAGCAGAGCATTTAGAAAAATTCAAGATAATCAGGCAGAGTCAACATGGTTTTGTGAAAGGGAAATCATGTTTCACCAATTTATTGGCGTTCTTTGAGGGAGTTACATTTGCAGTGAATAAAGGGGAACCGGTGGATGTATTGTACTTAAATTTCCAGAAGGCATTTGATAAGGTGCCACATCAAAGGTTATTGCAGAAAATAAAAGCTCATGGTGCAGGGGGTAACATATTGGTATTGATAGAAGATTGGCTGGTTAACAGAAAACAGCGAGTAAGCATAAATAAGTCATTTTCTGGTTGGCAAGATGTAACGAGTGGCGTGCCACAGGGATCAGTGCTGAGGCCTCAACTTTTTACAATTTATATAAATGACTTGGGTGAAGGGACTGAAGGTATGGTTGCTAAATTTGCTGATGACACAAAGATAGGTAGGAAAGTAACTTGTGAAGACGACATAAGGGGGCTACAAAGAGAGATATAGGTAGGTTAGGTGAGTGGGCAAAGACCTGGCAAATGGAGTATAATGTGGGAAAGTGTGAAATTGTACACTTTGACAGGAAGAATAAAAAAGAAACACATTATCTAAATGGTGAGAATGCAGAGCTCTGAGATGCAGGAGGATCTGGGTGTCCTAGTGCATGAATCACAAAAGGTTAGTATGCAGGTACAGCACGTAATTAGGAAAGCTAATAGAATGTTATTGTTTATCGTGAGGAGAATTGAATACAAAAGTAGGGAGGTTATGCTTCAGCTATCCAGGGCATTGGTGAGACCACATCTGGAGTACTGGCTTGAAGGGAAACTTGGAGGTGGTGGTGTTCCCATGCATCTGCTGCACCTGTCTTTCTAGGTGGTACAGGTTACGAGTTTGGAAGGTGCTGTCAAAGACGCCTTGGTGAGTTGCTGCAGTGCATCTTGTAGATGGTACACACTGCTGCCACTGTGCATCGGTGGTGAAGGGAGTGAATGTTTGTGAATGGTGTGCCAATCAAACAAGCTGCTTTGTCCTGGATGGTGTCGAGCTTCTTGAGTGTTGTTGGAGCTGCACCCATCCAGGCAAGTGGAGAATATTCCATCACACACCTGACTTGTGCCTTGTAGATGGTGGACAGGCTTTGGGGACACAGGAGTTGAGTTACTCACCACAAAATTCCAAGCCTCTGACCTGCTCTTATAGCCACAGCATTTATGTGGCTGGTCCAGCTCAATTTCTGGTCAATGGTAACCCCAGGATTTTGATAGAGGGGGATTCAGTGATGGAAATGCCACTGAATGTAAAGGGGAGATGGTCAGATTCTCTCCTACTTGAGATGGTCATTGCTTGGCATTTGTGTGGCGTGTATGTTACTTGCCAGTTATCAGCCCAAGCCTGGATGTTGCCCAGCTCTTGCTGTATATGGACATGGTTGCTTCAGTATATGAGGAGTTGCGAATGGTGTTGAATATTGTGCAATCATCAGCGAACATCCCCACTTCTGACCTTATGATGGAGGGAAGGTCATTGATGAAGCAGCTGAAGATGTTTGGGCCTAGGATATTACCCTGAGGAACTCCTGCAGCAATGTTCTGGGACTGAGATGATTGACCTCCAACAAACATAACCATCTTCCTTTGCATTAGGTATGATTCCAAACCAGTGGAGAGATTTTCCCCTGATTCCCATTGATTCCAGTTTTGCTAGGGCTCCTTGATGCCATACTTGGTCAAATGCTGCTTTGATGTCAAGGGTAGTCACCTCACCTCTTGAGTTCAGCTCTTTTGTCCATGTTGGACCAAGGCTGTAATGGGGTCAGGAGCTGAGTGGCCCTGGCAGAACCCAAACTGAGTGTCAGTGAGCAGGTTATTGCTGAGCAAGTGCTGCTTGATAGCAGTGTCGATGCCCCCTTCTATCATTTTGTTGATGATTGGGAGCAGAAACATAGAACCATAGAAAAGCACAGAAAGAGGCCATTCAGTCCATCCTGTCTGCACCGGCTAAAAAAATTAGCCGCCCATTCTAATTACAGCAGGGGAGCAGTCCTAAGACCTCTTTCCCCTTCCTGCATCCTCACTATCTTCAAATCAAGACTTATTATAATGTCTCCTAAGGTAACGCATCCTTCCACAAATTTACGAGCTGTTGACCTCCTCAGCTCCTTCAGTCTTCCCATCCTTCACGAATCGACAAGCTTTTTAATATCCGAAAATAAAAACTTACATTTATATCACACCTGTCACGATGTCAGGACATCCCAAAGCTTTGCAACCAACAGCATAGTCACTGTAGTAATGTAGGAAATGTGGCAGACAAACAGTGCACAGCAAGATCCCACAAACAGCAATGTGGTAATGGCTAAATAATCTGTTCTACTGATGTTGATTGAGGAATAAATATTGTCCAGGACACCAGGAATACCTCTCTTGCACGTCTTCTAAATAGAGCCATGGAATCTTTCAGTTTCATGCCACACAATGGGCTGGATTTTATAATCTCGGTGGTGAGATGAGAAAATGGCAGCCCACCTGTGGGGACCACATGCCGTAGAGCTACTGCAATTAGGTAGGGAGTTCCAGGGTTTTGACCCAGCGAAGATGAAGGAACGGCAATGTAGTTCCTAGTCAGGATGATGTGTGACTTGTAGGGGAACTTGCAGTTGGTGGTGCTCCTATGCACTTAATGCCCTTATTCTTCTAAGTGGTAGAGGTCATAGGTTTGGGAGGTGTTACTGAAGGAGCCTTGGTGAGTTGCTGCAGTGCATCTTGCAGATTGTACACCCTGCAGCCATGGTGCACCAGTGATGGAAAGAGTGAGTGGATGGGGTGCCGTGCAAGTGGGCTGCTTTGTCCTGGATGGTGTCAAGCTTCTTCAGTGTTGTTGGAGCCGCACTCATTCGGCAACTGGAGAGTATTCCATTATACTCCTGACTTGTGCCTTGCAGATGGTGGAAAGGATTTGGATAAGGAAATGAGTTACTCACCCCAGAATTTCCAGCCTCTGACCTGCACATGCAGCCACAGTATTTATATGGCCGGTCCATTAAATTTCTGTTAATGGTGACCCCCATGATGTTGATGGTGGGGTATTTAGTAATGGCAATGCTGTTGAATGTTAAGGGGTGATGATTACACTCTTTCTTATTGGTGATGGGCATTGCTTGGCACCTGTGTGGCATGAATGTTACTTGCCACTTTTCAGCCTGAGCCTGAATGTTGCCCATATCTTGTGTTACAACCGCTCAGTACAAAGCCCCCCCCCAATCAAAATATATGATTCTGATTGCAGGGGGAGCAACACACTTTCAATTCAGTCCCGTAGCTCCACAAATTGTAGCATATTTCTTTAAGCTTTCCAAATTGGACAAAGCAGCCAAATTGAACAATCTAGTAACCCCTGAATGAAGTGAACCAAACCAAATATCTTTAGATATCAACAAATTAACTATTTATTTAAAAAAAAACTAAAATCTTAAACACTAAGATAAACCAATATCTAAACACCTTATAACTTATTATTTAAAAATCGATCTCCCGCATTTGGGTACATATACTCGGTTTTAAATTAGCTGTCTGAAAAAATAGAAAAAAAGTATAGTCTTTGCAGATTACGTTCCTGATGAATGGTCTTCCAATATAACACAGTCAAAGTTCACTTGCAGTCTTCCAAGGTCCGATGAAAATAAGGATCCATTAAAGATAAGGGTTCAGCAATTTGGCTATTGTAATATTAAACTTTTTTCCCATGATGAACACAGCAGATCAATAATTTGTTGTGAAAGAAAAAAGCTTTTTTTGATTTTTGATGGAATTGATTTGGCTTGAAACTTTGTAGAATTTAGAGACTGAAATAACACAGCTCTTTTCCCTTCAGTTTAAATTGTCTCAGAGAGCTCTGTCTCTTCCTTCAATTGCTGAATAGTCTGTGTCTCTGCTCAAACCAGTTTTTGCCAGACAGTTTTCAAAAGTCAAATTGCGACATTGAATATCGTGTCTTCTCTCTCTCTCTGTAGCTGTAGCTTAGCAACCAGAATGCACTTTGGCTCACTGAGCCTCCGGAACTTTCTGCCTTAAAGGCACGCTGATCTTTTTACAGCCTTAAAGGTGCGCCGCAATATTTCCGGGGAGAGAGAAAAAAAAAACAGGACCGTGACACTTCCGCCCCTCGCGAAATGAAACGGCATTCCCGAAATGTGGTTCATTATAATGCAAAAAATAGAATTTTTTTTCCTGTATTTGCATACCATTCACTGTACTAATAATTTACAGCATTTTCTTTATACCATCACCATCTATATTAGTTAACATGGTTAAATCCATGTCAAAGCATCGGCGATAACATTATTTTTCCCTGAATTATGTATACGATTCTCTAAGATGATAAGACTACAGCTATAAGTTCCAACAAAACATTTTTGGCTTTAAATTTTACAAAGGTTATCCTAATTAGCCCATTTCAACCTTCCAAACATAGTCTCCCAGTTGTTCATGTTTTCCTTCCAAGTGTCCCGATTGTCCATGACTCAGCCAGCTGAACTGCACAGCTAGGCATATTGGCCACTATTGGGTTCATTGTTCTCTGAGAAGTTTCTTGAGCACCCCTTAACCTCTGTGGCATCACTTGATATTAGCAAACCCCATCCGTTGTAACAGAATCTGACTTTTCCTTATCTTGGGGTGTCAAAGGAATTTGACAGTATCCCTCCAACATATTTGTCTCTTTAAGACACATGGTGTTGCCCACTCTGTCCGTACAGTCTTCTAAATGAGAATTTGGGTAGGAGTCTGCCTTCGTTACCGCAGTGACGTTTCTACAGTCTATGCAAATTTGAGACATCCCATCAGGTTTAGGCATCAAGACCACCTGCAAATTCCAGCTGTTCTGCCTTGGTTCAACTAAGCTGCCCTTCAGCATGCATTGGACCTCTGCTTCCACTTGGGCCTGTCTGTCTGGACCAAAACGGCAAGGATATTGTTTTAAAGGAAAGGTTCCCCCTATACCCACATCATGTGTGGCTAAGGTTGTACATCCCGGCTTAATCCTACAAACTATTTTAAACATTGTGAAAAGCCTGGTTAGGTCTTCACGTTTTCCTCTAAGTGCAAAAGCATATTGTCTAATTTTCCTAGCCATTCTATATTCACTAACCAGATAGTTGGAGGTTCAATCCAAGAATTGTCGAGGCCTGCTTCTGCCTCATCCTCACTAACCTTTTCCTTCTCAACAGTCCCGATTACCTGACATACCTGTGCTGGCTTATCCTCATCCCTGCAGTAATATTATTTTAGCATATTAATGTGACACAACCAGTTCTTCTTCCGGTGATCAGGGGTGACAATCAAGTAAGCTCCCTTACCCACTCTTTTGATCACTCTATATGGGCCACTGAACAGTCCTTTTTGTGGTTTTCCCTGTAATGGTAGCAACACTAATACTTCATCCCCTGGCTGAAAATCACAGGCTTTTGCATTCTTGTCTGCCCATTTTTTCATATTGGCTTGGGATGCTTTAAGGTGTCCCTGAGCCACACCGCAAGCTTTTGTGAGCCTTTCCCGGAACACAGATACATAGTCCTGTATTGATGATATTGTCTTTTACAAGTGTTAGCGGACCTCTTACTTAATGTCCGTAAACCAATTCGAAAGGACTGAAGCCTGTAGACTCATTCGGTGAGTCTCTGGTGGCAAATAAAAGAAAGTCTAGTCCTTTATCCCAGTCATGTGACTATTCGTGACAGTATGTTCTAATCATTGTTTTGAGAGTTTGGTGAAATCTCTCTAAAGCTCCCTGTGACTGTGGGTGATATGCTGAAAATTTCAACTGTCTAATCCCCAAATTGCCTATGACTTATTGAAATATCCTGGATATGAAATTAGAACCTTGATCTGATTGAACTCCAAGTGGCAGCCCATATCTCATAAAGAATTGGGTTAACTTTTCTGCTACTATTCTAGCAGTAATTGTCCTCAAAGGAATCAAGTAGCCATATCCATGATAATAAGTATGTATTGATGTCCCATTTTTGTTTTTGGCAAGGGTTCTACACAGTCGACCAATACCCTGCTAAATGATTCCTCGATCACTGGTAGGAAACTAGTGGTGCCGGTTTTATGTAGGTTGTTGTTTTCCCACCATTTGACATGGATGACATGTCCTACAAAATTATCTCACATCCTTCATAAGACCTGGCCAGTAATAATATTGGCTTATGCATTTGGTCTTCTGAATTTCCCTATGTCCAGCAAAATGAATGTCATGTGCTAACCTTAATAATCCTTGGCCATATTTAGGTGGTACCACTATCTGTTCAACACAGGGCCATGACATTTGTTACATGTGGGCATGGATTGCTTCAGTATCTGAGAAGTTCTAAATGGAACTGAACACTGTGCAATCATCAGTGAATGTCCCCACTTTTGATCTGTTGCTGGAGGGAAGGTCATTGATGAAGCAGCTAAATATGGTTCAACTGGGACACTGCCCTGAGGAACTCCTGTAACGATGCCCTGGTGCTGAGGTGATTGGCCATCAATGACCACAACCTTCTTCCTTTGTGCTAGGTATGACTTCAACCAGTGGAGAATTTTCCTCTGATTCCCATATAGTTCAATTTTAATAGAGCTCTTTGATGCCATATTTGGTAAATGATACCTTGATGTAAAGGGCAGTCACTCCCAGCTCACCTCTGGAATTCAGCTGTTTTGAGCATGTTTGGACTAAGTCTGTAATGAGATCTGGAGCTGAGTGGCCCTGGCACTGTGTTGTTGATTGAGAGTAGGCTGATCACTGGATTGGATTTGTCTTTTGGGGGACAGGATCTACCCGGGCAATTTTGCACTTTTTTGCTACAATGCCAGATTTGTAGTTGTACTGGAACAGCTTGGGTAGAGGCACAGATAATTCTGAAGCAAAAGTCTTCAGCATGACGGCCGTGATGTTGTTGGGGCCCATAGCCTTTGCTGTATCTGATGCACTCAGCCATTTCTCATTTACAGCCAATTATGTTTTAAGAGCAGCATTCACAAGACCATAAATCATTACAAAAACATAGCAGCCTTTTAACGACTGTTGACAATATTAGTGCAATACATCCATATGGCATTTCTGTGTCTGCTATTTTAAAACAATTTTATTTTAATTGGTTTCATCCACTAAAATGGGGAACAAAGGACAATTATATATAGTTATGCATTAAGTGCTTATCGACTGATAAAACCAACATTAGTTTCTAGACTGACAGCTTTTTTGGGAATATCCTTACTCTCAGTGGTATTTGTTATGTCCCAGAATTTTCTGGGAAAATAATGTTGAGTTTAATACACACTGTTATTAGTGTGTTGTCATGCAGTCCCCCACCTGCCAAGAATAAGGCACACATTATTTCGCCACATGACCATTAAAACTTAAAATTGTGGTTGGGCCTATCACAAGAAATTGCCAAGCCCCTGACTGGAAAGATATTTGCATGTTGGAACAAGGCACCCAGTCCTTGCTTGACCAATAAACAGAAGAAGTGGTCAGACCAGTTTAGTCACATGACTAACTGACTTTTGGAGTTTTTCCAATTTGAACTTGTTGAGAGAAAGAAACTCAAGAAAGCTCTTTGCCCCTGGACTGAAAAGACCTCTCTCCTGTTTGCTGTCATCTCTCTCTCATCAGCTTTGGAAACCATTGAAGACACATGAACCCCAAGAGAGAAAAGTCTCCTACAGTGAACAAGGTTTAAGAAGAATACTGGGTCCCAACGAAAAGCAAGACTACAATCCAGGACTACAGTGAGCTTGAAGCACAGTAAACAAGAAACTTTTCAGATATTGCCTCAAACCTCTCCAATTTATTTGTCTTCTGCCCTTGTCTTCCCCTACTTGCATGTACTTATCGCGTATGCATGCTAGCATGGGACGCAGCGTGTATCCGTAGACGTGAAGCAAATTAGAGTTTAAGTTTAAGGTTTAATAAATTTCACTTTTCTTCTTTAAACCTAAGAAACTTTTTTGTTTATGCTCATTTCTTTGCCTTATAATTGGAAAGTGGTGAACAAGGATTCACCAAGGGGGAGCTCAAAACACAAAGTGTTTAAAAATTAAACCCTATTACAATAAGACCAAGTGAAGACAGTAAAAGACCCCTAGACACCTTTGTCATGTGGTCGTAACAGTGTAAATAACCCAACAATTTGTGGTGAGGAAGAAATACACTCTGAGTTGCAAATTAACAGCAACTTGTATTTATGTAGTGCCTTTAACATAGCAAAACATCCAAGGCACTTTACAGGAGCGTTATCAAATAAAATTTGACGCTGAGCCACTTAAGATGATATTAGGGCAGATGACCAGAAGCTTGGGCAAAGAGATAGGCTTTATGGAGTAACTTAAAGAATGAAAGAGAGGCAGAGGTGGAGAGGTTTAGGGAGGGAATTCCAGAGCTTAGTGCCTTGGAAGCTGCAGGCATGGCTGTCAATGGTGGATCGATTAAAATTGGGGATGCTCAAGAGGCCAGAATTGGAGAAGTGCAGAGATTACAGAGCTAGGGAAGGGTGAGGTCCTGGAGGGATTTGAAAGCAAGGATGAGAATTTTAAAATCAAGGAGTTGGTCAATTGGGAGCCATGCTAGGTCAGTGAACACAAGGGTGATGGGTGAATGGGACTTGTTACGAGTTGGAACACAGGAAGCAGAGTTTTGAATGACCTCAAGTTTACGGAGGGTAGAACGTCGGAGGTCAGCCAGGAGTGCATTGGAATAGTCAAGTCTAAAGGTAACAGGGGAGGAGGTGATGTAGTGGTAATATCACTGGACTAGTAATACAGAGGCCTAGGCTAATGCTCTGGGGACATGGGTTTGAATCCTACTGCGGCAGATGGTGAAATTTGAATTCAATTAATAAATCTGTAATGAAAAGCTAACCTAATGGCAACTATGAAACTATTGTCAATTGTTGTAAAAACTCAGCTGGTTCACTAATGCCCTTTAGGGAAGGAAATCTGCCATCCTTACCTGGTCTGGCCTACATGTGATTCCAGACCCAGAGCAATGTGGTTGACTTTAAATGCCCTCTGAAATGGCCGAGCAAGCCACTGAGTTGAATCAAATCACTACGAACCCTAAGAAAAGGAATGAAACCAGACTGACTACCCAGCATTGACCTAGGCACCAGAAACGACAACGGCAAATCCAGCCCTGTCAACCTTGCAAAGTCCTCCTTACTAACATCTGGGAGCTTATGCCAAAATTGGGAGAGCTGTCCCACAGACTAGTCAAGCAACAGCCTGACATAGTCATACTCATGGAATCATACATTACAGACAATGTCCCAGACACCACCATCACCATCCCTGGGCATGTCCTGTCCCACCGAAAAGACAGACCCACCAGATGTGGCGGCACACTGGTACACGGTTAGGAGGGAGTCCTCAACATCGATTCTGGACACCATGAAGTCTCATGGCATCAGGTCAACATGGGCAAGGAAATGTCCTGCCGCCCCCACCTCGTCAGATGAACACCAATTGGAAGAAGCACTGAGAATTGCAAGGGCAAGAAGGTACTCTGGATGGAGGATTTCAATGTTTATCACCAAGAGTGGTTCAGTAGCACCAATACTGACCGATCTGGTCGAGTCTGAAAGAATATAGTTGCTAGACAGGGTCTGCGGCAGGTGGTAAGGGAACCAACAAAAGAGAAAAACTTCTGATGAAAGGTCACAGACCTGAATCGTTAACTCTGCTTCTTTCTCCACAGATGCTGCCTGACCTGCTGCGTATTTCCAGCACTTTCTGTTTTTATATTAGAGGGAAAAACTTGACCTCATCCTCACCAATCCACCTGTCGCAGATGCATCTGTCCATGAGAGTATTGGTAGGAGTGACCACCACACAGTTCTTGTGGAGATGAAATCCCGTCTTCACACTGAGGATACCCACCTTGTGCTGTGTGGCACTACCACTGTGCTAAATGGGATAGATTTCAAATAGATCTAGCAACTTAAAACTAGGCATCCATGAGACGCTGTGGGCTATCAGCAGCAGCAGAATTATATTCAACCACAATCTGTAACCTTATGGCCCGGAATATCCCCCATTCTACCATTGCCATCAAGCTGGGGGATCAAGCCTAGATCAACGAAGAGTGCAGGAGGACATGTGATGGAATATAGGTATAATAGGTTTGATTAAGTAGAATTTGGAAATAACGCATTATACCTTTAGAGTTAAAGATTGAATAAATGGTTAGTTTTCAGAGCTCACTGAAGTTCCTCTTTAAGTTGGTAGAGTTAAATATTTCAAGGTCTCTGTTAGAATAGATTCTCTGTTGTCAGGGGCTTGGAAGATGAACATGCACATTGAAATACCCTGTCAGTAAGAGGTAGCAACAAACTTAATTGGTTTATGGGGCTTGTTCAGACAGATCGGTTCTGGAAGTTGCTGTGGGTACCATGGAAAGAGCAATTAACAATAAATGGAATGTACTCACAGGAACAAGAGAGGACAAGTAAACACAATTATAAACATTTTGACCAGATAAAATCACACAACTTCAAATTCCAGTGAAACATTAAATTAAAGATATGGATTTTAAAAGGAACACAGGAAGGTCACATCTAATGCAGAAGTCATATGACACCTTAGAAATAGTATAAAATACAAGGTTTTGAAGCAAACATTTAGGGTTGTTGAATCCTCAACAACACTTCTCATCCCATGCCTTATTGATTTAAGGTACAAGTTTGCTTGACATTTTGACAGATATTTTGGATATTCTAAGATAGTTTTGCTGTAACATTAGCAAGGTTAAACTTTTGGATTCTATGTTAGAAATAAAAATATGTGTTATATCTCTCAGTAATATTTGATATTGTGATATACTTATACACTTAAGAAGTTTATTGCATCTTAAATTATTTAATAAATATATCAAAGTTAATAAATCGTCTCATGTAGTATTCTGTATACAACTACAAGAACTCCCTCTCTGTGTCTCTTTAAGTGGAGAGTTTAGTTTAGTTTAGTTTAGAGATACAGCACTGAAACAGGCCCTTTGGCCCACCGAGTCTGTGCCGACCATCAACCACCCATTTATACTAATCCTACACTAATCCCATATTCCTACCACATCCCCACCTGTCCCTACATTTCCCTACCACCTACCTATACTAGTGGTAATTTATAATGGCCAATTTACCTACCAATCTGCAAGTCTTTTAGCTTGTGGGAGGAAACCGGAGCACCCGGAGAAAACCCACGCAGACACACGGAGAACTTGCAAACTCCACACAGGCAGTACCCAGAATTGAACCCGGGTCGCTGGAGCCGTGAGGCTGCGGTGCTAACCACTGCGCCACTGTGCCGCCCGAGAGATACATATTGAAGAGAATTTCCCAGACCCATATAATATCTGGGATATTTATGACTTATAGCCATAAAAATATTAGAAATTGGCTATCCGAAAGATGGTAAAATTCTCTGTTGGTTTTCTTTCTTTGAGGGAAAGCTAGTGCAATTCTTTGAGCCCAAATAAGTGTCTGAGAATTTGTCTGGTTTGAACTTGATTAAAGGAGATTCGTGGAGATGTGCTCCTGATTTGGTTTAGTTCCTACAAGGCGTTAAAGTCATAAATCACTTCAGGCAAGCCAGGAGCAGCATGAGGTATACCTAAAAAATGAGGTGTCAATCTGGTGAAGCTACAGCACAGGACTGCATGCAAGCCAAATAGCAGAAGCAGCATGCGATCGACAGATATAAGTGATCCCACAATCAATGGATCAGATCTAAGCTCTGCGGTCCTGCCACATCTAATCACAAATGGGGGTGGGCAATTAAACAACTAACAGGAGGAGGAGGTGCCGCAAATATCCCCATCCTCAATGATGGGGGGGGCCCAGTACACCAGTGCAAAAGACAAGGCTGAAGCATTAGCAACCACCTTCAGCCAGAAGTGCCGAGTTGATGATCCATCTCAGCCTCCTCCTGAGGTTGCCAGCAGCATTGATGGCACTTGCTCAGCAATAACCTGCTCATTGAATGTCAAGGGGAGATGGTTATATTCGCTCTTGTTTGAGATGATCATTGCCTGGCACTTGAGTGGTGCGAATGTTACTTGCCACTTATCAGCCCAAGCCTGGATGTTGTCCAGGTCTTACTACATCTGGACACAGGCTGCTTCAGTATCTGAACAGTCACAAATGGTGCTGAACATTGTGCAATCATCAGCAAACATCCCCACTTTTGCCCGGGCCACTCAGCACCAGACCTCATTACAGTCTTGGTCCAAACATGGACAAAAGAGCTGAACTGCAGAGGTGAGGTGAGAGTGACTGCCCCCGACATCAAGGAAGCATTTGACCAAGTATATCATCAAGGAGCCCTAGCAAAACTGGAGTCAATGGGAATCAGGGGGAAAACTCTCCGCTGGTTGGAGCCGTACCTAGCACAGAGGAAAGTGGTTGTGGTTGTTGGAGGTCAATCAGCTCAGTCTCAGGACATCACTGCAGGAGTTCTTCAGTGTAGTGTCCTAAACCCAACCTTCTTCAACTACTTCATCAATGACCTTCCCTCCATCATAAGGTCAGAAGTGGGGCTGTTTGCTGATGATTGCACAATGTTCAGCACCATTTGTGACTCCTCAGATACTGAAGCAGCCTGTGTCCAGATGCAGTAAGACCTGGACAATATCCAGGCTTGGGCTGATAAGTGGAAAGTAACATTCGCACCACTCAAGTGCCAGGCAATGATCATCTCCAACAAGAGAGAATATAACCATCTCCCCTTGACATTCAACAGCATTACCATTGCTGAATCTCCCACTATAAACCTCCTGGGAATTACCATTGACTAGAAACTGAACTGGACCAGCCACATAAATACTGTGGCTAAAAGAGCAGGTCAGAGGCTGGGAATTCTCCACCACCGATGCACAGTGGCAGCAGTGTATACCATTCACAAGATGCACTGCAGCAACGCACCAAGGTTCCTTAAAAAGCACCTTGCATACCCAGGACCTCTACCAACTAGAAGGACAAGGGCAGCAGATGCAGGGAAACACCACCACCTGCAAGTTCCTCTCCAAGCCACACACCATCCTGCCTTGGAACTATTCCGCTGTTCCTTCATTTTTGCTGGGTCCAAATCCTGGAAATCCCATCCTAAGAGCACTGTGGGTGTACCTAAAACCCAAGGACTGCAGCAGTTCAAGAAGGCAGCTCACCACCACCTTCTCAAGTGCAATTAGGGATGGGAAATAAATGCTGGTCGAGCCAGCAATGCCCACATCATGAATGAATCATAAAAAAAAAATCTGCGGTGAGTAACTCACTTCCTGACTCCCTAATGCCTGTTCATCACCTACAAATCACAAGTCAGGAGTGTGATGGAATACTCTCCACTTGCCTGGATGAGCGAAGCTCCAACAACACTCAAGAAGCTCGACATCAACGAGGACAAAGCAGCCCACTTGATTGGCACCCCATTCACGACCTTCAACATTCTCTCACTTCACCACCGATGCACGGTGGCAGCAGTGTGCACCATATACAAGATGCACTGCAACAACTCGTAAAGACTCCTTAGATAGCACCTTCCAAACCCGCGACCTCTACCACCTAGTAGGACAAGGGCAGCAAATGCATGGGAACACCACCACCTGCAAGTTCCTCTCTAAGCCACACACTATCCTGACTTGGAACTATTCCGCCGTTCCTTCACTGTTGCTGGGTCAAAATCCTGGAACTCCCTTCCTAACAGCACTGTGGGTGCGCCTACACCACAAGGACTGCAGCGGTTAAAGAAGGCAGCTCACCACCACCTTCTCAACGGCGATTAGGGATGGGCAATAATTGCTGGCCTAGCCAGTGAAGCCCACATCCCATGAATGAATAAAAAAATTATGGATGAAGCAGTTGAAATGAGGAAGGAACAGAGTTGGGTGATGTAAGGGAGGTGAAAATATGTGGTCTTAGTAATGGTATGAATATGTGGTTAGAATCTAACCTCAGGGTTGGATATGACAACAAGGTCACAAACAGTCTTGTGCTGCCTCAGACAGTTGCCAGGAGAGGGATGGAGACGATGGCTGGGGAGCAGAATTTGTGACAGGGACCGAAAACAATGGCTTCAGTATTTAGTTGGAGGAAATTACTGGTATCCAGTATTGGATGTCGGAAACACTGTCTTGACTATTTAGAATTGCCAGAAGTTACTGATTAGTGTCACAAGAAACAGAACTTGCCCTCAGGCACCCCACGAGTCTCAAGAAATTGCTGCATTTGTTCTAAAAAATTTACATGGTAAGGGCCTTTTAATTATGAGAATTATATTCCTGCATTGCCACTCAGCCTCTCAGATCTCTCAGGGGACAGTTGAACCTTTGGACTCTCATATCTAGTAAATTTTTCAGAGAGGTTTCATAAAATTTCAAAAGTCAGATTGTTTTATTTTACGTTTCCTTTCTGTCTCTGTTCTCTCTCTTCCTCTTTTTATTTCGCTTTGTGTACCTGATTTGACACCAATTTGCCTGATTTTGTTCTCAGTTGTTCATGAGATGCGTTTGCTTCTCTATCCTTAAATTTCATTGGTCGAGGAGATAGGCTGTTGATCCCATCATTCAACAAAGTCTAGTATCAGCTCGCACTTCCATCAATTTGCAGCTCAAAAGAATTTTGAGCTGAATGGTCAGGGAAAATGTCTAACTGGCGGGGCACACAGTGGACTGGATTTTGCGCTGGAGGCGGGACTCCCGGCGCCGGGTTGAAAGGGCAGGAGGAGCCCTGCCTCTGTTGTTTCGCAGCCGCCCCCCCCACCATGGAGTGATTCTTTGGTCTTTTTGAATCAAAGATTCAGGGTGTGGAATCCCCGTCCCTTTAAAGGCGGGGATCCATCTTCCAAGGAGTGGTGGCCACTGCCAATACTGCAGAGGCCTTGAGCTCCAGGCCCAGCGCTAGGAACCCCGGACAAGAGATAGGTGAGGCAGGGTCGCTGGAGCCAGTCTGGAAGGCCCTGGGGAGAGGCTTGGGGGTGGTCTTGCAGTCCAGGGGAATGGGAGGGTCCCGGGGGGGGGGGGTGAATTGGCTCCCAAGGAGATCCTCCATGGGCCACAAATTGCTCACATTGGAGAGACCCCCCCACCCCCAAGACCAGAGGGAGGATGCATTGTGTTACAAGGTGACCTCCTTACAGGGCGGAGCCCCCCACCACTGGTAAGATTCCAGCGGCAGCAGCTGTTAATAGGCCACTTGAGTGCCTTAATTGGCCTCTGGACGAGAAGACTGTCCCTGGGAAGGTCGCTGGGCGACAGGGAGGTGATGGGTCCTCCGCCCCACTGCCCCCCCCGCCACCTGTTGCGATACTCTGCGCTCTCCCCCCCCAACCCGGCCTCCGATCCCGCCCCTAAGGTCACACAAAATCCAGCCCAGTGAGATGCCCCACTCCAGCAAATTCCAGGCCAATGTATTCATGTGTTCATTTGCACTATTTTAGCACACCTGCTAATGCATTTACTTTAAATGAGTTAGCAAACATGTTGAAAGAGCACATTGAGAAATGTCATTAAGATATTGCTCAGCGCAATTATAACCCCCTTTAACAACAGAACATGCTTTGACATTCACCAACTCTGTCCTCTTGATGGAGATCTCTGGTTTTATTACTCTTTTTCTTATGTTCAGGATTCCTCATTGACAGGTACATTTATTTTGAAATGTCAGAGATGCATAAAAGATACCTTCAGTGTAAAAGTTGCTGAGTTGCTGGCACACTGTCATTGCACTGCTGTTGAGAGGAATAAATTCTCCCTTTACATTAAACATAAGAACATGCTGTATCTCTCTGTGCATGTCTTTCACAACCTTTGATATAATCTTTACTTGGCTAAACTTATCCTAAAGCTGAACTGTAGCAGACAGTTTTAATATCACGAGCTTTGCGATGTAGTATGCAACAGACTATTGGATTCACAAACTTGTCTTGGGTTTCCCTTTTTCTTCCAAATCCAATTTTCAGGCGTCTCCCTTTCAGGGACCCAAAGAGGAGGAAACTTACTTCCTGCACCTTGGACATAATTAAGATGCTCATCAACAGGATATGACATTGTTTTTTAATAAATATATACTAACAGAATGTGGTGGGAGAACATGAATGCCACACCATTATACTGGTGTCCAATTTAGAAGCACTAGAAACTTTGGAAACTTTGTAATAGTGTCAACTGATTTTCTGCCAAGATCTAACACAGATCCATATTACCCTTTGTTTCCTTATTTTCTTCTCAGCATCTTATTAGTTTCCCATAAAACTAGAATATATACCTCAGTTGACAAAACTGGATGTTCCAGGCTGCTGCTAATACTACAGATGATCTTAATACTATTCCTTGATAGAGTTTCCAGTTGGTAATCCTCGAGTGATGCAGAACAGAAATCCCTTTGCCCCCACAACCCCCGTTTCCTCACCACCCCACCGTCACATTACCTTCACCGATAAATTTGGCTTGCATTCCCTTGAGTCAACTTCTCTAGTCATGGAACCCCATCTAACAGCACTGTGGGTGTACCTACACCACATGGATTGCAGTGGTTCATGAAGGCAGCTCACCACCACCTTCTCAAGGGCAATTAGAGATGGTCAATAACTGGTGGTCTTGCCAGCGATGCCCACATCCCATGAACAAATTTTTAAAAAGTGATGTTGGCTGACGGATAAATATTGGCCAGGACACCAGGGAGACCTCCCATGTTCCTCTTCGACCTAATGCCATGGGATCTTTTATCATCCACTTCAGAGGGCAGATACAGCTACAGTTTAACCTCACATCTGAAAGACAGCACCCTTGCTATTGCAGCATTTTCACCGTAGGACACTGGAGTGTCAGCGTAGAGTTAGACTTAAACCCACAATCTCCTGACTCAGAGGCAAGGATGCTACCACTGAGCCACAGCTGACACAATATTGAAAATATTTCTCATTTTTCTTCCTATAACAATGAATTATTGGGCTTGCTGAATACAACTGGTTCAATTGAACTGAGATATTAAAGTTTCATACTGGGTTCATGCTCAGAAGTAATTGGCCTGATATTCGTATCCTTCATGTATTCCACATGCTCCTTTAAGATACATCCTGTCAGATGCAATATAGTATAATCTGGACTAATTACCATCTGATTGGTTTTTAAGTTAGGTTGAAATGTGTAATGAGTTCTTTACACGTCTGACTTTTATTATTTGGCAATCGGATTGCGTGGTGATAGTATGTATATGAGGTCATCTCACATAAATACTGATTAATAGAATGAAATTGTCATTAAATGAAGTGGCAGAAACAAGTTTAATAAACTGCTATGAAGATTACTTAATCTCTTGACAAATCAGTTTACAGTTAGAGCCATTTTTTATACAGCAAGTCAAATAACAATAATATAAGTCAATTCAAAGTTATATTAAAAAGACTTTTCACTGTCGCTGATTGATCGATGAATAAGACAACATCGGTGGTAAATTCATTTTAAATCCCTATTTAAAACTCGTTAAAACCATATGAGGATTTGTCACTGACCTACATTGGCTCCTAATTACTTTCAAATTCCTCCATGGCCTCGGCCCTCCCTATTGTTGTGACCTCCTCCAGCCCGACAAGCCTTCGAGATCTCTGCACTCCTTCAATTTTAACCACTTACACATCGCTCATTTTAATTGTTCCATCACTGGTGGCCATGCCTTTAGCTACCCTAAGCTCTGGAATTCCCTCCCTAAAACTCCCTGCCTCTCTACCACCCTCTCTTCCTTTAAGACGCTGCTTAAAATTTACTTCTTTGTCCAAGCTTTTTGGTCAACTGTCATTATCTCCTTTCGTGGCTTGGTGTAAAGTTTTATTTGATAATGCTCCCGTGAAGTGACTCGGGACGTTTCGCTATGTTAATAGTGCTATTCAAATGCAAGTTTTTGTGATATCTGTGTCCATGCAAACTCATTTCCATCAAAAGTTTATTTGATGCTCAATGCTCAAACATATTAATTGGGAAAGTCTACAGTGCAACTCATAAACTCGCTGAATTGTTCAGCTCATTACGTTAAGATCTGATCAGAGCTGATTTTCTCTGCACTTTACTCTTTGATGATATTAATGTTCTTTTATGTTGTCTGATGTAACATAAATGAGATGCGTGGAGTCCAGGCTGTTGAAGCTCTCAAACAGATTTATTATTGCTAAACTATTATAAATAGACGGAGCGAACTATTTACAGAAATTGTCTCAACGTGTTACAGTTGCCGAGTGACTCTGGCTCCAAGTCACATGACTGCGACCTGGTATTTAGCTCATGAGCATACTAAGATCTTAAAGGGACATCACTCTTTAAAGCAATCATACAATATCCCCTTTCTTTCCAAAGATAAATCTTGTATGCTTACAGTAAAACCACATAACATTAGATAACATCAAAATTATTACACAGGTAGAGAGATTATGAACTTCACATGTGCAGAACCTGAATAGTCCAGATATCTTTTTTTTACTCATTCATAGGATGTGGGCGTTGCTGGCGAGGACAGCATTTGTTGCCCATCCCTAATTGCCCTTGAGAAGGTGGTGAGCTGCCTTCTTGAACCATTGCAGTCCATATGAGGTAGGTACACCCACAATGCTGTGAGGGAGTTCCAGGATTTTGATCCAGCAACAGTGAAGGAATGGAGATCTAGTTCCAAGTCAGGATGGTGTGTGGCTTAGAGGGGAACTTGCAGGTGGTGGTGTTCACATGCATTTGCTGCCCTTGTCCTTCTAGGGGATAGAGGTCATGGGTTTGGAAGGTGCTGTCTAAGGACCCTTGGTGCATTGCTGCAGTGCATCTTGTAGATGGTACACACTGCTGCCACTGTGCGTCGGTGGTGGAGGGAGTGAATGTTTGTGGATGGGGTGCCAATCAAGCAGGCTGCTTTGTCCTGGATTGTTTCGAACTTCTTGAGTGTTGTTGGATCTGCACCCATCCAGGCAAGTGGACAGTATTCCATCACACTCCTGACTTGTGCCTTGTAGATGGTTGTCAGGCTTTGGGGAGTCAGGAGGTGAGTTACTTGCCTCAGGATTCCTAGCCTCTGACCTGCTCTTGTAGCCACGGTAATTATATGGCTACTCCAGTTCAGTTTCTAGTCAATGGTAACCCCCAGAATGTTGATAGTGGGGGATTCAGCGATGGTAATGCCATTGAATGTCAAGGAGAGACGGTTAGATTCTCTCTTGTTGGAGATGGTCATTGCCTGGCACGTGTGACACGAATGTTATTTGCCACTTATTAGCCCAAGCCTGGATATTGTTCACGTCTTGCTGCATCTTCACACGGACTGCTTCAGCATCTGAGGAGTCGCGAATGGTATGGAACATTGTGCAATCATCAGCGAACATCCCCACTTCTGACCTTATGATTGAAGGAAGGTCATTGATGAAGCAGCTGAAGATGTTTGGGCCTAGGACACTACCCTGAGGAACTCCTGCACTGATATCCTGGAGCTGAGATGATTGACTTCCAACAACCACCATTATCTTCCTTTGTGCTAGGTATGACTCCAAACATTGGAGAGATTTCCCCCGATTCCCATTGACCTCAGTTTGCTCGGGCTCCTTGACGCCACACTCGGTCAAATGCTGCCTTGATGTCAAGGGCAGTCACTCTCACCTCACCTCTTTAGTTCAGCTCTTTTGTCCATGTTTGAACCAAGGCTGTAATGAGGTCAGGAGCTGAGTGGCCCTGGCGGAACCCAAACTGAGCATCACTGAGCAAGTTATTGCTAAGCATGTGCTGCTT
The DNA here is from genome assembly GCF_036365525.1 of Heterodontus francisci. Taxonomy (NCBI): domain Eukaryota; kingdom Metazoa; phylum Chordata; class Chondrichthyes; order Heterodontiformes; family Heterodontidae; genus Heterodontus; species Heterodontus francisci. The sequence goes on along the minus strand of NC_090376.1, from coordinate 14,717,174 downwards.
GACAGCACTGTCAATGACACCTTCCATCACTTTACTGATGATTGAGAGTAGACTGATGGGGCGGTAATTGGCCGGGTTGGACTTGTCCTGCTTTTTGTGTACAGGACATACTTGGGCAATTTTCCACATTGCCGGTAGATGCCAGTGTTGTAGCTGTACTGCAGCTTGGCTAGGGGCACGGCAGGTTCTGGAGCACAGATCTTCAGTACAATTGCCGGAATATTGTCAGGGCCCATAGCCTTTGCCGTATCCAGTGCCTTCAGTCGTTTCTTGATATCATGCGGAGTGAATCGAATTGGTTGAAGTCTGGCATCTGTGATGCTGGGGACTTCAGGAGGTGGCCGAGATGGATCATCAACTCGGTATTTCTGGCTGAAGATTGTAGCAAATGTTTTAGCCTTATCATTTGCACTGATGTGCTGGGCTCCCCCATCATTGAGGATGGGGATATTGGTGGAGCCACCTCCTCCAGTTAGTTGTTTAATTGTCCACCACCAATCATGGCTGGACGTGGCAGGACTGCAGAGCTTAGATCTGTTCCATTGTTATGGGATCGCTTAGCTCTTGTCTATCGCATGCTGCTTATGCAGTTTGGCATACAGATAATCCTGGGTTGTAGCTTCATTTTGAGGAATGCCTGGTGCTGCTCCTGGCATGCCCACTGCACTCTTCATTGAACCATAGTTGGTCTCCTGGCTTGATGAGTAGTGTGGGGGATATGCTGGGCCATGAGGTTACAGATTGTGGTCGAGTACAATTCTGCTGCTGCTGATGGCCCACAACACCTCATGGATGCCGAGTTTTGCATTGCTAGATCTGTTCGAAATCTATCCCATTCAGGATGGTGGTGGTGCCACACAACATGTTGGAGAGTATCCTCAATGTGAAGGCAGGACTTCGTCTCCACAAGGACTGTGCGGTGGTCACTCCTATCAATACAGTCATGGATAGATGCATCTGCGGCAGGAAGATTGGTGAGGACGAGGTCAAATATGTTTTTCTCACTTGTTGGTTCCCTCACCACCTGCTGCAGACCCAATTTAGCAGCTATTCCTTTAGGACTCGGCCAACCCGGTCAGTAGTGGTGCTACCGAGCCACTCTTGGTGATGGACATTGATGTCCCCCACCCAGAGTATATTCTGTACCTTTGCCACCCTCAGTGCTTCCTCCAAGTGCTGTTTAACATGGAGGAGTACTGACTCATCAGCTGAGGGACGGCAGTAGGTGGTAATCAGCAGGAGGTTATCTTGCCCATGTTTGACCTGATGCCATGAGACTTCTTGGGGTCTGGAGCCGATGTTGAGGACTCCCAGGGCAACTCCCTTCCTACTGTAGACCACTGTCCTGCCACCTCTGGTGGGTCTGTCCTGCTGGTGGGACATGACGTACCCGGGGACAGTGATGGCAGTGTCTGGGACATCGTCTGTAAGGTATGATTCCGTGAGTATGACTATGACAGGCTGTTGCTTGACTAGTCTGTGGGACAGCTCTCCCAAATTTGGCACAAGCCCCCAGATGTTAGTAAGGAGGACTTTGCAGGGTCGACAGGGCTGGGTTTGCTGTTGTTGTTTCCAATGCATAGGTCAATGCTGGGTAGTCCATCCGGTTTCATTCTTTATTGACTTCGTAGCGGTTAGATACAACTGAGTGGCTTGCTGGGCCATTTCAAAGGGCATGTAAGAGTCAACCGCATTGCTGTGGGTCTGGAGTCACATGTAAGCCAGTCCAGGTAAGGACAACAGACTTCCTTCCCTAAAGGACATTAGTGAATCAGATGGGTTTTTACAACAATCGACAATGGTTTCATGGCCATCATAAGACTAGATTTTTCATTCCAGATTTATTAATTGAATTCAAAATCCACCTTCTGCTGTGGTGAAATTCGAACCCATGTCCCGAGAGCAATACCCTGGGTCTCTGGGTTACTATGTCGCTTCAGTTGTTTAACAACTCTTCCAGATCTGGTTATGGTATAACCTTCTGAGGATGTCATCCTTGCTATTTTGGGTTTTCCGGCATGTTGTCACTGTGTTGGTTATTGTCCTGTTGTTCTGTCACACCTTCATCATCGGAATGCGTTCTTTTGGGTCCGCTGTGCACAATTGAACTTCTCTCACTTAGCTTCGGTTCCTTCTCAACACCACTTCACTAGACTTTGTAATCTCGTAGGACTTCGGCTGACTGCAAATTCTGGATACCTCTGTGGGTAACCATGTTTTCGTTGTGGGGTGTATGACCCTGACCTTTTGCCTGACGTGTAGCTGAGGTAGTTCCGCTGCTGCATATTGGTCATGCACAATCTTCATTCTCCCCTAAATTAAAAGCAAAATACTGCGGATGCTGGAAATCTGAAATAAAAACAAGAAATGCTGGAAATACTCAGCAGGTCTGGCAGCATCTGAACGTTCTGATGAAGGGTCACTGACCTGAAACGTTAACTCTGCTTCTCTCTCCACAGATGCTGCCAGACCTGCTGAGTATTTCCAGCATTTCTTGTTTTTACTTCATTCTCCCCTGTTTTTCGAGCAGTGTCTCCTGCATCTCGGAGACTTTAGACAGATGATGGCTTGGCAGAGTCGTCCACAGTTGTCTGCCAAACATGATCTCTGCTGGTGATGTTAAGCCCAAATCCATAGGTGTAGCTCTGAGGTGGAGCATAGCAACACAAAAATCTTGTTTTGTTATCCTACACTTCAGGATAAGTGATTTGACTGTGTGAACCATTCTTTTAGCAAGTCCATTAGATCTCGGGTAGTTGTGAGGACGTCACCTGGTTTACGCTCCATTTGGCGCATATATTCCTGAAAGGTTTGTCCATATACTGTGGCCCATTGTCAGAAATGATTTCGTCAGGTGCACCAAATAGACTGAATATAGCACTCAATGTGTCTGCGATGACTGCGCTTGAAGTGTCTTTTCCTGTCTGACAATTGGAAATTTGGAGAAATAATCAGTGACTAAGATAAAGTCGTCTCCATCAATGGAAAATTAATCAGTGGTGATTTTGGAGCAAGGGACTGACGGAATCCTGTGAGGGTGTAGAGGTTCTTTGCGTTATTGTGGCTGGTGGCTCTGGCATGCCCCACACATCCACACTAACCTTTCGATGTTACTGTTTATCCCTGGCCAATAAACTGTGTCCTGTGCCAGTCCTCTTGTTCACTCTATGCCCATATTGCCCTGGTGAAATTGTGACAAGCTGTCCTATCGGGAGCTTTGGGCACAATCACTTGTTTTCCCTTGAAGGTGACGCCTCTCGAGATACCAAATTCATCTTTGTAAGGCCAAAAGCATCTGAGGTTTTCTGGCACCGCTTTTACCATGTCAGGCCAGCCTTCCATGATGGCTCTCTACAGTGGTGGGTCATTGGCTGTTTCTGGTTGTAGTTGGTGATATTTGTGCTGACCAAAATGCAATAAATCAATTTTCAGCACATCTTCCATCTCGATGTCCATGCTGTCCACTTGTAGATCCAGTGGAACTTCTTCATTCTTGCTCGGATTTGGCAATCTGCTCAGTTTATCTGAGGAGACCATTTTGGTACCTGGTTTGTAGCAGACATCGAAGTCTTTCACTAAGAGTCGCTGTAGTTGTGTTGGTGCGCTTGTCAATGATTTGCCCCAGATCATCTCCAGTGATTTGTGGCCAGTTTCCACCATGAACTGCTTGCTGAACAGGCAGGTGTGGAACCTTGTGATCCCAAACACCAGAGCAAGTGTTTCATGCTCTATATGTTTGAGTAATTGGCTTGTGCTGAGGATAAACATTTGGATCCCAATGCAATTTGTTTGCCAACCTGCAGGATGCACGCTCCTAGCCGTTTAGGTGATGAGTCAACTTTCAGAATTGTCTTCTTCCTTGGGTACAGGTTTCTGCAGGGTACAGGTTTCTGCTGACAACGCTTGTTTGAGAGACTCAAACATATGCTTATGGTCCTTCTGCCATACATATGGTACGTCTTTCTTTAGAAGCTCTCTCAGTGATGATGCTTTGTCAGAAAAAGTTGGAATGTATGATGCCAAGAAGTTGAAAAAAATCAAGACATCTCAGGAAGTTTTCTTTGTCTTGTGGAGTAGGCAGATGCCTTACATCTTCAACTTTGCCTTGGTCAGGACAGATTCCACGACCTGAATAGACAGAGCCAAAGAAATTGATCTGACTTACATTCACCTGTCACTTCTTGCTGTTAAAAATGAGTCCTTCACGATGAGCTACTGCCATCAGTGAATGAAAATTTTGATCATGCTCTTCTTTGGTTTTGCCCATTACTGCAACATTATCGGCAATGCATATACTTTCAGGGACGTTTTCTATAATTCTGTTCATATGTTGCTGAAGCAGATCTTGACTGACAGATAAGCTGAAGGGTAGTCTCTGGAAGCAATATCTTCCAAATGGTGTCCTGAAGGTGGTGACTTCTTGACACTCCTTAGCTAGATGTATCGACCAATATCCATGTTTATCATTCAACTTGGAGAAGAATTTGGCTCCTGTGAACTTGGGATTCAATTCCTCTAATGTCTGAATCTTGTGAGGGCATCTCTTTAGGGAAAGATTTAGACGCCTTGGATCTAGACATACCCTGATTGCTCCATCTTTCTTCAGCACACGCATGATTGAGCTGCACCAGTCTGTGATGATGCAAATAATGGATGATGCCATTGCGTTCCATGTCGTCTAACTCACGCTTAAGCTTTTCTTGCATGTGCATGCTATATTTTCTGGGAGGGTCGATTGATGGAATTGCATCCTCTCTGAGGTGCAGTATGGCATCGCTTTTGAAAGCTCCTATGGCATCTAACCTGCCCGGGTACATTTATTGCAGGTCGTGGACTGACTCAATGTGGGTACCCTTGGTCTCTTCTGCTGTAATGGGTACCTTTGTGACCTCATGGATGATCACGATGTTGAGGTCCTTACACGCTGGTAGTCCTGCCACCATTGGTCTGCTTGTGTCTACCGGTTAGAATGTTTTTGGTTTCCATGCCAACTTGCCATAGCTGCATTGCATTGTCAGTGTGCCACTGCATGGGATGGATGACCCATTGAATACAGATAACTTGGCAGTTGTCGGTTGTATCATTGATTTCCAACGACTCCGGTACCTTTCTTTGAGCATTTGGACTGGTAAAATATTTGCACTAGTGCCAATGTCAGTCTTGACCCTGAGTGTGTGTTTGCCAGCTTTCTTTGGGCACATGATGTTAATAGTGGTGAACACTTCCAGTTGTTTGACTTCACCAAAGAGATGTGTCAGGTTTACAATGTGGAACGCTTGCTCGTCTTCTGGCTGAGAATTACTTCTCTCTTGGGTCTTGTCTCATGTCTGTTTCACTGTGGACTTTATGTATCTACTTGCGTTTACACAGGTCTCTGGCACTTTCCTTGCTACTGTTGCCCTGTTTTCTGTTTGCTTGTGTTCAACCGTGACTTCTAGCTGCATTTTTGGAACCAGAATTCTAGCATAGGTGAGTCCTGTGTCCTCGTGCACTGCACATCTTGCACAGGTCTCTAAATGCAGGACAACATCGTGGTGAGTGGGATCAACCACACTTTAGCACACAGCTTGCTTTCCCTTTTCCACCTGGTCATCATTGACTACCTTTAATGCGTGCAGAAGCTGTCGTCCAGCTACAATGGTTTTGTATATTCTGCCATCTTCTTGCAGTTCACTGCACTGATTGCTGTGCATCAGTGCTGTGACCTTTCTTTTTCCCGAAGCGGTCTTTCTGAAATGTTTCAATGGGTGTTGAGACAATCACCAGCTCCAGCTGTCGCTCTGATAGCTCAGTTTCTGAGAAGTCACATTCGTTGCCCTTACTACAACATCTACTGACGAACTGGTCTGTTGATTCCTGTGGCTGTTGCCTGTAGAATCAATTCCAGGCCATGAATTCTGAAATTCACTCCTGATCAGAGCTAATCATCTAGCACTTTTCATATCTTTACAGGATCTTTCTGGTCCTCTGCAGATATGCCTGAAATGTTGATTCTGAGCAATCCCTCATTTCCAACTGCTATTAATATTTTTACAACCTGTTTTTTTGGTTCTACAATTGCTTAGTCTGTAAAGAATAACTGTATTCTTTGCTTGAACAGTTGAAAATCAGATAGGATATCCATGGTTTTCCAGTTCATGCTGGAAAATTTGGTATCCATTTTCCTGCTGTTCGTTTGCTTAAAACTTGCTTTAATACTTGTTTTATGACTGCACTGTTTCCCCTTTAAGAAACTATCTGTTATTTAGACTAGCTGCCTTTATTGACAGGAGCAGGTGTTTGTAAGTGCTGTGTGTTTATCTTGCGTCCAGCACTTGAGCCTGTTCTTTTTGCACAGCTGTTCAAGAGAGAGCTCTGTTGCTTTTTTCAGAATTTTTTTGTAGCACTTAAGATGTCTGTTTATACAGCTGTTCACTAGGCAGTTCAATAGTTTTCTTTTAAGTGTTCATTTCTGTTCTTCACACTTGAGTGGTTTTAATTTCTTTTTATGGTGGCTTCGTGAATGGAAACTCTGATCACGCTCGAGTGGTTTAATGTTTTTTTAAAACTTTGGCTGCGTGGTTGAAGTCTCTGCAGTGATCGGTTTTCCCATGCTTTTTGCAAACAGATGCCTCCTGTAATGGCGCCGACCACGATCAGCTTGGGAGGTGAGTTGGGTCTTCCCCTTTTCTTTTACATGGCGCTTTTAGAAAAAGGCAATCTTTTGAATGACTTCAAAGCTTTTTTTTAAAGCAGCATCCCTCGACTGTAGGCACAATGACTCACCTAATTTGCTTGCAACATGTTGTTCTTAGCTCTGTCTTCGATAGCTTGAGGTGAGTTCTTTTTTTTTACTGTTTGAGCCAGCTTTTCTTTTTGAACTTTCTCTCGTTGCTGTAGGAATGTTCGTTTTTACAGCTGTTTCACCTGTGGTCTTCAATCTCAGACTTTGGACTGAACATTGTGACGCGACGTCGAGAGGGCCTGCCGCAAATTACCGGCGGCGGGGGGACCTCGGTGCGGCACCCCCTGCCTCTGGGCGGCGGCACCCCAATTCACAGACGTAAATAGTACTTACCTCTGTAGATTATGCAGCCCGCCACCTCTCCTGCACACATCCGGATTTTACTTTGAATGGGCGGCCGTCACGTGTCGTCCCGTTCACAATTCGAAAATCCGGCGGGTCCTCAGAGGCAGAAAGTTTCGCAACAGTAGGTAAGTTCCATTTTCAGGGGTCTCACTCTGCATACTGGAAGGGAGTAGGGGGGATTACAGGGGTCTCACTCTGCATTCTTAAAGGGAGGAGGGAGGGGGTGTGGGATTACTGGAGGGGAAGCTCTGCAGGCATGAAGGGAGGTACTATCTGCCCTTCCTCTGTAAAGGGTGTATGCTCTGCGTTTGTTTGTATTTGTGAAGGAGCAATGGCACTCTAGTTACGCTGTGTGTGGGGAGGATGCCAGAAAAGGCAGGAGCATTAAGGTTATATGGATGGTGGGTGCAATTGAATCAGCTGGTAGGATCTTGATGTGCTGCTCGGAGTGTTGGCCAAGATGGGCAAAACCATGGCATGCCACATAGCTGATCCATGAAAGCACCTGATGTACCAGTCAACACCAATCCTTGCCCTGTTAGGAACATTCGAGTACATGAAGGTTTCAACTTTATTTATCACATGAAAATAGGTCTGGCTCATCCTACATTGTGTGATCCTCTGCTCCTGAGGATCTGTATGTACCAGAGGCAAAATCAACAGGCAGGTGCGATCCACGTAGAGGCCCCCGATCATGAGCAGCAGCCCCCAAGGGGAGCTCATCATTCCGCTTGATGTGCATCAACAGGCCCCACATGACATGCCATCGCATGTCAGAGCACCAGTGTCAGAGGCAATTGCACATGTAGAGGGTGGTGACATGTCTCTGTGCCCTGCTCAAGGATGACCTGCAGACGATGGGCTTCGGGGGACATCCTAAGCCTTTGTTCCTCATTGTTGCAGCGGTTCTCAAGCCTGACTCCTCTGCAGATTTTCAGGGGCCCACCAGAGACCATTGTGGGGTCACACAGTCAGCAGTGCACCGCTGCAATGGGGAGGTCACCAATGACCTGCACCGGAGGGCCAGTTTGTATGTCCGCTTCAGGACAGACTTTCACAGCCAGGCCCAGTGGGCCATTGGTTTCGGCACCATTGCCAGAGAACCATAGGTTGTAATGTTCATAGAATGCACTCATGTGGACATCAGGCCTCCCGCAGGCTACCACCTGCAGACATTGCCCTTAAAGGAATCCTCTTAATCTAGGTGAAGCTGGTATGTGATCACCGCAGATGCTTCAAGCAAATCTGTGACCATTTCTCAGGCAGCTGCCATGACACCTGGGACCTGCGTCAGTCCCATCTGCCACCGCTGTTCATTGAACTGGCTCAGATGGAGGGGTGGCTTCTTGGAGATGAGGGCTATCCTTTGCAGACTTGGCTCCCGACACCAGTGAGAGACTCCACCACTGCTGAAGAGGAGAGATACGACGCCAGCCACTGAGTTACATGAGCCACCACTGAGCAGGAGATTGGCCTGCTGAAAGAGTGCCTCCAATGTCTGTATGGATAGAGTGATGCCCTGTACTACAGGCTGAAAAGGCCAGCTCCTTTCTTTGCTGCTCTGCACAACTACGCATCCAATAGGGGCCAGGCCTGGCATGATGAGGAGAGACGTCAACAGGATTCCTCCTCGTACTATGAGGACACCGAGGACCTACAACATGAAAGGCTCATGGCAGGGCAGATGGCACCCAGGCTCTGCACGCAGGGCTAGCAGTGAACTAGGGATGTACGGTAATGGCTTATCAGACAAAGGCTCTCTGCTCCAAAGGAACCGACATGAGCTCTGCAAGCCACACATCACCCTCGCTCACCTTCTGTGCACCAGTCCACATCTGCAGCATCCCTGTGTAAACCATTAGAGGCAGCAGCTGACTGAGCCAATGTCCATGTCACTGCATTCCTGGAAACGTTCATGAGTAATGGTGGCATGGCAATGATGTTATTGCATACATTGGCTCTCCTGAAGGGCCAATGGTGCAAAGCGATGTGACATTGGCGCTACATGCTGGCACACATCATCCACACAGAGAAAAAGATGCACATGTTGGTGAGGAACATTTAGTGAAAGAATTTGCTGTGACACCCATGCATTCCCACTTGTGTCAGTGTGTTCTCTGTAGACGGAGAGTTGCCCCTTCTTGGTGCCCCTGACTGGAGGAAGGCTGCTGATCTGATTGCCCTTTGGCTGTGGATGACTCTGGAGCTCATACCCTATGCACACGAGGCCTAGCGGGCCCTGGCTGGCTGGAGGAGTGCTTGTTCATCCCCTTCCAGCATTGGACCCTTGATGGCGGATGGCCCCACGGCTATTCATCTCCTCTGCCATCTCCAGCCAGGCTGCCTTGTTCAGGCAGGAGGGCCTCTTCTTACCATCGCTGGTGAAAAGGACCTCTCACCTTGCCAACACAACCTGGAGGAAAGTGAGCAGGGAGGCTTTGCTGCACTGTGGGGCCACCCTAGAGCACCTGTCTGCCATCCTCAACTTTTGGTGCGGTCCTTTAAATGTAAAGGTGACTCCACCATGTAACTGCTCTAACTTCTAGCTGCAAGGTTTGTCTTGCACATGTTTGAAAACCAATGCAGTACTGTTGAGGTTGTCATGGTTTTTCAACTATTACACATCGACACATGTTCACGAACACATTTATTCTGCAGCAGTTGATCATATTAATTGGTGTAATATTTCCAGTTCGCAATGCAGCTAGAATATGAACATATTTTCCTGTTTTTTAAACAAAGATCGTTTGATTGCAGTTACATGTATTTTCACGTAACTGTTCGCAGAGAAATGAATGCAGATTTCAAATCACACTTTTCACAGTCAGATGACTAGAAGCTCATAGTATGTAAATATTCTTCAATTATGGTTTTATTTCTGTTGAGTATTTGCCTTTTATGGTATATTTAAGTATCACGTCCTGGAATGTGCAAAATTAAGATTATTCACCAAGGTGCCACACGCCTACAAGAATGAATGTTACACTTGAGTGGAAGAAGAGGATCGCAGCTTCACAGGACACTGGGACATAGCAGGGTAAGAAGGTGGCAGCAAAGTGGAAAGTGCTGGGGTAACTCAGTAGGTCAGGCAGCATCTATGGAGAGGGAAGCAGAGTTAACTTTCAGGTCTGTGAACTTGGTGACAGACCTGAATATTTACTCTGCTTCTCTCTCCACAGATCCTGTCTGACCTGCTGAGTTTCCCCAGCACTTTCTGCTTTGCTGCTAGATTAACAGCAGTCCCACTCTTCAACAGTAAGGTAAGTATTTCTTTGACAGCTGTCAGGAAGCAGATGCTGGGGCGCTTTCAATAGGGCCCCAGCACCTGCTGCACAGCTGTCATAAGGATTCTCACTGCGCCGAATGTCCTGCTTCTCCCCACGTAATATGGCGGGGGGGGGTTGGTGGCGGCTCGGCGCAGTGATACTAATGAGCCCCCTTGCGTAATTTCGCGGGGGCTCTGCGGCGGCCGCTGAATGAGGGCACCCCATCGCAGCGCCCAAATAAAATTCAGCCCTCTGTCTTCTCACCACAGCTGCCACCATATAATGAATTCTTTTCTGTTGTCTGATGCAACATAAATGAGATACATGGAGTCCAGGTTGTTAAAGATCTCAAACAGGTTTATTACAGCTAAACTATAATATACAGTAGAGAGCAAACTATTTACTGAACTTGCCTCGAGGTGCGACATTTGCAGAGCGACGCTGGCTCCAAGTCACATGACTGCTTCCTGGTACTTAGCTCATTAGCGTACTGAGATCTTAAAGAGACATCACTCTTAAAGGCAATCATACAACAACTAACTTCTCCCTTTGGTTCACATCAAGTTAATCCATTGCCAGTTCGATCAATGTGAATGAAATATTAAATATTAAGTATAATTTTATTTTGATATTGCTTTGTTTTAATTACTATGGAACAAACACAAGACATGTTGAGCACCCAATGGCTTTGGCACTTTGTGATTGAACAGACGCAACACCATAGCACATGATGCTCAAATACCGTCAAAGCTGAACATCCAATAGGTGCTGTGGGCCATCGTCGACAGCAGAGTTATATCATACAACATTCAGTAGCCTCATGGCCCAGCATGTTCTTCATTCCCTTTATCATCTTTAAGTTAGAAAGTTGGTTCCATGGAAAACATAGAACTGTCTACCAGGAACGACATACCGAAAAAAGAGGAATCAAAACAGTGAAGAGACTACATAGGGATATCAAAAACAAAGCACTTGAGACAATGGATCAAAGCAAGGCTCTGTAGTCCAACCAAATCCAGCCAAGAACAGTCAGGTAACCAACAAGTGCAGGAGATTCAATGAGCATCCAATCCTCAACAATACGAGTGCAAGAGACATGGCTGAAGTGTTTTAAGCCACAAATGTCAAATAGTATAATGTTACTCAGTCTCCTCTTGTGCGCTCATGATCACAGATGCCAGTATCTGGCCAGTTTGGTCTACTCGTGTCATTAAGATTTGGCTGTGTGTATTTGACACCACAAAGGCTAAGGGCGCTGATAACATCCTGACTGTAATGTTGAATATCTGTGCATCAGAAACTAGCCAGTTCCCTAATCAAGCTCCAGTAAAAAAGCAAAATACTGTGGGTGCTGAAAATTTGAAATAAAAACGAAAAATGCTGGAAATACTCAGCAGGTCTGGCAGCGTCTGTGGAGAGAGAAACAGAGTTGACATTTCAAGTTGATGACCTTGCATCAGAACTGGAAGAAGTTAGAAATGTAATGGGTTTTAAGCTAGTACATTGGCAGGGAAAGAAATGAGAGGAGGAGCGCGGGGGAGGTTTGATCCAATAAAGAAGCAGTTAAGGCACAGTTCCAATCACAGAATTAGAATCACAGAATTGTTACAGTACAGATGGAGGCCATTCAGCCCATTGTGTCCACACTGGCTCTCTGAAAGAGCAATTCACTCAGTTCCATTCCCTCGCCATCTCCCCATAACCCCGCACAATCAGACAGTGAAGAATTCCATCCTAGAATCCCTGCTGATGCAGTTGACAGAAGAGGGGTGGGAGGAGGCTTGCGTGGAGGGATCATTTGGGCCAAATGGCCTGTTTCTATGCTGCAACTTCTCTGCACTTCTATGGAGTAATATGACGAGGTGGCCCGAAACCACTTTCTCAAAGGAAACTTGGGATGGGTAATGAAAACCAACCTTGCTGGTGACATGCTGAAAATGGATTTAAATAAACGATCAATCCGATCAATCTCAGATGAGATCAATTACCTCCTATGATCCAAAGTTTGTTTCCCTGAAGATAGGGAATTTTTCTTATCTTGTAAACTGCGACCCATTTAGGGCTTGTAACTCTCCAAGGTGCTGCTCTAAATTTCCTCCATTTCATTTGGGCAGGCACCATTGTTACGCCTGTTAGGCTGCAGATAGTGTTCGTCAATTTTAAAATAATGAAATCAATTCGCCTCACTGTGCTTTGGCCATCATCTTGAAGAATCAATAAGTGCCTCACTGCACACCCAGCAGTGATATTGCAGGGTTTTGGAAATTTGAGACCATTGTTTGTAACTGATGTAATAATGTCTCTTATTCACAGCAGACACAGTAGGTTTTTCACTGTTCTTTCTCCTTACTTGTGAATAAAACAACATGCAGCCTGAATGTTGACTCTTCATACCAGTTCTGTGTTTGAGTGAAGCCTGTGGATAATCTATTTGAGGAGCCTGACCAGGTATAACAACTTTGGAGCATAATGCTTTCTGTTCTCTGTAGCATCTGTGGCTCAGTTAGCAACACTCTCACCTCGCCATGAGTTCAACTTCCAATCCAAAGACTTGATCTAGTCTCTTTCCTTTAAATCTGCTGTCATTGCCCCGCTCCAGAAAAAAACTAATCCTTGATGTGAAAGCATTGGAGAGAGTGCAAAGAAAATTCATGAGAAGGGATGAGGAACTTCAGTTATGAAGGTAGATTTGAGAAGTTGAGACTGTTTTCCTTAAAGAGAAGGCTGAGAGGTGATTTGAAAGAGGTCTTCAAAATCATGAGGGGTCCGGACAGAGTAGATGGGGAGAAACTGTTCCCACTCGTGAAAGGATCGAGAACAAGAGGGCACAGATTTAAAGTAATTGGCAAAGGTGACATGAGTAAAAACTTTTTCATGTAGTGAATGGTTAAGGTCTGGAATGCACTACCTGAGAGAATGGTGCAGGCAGGTTAAATCGAGGCATGCAAAAGAGAATTAGATTGTTATCTAAAAGGGAAGAATGTGCAGGGTTATGGGAGAAGGTGGGGGAATGGCACTAGGTGAATTGCTGATTCGGAAAGCTGGTGCAGACACAATGGGCTAAACGGCCTCTGCTCTAATAACTCTGTGATTCTGTGAGTCTGTGACCCCATCGTCCGAGCAAAGTACCATCCCACCTCCAACCTCCTTTCTTCTCCAAGATCCTTGAACATGTTGTCATCTCCCAAATCCATCCCCATCTTCCCCAGAACTCCTTGTTTGAATCTCTCCAATCCTGTTTCCGCCCCGTCACAGGACCGAAACAGCCCTTATCAAAGTCACACATGGCATCCTATGTGTCTGTGACAAAGGTAAACTTTCCCTCCTCATCCTTCTTGACCTGTCTGCAGCCTTTGACATAGTTGAAAGCACAGCGTTAGTTTTCACATGTATGCTGATGACACCCAGCGCAACCTCATCATCACCTCTCTCGATTCCTCTACTGTTGCTAAATTATCAGACTGCCTATTTACCATCCCATACTGGATGAACAAAAATTTCTTCTAATTAAATATTGGGAAGACTGAAGCCATTGTTTTTGGTCTCTGCTTTAAACTCCATTTCCTAGATATTGATTCCATCTCTCTCCCTGGCAACAGTCTGAGATTAAACCAGTCTGTTTGCAACCTTGGTTTCACATTTGACCCTGAGCTGAGCTTCCGACCTCATACTCATGCCATCACTAAGGCCACCTACTTGCTCCTTCGTACCATTACCTGATTTCACCCCTGTCTCACCTTATCTGCTGCTCATTCATGCCTTTGTTATTCCATTGCACTTCTGGCTGGTCTCCCACATTCAACCCTCTATAAACTGGAGGTCATCCAAAACTGTGCTGCCTGTGTCTTAACTCTTACCAAAGCCCGTTCACCTATCAGATCTGTGCTCACTGACCTACATTGATGCCCGGCCAAGCAATATCTTGATTTTAAAATTCTCATCTCTGTTTTCAAAACCCTCTGTGGGCTCAGCCCTCCCGATTTCTGGCATCTCCAGCTCCACAACCCTCTCAAATAGCCTCTAATTCTGGCCTCTTGAGCTCCCCAATTTTAATTGTTCCACCAGTGGTGGCCATGCCTTCAGTTGCCTAGGCCCTACACCTCTCTGCCTCTACCTTGCTTTCCTTCTTTGAGACACCCCCTAAAGTCTACCTCCTTGAACAAGCTTTTGGTCACCTGACCTAATATTTCCTTGTTTGGCTCAGTGTCTTATTTAGTGTTATAGTGCTCCAGGAAGCACCTTGGGACATTCTATTACATTAAAGGCACTGTATAAATATAAGTTGTTGTTGTTATAGGCTGACATTTTAGTGCAGTACTGAGGGAGTGCTACATTGTTGGAGGTGCTGCCTTTTGGCTGAAGCATTAAACTGAGGCTCTGTCTACCTTCCTGGGTGGACGTAAAAGCTCCCATGGCATTATTGGAAGAAGAGCTCTGAGCAACATTTACCCCTCAACCACTTCCACTCAATTTGCTCATTATCACATTGCAGTTTGTGGAATCTTGCTGAGTGCAAATCTGGTGTTTCCTCCAACAGTGTCTACACTTCACCCCAACGGGGAGGCGGTGGTGTAGTGGTAATGTCATTGGACTGGTAGCCCAGAGGTCCAGGCTAATGCTCTGGGGACGTGGGTTTGAATCCCACCAATGGCAGATGGTGAAATTTGAATTCAATTAATAAATCTGGAATTAAACAGCTAGTCCAGTGTGACCATAAAACCATTATCAATTGTTGTAAAAACCCATCTGGTTCACTAATGTCCTTTCGGGTTGGAAATCTGCTGTCCTTACCTGGTCTGGCCTACATGTGACTCCAGACCCACAACAATGTGGTTGACTCTTAAAATGCCCTCTGAAATGGCCACTCAGTTCAAGGGCAATTAGGGATGGGCAATAAATGCTGGCCTAGTCAGCGGCGCCCACATCCCATGAACGAATAAAAAAATAAATTTTAAAAAATTTCATTGGCTGCAGAGTGCTTTGTGACATTGTGAAAAGTGCAATATAATTGAAAGTCTTTTTTTTTCTACACAGGAGACTAGTACAAATGGCAGAATATTATGGTGCACAGTAGCATCCTAGTGGAAAACATAAAAGAATTTAAAAAGAAGTTATAATATTATCAACCACAAGGAAACATTTACAGCATTATGGAAAGCACACTGACAGGTGGGAGAAATAATCTGTATAGGTGACTTGTTCCCTTTGACTCATGGGGGCTGTTTCATTAGCTTCTAAATTCTATGGTCAATCAATACCAGTTAAAAGGTACATAAGTATTCCTTTTTTTTGTGTTATGTAGAACTCATGTTTTTTGTAGCAATAGATTTTTAAAATTGATTTCCTGCTTTAATAGCTCTTGGTGTGGGTGTCAAAGAACGTCCAAGGGGACGGAAGTAGTCTTCACTTCCCACAAAGTCTGCCTTTCTGCAAAAAAGTTCCCCTCTACTGCCAGCATAATGATTCACCATTAGAAATATTAGCACTATGTCCCATGTTTCAGTGGCATCTATGAGTCACATCCCCTTAGGCCCATCCTTTAATTGCTAACATCTATCCCCAAGGTGAACCAGTACTGAATGACATTTACAGCAGACACAGTTTCAGACACGAATACGAAGCTTCTTTAACTCTTCAAGGTTTGGATACCATCTGCAAAAATATGCTTATGTTTTCTCTCATATAACAACAAGGGCTGGGGTGTGCAAACAACTGCACCAAGAAGAGTGGTTTCACTAGCAGTTGGGTCCTAATGTCTTATCCTGCTCTCACTCGTGGTTAGGGTTGCCAACTCTGATTGGATATATTCCTGGAGATTTTGGCTCGTGACCTCCAACCTCCACAGACCCCGACCCCATGCTCCTGCTAGTGGTTGCCCGACACTACCTTCCGCGCAATGCTGCCCACCCCCCACCCGCCCCACCACTTCTTGTGTTGATCAGAAAGCAAAAAGACTCTTCATTACTCCATTGGATGCTTCTTGATTCTCAAACAGCCTTTTACCCATATCTAGTACATTTATAGCTAGTAAATGGAAGTGTTTAAAAAAAGAGAAAATAAACATTTTTTTTTGATGCCCCTGTGATTTATTTCCTTAGCTGGTTGCAAGAATCCTGGATTAACCTTCAATTCCCGGAGACTCCAGGTCAATCCCGGAGAGTTGGCAACTCTACTCATGGCTCCTGTGCTACACCCAGGAAATGTGCCTCCATTGGCATGCTAAAGCTAGCTCAAGTTGCCAAGGGGTAACAGTTGAACACTTGGCAAATTCCAGACTACTGCAATTGTTGGTCCCATTATTGCTGCTGAGATGTTGGGCAGGAATTCAGTAGTAGCAGCAATAGTTAGGGAGCAGGGAGAAAAAATAAGGGATTGACTTTCCATGGACATGCTCTTGATCGACTGTCATAACTTCAGTGGAAGATCCACAGCGATCTCGGGTTTGCATGGGTGGTCTGCCAATGTTGTGGTGCTCAACTGGGAGAACCACGTGGACACTGATGATAGTAATATGGAAGTGAACCTTTCATAGTCCAGGTTAAGGATTATCTGCAATACCTCAAAGATTGTAAGCACTGTTTGAGCAAACTCTAAAGAAAAACCTCCCCCAGTGGTATAAGTGAAGGCTGTGAGATATGCCATATTGATCAAAGCATCCTAGACTTGAATACCAATCTCTGAATGCTCCTCCAGCCCTACAATCCTGTGAGGGCTCTGTGTTCCTCCAATTCTGACCTCTTATGCAATCTAATTTGAGACGTTTTTCTACATTAAAGGAGCTATATAAATGCAAGTTGTTTTTGCTGAGTTAGCTGCCTTCAGGAAGAGTAAGGTTAAAGACAATGGGCTGGATTTCATGCTCTGTTAAAAGGTGGGGGTTTTGGTGGTGGGGGTGGGGGGGAGATGGTCGCTGAAGAATCGATGTGGAGTCATCCCCCTTGGAACCTGACACCATAATGCCAGTTTCCGATTTTCTCGGAAGCGGTGAGGTTCCGTGGTGGCACCTCTGCTGCGATGTGAGGGGATCATAATTTAAATTGTTATATACTGTTTGGCATGAATTTGTATCTAATTTTCCGCGATCATACCAGCATTCACAATCTTATGCATGATGTGTGACACTCACGTGCCTTCACTTTCCCGTTTTTGAAAAGCTCGCACGGACCGAGTCATTGGTGCATGAAAAGGTTAGGTAAATTATCCGTTGTTATCTTGTGGAATTTTTTTTTTCACATCGGACATTGCTGCTGAGTTCAATCTGCAGATGTGAGGGAAGGAGGGAACTCTGCATGCGGGTACTGTTGGGACGGGCAGGGTGGAACGCTGCAATCCAACATCAGGAGACATTGTTAACAGTGTTGCCAATGTTGCCCCCCCCCCCCCCCCCGCCATGTGATTAGGGGGACGACAGCCGTCATTACATTAAATGGCAGCCTGCCACGTAATTGCAGTGGTGCGGCCGCTAATCACGCAGGCAGGACCGCCGCCATTTTGCTCACCGGTGGGATAATAATAAAATCCAACCCAATGGGTTCAATGCCCCAGAATAACAAAGAGAATGTTGTGTCAGGCTTTTTTTTTTGCATGTGACTGATCCATTGACTCCTGCTGGAAAGGGTGTGTGTGTGATCATCAGATAAGGACAGAATCAGAAAATGCTGGAATTGCTCAGCAGGTCCGGCAGCATCTGTGGGGAGAGAAACAGAGATCACATTTCACGTCATCAGAAGGCGACCTAAAACATTAGCTGTTTCTCTCCCCTCAGATGCTGCCAGATCTGCTGAGCATTTCCAGCATTTTCTGTTTTTATTATTCTTTAACCATTGTCAACTATGGGAAAAAAGCAGGAGAACTGGGATTGGATAGTTTGTTCAAAGGGCTCTCAAATATCTTGGACAATTTTGCCTCATTTTAAGAATAATGATGGAAATTCCCAGTGGGCAGGTTTCCATTGGTTTAAGCCTGAATTTCGGGCATAAAGAAGGCACATCAGAAAGGCCTATTCGGCAAGGTAAAATCTTACCCCTTTTTAATCAATGCAATGTGACGTTTTCATTGAGTTTATCAGTGATATCTCAGGAGACAAACACAAGAGATGGAAAAGCAACATTTGGGTAAATACTGAGCAAAAGAAAAATGATTAAAGTTTCAACGCTCATAAATAATACATTGACCTTGATGTGACTGAGAGACTTCAGGTGGAAAATGAATATCTTGCAAAGTTTAGAACCTATTGATTATTTCAAATAGGTGTAGCTGACTGCACTTTTAAGGTGTCTGCTGTGCAAACAGTCTTATATGTTACATAGATATTGAGTAAAAGTTTGAAAATTACTGCAAAACCCACTGTAATAAATATAAAGATCCAATTCACTTTAGAAAGTATCTTTTTTTCTTGACTTTGGACCTAGCTATCCTTCTGCTATTCTATCAAGAGGTCTTGGAGAGGGTGCAGAAGAGGTTTGCCAGAATAGTGCCAGAGATGAGGGTCTTCAGTAACGTGGTAGAGATGAGAGAAGCTGGGATTGCTCTCCTGAGGGCAGAGATGTAAGAGAAATGTTCAAAATTATGAAGAGTTTTGATACATAGGGAGAAGCTGATTCCACTGGCAGGAGAATCAATAACTAGAACATACAGATTTGAATTAATTGGCTAAAGTACCAGCTGGGGAAGATGAGAAGATTTGTTGTGATCTGGAATGCACTGCCTGAAAGGGTGGTGGAGCATATTCAATAGTCCATTTCAAAGAACATTGGACGAATTTGAAAAGGAAAATTTTGCAGGGCTGTGAAGAGAGAGCAGGGAGAGTGGAACTAATTGAATAGCTCCTTCAAAGGGCTGGCACAGACATGATGAGCTGAATGAGCTCCTCCTGTGCTGTAAGATATGATTCTATGAATTGCATGTTAATATGACTGATTATGCACAAGTAATGGGCCACAGGAGCAAGTGCTTTATTGGTTTACATGATTATGGGCAATTTGTATAAGACTCTAGGGATAGATTTTTTTTATATTCATTCACAGAATGTGGGCATCGCTGGCAAGGCCAGCATTTATTGCCCATTCCTAATTGCCCTTGAGAAGGTGGTGGTGAGCCGTCTTCTGGAACCGCCGCAGTCTGTGTGGTGAAGGTACTCCTATTGTGCTGTGGAGTTCCAGGATTTTGACCCAGCGAAGATGAAGGAACGGTGATATATTTCCAAGTCAGGATGGTGTGTGACTTGGAAAGGTAGTGTTCCCAAGCTTATAGGCGGTGGAGGTCCTGGGTTTTGGAGGTGCTGTTGAAGAAGCCTTTGTGAGTTGCTGCACTGCATCTTGTAGATTGTACTTTCTGTTGCCACAGGCCACTCAGGTGTAAATCCAGCATTTCAGATCAGCTGCTCATAGATAGAAACAACCTGATTCTCATTTTCAAGGGTGGTTTCATTAACACGTAACCATTCCACAACTTCACTTCTACATCCGATTGAAATTCTACCCTTCTAACTCTTCTTTCCCAAGGACCTCAAAACTGTGGGTCTTCTTGTCTCCTTTAGTTTTCCCTTCCTCCTAGACAGGGAGAACTTTATATAGCACCTTCATGACCTCAGGTTGTCTCAAAGCACTTCACAGCCAATGAAGCACTTTGAAATGTAGTCACTGTTTTAATGCAGAGAAATGCAGCAGCCATAAATTTGAACACAGCAAGGTCCCACAAACAGCAATGGGATTAATGGTCAGATGATCTGTTTCACTGATGTCTGCTTAGGACTAAATATTGGCCAGAACTCCTTTACTCTTCTTCAAATTGACCTGATGGGATCTTTTACATCCACCCGAGAGGGTAGATGGTGCCTCGGTTTAATGTCTCATCTGAAAGGTCGAACTGAAATGTCAGTCTAGATTATACCCTCCAGTCACTGAATATAGCATAACCCTCTTACCTTTTGACTCAGAGGCACAAGTACTATCACTGAGCCAACACCAACACCTATAGTAATAAAAACAAGAAATGCTGGAAATACTCAACAGGTCTGGCAGCATCTGTGGAAAGAGAAACGGAGTTAACGTTTCAGGTCAGTGACCCTTCATCAGAACTAACATTTATAGCACACCTTCTAAACCTCAGGCTTAGTGTCAAATGCCACAACATCTTAAGTCACCTCGTCTCTTTTTGGTGTTGTCATGTATTACAGGGATTGGGCTTTCATCTGGGATTCTCAAGAGTAACAAAGCTAAATGTCAGTACAGGATGGAGACCTATAATTCTCTGACTCTCAAGCAGCTACAACTGTAAGATGCCAGGAAGAATAAAAGGAAAGTAGAGAAAGGACATACTGAGTAATTATCCCACGAGCCTTTGTAAAACTTACCTGTGTAGGCAAGAAACGTGTATAACAAGAGAAAGAGTACCAGTTCAGTCTGAGATTTATGCAGAATCCAGTTGAACACAGTGAAGCAATTGAGTTTAGCTGAAAAGATCTATCAACATGATAGATTGTAATTGGGTGTTCATTATTCCCAAACTCTTGTGCCTACCAAAATACAATGGAAGAGCTACCACAGCCATTAACAGTGCAAACTGCTCAGACTGATAGTATGGTGAGGGGGAAAAAACAGGTTGCCTAGGAACTATAAGGCATTATGTCAATGTGTGTGACATGAGGAAAGACATTGTGTGTTGTACCTTTTGATTCAGCTTATGTAAGACTTCAAGCAAAAGAAATGGGAGGTGACATTTATGGCCCTGACTGAGTGCAGTGACATTAACACAGAAAAATTTCATGATGGCAATGATATAATAATAGACACTAACTTGTAGGCAGCAAAACACAATGAAATGTGAGATGACAGTGAGAACTGTATCACTGCCTCTCCTCCCCCACAGTAACATACTGTAAAAGAAAGTGGGAATCCTAATGGCAATTTTCTCTCCTATAACAAATCTACAAATGGGAAATTTCAGGGGTAGAGGGTGATGGGGCGAGATTCTATTCTTTGATTAATTGATGCTTGATGCTATAGTTTATATCGGTAATTTTAGCCTGACTCAGTTGACAGAACTCTTGCTTCTGGGTCAGAAAGTTCTGGAATGAAGGCCCACTCCACCTTGTGGTGTTGAGGATATTTATTTATTTATTGAGAGATGCAGCACTGAAACAGGCCCTTCGGCCCACCGAGTCTGTGCCAACCAAGAACTACCCATTTGTACTAACCCTACAGTAATCCCATATTCCCTACCACCTACCTACACTGGAGACAATTTACAATGGCCAATTTACCTATCACCTGCAAGTCTTTAGCGGTGGGAGGAAACCGGAGCACCCGGCGAAAACCCACACGGTCACAGGGAGAACCTGCAAACTCCGCACAGGCAGTACCCAGAATTGAACCCAGGTCTCTGGAGCTGTGAGGCTGCGGTGCTAACCACTGCGCCACTGTGCCGCCCGAAAAAAAAACAGCATATTTTTTTAAAAGGCCTGAAACTTTTAAATGTTGATCTTCAGAGTGTTACGAGAGTCCATATTTTTTGTTAAAACTTGTCTATACTTCTAAAAGCTAAAACAAATTCCATGAACATTGAAACATCTGGAGATAGCTGAACTTTATGGATACTCTAAAAAAAAAAGCAGAGTCAACAAGAGGTTCCTGGTTTTGACCAGTAAACAAATATTGGAAACCAGGTGATTTCAAGGAAACCACAGGGCGTTTTGACCTAAGAGCTACCCTTTGTTGCGACAAGAGAGAATTTATGATTGGCATGAGACCTCCTTGGAAGTTTAGTTTCAAATTGAAGTGTTGAAACAGTCAGCTGACGTTTCTGCCTGGAGAGGAAGACTGTCCATCTTTCTCTTTGAAAAGGAACCCTGCATCTCTTGAGAAGAAATCCTGCATTTCAAATGTGGCAGATTCCTAGTTCCTCCTGTCTCTGAAGAATCCCTGCTCTGGAAAAGTAAAAGCTTGTATGAAGTGGTACTGTTACCTGCTGTAATTTTGAAGACATCCTGAATGCTTTCAGAAACCTTGCATCTTAAAAAAAAAGACTTTTGCATTGAATGTGTGAGTACTGACATCTCTGTTGCTGCACATCTGATGGAAAACCTATGTGCCAACTGCTGCAGTTGAATTTCTTTGAAGGCCTACCCAAACAGACTGTTCATCAACCCCTGAAGAAGGGTCACTGACATGAAACGTTAACTCTGCTTCTCTCTCCACAGATGCTGCCAGAAATGCTGAGTATTTCCAGCACTTTCTGTTTTTATTTCAGATTTCCAGCATCCGCAATATTTTGCTTTTATTTATGTTCATCAACATCGCCTGGAAAATTCCTAGTGGCAGCCAACTATTCGACTTTGGGACATCCCGCCAAACCAAAGGACTTCCTTCTATATTTTTTCAGTAAAAGTTTTTTTTATTCCTTCTATTTCTTTGTGACAGTTGTAAGCAAAAATCCCTCTTTTTCCTGATTAACCAGTTTTGGGTGTAGATGCATGTGCGTGAGGGCTAGGATAATAATACAGGGCTTTATTTATTTAGAGATACAGCACTGAAACAGGCCCTTTGGCCCACCGAGTCTGTGCCAACCAACAACCACCCATTTATACTAATCCTTCATTAATCCCATATTCCCTACCACATCCCCACTATTCTCCTATGATCTACCTACACTAGGGGCAATTTACAATGGCCAATTTACCTATTAACCTGCAAGTCTTTGGCTGTAGGAGGAAACCGGAGCACCCGGCGAAAACCCACGCGGTCACAGGGAGATCTTGCAAACTCTGCACAGGCAGTACCCAGAATCGAACCCGGGTCGCTGGAGCTGTGAGGCTAACCACTGCGCCACTGATTCTTGTATATATTTACTTCATTAATCGTTAAGACTTGGTTTTATAATAAATGGATAATTTTGTTGTTTATTAAAGAAACCTGGTTGGTGTGCTTTATTCTGGGGACAAATAGAGTATCTAATTGGCCGTTACGGTTTTTGGGGAAAATTTATTGATATGTTTTGACCTGTGGAGAAGTGGGACTGAATTAACAGTACACTCTTCCCAGCTCAGTCATGGGCGTACTTGGAGGTGGAACACAGAAAGTTAGCATGCAGGTACAGCAAGCAATTAGGAAAGCAAATGGCATGTTGGCCTTGATTGCAAGGAGATTGGCATGCAAGAATAAGGAATAGTATAGGGCTTTGGTGAGATCTCACCTGAAGCATTGTGTGCAGTTTTGATCTCCATATCTGAGGGATATACTTTGACTTGGAGGCTGCACCGCGAAGGTTCACTAGATTGGTTTCTGGGATGAGAGGGTTGTCCTATGATGAGAGGCTGCATAAATGAGCTTATACTCTCTGGAGTTTAGAAGAATAAGAGGTGATCTCATTGAAACATACAAGATTCTGAAGGGGCTGCGGACTGGGGCATCTAGAATACGGGAACACAGCTTCAGGATAAAGAGTCGATTATTTAGGACTGAGATGAGGAGAAATTTCTTCACTCAGAGAATTCTGAATCTTTGGAATTGTTTACCCCAGAAAGTTATGGATGCTTCATCGTTGAGTGTATTCAAGGGTGAGATTGATAGATTTTTGATCTCTCAGACAATCAAGGGATATGGAGAGTGGGCGTAAAGGTGGAGTTGAGGTAGAAGATCAGCTATGATCATATTGAATGGCGGATCAGGCTGAGGGAGCCGTTTGGTCTTTTCCTTCTTAAGCCTATTTTCCTGGAATTCCACAGAGGTTCTCCTGACCGGCCATCATTGCTTCAGCGGAAGCCAAGTTTATATCTCCATCTGGCCCGCTGAAGTTACCATTCCTCAGAATCTTCATGGAAATTCCCAGTAATAATCTAAATTAATGCTTCAGCGTAATACTAAAGGGAGCTGCTGCTTTCTGGGTGAGACATTAAACAGAAACCCTGCCTACTGGTTCAGATGGATGTGAAAGATCCCAGTGGTGCTATTCAAGGCAGGGAGTTCCCCCAGTGTCCTGGTCTGCATTCATATCAGGGTAGATGTTGATCTGCCCAACGTTCATCGAGCAGGAGACGGAGGCAGGAAAGAACCAAACATTTGGAATCAGTCTGAGGCTGAAGCATCCTCACGCCTTTTGAATTCTATCAGTGAGCAGCTCTCTAATTGGATGGCTGGGAAATTCGCCAGGTCCTTCATGGCGTCAAGCCAGTCCAGGGTTAAAAGAGGGAAGGGGTGATGACCCTAGCGGAGGGTTGGGGGTCTTGGCTGCTGCAGCACTGAAGTGCCAACCTAGATTATATGCTCATGTCTCTGGAGTGGGACTTGAACCGACAACTCAGAGATGTGAGTACTACTCACTGAGCTACAACTGACATCACTGACAAAAATTCTCCCATTGTTCATCTCATTTGGTGATTGCGAGATCTTGCTCTGTGCAAATTGACTGCTATATTTGCCTAGAAAACAAGAGTGCCTGCACTGTTAAAAGTAATTCTTTCCTGTAAGGCACTTCAGGATGTCCTGAAGATGCGAAAAGTGCTAAATAAGTGCAAGTTCTTTCTGCAGGAGAGACTGAAGGCTTTTAGCTTCTTTACCACTTTCCATGTGACAATTAAAATTATCAGTCCTGGTAGTGAGATATCCTCGGGCAATTGGTGAAATGTAAGAAGGTATTCAACAGGTAGTTTAAAAAGAAATCATCAGTGGAAGGTGGACTTTGCACGATGGTCAAAAGAACCTTTATCTCCTTGGCAACTGCTCCTTTCCAAAGAACCATAGAACCACTAAAAAAAAGACTTCAAAAGTCCTTGGAGTAGATTTTCAACTTGCCATTTTGCCATTATGAACATACGATTATACGAATTAGGAGCAGGACTAGGCCACTCGGCCCCTCGAGCCTGCTCTGCCATTCAATATGATCATGGCTGATCTTCTACTGAACTGATTATCCCATATTCTTGCCTACCCCCAATAACCTTTCACCCCTTGCTGATCAAGAATCTATCTTCCACTGTCTTTTGAGGAAGAGAGTTCCAAAGATTCATGACCCTCTGAGAGAAAAAATTCTCCTCATCTCTGTCTTAAATGGGCGACCCCTTATTTTTAAACTGTAACCCTTAGTTCTGGATTCTCCCACAAAAGGAAACATCCTTTCCACATCCACCCTGTCAAGACCCCTCAGGATCTTATATGTTTCAATCATTGATATCAATTGAAATGAAAGTTGGGTGCTTTTTATAATGGGTATCACATCCACAACGCCAATTTTACAGCAGGATGGCAAGTTAAAAATCTACCCCCCCCCACCCCCACCCCGCTTTGTTTCCAAATCTTTAGATGGGGCAGATTCCCAATGATATTATCAAATATAGGACAGCGTTCCCACTGCAGATACTCAGCAATAAATGAACATTGAAGATGGTATAATTCAGAAATTTCTCGAGTGAATCAGGACATATGAAGTAGCAGCAGGAGTAGGCCGTACAGCCCCACGAGCTTGCTCCGCCACTCAATAAGATCATGGCTGATCTTCTACCTCAACTCCCTTTCCTATTCTGACCCTATGTCCCCTGATTCCTTTGGTGTCCAAAAATACTTAGGTCTGGGTGGAAGGTGGAATAGGTAGTCCTGTAAGGTCATCAATGAGCTACTGCATAAAGGCAGGTGCTGCTTAGCATTATCAGACCCAGAGTGATTTCCTGGACTAGTTTTAATCGCCAAGCAGGAATTTACCAGATTTTTCCTTCCAATTTGGTTTTTATCTGGTGTTTCACCTCTCCCAGCAGATCACATGGTTTCATGTAGGGCAGGGATTGTGCATATTGTGATACACAAGGTATCACAGTTGTGTGTGACTGGTTGGATTGACTGTACATCATTGTTCATATGTACATTTGCAGGTTTCTGCAAATTATCATATCTTGTTAGCAGTTCAAAAATATGACGTAACCTCTACCTTCCTGTTTCCCTATCATTACCGACCCAATGTAGTTCCAGAATGGCCCATTGTAGCAGGGTGGGAAGAGGTAACTTATAGGTAAGGCAATTGTTTCCTTGTTAATGTATCATGGAAAAGCTCTCACATGTTTGCATCTACATTCACTAATATCATGGAAACACAATATAATACTGTTGACTCATCTTTCCATCTAATTAACATTCTAGTAGTTTGCGGGATCAACTGTATAGCTTCCTCTACTCAATGATGTTCCTTATGCTCCTAAACCTAACAAGAGCATCTCTAATTCAGCACTCTAACATTTACATTTTTCCCACTGGCTGATCTCACAGCTTCATTGTGAGTTACTACAAATTTAATTCCACTTACTGCCAAATTATAGCAAAGAACATACTTACATTTGTAACATCTTTAGGGCATCCCAAAACAATTATCACCAAATTACGGCCATTTTTGTGTTCTGGAATCACTCTCACTGGCAATTGGATTGGAACTGGCTCAGAATTATTTCATTGAGAGGCACTTTCATTCAGTAAAAGTGGGTGAAAAAAAGAAAGACTTGCAGTTATTGCAAATTTCTGCATCAGTATGGGTCGTATTCAAACATTGATTCAACGAAAAAGGGAAGTGGTGGTGTAGTGGTATTGTCACTGGACTGGTAACCCATAGACCCAGGGTGTTGTTCTGGGGATATGGGTTTGAAGCCCACCACAGCAGAAAGTAAAATTTGCATTCGATTAATAAACCTGGAATTAAAAAGGTTAGTCTAATAATGGCCATGAAACCATTGTCAATTGTTGTAAAAACCCATCTGCTTCGCTAATGTGATGTGCTGTCCTTACCTAGTTTAGCTGACATGTGACTCCAGACCCACAGCAATGTGGTTGACTCTGAAATGGCCTAGCAAACCACTCAGTTGTATCTAACTGCTACAGAGTCAATAAAAAAGGAATGAAACTAGACGGACCATGCAGCATTGACTGAGGCAAACCCTCCCCTGTCGACCCTGCAAAGTCCTCCTTACTAACATCTGGGGGCTTGTGCCAAAATTGGGAGAGCTGTCCCACAGACCAGTCAAACAAGAGCCTGACATAGTCATACTCAGGGAATCATACCTTACAAGCAATGTACTAGACATCACCATCCTGAGGTATGTCATGTCCCAGCCATAGGACAGAGGTAGCAGTACAGTGGTATATAGTTGGCCTGGGAGTCCTCAAATTTAACTCTGGACCCCATGAAGTCTCATGGCATCAGCTCAAACATGGACAAGGAAACCTCCTGCTGATTACCACCTATTGCCTGCACCACCACGCACCAGCTCATGAATCAGTTCTCCTCCGTGTTGAACACCACTTGGAAGAAGCACTGAGGGTGGCAAGGATACAGAATGCACTCTGGGTGGGGGACTTCAATGTCCATCACCAATAGTGGCTAGGCAGCACCACAAGTGAACGAGCTGGCCGAGTCCTAAAGGACATAGCTGCTAGACTGGGTATGCAACAGGTGGTGAGGGGAAAAACGTACTTGAGCTCACCAATCTGCCTGCCACAGATGCATCTGTCCAGGAATGACCACTGCACAGTCCTTGTGGAGACAAAGACCCACCTTCACATTGAGGATACCATCCATTGTGTTGTGTGGCACTACCACTGTGCTAAATGGGATAGATTTCGAACAGATACAGCAGTGCAAAACTTGGCATCGATGAGGAGCTGTGGGCTATCAGCAGCAGCAGAACTGTACTCAACCACAATCTGTAACCTCATGGCCTGGCATATTCTCCACTCTACTATTGCCGTCAAGCCAGGAGACCAACCCTGGTTCACTGAAGAGGGCATACCTCAAAATGAGGTATTCAACCTGGTGAAGCTACAACACAGGACAACTTGCATGCTAAACTGCATAAGCAGCATGTGATAGACAGAGCTAAGCGATCCCATAACTAACGGATCAGATCGAAGTCCTGTCACATCCAGCTGTGAATGGTGGTGGACAATTAAACAACTAACTGGAGGAGGTGGCTCCACAAATATCCCCATCCTCAATGATGGGGGAGCCCAGCACATCAGTGCAAAAGATGATCCATCTCAGCCTTCTTCTGAAGTACCCAGAATCACAGATGCCAGACTTCAGCCAATTGGATTCACCCCGCGTGATATCAAGAAACAACTCAAGGCACTGGATACTGCAAAGGCTATGGGCCCTGACAACGTTCAGGCAATAGTACTGAAGACCTGTGCTCCAGAACTTGCCACGTCCCTAGCCAAGCTATTTCAGTACAGCTACAACACTGGCATCTATCTGGCAATGTGAAAAATTGCCCAGGTATGTCCTGTACACAAAAAGCAGGACATGTCCAACCTCGCCAATTACTACCCTATCAGTCTACTCTCAATCATCAGTAAAGTGATGGAAAGGTGTCATTGGCAGTGCTATGAAGTGGCACTTGCTTAGCAATAACCTGCTCAGTGATGCTCAGTTTGGGTTCCACCAGGGCCATTCAGCTCCTGATCTCATTACAGCTTTGGTTCAAACATGGACAAAAGAGCTGAGCTCAAGAGATGAGGTGAGAATGACTGCCCTTGACATCAAGGCAGCATTTGACCGAGTATGGCATCAAGGAGCCCTCGCAAAACTGGAGTCAATGGGAATCAGGGGGAAAACTCTGTGCTGGTTGAAGTCATACCTAGAGCAAAGGAAGATGGTCGTGGTTGTTGGAGGTCAATCATCTGAGCTCCAGGACATCACTGCAGGAGTTCCTCAGGGTAGTGTCCTAGGCCCAAAGATCTTCAGCTGCTTCATCAATGACCTTCCTTTAATCATAAGGTCAGAAGTGGGGATGTTTGCTGATGATTGCACAATGTTCAGCACCATTTGTGACTCCTCAGATACTGAAGCAGTCTGTGTAGAAATGCAGCAAGACTTGGACAATATCGAGGCTTGGCTGATAAGTGGCAAGTAACATTTGCGCCACACAAGTGCCAGGCAATGACCACCTCCAACAAGAGAGAATCTAACATCCAAGTCAGAAGGTCATGGGTTCAAGTTTCTGAGCACAAAATCTAGGTTGGCACTCTCAGTGCAGTACTGAGGGAGTACTCCCTGTCGGAGGTGACATCTTTGGGATGAGGCATTAAACTGATGC
The DNA here is from genome assembly GCF_036365525.1 of Heterodontus francisci. Taxonomy (NCBI): domain Eukaryota; kingdom Metazoa; phylum Chordata; class Chondrichthyes; order Heterodontiformes; family Heterodontidae; genus Heterodontus; species Heterodontus francisci. The sequence goes on along the minus strand of NC_090376.1, from coordinate 14,687,773 downwards.
TCCGTTTGCTCTCTTGAGTGGACGCAAAAGATCTCGTGGCACTATTTTGAAGAAGGGCAGGGAGCTTCTGTCCACTGTCTCGGCTAACATTTAACCCCAAACAACAACACGAAAACAGATTATCTGGTCAGTAATCTCTTTGCTGTTTGTGGGATCTTGCCGTGTACAAATTGGATGCCATGTTTCCGATGTTACAACAGCAACTACACTTCAGAAGTGCCTCATTGGCTGTAAAGTGCTTTGGGATGACCTGAGGTTGTGAAAAGCACTATCTAAATGCAAGTCTTTCTTTAGAAGGTAATGAATTCCAATGCGACTCCAGGAATTGAGTAAATAATGTAAAATAATGCTGTAATGCTGAGGAAGTGATGAATAATTGTAGGTGCCCTTTGGGCGGGGTGTTAAACAGAAGCTGTGTACTGCTGGATAAGCTAGCCATTAAATATTCCAAGGCCCAGCTCTAAAGACATTGCGGCAATGACCTAGCTAATATTCCTCCTTTGAGACATTCCACCAAAAAAAACAGATTCATTTGTCATTCATCTCTGCTGTCGGTGGTTTTGCCTACATAGCAGTCACTGCATTTCAACATAAGCTCACGGGGGGCAAGTTTCACATGGAACGTACATCACAGCACATGCTCAGAGAAATCCGTATGGGACCCAGGGCATTTACGTGGTTGTACCTACTTCAAGTTATTGAGCAGACAGGGCACAATGTGCTTCCAATAGTCAGCTTGCCAGTTAGGACTCTGGGCAGGGGTTGGTGTGAAACAGCCCAAATTTGGCCAGCACACAGGTCTTCAGTATAGCAGATAAGGATTGGCTGCTGTGCTGTCTTGTGATCAGTTGGGCATGAGGCAGGGTGGTGGAGAGGGCAAAACCATTGGAGTCTAAGATTTCCATCGGCAAATTTTTAAAAAGTTGAACCATTTCTGGGTTTCTTCTGGCCCCGTTAAACAACTGGGCTGAGTTGATTTGGTGGAAAACAGGCTTGGCGCTCGGGCCTCCAAGTAAATATTGCAGCTCGGTCCTGATATCAGAGAATCATAGGACATTGCAGCACAAAAGGAGGCCATTTGGCCCATTGAGTCTGCACCAGCTCTTTCAAAGAACAATCCAGTTAGTCCCAATCCCTGGCTCTTCCCTATATCCCTGCAATTCTTTCTCCTTCAAGTATTTCTCCAATTCCCTTTTGAAGGCTATGATTGACTCTGTATCTGCCACAATATCAGGCATTGCCTTTCAAATCCTAACCATTCGTTGTGTAAAACATGATTTTCCTCACGCTGACTCTTGATCTTTTGCCATTCGCCTTAAATCTGTGCCCTTTGGTTATTGACCCTTCAACTATTGGAAACCGTTCCTCATTACTTTATTTATTCAGCAGCATCAAGACCAGTCACACATATGCTGAAAAAGGACCGGCTTTGGACAGGTGTTCTTGCTGCCTACCGGAAAACGCCAAGACATCAACTCCCTGCAGCTGCGAGGCAGCTGAGTATCGTGGGCAATTTTAACTGCCCACCTAAGCTAACAGGCTTAAAATCACCCCCAAGTCTTTCTTCTTATTTCTTCATTTCTCCTATTGCTGCTGCCATCCTGCAGATTGTTACCTCTAGACTTGACTATTCCAATGCACGCCTGGCCGGTCTCCCACGTTCTACACTCCATAAACTTGAGGTCATCCAAAACTCTTCTGCTCATGTCATAACTTGCACCGAGTCCCATCCGCCCATCATCCATGTGCTCGCTGACCTACATTGGCTCCTGGTCAAGCAACAATTCTCATCCTTGTTTTCAAACCTCTCCATGGTCTCACTGTTCCCTATCTCTGTAATTGTGTCTGACCCCACAGCCCTCTGTGATATCTACGCCACTCCAAATCTGCACTCATGATCATTCCTGCTTTTAATCACGCCTCCATTGGCAGCTGTGCCTTCAGTTGCCTGGGCCCTAAGTTTTGGAATTCCCTCCCTAAACTTCTCTGTCTCTCTAGCTCTCTTTGCTCTTTTAATATGCTCCTTAAAAGCTACCTCTTTTGACCAAGGTTTTTGTCATCTGCCTGAATATCTCTTTATGTGTCTTGGTGTCAAATTTTGTTTGATAACATTCCTGTGAAGCATCTTGGAGCATTTTCTTACATTGAAGGAACTATATAAATACAAGTTGTTGTTGTATGGGCCTCAGCCTTTCCAAATGGAAAAAGAATCATAGTGTAATAGAGAGAATTTATTTAAATAATGCTTCAGTAGCAATTGCAAACTTTCAAGTTTTAAGTCATGTTGGAGTGTATAGCAAGTGAGAACTTGAATCCATATGCATGAAGAAAAAGTCGGTATGCTTTCTTTCCCCACTGGTGAATGGCAAATTTCAAGCACTCATCAATTATTCTGAATGAGTAAGGCAGCAGTAATTTAGTTCCTCTCAAAATTACACTGTAAATTATTTACACACTCATGGAAATCCCTAAGCCTTATGTCTTGTTAAAGATGTTTTCTTTTTATCACTGTCGACTCTCTACAGCTAGAAAAAGTAATCGCATAAAATTAATGAAGCAACATTTTCACATTTACTCAAGATGCATTTTCAATGATAACCAAATGGATGTAAGGCAGAGATCAAAGCAAGGAGACTCATATTAGTGATGCGTGCCGTGTGCATCAGTATCCAGCAGAAATGTTGGTGGGAGACTGGCCAATTTGTTCAGTGTTTTTTTCTAACTCACTTAAAATAAAACATTACACCCATAGCCTCCAATATGTTATTGGTCAATTTAGAACATAGAACATAGAACAGTACAGCACAGTACAGGCCCTTCGGCCCACGACGTTGTGCCGAACCTTTAACCTACTCCAAGATCAAACTACCTACATACCCTTCATACTACTATCATCCATGTACCTATCCAAGAGTCGCTTAAATGTCCCTAATGTATCTGCTTCTGCTACCACCGCTGGCAGCTCATTCCACGCACCCACCACTCTCTGTGTAAAGAACCTACCTCTGACATCTCCCCGAAACCTTCCTCCAATTACCTTAAAATTATGCCCCCTGGTGAGAGCCCTTTCCACCCTGGGAAAAAGTCTCTGGCTATCCACTCGATCTATGCCTCTTGCTATCAATTGTGGCTAGGCTGGACACACTCTCACCTCTGGGTCAGAAGGGCAATAACAACAAAAAATTATATTTATATAGCACCTTTAACATAATAATACATCCCAAACTGCTTCACAGGATCTTTATAAAGCAAAATTAAACACCGAGTGTTATGAACGCTGGACCTTGCAACATGATTGTGTTTTAAAAAATTATGATTTTTAAAAGTTCACGATCGAGTCCGGAAGGTTAGGTGACCTCACATCTCCTCTGCAAAAGGAGAAGACAGAAGTCTTGGTTACCAGGACAACAGGGAACACAGAGTAAAGACTTTCTTTCGAAAAACAGAGACTGCAGGACTGACACCTGAAGAAAGTAGGTTTTGCCCTCCCAGACTTTTGGGTTGCAAAACAAGGAGTCAGTAATTCGGAAGATGTAAATGTACCAGGCAGCTGTCAACACCTGGGAACAATGGAAGGCCCAAGTGCCTCTGTGAAACCAGTCTTCTGGACTCTGCATATTGGAACAGTACAATAAGTATTGACTTTTGAGTCCAGATAAATTTAACAGACTTTCTGAAGGCAGACTGGCTGTAAGAGAAGAAACTAGTAGCCTCAAGGCAGGCTGTAAGAAGGGAAGCCAGCGGTTGCAGCCTCACAGCAGGCTGTGAGAAAGGAAGACAACCAGTGGTGGCAGCTTCAGAGGGAGAGAGAGAACACCTGCTCTTAGAAGCTAGATACAGGAAAAGATGTGAACCTGTTTTGAAAGTTGAAGCTTGTGGAGAAGTGGAAGACCAGCAGGATTGTTAGCAATCGCCTTATTCACAGACGTCCAAGTCGGAGGAGCTCGGAGAAGTGAGTGAAGAGGACTTTGATTTTTGAAGAAGTCTGGGAGGTCCAATCCAGTGCAATGGGAAGGGTTTGGGACTTTTAACCCCAAAAGGATTTTGCCATCAAAAACGATTGTGTAAAGTGTCAGTGTGGTTTGAGGTTTTCAAGTACTTTAATAAGTAAAGAAAATACATTTCTTTGTAATTAGGGTATCAGCTCCTTACCAAGTTCTGTTCAGTTAATTGGGGATTTCTTTTCATTTAGTTATTATAATAAAAGTCTTAAGATGTGAAATCTTGTCATGTAATTCTTGAAATTGGTCTGGGGGTTCATATCTTGTATATTCCACGTTAACAATCTCACTGAGGTCGTAACACTGATCCCCATAAGGCAACATTAGGGCAGACGGACAAAAGCTTGGCCAAACACACCAAAGAGACTTAAGCAAAAAACTAGGCTGACTAGTGCAGTACAGAGGGAGTGCTGCACTGTTAAGGGTGCAATCCTTTGGATGACACCTTACACCAAGGCCTAGTCTGCCCTCTTGCATAAATGTAAATTACCCTTGGCACCATTTTGAAGAAGAGCCGGGAGTTGTCTCTGTTGTTTTGGCCTCAGTATCACTGAGGGCGGCACAGTGGCGCAGTGGTTAGCACCGCAGCCTCATAGCTCCAACGACCCGGGTTCAATTCCGGGTACTGCCTGTGTGGAGTTTGCAAGTTCTCCCTGTGTCTGCGTGGGTTTCCTCCGGGTGCTCCGGTTTCCTCCCACATGCCAAAGACTTGCAGGTTGATAGGTAAATTGGCCATTATAAATTGCCCCTAGTATAGGTAGGGGTAGGTGGTAGGGAAATATAGGGACAGGTGGGGATGTAGTAGGAATATGGAATTAGTGTAGGATTAGTATAAATGGGTGGTTGATAGTCGGCACAGACTCGGTGGGCCGAAGGGCCTGTTTCAGTGCTGTATCTCTAAAACTAAAACAGATCATTTGGCTCTTATCACTTTGATATTGTGGGATCTTGCTGTGTGCAAATTGACTGCCACGTTTCCTGCATTACTACATTCCTGCATTATTTGTGGTAGAGGCAGGAACCCCTACAGCATTTAAGAAGCATTTAGGTGAGCACTTGAAACACCATAGCATACAAGATTACAGGCCAAGTGCTGGAAAATGGGATTAGAATAGATAGGTGCTTGATGGCCGGCACAGACATGATTGGCCGAAGGGCCTGTTTCTGTGCTGTATAACTCTATGACTCTAACAATGCAAAAGTGCATTGAAGCACTTTGGGATGTCATGACGTGAAAGGAATATGAGCAAACTCGGATCCAGTACTTGGTGGGCATGCACCCAAAAAATAAAAGTATCTCCAATTTGGTAGGTAACTGGCAAACACAGAGAGGCCGCAGGGCCAGCTAGAATGAAAAATAGCAATGGCACACTGACAGAGTATTAGGGAGCTCTACTGAGGTAGGGGTTAAATAACCTCACTGCGGCAGATTCGAGTGAGCTTCACTCTGCTTTTAACAGTGCTATACCTGGAATGGGAGTGCCTGATGTTGACACCAGCTATATGGAGTAAAGCAGCATTCTGTCCATGGCACAGCATTGTGAAATCTTCCATCCTGACAGACACACAAAAAAATTACAGTTCCTTTTTCCCCAGAAAATATCCTGTCTAAATCACTTAGGAATGACACCGGGGCTTAAAGAGTTAAATTATGAAAACAGGTTGCATAAACTTGGCCTGTATTGCCTTGAGGGGTGATCTGATCGAAGTGGTTAAAATGTTGAAAGGATTAGATTAGAAGAAACTATTTCCTCTGGTGGGGGAATCAGGAACAAGGGGACATAATTAGAGCTAGGTATTCGGAAGAGAAATCATGAAGCACTTTTTCACACAAAATCTGGAGCTCTCTGCTCCAAAAGGCTGTTGATTCTGGGATTACTGAAGCTTTCAAGACTCACATCGATAGATTTGTATTGGGTAAGAGTATCAAAGAACATGAAGCAAAGGCAGGAAAATGGAGTTGACCTAAATGAATGGTGGAAAAGGCTTGAGGGGCTGAATGTTCCATTCCAAACACTTGGAAAATGTGCAAAAATGATTCTGTCCTCTAGGGGGTGGTATTGCACCCTGTTGATACCAAGGCATTTAAAGATGACTTCAAGCAAACATATTCATACATATATCTATATAAATAAAACTTTATTTGTGGATCTACATAATTTCATCCTACAATAGCCAGTAACTCCTCTTTACAAAATGACTGCAATTTAAGTTAATAATTTGCTCAAGCCTTTACTGGTAATTAATTTTCCAAAAACATAGCTGGACACCATATCAATAAACAATAGCTCCCGAGGCAGGCAGATTTAGAATTAATTTTGGTGCTTTACTAAGATGAAGGTTGCACCCATGTTTAAATGCCTCCAGATGTCATTTACATGTTTTTAATCAGTTAGCTTTTGAATACCATTATATATTATCTGATTAATATTTAATATTTCTGAGGTGCCCATACCACCGCAACCTCCTCAACCCACCCCCATCCCGGACAAAATTCAAAAGCAGATTACAAAACACATTGTATGTGGCACTGTATTATAAATATTGTTGTCTTACACATAGGCTCAAGGATCTGAAGACTGTAAGGAAGAGATGATAATCTCTCAATACCTGAATCAACTCACACAAGAGTGAGCTCTCCTCTTGAAGCAACTATTTAAAGGGCTTAGTAAACTTTATGCTTCTTTGTAACTGGTTTCTCCCAGAAGATGTTGTCTCCAGATCTGCCTGTGGATGCATATTCTATTTACAATTGGTATTTTACTTTCCCTGCCTGTTATAAAACAGTGAACGAGCAGGCTTGTTACAGAATCTTGCAGCAAAGAAGGAGGCCGTTCAGCCCATTGTGCCTGTGCTGGCTCTTAGAAAGAGCTATTTAATCAGACCCACTCCCCTGCTCTTCCTCTGTATCGCTGCAAATTTCTCCCCAGATTCAAGAATATATCCAATTCCAATATTTTGAAAGTTATGATTGAATCTGGTTTTAGGCAGCTGGTTTCACATTTATTTTATTTAGAGATACAGCATTGAAACAGGCCCTTCGGCCCACCGAGTCTGTGCTGACTATCAACCACCCATTTATACTAATCCGACATTAATCCCATATTCCTATCACATCCCCACCTTCCCTCAATGCCTCTACCTATACTAGGTATATACTATACTAGAGGCAATTTATAATAGCCAATTTACCTATCAACCTGCAAGCCTTTGGCTGTGGGAGGAAACCAGCGCATGCGGCAAAAGCCCACACACTCACAGGGAGAACTTGCAAACTCTGGACAGGCAGTACCCAGAATTGAACCCGGGTCGCTGGAGCTGTGAGGCTGTGGTGCTAACCACTGCACCACTGTGCCACCCATTGTAACAACTGACTGCATTAAAAAAAAATTCTCCTCGTAACATCACTCGCTGGCTCTTTTGCTGATTACCTTAAGTTCGTGTACCAACCCTTCAGCCAGTGGAACAGCTTCTCTTTATTTACTTTTATCAAAAAATCTACCGTATTGCTTTTCATCGACTCTTTCAATCTCGCTGAAAATGTTCCAATTGCCATTTTTGAAACAACTCATTCATTTGCACACTCTACTTGTGCTTAAATATTGTTTTAAAAGCCTTCTGTTTTATTGTTCCTTTTTATAGTCAGGAAGGCAGGGAATGTTACTGCAGGGAAATGACAGACTTGCCCATCTGAAGCTTTCAGTCCAGCACCCAGGGCCACACCCCCATGTCTCATTTTAATGCTGCTCGTCGTAGAGAGAGACCACAAAAATAAATACAGATGAAGGAAGGAGACCATTTGACCCATTTAGTGCATCCAATGAAGGGTTTTGACAGAGTAAATAAGGAGAAACTTGTTACGATCAAGTGAGGAGGGGTCAAAGGGCTTCCCTCTTTTCTCTCTACTTGTTTCACCCCAAAAGGTTTAATTCTTTATTAAAGTGGATGCACTGGCCAATTCAGTAGGTTTTTGATTCAATAAAGAAAGAGGTTAACTTTATTATACATAAACTGAACTATTAAAATAATAAACAAAGCATCAACTTTCACTCTCACACACACACTAGAGGTTTACACACATACAAATAGGTTACAGAGTGGGGAAAGGTAGACTGGTTGAGTCAGAGTCCAGAAAATAATATACAGTCTGTGAAGTTTGATGATTCTGCTGGCTTCTAGCTGAGTTCGGTGGTCCTGAGGCTTTTAGTTTGATGAGGTAGATGACTGGGTTCGATGAGTCGGTTGGAGATAGTGATGGGGATGATTTTCTCCATTGGGGTTTCTGATTGTAGCTGGAGTATGCAAAGGTTGTCAGCCAACAGTAGGATTTGAAAGCTTTCAAACTGGGATGGAGAGAGAGAGAGAGAGTGGGACCCCCACTTAGGGTCTGCTCATGACAGAGCCCAGAAGCTTTTTTTTACTGCTGAGAAAAACACCAGCTTAAAACCACAGATGAGGACAGGCTTGTCACATGACAATCACTCAGTGATTGAAACATAGCAGTGAACTATATTTCTCTGCTTGCTGAAAAGGAACAGATAGTTAATTTAAACTTGCTGGGTCTTTGTTCTTGCTGGGGACCACACTGACATTTCATCTCTCTCTTTACAGTCCTTTGCAATGGAGGATACAATGTAGCAGACGATGTGATTGCCTTAAGCAGCCAGCATTTATCCCTTTTGAAAATGACTTTTTTAATTTCTTCAAAATATAAATCCAGATCTACAATAGTTGACCAAAGAAAATTATCATTCAACAAAACACACTGGCATAGAACCTCCCCACCACGCAAAATGAAATGTGACAACAGGAACATTTCATTATGAGGCCACAAATTAACATAAAACTACACACACGCTCATCAGTCTCACTGTCATATCCATACTCTAGTTTTTTTTTATCGGGGATGGTTCCAAGTTGAGCTAAACTCTAGATAGAGCATCAGCTCTAGAGCAGAAGTATCTAGAGCAGAAGTAGGCCACTCAATAAGATCATGGCTGATCTGTCTGTGTTTTGAATTCCACACTCCCATCTACCCTGATAACCTTTGATTCCCTTGCCTAACAAGGATCTATCTAGCTTCGCCTTAAAAGTATTTAATGACCCCACCTCCACCACCTTCTGAGGTAGAGAGTTCCAAAGGTGCACAGCCCTCTGAGAAAAAATATTTCTCCTCATCTCTGTCCTAAAGGTGCGACCCCTAATTTTAAAATTCTGCCCCCTAGTTCTGGACTCACCCACAAGAGGAAACATCCTTTCCTCATCCACCTTGTCAAAACCATTCAGAATCTTATAAACTTCAATCAAGTCTCTCCTCACTCTTCTAAACTCCAGTGTAAACAAGCCCAGTCTGTCTAACCTTTCCACATAGGACAACCTGCTCATTCCAGGTCTCTCTTGGCATTTCTTCACGGACGAAGATTTTGGGAAGGTTGTAGTCATCGGTTGCAGGCCCGCTGGTGGCTCGTCAGGCCTATCCGATTCTCCCACAGTGGGTACAAGTGAAGGTGTAGACGCTGCTGGGGCAATTGGATCTATCCTTCTCTCTTTCATGCTGGTTCTTCTCTCAGCCTCAAAGGTGCCTGTAGCCCTCCTGATATAGCATCTCCAGGCATCACGATCTATGGCCTGCGCTTCTCATTGGCAACGGTCGATGTGGCACACAGGGAGGAAGTTCTTCAGGGAGTCCTTGAAACGTTTGCACGGGGCCCCTCCGTTCCTTTTACGAGTGGTCAGCTCTCCATACAACATGATCTCAGGCAGGCGACTGTCATCCATTCGGGCAATGTGACCTGCACAACGCAGTTGGCTTTGCAGGTATCAATCGAGTAAATCTCCTCTGAACTGCCTCAAACACACTTACATCCTTCCTTAAATAAGGAGACCAAAACTGCACGCAGTATTCAAGGTGTGGTCTCGCCAATGCCCTGTATAACTGAAACATGACATCCTTACTTTTATTTTCAATTCCTCTCATAGTAAAGGATAGCTTTCCAATAGCCTTTTTTATTACTTGCTGAAACCCATGGCTCATCTGGGATTTGAACCCAACATCTTCTGCACCCTAAACAAGATCATACTCCTAGACCAACAACCCAGCTACCTGATTGTTTTTCCCTGCACTATAGATAATCATTGGGTGGTAGGTTGCAGAAATAGGCTTCAACGAAAAAGCCTCGCATTACGGGTTTTGAATTTTTCTATAAAGGTCAAAGGATTGTGGTCTCGCTATATCTATTTTGGACATATACCTCAAAATTTGTGTGCGCTTGCAACAGTCCCAGGGCTTCCTTCTCCACAGTACAGTATCTCCTATAAATAAAAACATAAAGCGCAGGAAATACTCAGCAGGTCAGGCAGCATCTGTGGAGAGAGAAGCAGAATTAATGCTTCAGGTCTGTGACCTGCTGAGTATTTCCAGTACTTTCTGTTTTTATTTCAGATTTCCAGCATCTGCAGTATTTTACTTTTATTTTAGAGTATCTCCTTTGATGTTTGTTTAATTTTTTGGAGAACTACCCAAATGGTCTCTCAATGCCTAACTCATCATCTTGGAGCAGAACAGCACCTACCCCTAGGTCACTGGCATCCACTGCCACTTTAAATGGTTTGTTAAAGTTTGGAGCTGCCAGCACTGGTTCATTGGTTAAGATGACTCTCAGCTTCTCAGAAGCTGTTTGGCACCTCTCTGACCACATTACCTTTGCCTTTTTCTGCAATAGGTCTGTTGGTGGGGTGGCTATAATGTTCAAGTTTGGAAGAAACTTGAGGCAAAACCCACACCCCCCCAAAAATCGCATTATTTCCCATTTGTTCATGGGGATGGAAAGTTATGTCAGCGCCTGTACCTTTACTTCTCTGGGCAACACTCTCCTTTGACCCAACTATATGCCCTAGGTAGGTTACTTGAGCTTTAGCGAACTCGCTCTTTGCAAGATTTACCACAAGGTCAGCTAACTGTAACCTTCGGAAGAGGGCTTCTAATTGGTCTACATGGTTCCCCCAAGGTGTCATTGTACATGTGAGCCACATGGAAGATGGCAGAATCCCCAAGGACACATTGTACAGCGAGCTCGTCGCTGGTATCAGACCCACCGGCCGTCCTTGTCTCTGCTTTAAAGACGTCTGCAAACGCGACATGAAGTCCTGCGACATTGATCACAAGTCGTGGGAGTCAGTTGCCAGCGATCGCCAGAGCTGGCAGGCAACCATAAAGGCGGGGCCAAAGTGTGGCGAGTCGAAGAGACTTAGCAGTTGGCAGGAAAAAGTCAGAAGCGCTTGGAGAGAGCCAACTGCGTAACAGCCCTGACAACCAATTTTATCTGTAGCACCTGTGGAAGAGTCTGTCACTCTAGAATTGGCCTTTATAACCACTCCAGGCGCTGCTTCACAAACCACTGACCACCTCCAGGCGCTACCCATTGTCTCTCGAGACAAGGAGGCCAAAGAAGACGAAGACACTAACAGATCATCCAAGTACACCACACAGTTGGGCAGGCCAGCCACTACATGGTTCAACAGCCTTTGGAAGGTGCCTGGGGCATTTCTTAATCTAAAAGGCATCACTCGGCACTGGAATATGCAGTCTGGGGGTGACAAAAGCTGAGATCTCTTTAGCTCAGTGGGTTAAGGGAACCTACCTTAACCCTTTTAACAAGTACATCTTGGTTATCTAGGTGCATTTCCTAGTCTATCTATACAGCTTTCCAGGTGGGGAATTGGGTAGGAATCCGCTCTGGTCACTGCATTAATCTTTCTGTAATCAATGCAGAGCCTTGTTGAGCCATCGGGTTTGGGCACCAGCACAACTGGGGAACTCCAAATGATCTGAATGGACTCAACCAGCTTGTGCTCCAGCATATACTGAATTTCCTCTAGAACTTGGGTCAGTTTCCTGGGACCTAGGCGATAGGGATTTTGTTTCATAGGAGGGGTCTCTCCCACATCCACATCATGTAGGGTTAGGGTTGTGCACCCCGGTTTGTCCCTGCAGATCCCTTTTAACACTGTGAGCAGCCTTGTTAGGTCTCCTATCTGTTCTGTATTTAAATAGGAGAGTACGGTGTCTAATTTCCTTAACATTTCGGTGTTAGCCAACCGGACAGTAAGGATTCGATTTGGGAATCCTCCCGGCCTCCCTCTAACTTGTCCTCACTGTCCCTTTCGCCCTCTTCTTTCCTGACTACCTGACAGAGCTGTGCTTGTTTGACCCCTTCCCGGCTGTGATACCGTTTTAACATATTGATGTGGCACAGCCTTTGCTTTTCCCTACAATCTGGGGTGTCAATTATATAATTCACCTTGCTAATTCTCTTTATTACTCTGTATGAACCACTGAACTGGGCTTTCAATGGTTCTCCCAGTATTGGCAATAGCTCAAAAACATGGTCTTCGGGCTGAAATGTTCTGGCCTTGGCGTGTTTATCCGCCTATCTTTTCATAGTTGTCTGGGAGGTTTTTAAGTGTTCCTGAGCCACAGGAAGAACAGGACATACAATTTTGCCATTTGACTTTGAAAACTGACTTTGCAGAGACAAAGAGACACAGTTTTGTGTTAGCACCTGAAAGGAGAGCTTTCAGACCATTTAAACTGAAGGAAGAGAAGTTAGTTTATTTATTTATCTCTCAAAATTCTTAAAAGTCAAGCCAGATTAATTCCTAAAAAATAATAGCAACTGTTAATCTGCTGTGTTCATCACTGGCAAAAGAAGAGTAACACTTCAACTGCTGAACTGGACTGCTGAATTGCTTATCGTTGAAGAACCTGTTTTCTCCCCCCCGTCGGACAACAGCGAAGACTTCAAGCAACCTTGGACTGTTCCACTTTGGAAGATTCCATTTCATCAGGAATGCAAATCTGCAAAGACTTTATTGTTAATTATTTTTTTGGGCAGCAAATTAAACATCAAACTATTGTTAGTTTGAGTATATGTATGCGAATGTGGGAATTAGATTTTTTAAATAAGTTATAAGGTGTTTAGATACTGGCTTAAGATTTTAGTTTTTTTAATAAATAGTTAATTTGTTGATACCTAAAGATACCTGGTTTGGTTTGCCTCATTTGATGGTTATTAGATTGTTCAATTCGGCTGCTGCTTTCTTTGATTTGGAAAGCTTAAATTTATGTATGATGTGACCTGTGGAATAGCGGGACTGAATTGACAGTGCATTGCTCCCACTGCAATCAGAATCATTTATTTTGACTGAGGGCTTTGTTCTGAGTGGTCATACCATAACAGTATCCATCAGTCAAAAGTAAGTTGCTGAACCCTTTCAAACTTGATGCAAGTTTGTTCGGGCTGCTTACGGAGGTTTCGGAATTTTTGGTGAAACCCCTCTAGTACTAGCTCAAATGCACTCAGGATTGCATTTTTAGTCATCTCAGAATCTGATGAACTCTCATCAGGCAACAGTGAATAAACCTCATGGGCTTTCCTGTTATTTTTTTTTTGTTGCAATAACAGTGTCCAGCTCTCTAATGGCCACTTCAACTGTTTTGCAAACTTTTCAAAAGAGATGAAAAATGCTTCCACATCCCCCTCATTGAATTTTGGTATCAACTGGGAGAACGTTAAGAGCTCAGCACCTGGTCCTGAGCTAGGGGTAACTCCCTCACTAGCAGTGCCTTCACTGGTTGTATTAGGTCTTCCCCAAGTTAGTTTGAGCTGCCTTAACTCCCTTTCCTGCTTTTCCTTTTGGGAAGCTCTTTCTTTTACCCTTTCCTGGAATTCTCTTTATTTCTCCCTTTCCTGGAATTCTCTTTATTTCTCCCTTACCTGGAATTCTCATTCTTTCTCTCTTTGCTGAAACTCTCTCTGTTCTTTCTCCTTCTGGAATTCTAATTCTAGTCTCCTCTGTTGTAATTGTATCATAGCTAATGTTACTTTGTCTGTTTCAGATTCTATGCCTGTCTCCAGTTCTTAGGTGTTAATTTTAGTGGTGGTGGTGGGAGGCGGTGGTGTAGTGGTATTGTCACTGGACTAGTAACCCAGAGACCCAGAGTATTGCTCTAGGGACATGGGTTCAAATCCCACCACAGCAGAAGGTGGAATTTGAATTCAATTAATAAATCTGGAATTAAAAAGCTAGTCTAATGATGGCCATGAAACCATTGTCGATTGTTGTAAAAATCCATCTGGTTCACTAATGTCCTTTAGCAAAGGAAATCTGCTGTCCTTACCTGGTCTGGCCTACATGTGACTCCAGACCCACAGCAATGTGGTTGACTCTTACGTGCCCTCTGAAATGGACTAGCAAGCCACTAAGTTGTATCTAACTGCTAGCACTGTGGGTGTACCGACCCCACATGGACTGCAGCGGTTCAAGAAGGCAGCTCACCGCCACCTTCTCAAGGGCAATTAGGGATGGGCAATAAATGCTGGCCTGGCCAGCGACGCCCACATCCTATGAATGAATAAAAAAAAAATGGTTGGCCACATATTTTAGGATTTCAGGCTTCCTAGCTTTTGCATGGATAGTAGTCTCTAACTGCCCAGCTACATTGCTCAACTCTTCGACAGATAGGGTGTTTAACCTGGCCCAAGTTACTTCACTCTGTTCTAGGAAGGTACTGGCCTTGAATATTGACATTTTAGTTCTCTAGCACTGAAAACCACAAGAAAACCTGTATTGAAGTTTTAAAATTATTGCTAGGGTTCAGTTTGTTTTCCCGCTTCCAATTTCCTCTTTGTCTTTAAATTTGATCCTGGACGAGCCCCCAAATTTCTGTATGGTCAAGTGAGGACGGGTCAAAGGGCTTCCCCTTTTCCCTCTCCTTGTTTGACCACAACAAGTTAAATTCTTTATTAAATTGGATGTACTGGCCAATTCAGTAGGATTTTGATTATTTACTTGCTATGACCAAACAAGAACCAATCAGACAGGTTTTCTTGAGTTAATGAAGAGGTTAACTTTATTGTACCTAAACTGAACTATTAAAATAATAAATAACATGCCAATTTTCACTCTCACACACACACTAGAGATTTACACACATACAGATAGGTTACAGAGTGGGGAAAGGTAGATTAGTTGAGTTAGAGTCCATAAAAAAAGTATACAGTCTGTGGAGTTTGATGATTCAGCTGGCTTCTAGCTGAATTCAGTGGTCCTGAGGCTTTTAGTTTGAAGAGGTTGATGACTAGATTCACTGAGTTTCTTGGAGATAGTGCTGTGGAAGATTTCATCCAATGGGGTTTCTGATTGTAACCGGAGTATACAAAGGTAATCAGTCAACAGCAGGATTTGAAAGCTTTCAAACTAGAACGGAAAGAGAGAGAGGGGCCCCCACTTAGGGTCTGCTCATGTCAGAGCCCAGAAGCTTTTTTTGCGACCAAGAAAAACACCACCTTAAAAGCACAGATGGGGAGGGGCTTGTCACATGACAGTCACTCAGTGATTCCAATATAGCAGTGAGCAATATTTCTCTGCTTGCTGAAAAGGAACAGATAGTTCCTTTAAACTTCCTTGCTGGGGACCACACAGACATTTTAACTCTCTCCTCACAGTCCTTTGCAATGGAGGATACAATGTAGCAGACTATGTGATTGCCTTAAGCTGCCAGCATTTATCCCTTTTCAAAATGTCTTCTTAAATTTCTTCAAAAAAATATAAATCCAGATCTCCAGACAGTGGACCAAAGAAAATTATCATTTAACAAAACACACTGGCGTAACACACTCTTTCCACTGGCAAGTAACCAGAGGACACAGAATAAAGGTGATTAACAGAAGAATCAGAAGTGAGGGGAAGAGAATTTTCTTTGTAACAGATATAAACTGGAAAGCTCTACCTGAAAGGGTCGTGGAAGCAGATTCATTAGCAAATAGAGTCTCATCCAAAACACACCACTTCTGACATTGCAGTAATTTCTCAGTGCTGCATTGCAGTATCAGACTAGAATATTTGCTCAGTGAGTTGGGGTTTGAACCCATGATCTTCTGCTACACCGAGACAGGACTGACACACAAGTGCAGTAGCGTGGGATTGCTGAATCATTGAAAAATTTAGCAGATCAATTAACATATAGGCCTCGAAACTGTGTGGCTGTTTCAATGGACCCTTCCCACAAGGAGGAATTCCGAGGAGAAATTCATTGGAACAGCTGGAAATTCAGTCTGGATGTAGATATGGTAAGTTGTGGCCTTGAGGAAAAAATTTCTGTACTGCTCTAGAGAGATGGACAGTCTGCTTGCTTACAAGGCCTTTGACATAAGACGGCTAGGGCATCTGTTGGGGATACCATAAGCCTGGATTTCCAACTGCTCACTGTTCAGTCAGTATGAGGCATAAATGGCCCTCAGCGGTGGAAAATGGGCCTGCTAAATTCCTATTGATTGAGGGATCAGGCAGCCAGATTCTTTGCCTACGGGATGCCAGGCACCTTCCACCTCTTACATCCCCCTTCTCCTCATAGGCCATCCTGTGAAAGGCAGCATTTCTAAGGATCCTTAGTGAGGAGAGTGGTGGATACATCTGCAAAGCACCAAAGGCCCACTTGTGGAGGTTCCGCAATCAACCCTGTGAACCTTAGCGGGATTGGCTTCAGGTCTCGATGATGGACATGGTCCTGTCTTGGCTGCCAGGAACCCAATTCTCGCCAGGCCACTGTATCAGATTTCCATGTGCTCTAATTGGAATTCAGAAGAAACTTCTATACCCAGAAAGTGGTTAGAATGTGGAACTTGTTGCCATAAGGAGTAGTTGAGGCGAATGCATTCAGGGGGAAGGTCATTAAACACATGAAGGAGAAAGGAATAGAAGGTTATGCAAAGAGGATTAGATGAAGAGGAGTGATTGGAGGCAAGTGTGAAGCATAAACACCAGCATAGACCAGCTGGGCAAATGACCTGATTGTGTGGTGTAAATTCTATGTAAATTAATAGAGTAATTAACTAGCTTAATATGAATGTGTTAACAACGTTGTTTAAATGGGTGAGATTTGAATTTGAAGTGTTTAGCTCCACTCTAAAGGTATGTCTATGCTCCTGACAAGTTATTCTACTGCACTGCTGTAAGGAAAGGGTTAATCTTCATATTATAGCCATATTAATCTTTAGCTTTTGCCTGTTAAATGAAGAAATATAAGTGAATTTCGATGCAATGACCACAGAACTTGTTGAATTAAGATTGATCTCAGAGCAATGGTCAGTTTCGACAATAAATATAACGAAAAGGCATTCCAGTTAAAGAATTTTAATTCATTGATGACAAGTTCTGCAAAAGGGACCACATACAGGTGAGAAGTTTTTTTTGTCCATTCATTTAAAGGTTTAAGGATAAGCACCTGCTTGAGAAAGAAAGTTATGGAGTTTTACAGAAAAATAACTCATTCAAAGTCAATTTATTGATAAGAGACCAACTCATGAGGGTTATGGAGTTATTTTAGCTCATGCAGAACTATATGAATTGTCACTTAGAAGGGGTAAAGGAAAAGATATTAAGAGTTTCAGAGAGGGAATTCCAGGGCTTAGGGCCTAGGCAATTGAAAGTACGGCCACCAGTGGTGGAGTGATTAAAATCAGGGATGCTCAAGAGACCAGAATTGGAGGAGTGCAGATATCTTGGAGGGTTGGGGGCTAGAGGAGGTTACACAGATAGGGAGGGGCAAGGCCCTGGAGGGATTGAAAACAAGGACAAAATTCCAATGTACCTTTACAAAGGAGAACCCAAGGTAACCATTATATGTTTCAAAAGAAACAGGTGGGGGTAAAAATATAACACTCAGTAATATAGTACGGACACGATAATGATTTAGACTTTTCATCTTAAGTAGCCTAGAGAGCTACTTCAGATGAATATATTACACTGCCTTTAAATTAGTTTCCAATAGCTAAAGGGCCTAATCTCAGACAATAGCATTGCACCAGAACTACTCCACTGTGACCAGATACACATGTTATAACACAGTGCTGGTTCACTCTATGTTTCATTTGAAAACTCTTGTATGCAGCAGAATTATTGTCAGGTTAGTTCCACAGGGGATTCTGATGCACTTCCCTACAGAAGAAATGATCTGAGGCCTATTTCCTGCAAAGTAAGAAAGGTTGTGCCTATACTCATTGGAGTTTAGAAGAATGAGAGGTGATCTTATTGAAACATATATGATTCTGAAGGAGCTTGACAGGGTAGATGCTGACTGGATGTTTCCCCTTGTGGGGGAATCTAGAACTAGGAACTAGGGGACACAGTTTCAGAATAAGGGGTCTCCCATATAAGACAGAAATGAGGAGGAATTTCTTCTCTCAGAGGGTCATGAATCTTTGGAATTCTTTACCCCAGAGAGCTGGATAATTGAATATATTCAAGGATGAGTTAGACAGATGTTTGATCTACAAGGGAATCAAGGGTCATGGGGAAGAGGGCAGGGAGAAAAGTAGCCATGATCAGATCAGCCATGATATTGTTGAATGGCGGAGCAGGCTCTCGGGGCTGAATGGCCTACTCCTGCTCCTATTTCTTATGTTTTACTTTTTAAGTATTGCTCTATAAAGATTAAAGATAAGGTATATCCAATTGAATTGCTAGATCATGTTTGCCTTAATATTATTCCTGCCTAGTCTCCCACCTTGCACCCTTTGTAGACTTGAGCTCATCCAAAACTCTCTGCTACCTGCATTCTAACTCGCACCAAGACCTTGTACTTCTGTCACCTACTGACCTGCACTGGCTTCTGGTTAAGCAATTTAAAAATCCTCATCCTTGTTTTCAATTTAAAAATTCTCATCCTTGTTTTCAAATCCCTCCATGGCCTGGCTTCTTAACATCCTTGAGACCTATAAGCCTCTGAGATACCCTGCACTCCTTCAATGCTGATGTCTTGCACATCCCCGATTTTCTTCGCTCCAAAATTGGTGGCCGTGCCTTCAGCTGTCTAGACCTTAAGCTCTAGAAGTCCCCCCCTAAATCTTTCCACCTCTCTATTCTCCTTTGCAATGTTCCTTAAAACCTACGCCTTTGACCAAACTTTCAGTTATTTGCCGCACATCTCTTTATGTGGCTGGATGCCAAATTCTGTCTGATACCATTCCTGTGAAGCACCTGGGGGCATTTTACTTTGTTAAATGTTCTAAATAAATGCAATTTGCTGTTGTAAATGTTATGAAAATATATTTGTACATTTCTCTGTGTTTCACAGATAAATTCAGTCAGTTTGTACTCCCAACACAGTCATTAGGCAGAACTGCACCAGAAATAGGGTTATGGGACTCATGTTATTTCATTCAAATAAGTTTTCGAGATCATTTTTGGAGAAGAGTGAATTTCTGGCCTATTTCTGGTTCTGGGTTTAATTGACTAAACCTTCTTCACTTTTACCCAGAAGGAGCCACCTGTTTTAAGCCAGTTGATTCCTGGCCAGTCATATTGCAAAGTAATTAAACAAGAGGACCAAACTTAGCATAGCTCAACAAGTGAGCAGGGCCAGACAAAAGAAACTTGTTTTCTCCTGAAAAACTTTAGCAGCAACACTTGAGTTGCAAGTAAACTAATAAGATGGAACAAAAATGCCACATAATCTAACTAAGTTGGAAGAACTCAGGAATGGGAGGGTTAATGAATGAGGCTTTGGAAATGATCCAGATGAAAGAGCCAATCCTAATAGTGCAGGATGTTATGCTGATTTAAATCAGTATGATTGCAATGGGAGTTAGAAATGTTTCAAACCATGTCTACTTACAATGTGAAAAACACTCCACAGTAAAATTCTAGATTCTATTCTGAATTTCATGGAATCATAGAATGTTACAATAGAGAATGAAGCCATTTGGCCATTATGCCCGTGCTGGCTCTTTGAAAGAGTTATCCAATTAGCCTCTCCACCCGATTCTTTCCCCATAGCCTGATCAATTGGCAGATATCCATTCATCAAAAAAAGGAAGCAGGAGACAGTCTGTGATCCGTAACTGTTTTATTCTGAATCACAGTTCAGAACAAATTTCAGTTTCCACTTTTCCCTTCTGGACTAACTACCTGTCCAGAAATAATTCGCCAGACTGGGGAAAAACCCAGCACCTTAAACACAAATTCAATGGGCATCGCCTGCTCTCTATTAACTCTGAAGTAAGTCCTAGATAATTAAAGGGACCAGCATTTTCAACATTGTCGTAGCCCTGGCATCTTTTCCTTTTCAAATATTTATCCATTTCTCTTTTGAAAGCTATCATTGAATCTGCTTTTTCCATTCTTTCATGGAATGTGGGTGTTGCTGGCTAGGCACATATTTATTGCCCTTTCCAAATTGCCCTTGAGAAGGTGGTGGCGAGCTGCTTCCACCACCCTTTCAGGCAGTGCATTCCAGGTCATAACAACTCACTGGGCTGGATTTTACGTTGGGCGAACCCACTTCTGCCTCAACTGGGGATCTGCCCCACATTTTACGGGTCCCCAGGCTTTAATTGTTCCGGGGTGGGACTTCAACCTGCTTGAGGAAGAAAGTCCTGCCTCATTGAGCTTCCGGCCAATCAGCGAGCTGGCAGGTCTTAGTCCCAGCAGCGCCACCGGGAGCAGTGGCCACTGCAGGTACTGTAGCCCAAGGGACTGCAGAGGAAGGCATGAAGCCGGGATTCAAGGGCAGTTTTGGTTGCCTCGCCGGGGGTAATTGGTTGGGCCGCAGCAAAGTAAGGGTGGTCGTTTGGGGGGAAGGGTGGTATGTTGGGTCCTGGGAGTGCATGGGGAAGCGGGGCGGCCCTCCATCAAGCACCCTGTGCGCGATTATCAGGGCCCACCCCCGGGGCGCTGAGAAGCCACCTGCTTTTCCCAGGCGGCTTTTCCTGGCTCCAGGACGCCCGCTTGCCACGCGTAAAATCCGCGTGGAGGCGGGTGAAGGCTGTTAAGTGGCAACTTAAGGGCCTTGGATTGGCCTGGGATGGGAGGCCCCTTTTTCGCCCACCCTGCCCCTTACCCTATGTAAGGGGCGGGGGGGGGGTGGCGGAGACAGGAGCGTGTTATGAAAGCCTCCCGGAGCCGCCTGCTCCATTTTATGCCACCCAGCCCCCCCACCCCCTGCACCCCACCGTCACTATCCGGCTCATTGGGGTGGTGTATAATTCTGGCCACTGTGTTAAATAAAATCTCACTCCTGGTACTTTTGCCATTTATCTCAAACCTATATCCTCTGATGTCAGATAAACCAGCCAATGGAAACATGTTCACCTTGTTACTCTATTAAAAAAAAAACTCATAATTTTGAAAACCTCTGTTAAATCGCCCCTCAACCTTCTCTGCCCTAACGAGAACAATTCCAGTTTTTCTAATCTCACCACATAATCAAAGTCCCTCATCCTGATACCATTCTAATAAATCTCCTCTGCATCCTCCCCAAAGCCTTGATATCCTTCCTAAAGTGTGACGCTGCAGAATTGGAGACAATGCTCCAGCTGAGACCTAACTAGTAATCAATAAAGGTTTCGCATGTAATCTATCCCATTAATAAAGCCAAAGATCCCATATTTTTATGAACAGCTTCATCAACTTCTCCTGCCACATTCAATGATTTGTGTATGTGAATCCGTAAGTCTCTCAGTTCCTGATACTCCTTTAAAATTGTAGCATTTAGTTTATTTGCATTGCAAAGTACTTTATGCCAGTGTAACGCTAAGTTGAAGGACTGATCTGCCACTGGTGGACTGGAAGATGGAAGTAATTTAAGTTAACGAACTGAGAGTAGTTGCACAGAAAATGTATTGACACGGCATTAAAACATTTTAACTTAAGTGCATTTTTCCGATAGTGTATTGGTACCATTGAGATAAAGAGGCTCACTGATAACACTGCAAAGATCAGGGAAAGAGCTAGTTATCCGCCAAACCATAATAGAGCCACTACTATACAATCTGTTAGGTTGTAGAGCAGGCACTTCTGTAGATAGCTGATATTGTAAAGACCTTCAGGCAGTATTTATGGATGCCTTTCAGGTTTCCACTTAGGAGTGCTGATTTTGCAGTGATAACTTGCTCCAGTGCCTGGCCAATTGATTGTTTCTTCCACTTTCACAATGCAAAGATTCCACGTAGGAAAGTGTTCTCCTGTTGTTTAAGCCCTTGATTTTCAGAGCTGAAGGTCGCATATTGTTTAGGAGCCACAGGGAACAGCAACGAGATAAGATAGCAGTTGCCCTTAAGTAAAAATGAAAAGTGGCTCGACAGAATATTAAAGACTATTTTGCAACCTTCAGCATCGATCCGGAGATTTGCGTGCTGCATTAAACACGATTTGGAGAAAAATGTGAGCACTAGAATATTGAATCTTTGCCTTAGTAGAGGGCCCATTGTCAAATTTGCACCTCATAATATTCCTGCCGGCTGATTACTTTTAAAGATATCAGTTCACTAAGTCAGAAGCTTAGACTTCTGTAATAGAAAGAGCTGACATTGCTGTAAATCTTGTCAGATGAGAAGGTTCGTAAAATAGATCCAATCATCAATCCCAAAAGCCATTTGAAGAAAATCTATTTTTCACTCCTTGCATGTATACATTTTTTTCCCTCAGTGAGTACCTGAGATTTATTTGTAGATGCATGTCAGAGATTACAAAGATGCCTCAGGACATTGATAATGTTCTCTGTATAGATTTTTATAGATCTGTTAAAGCTGGGAGCAATTCCGTGAACTCAGTGTGAAAATGGAACCATTCCTCATGCCACGTAATTTCCACATGAGGAATGGCTCCAGTTTCACACTGGGTTCCCGGAATTGCCCCCAGCTTTAACAGAACTAAGGCCCCAATTTTAATTGCGGGCAGGTTTTGGGTGAGTCGGTGCTGAGGTGAGTTGGAAATCAAGGCCTGGGCTACTCAAACTCCTGGGCTTTGTTAACATAACAGCAGAGAGCATGAAAAGGGCCTTCTTCCTTCTACATGGCATCATAACCTGCTGTATCTTGGACTCCATCACAGTCAAAACAAATCTGTACAAAATTTGTACCAGCTTAACGAAACAAAACTCCAGGTGGGGCCAGATTTGCCTCCACCGCAGCCCTGCCCCTCCCAGCCCGCCCCCCCCCCCCCCATTCACACGTTACTGACAAGAATTCTATCAAACTTTGCAGATGGCACCAAATTGGGGCTGTAATTAATACAGAGGGGGACTGTGACAAAATACAAGAAGACATTGATAAACTTTCAGAATGGGCATTTAAATGGCAATAAAAGCTTTAATATTGATCAGTGTGAGGTGGTACATTTTGGTATGAAGAGCAAGGAGACCACATAAGCCTTAGAAAATAATCCTAAATGTAATAAAGAGCAGAGAGATCTGCGGTTCAGATACACAAATCATTAAAAGAAATAATGCAGGTTAATAAGTCCATTGAAAGAGCAAACAATGCCCTGGGCTTCATTTCTAGAGGGATAGAATTGAAAAGCAGAGAGGCTATGTTAAATTTGTAGAGAACTTTGGTTAGAGCTCACTCGGAGTATTGTGAACAATTCTGGTCTCCATATTATAAAAAGGATATAGAGGCAGTGGAGAAGATACAAAAATGATTTAGTAGAATAACACCAGAACTGGGCCACTTTTCTCTAGAAAAGAGACGACTCACAGTGTGGCCTGATAGAGGTCTTTCTGACCAGATTCTGAAAAGTCTGATAGGGTAGAGATAGAGAAGATATTTCCACATCCAGGCAAGTCTGGAATTAAGAGCCATAAATATAAAATAGTCACCGGTAAATCTAGTAGGAAATTGAAAGAAACTTCTTTACCCAGAAAGTGATTAGAATGTGGAACTCGCTACCACAGGATTAATTGAGATAACTAGTTTAGATGCATTCAAGGGGAAGCTCGAAAAGCACATGAGGAAAAAGGAATAGAAGGATATGTTGATCGGGTTAGATGATGAAGGGTGCGAAGAGGCTAATGTGGAGCATACACACCGGCATGTAACTGTTGGGCTGAATAGCCTGTTTCTGTATTGTAAATACTTTGGAATATTCAGTAATCTTTTATCCTACTATATGTTTGGCACGCTATTTTCCTGGACCCAATCACCAAGAATTCAATATGGCAATCAGCTATCTTTACCTGCAAATATTGTTATGAAGATGCGTCTATATTTTTTGTGAAACATTTTTTTGAAGGCTCATATTTAAATTGTTGAGATGGATTCATTGGAAGGCTGAAGATTTCATAAATGCTGGAGTTTGCTTTGTTGTTGACAGTTCACTGAAAGGACACTGAGATGTTTGAAAACAACCTATGCTGGAAATCATTTGCTTTAAGCTCAATAAACAACAGAAACCTTGGTGACCTAGGAAAGATGTTGACAGAGAAGCCACATGTTAAGGTTTATGGAGGTGAAGAGGTGAACTTTCTGTTTTGGGGTTTGAATATTGTTTTGAAGACAGTTGGAGATCAACTTGCCAAGGAGAAAACATCCAGTTCATCTCTTTCTCTACCTCTTTGAAGAAACCCTGCAAAGATCCAGTGTGGGAGAGTTAAAATCCCTGGTGCTGCGTCTCTCCTGAGAAGCTGGAAAAACCTGCCAGATTAATTCTCAACATCGCCTGCAAAGAACTGCTTTAGAAAAGATCCCAGTGACCCGTCTCTGTATGCACAGATGCCAAACCAAAAGGACAACTGACTTCCTTCCATATCTTCTCGTTTTTCTTAACAATTATCAAGTATTTGGCCAAAGTATTCTTTTTTGTCTTTCTTTGTAACAGACCTTTGCAGAGAGAATTTCTGTATTTTATTCAGCGTGTGAGGAATTTTAAAAGGGAACTTTCATATTTCATAATTGGCCTTTCCCTTTCTTTTTTTCCAATAAACTACAGGCTTTTAAAAGTAAAATTTGGCATTTCACAAGCATTGCTTCTTAGATTACCACACCTTCTCTTTGTTTGAACTTTGCACTATGCACCTTAACCTTCCCTTCCTCCCCACAACCACCACCTCAGTAATAAGAAAACCAGTTTGACAGGGAAATCCTTGCCAGTTTTTCTTTTTGAAGTGCTTTTTAAAAAAGTTGCTGGAACAATAAATAACGCCAGACATGACAGGGGCATTTTTCCCAGTTTGTGCCACCGCTGAGGAGCTGCAAACTCCATGTACCCACGAATCACAGGTGTACAAGTTCGATGTGGTCAATTGCACACTTGGAATTTCCTGGTATATGCACCCCAGTGGACAAAGCTTCCCTGAGCAGTGCAAACTTGGACAATTAATATCCTCTAACCCACCCCCAAATATTTTTACCCCTACAAGTCTCAAAGCTATATTCTGGTAGGTGGCATCTGTACCTTAGTGGGTAACATGTTTGCCTCTCACTCAGAAGGTTATGGGGTCAAGTCCCACTCTGGAGACTTGACCACAAAATTTTAGTTGATGCTCCAAGCATTGCCAACAGAGTGCTGCACTGTTGCAAAGGCTGTCCTTTGAATGAGATCTCTGCCCTCTCAGGTGGATGTATAAGATCCTGCAGCACTATTTCGAAGAACAGCAGGGGAGTTCTTCCCAGTTTCCTGCCCAATCTTTATCTCTCAGCCAACACTGAAAAAAAAACACAGATTATCTAGCCATTATCACATTGCTGTTTGTGGGACATTGCTGTGTGCAAATTGGCTACTGAGTTTTCCCTATTACAACAGCAACTCAAAAATGTGCTTCATTGGGTGTAAAGCACTTTGGGAGGAACTGAGGTTGTGAAAGGTGTGGTATAAATGCCAGTCTTTCCTTTAGGGCTGAATTTTACAGCCTCCCCCCCGCCCGCCATCGGGGTCATGGCGAGTGGGGGGAGGCTGAAAAATGCTTGCGACTGGTGAGGCGAGCGGGATCAGAGTCATTTCATTGGTGTAGGGGTTAGTGGGAAGGGGTAAAGTTTAAAGTTTGTGAACTTTGAGGGGGGAAGGTCAGGTGCACAAGGTAAGTGTTTGTGGTGGGGGGTGGAAAGAGGGCAGGTAATTAATCCGATGGCTATTGGGGGGGCGGTGAGAGAGGGTCAGGATCAATTTATTTAATCTTTTAATATAGCTATCTCTTTAAATATTTAAATTAATATGTAGGGCTTGGAGCCCTTTAAAATGGCGTCAGCGTCTGCACAAAGGCAGCTGACGCCATTGCCGGGGACGGACTGCCGGCCCCATCCCCCATGTCATCGGGGTAGGCAGTCCGTTCCAGCTATTTCAATGAGCCGCTGCGTTTAATATTGTGGCGGCTCTGTGACATGTGGCCCATGCGGGCAGACCACCATTGTTTACGTCCACCACCGATTATGGCGGCAGAAGTATAAATTTCAGCCCTTAATCCCGAAATTACTATTCCTTGTTGAGTGACCAGAAGCAGATGCAAAATGCATGACCACAAAGTAGCTATTTTTGCCCTACATCCTCCGAGTATTGAAGTCAGTGGAATTTAATGCAATGAATTGTAGTTGTATCATAATAACATTTTAATATAACATGCATCTTACCACATTAAGATGCAGTTCATCAATTGGCATGGTATTCGTAGCAATGATCTGAACATAATGTACAAGTTTAACTGTGATTCTGTATGAGTAATATTGTCTGTGTAAATTAAAAATTAATTTTTTGTAATAGGTTTCACTCGGGGTAAAAAAAGTAACCTTTCTTTGATATTAATGTATTTTAATGGAAGTCTTGTGGTTACCGCATTATGAGCAATCCTGTAAATTTTTCAACACAAAATTGAAAAACGCTGTTTTTGTCTCCTTGGCAATGTGTTTTCTCTGCAAGATTTAATTATCTTGAAGAATAGTTAAGAGTATCATGTTTAACATGCCTGTCCCTTTCTGACTGATTTCAATCCCACCTACCCGCCATATCCTTGGAGCCTTTCCTCTCCTTGAATGTATCTGTCACTTAAGTGCACTCACTTTTCATTCTGATGGAATCCCCTTGGAAAATATTCCATAAATTGATCACCCTGTGGATGAAATCTGACTTTCCATGCTTACTCCCAACTTCCCAATTTTGAGCTTTTCAACAGTACCACAGTGAAGGGTGATGAAGTGTGGAACTTCCTCCCACAAAAAGCAGTAAGTGCTATCTGTAATATCTGTAATAAATGCCGTGAACAACAGATGCCCCTCTACGTTGCTTTCATTGATCTCACCAAAGCCTTTGACCTCGTCAGCAGACATGGTCTCTTCAGACTACTAGAAAAGATTGGATGCCCACCAAAGCTACTAAGTATCATCACCTCATTCCATGACAACATGAAAGGCACAATTCAACATGGTGGCTCTTCATCAGAGCCCTTTCCTATCCTGAGTGGCGTGAAACAGGGCTGTGTTCTCGCACCCACTCTTTTTGGGATTTTCTTCTCCCTGCTGCTTTCACATGCGCTCAAGTCCTCTGAAGAAGGAATTTTCCTCCACACAAGATCAGGGGGCAGGTTGTTCAACCTTGCCCATCTAAGAGCGAAGTCCAAAGTACGGAAAGTCCTCATCAGGGAACTCCTCTTTGCTGACGATGCTGCTTTAACATCTCACACTGAAGAGTGCCTGCAGAGTCTCATCGACAGGTTTGCGGCTGCCTGCAATGAATTTGGCCTAACCATCAGCCTCAAGAAAACGAACATCATGGGGCAGGACGTCAGAAATGCTCCATCCATCAATATTGGCGACCACGCTCTGGAAGTGGTTCAAGAATTCACCTACCTAGGCTCAACTATCACCAGTAACCTGTCTCTTGATGCAGAAATCAACAAGCGCATGGGAAAGGCTTCCACTGCTATGTCCAGACTGGCCAAGAGAGTGTGGGAAAATGGCGCACTAACACGGAACACAAAAGCCCGAGTGTATCAGGCCTGTGTCCTCAGTACCTTGCTCTATGGCAGCGAGGCCTGGACAACGTATGTCAGCCAAGAGCGACGTCTCAGTTCATTCCATCTTCGCTGCCTCCAGAGAATACTTGGCATCAGGTGGCAGGACCGTATCTCCAACACAGAAGTCCTCGAGGCGGCCAACATCCCCAGCTTGTACACACTACTGAGTCAGCGGCGCTTGAGATGGCTTGGCCATGTGAGCCGCATGGAAGATGGCAGGATCCCCAAAGACACATTGTACAGCGAGCTCGCCACTGGTATCAGACCCACCATGTCTCCGCTTTAAAGACGTCTGCAAACGCGACATGAAATCCTGTGACATTGATCACAAGTCGTGGGAGTCAGTTGCCAGCGTTCGCCAGAGCTGGCGGGCAGCCATAAAGACAGGGCTAAAATGTGGCGAGTCGAAGAGACTTAGTAGTTGGCAGGAAAAAAGACAGAGGCGCAAGGGGAGAGCCAACTGTGCAACAGCCCTGACAAACAAATTTCTCTGCAGTACCTGTGGAATAGACTGTCACTCTAGAATTGGCCTTTATAGCCACTCCAGGCGCTGCTTCACAAACCACTGACCACCTCCAGGCGCGTATCCATTGTCTCTCGAGATAAGGAGGCCAAAGAAGAAGAAGAAGAAGAAATAATAATTTTAAATCTGAGATCGATACACTTTTACAAGCCAAAGGAAGTGGAACCAAAGTGCTTGGTTAGAGTTAAAATAAAGATCAGCTTTGATCTAATGGAATGGCGGAACAATCACGAGGGGCTGATTAGCCTACTCCTGTTCCTATGTTCCTATGAGCAGTTTGCCTGAAAGAAAAAAAAACTTGCATTTATATAGCACCTTTCACAATTACCAGATGTTCCAAAATGTATTACAGGCAATTAAGTACTTTTTTGAAGTATAGTCACTGGATAGTTGTAGAAAACATAACAGCTAATTTGCACAGAACAAGCTCCCATAAACAACAATATGATGATCGCCAGATGATTTCTTTTTTGATTGAGGGATAAATATTGGCCAGGACATCAGGAAGAACTCCCCTGTTCTTCTTCAGAATAATGTCATGTGATCTTTTACATCCACCTGAGAGGGCTGACAGGACCTCAGGTTAATGTTCCATCTGAAAGATGGCACCTTGAGCAGAGCAGCACTCCCTCAGTACTGCAGTGGAGTGTCAGTCTTGACATTTATGTTCAAGACTCTGGAGTGGGCCTTGTACCCACAACCATTGAACTTAAAGACAAGCGTTCTACCAACTGAGCCATGGATGATATTTTAAATAACTTTGTTAATTCACTTCAGGGTCTTGAAAATGTTGCTGTCCAGATAGACATGAAAGTCGGCGTTGTTTATTCTAACTAGACAACCTGCTGTGGTGATGCACATGGGGAGCCAAGACCATGGCCCTGATATCAATGGGGAGGTGGAGAGGGTGACAGTAAGACGAGGGTCATGGAGGCCCTGCCAATCTTAATGGCAGGGCCACATTTAATTAACCTGCTGCAGAATTCAGCCCGATAAATTGAGAGTCCGGCCAGCTGGAGGGAGCAGGAATTAGTGGCAGTATGCCACATCCAGGGACTCATGGGAATGGTCCCTGGCAGTTAGTTGGGGGAGAGGTGTCTCTGGCTGCAGTTGGTGGGGTCTGGTTGCTTTTGAGGGAGTGTGGTGGGGGGTGTGGGAAGGTAGCATGTTGCTAGGGAGGCCCAAGGCTTCCAAGCCCACAAGAAAACATGAAAACATAAATGTAAAACATACCACCTGGGCCTTTTTTGGCTCTGGACTTGGCTCCCAGTAGATTTTATGCTTCCATTACCCCAACCCACTCACTGTCTTGCTTGCCTGTTCAAAAGAGCAGATAGGAAGCAGAACTGGTGGGGCCATAGACTCGTCTTGTCTTAACTGCACCCTGCCACCCCCAACCACTCTGTATGGTTTCCACTAGGTGGCAGCAGTTAATATGTACCCTTAGTTGACGTGGGATCAGAGGACTGGGAATATTTGCTCAATGCACAATATTTGACCAGCCTGCGCCAATGTAATTCAGTAGTCACTTTTAGCTCTTAACTTTATAATTTTTTGCCACAGTGAACAATTTGGCAGGTGCAACTTAATTTACGAGCTTCAACATTTTAGCTTGAGATTTATTGACCAGATAGATAATTTTTATATATTTCCATAAGTTCCGAAGTCTGCATTTATAACGACAAGTGCCAAGTTAAATCCACATTCCCAGCAGTAGGAATTTATTATGGGGAAAAAGGATTGACAGCCATTACATGCAGATGCATGATTTTTAATGCATGAATAGATATATTTGTGCAGGGGAAAGGGCAATCTGGGGCAAAGCAAACCTACATTGTCTGCTTGTTCAAAACTTGGGGTCATCAACATCAGATAGTCCCTAGGGAATTCAGGAGACAGTGGTGAGAACATGGAATTCGTTCCCATAAGGAATAGTTGAGGCAACTGGCACAGATGCATTTCATGGGAAACTAGACAAACAGATGAGGGAGAAAGGAACAGAAGGGCATGCTTTTAGATTTTAGATGAGGGAAGGTGTGAGGAGGCTCGGTAAACATCAGCATAGCTGATGGGTCATGTGACCTGTTTCTGTGCTGTAAATTCTACGTAATTCTATTCTCTTCCTCAAACTATCTGGCCAATCTCGAATTTAATTACTCCTTTGGAAGAGGCTGCATTCAAAATTATCTTGGGCTTCCTAATGGAGCAATTTCGGTGGTATCTGATGGCATCAAGGGTAGAAAGTTACAGAAATCTTTTTTTGCATACTTTGAAGAAAGTTGACACCTGAAGCGCCAACCTGTTTTTCTCTTCTCGATCTACATTAAGTGTTGTGTGTTACTTGTATTCGCTTTGTTTTCAAGGAAAATCCTGCATGTTGTTTTTTTTATTCTTTCATGGGATGTGGGCATTGCTGGTGAGGCCAGCATTTGTTGCCCATCCCTAATTGCCCTTGACAACTGAGTGGCTTACTAGGCAATTTCAGAGGACAGTTAAGAGTCAACCACATTGTTGTGGGTCTGGAGTCACATGTAGGCTAGACTGGGTAAAGACATTAGTGAATTAGATGGGTTTTTACAACAATCAATGGCACCATTATTGAGACTAGCTTTCAATTCCAGATTTTTATTAGTATAATTTTAAATCCCACCAGCTGCCACGGTGAAATTTGAACACAGGACATTAGCCTAGGCCTCTGGGTTACTAGTTCAGTGACATTACTATTACACCACTGTTGTAGCAAATGTGTGCCCTGGTCAATATTTATCTTTCAAACAACATCGCTAACAAAACATAAATTATCAGGTCATTATCTCATTGATGTTTGTGGGAATCTTGCTGTGTGCAAATTGGCTACTGTGTTTCCCTACATTATATGAGTGAATGCAATTCAAAGTACTTCATTGCTGTGAAGCACATTGGGACGCCCTGTGGTCATGATAGGTGCTATATAAATGGAAGACTTTCTTTCTTAAATCTCCATCGCCTCAAGGAGTCACCTTGCAAGTCAGCATTCAGGAATAAGTAGGTAAAAGTGAATAGAATTTCTATTGCCCTTTCACCAGTTCAGGGCTCCTCAAAGCATTTCACAGCCGTTGAAGAAATTTTGTTGTGTAGTCACTATTGTAATGTAAGAAACATGGCAGCTAATTTGCACACAGCAAGCTCCTACAAACAGCAATGCAATAAATAACAAATTAAACAGGTTTATTGATTGTTTAGAAATATTGGCAGGGAAACTGAGAGAATTCCCCTGATCTTTAAACAGTTCCATGGGAACATTTTATGCCCAACTGGGAGAATAGACCGGGCTTCAGTTTAACGTCTCATCCAAAAGTTAGCATCTCTGATTATACGGCAGTCTCTCAGTATGGCACTGGGGTGTCTATTGAAGTTACTTGCTCAAGTCCCGGAGTGGGGGCAACCCCAGGACCTTCTGACTCAGAGCAAAAGTGGGATCACTGAGCCACGACTGACAATCTACATCCATACAGGACCCTAATCAGGCTCATCTTTCCAGCAGGAGCTTTTAAGGAACTAGAAATAAGCTCGGAGTGAGCAGCACTTATTACTTGTGCCTTTAATGGTGTATTCATCATTAATGGGATCCTTCTCCACCACCTTGGGCACTCAGCAACCTTGAAGCTTTGAAAGCGGTAGGAGTTAAATTTGGATCTCCTGATCTCCCTCTTTTTCTTTTTACTTTATGCAACATGCTTCACCACTTCATTAAACGCTCACTGACAGTCATTAGACAGGCTCTAATAAGCCAACCAGGGCTCCCATTAGGCTGCCTTAAGGAAAATGCTCAGAGGGAAGGATAAGAACATCTTTATCGACATGGATTTTGGCCGGTACCTTTGATATTTAGGAGTCATTTATTTAAGGTCTCTAACCAGCAATTGCTCAGTTGCTGTTCCATGCCCAGCAACCAAATACTGCTGCCGTTTCTTGGCTCTGTTTGTTGACTTTTTATTTATAATTCAAGCACCAAGACCTTGTAAATGAACAATAGACCTCAGAACCTGACCCGGCTTGTCCTTACTTCAGGTAAATAATGAAAAGAACTCACAACTTTCACAACCTTTACAGCCAATGAATTACTTTTTTTTTGAAGTGTAGTTACTATTGTGATGTAGGAAATATGGCAACCAATGTAAGCACAGCAAGATCCCACAAACAGCAATGCAGTAATGACCAGATAATGCATTTGATTAGTGCTGCAGGTTGAGGGATAAATGCTGGTCAGCACACCAGCTTCAGTAACTGTTTTGAAATATTGGCCAGGAAACTGGAGATTTTTTTATGTCAAATGGGGGGAGCAGACGGGGCCTTGGTTTAGTGTCTCATCCAAAAATCTTCTTCAAAATATTGGCCACGTTATCTTTTACTTTCGCCTGAGGGAAAAGATGGGTGCAGCTTATTGTCTCATCCAAAAGATGGCTCCTCCAACGGTGCAGCTCTCCATCAGTGCTGTGCTGAAGGGTCAGTCTACACCTTGTGTTCAAGACTCTGGAGTAGGACTTGAAAGCACAACATTCAGACCCAGAGATAACGCTTCGACCCACTGAGCCAACCCCCTACTTTGCCAAAGGCTCACTCCGAGCATATAATATAGGGGCATAACTTCAGTGCAGTGTTTAAGCGAGGGATGCAATGTTGGAGATGTCATACTTCAGATGAACTGATTTCGACTCCCTGCAGCTCTGATGAAAGGCCATCAGCCTGAAGCATTAATTCTGTTTCTCTCTCCACAGACTCTGCCAGACCTGATGAGTATTTTCAGCATTTTCTATTTTTCATTTCAGATTTCCAGCATCCGCAATGTTTTGCTTTTGAGCCAACTGGTGGTCTGATGGTTTAGGTGAATATTGACGATTCAACAACAGGAGAACTTGGACCTCCATTTTGCCCACTTTCTGGGTGAAAAACGGGGCAAAAGTTAGCAACCTTCCCATGCCTAGACTGGGCTGGAAATTCATCCAACACCTTATCAGCTTGATAATATGCAGGTGACCCTCGTTGGAGCCTTGAGGAGGCTTTAGCATATGCAAGGGTCCCAACATCTGATGCAGGATGCCCCTCCGAAAGCTCAGACTAGTTTTTCAGGCTATACCGAGGCCAAACTAGGGGTCCTTAAAGGGATTGCTGGAGTTCGCCGAATACAAGAGGTGTGTAGGTTTTGTTTCGATGACCCTAATGTGGAGCCAGAAGGAACAGGCATACTGCTCCTGGACCCACAAATATACTGAGTTCCAGTGCTGCCATTGGTAATTGCCCTCCTTCCCTTCTTCTCCCACAGCCTACTATTGTCCGAGGTGCTTTGGGCCCCACTGGTGAGTTGCATCGGTCTGCTTGTTTAGTGCCATATTCATGACAATGTGGCTCAAGGACCAACCTCAGGTGATTCACAGGCTGAACTAGATTGATTCCTGGGATGAGAGGATTGTCCTACGAGAAGCAATCAAGTAGAATTGGCCTACATTCTCAAGTTTTAAAGAATGAGACATGAACTCATCAAAACATAAAATTCTGAGAGGTCTTGACAGGGTAGATGCTGAGAGCTATTTCCCTCTTGCTAGAGAATCTAGCACTCGGGGATCATAGCCTCAGGATAAAGGGTTGACCAGTTAGGACTGAAATGAAGAGAAATTTCTTCACTCAGACTGTTGTGAATCTTTGGAATTCTCTACCCCAGAGGACAGTGGATGCTCAGTCATTAAGTATATTCAAAACTAAGATTGGTAGATTTTTGGACACAAAGGCAATCAAGGGTTAGGACTGGAAAGTGGAGTTGAGGTAGAAGTTTAGGTAGGCCTCATTTTATTTCTCTCAGAGGATTGTGAGTCTTTGGAACTCTCTTCCTCAAAAGGCAGTGGACACAAAGTCTTTAATTATTTTTATGGCCGAGATAGTTTCTTGATAAGCAAGGGGTTGAAAAGTTATCAGGGGTGGCGGGAATGTGGAGTCGAGGTTAAAATCAGATCAGCCATGATCTTATTGAATGGCGGAGCAGGTTCAAGGGCCTGAGAGGCCTACTCCTGCTCCTAATTCATATGTTCATTGACTGGAACTTGACATTGGCGGAGCAGGCTCAAGGGACTGTATGGCCTACTCCTGCTAAAGGCCTGCTACCCGACCCAAACCCGAAGGGACCCGATGACGTGTCGGGTTCAGGTCGAGTCGGGTCGCTCTTCAGGGTTCGGCTTTCGGGCTTGGGTCGGGTCGGGCTGGGTCCGGGTCGGGCCGAGTCTGTGTCGGACACACACAGTATGAATTGGACTTGAAAGGTTGTTTAAAAAGATGAAGATTGGAGCCACAACGTCAGTGATTGTTTCGTCACGAGTTAAACAGAAACCCATGGAATTGTGCCCAGACAGGTTGTGTCACATTGTACCAGTATCTGTATTGCTTACAATTACAGCATTGCCCAAAGTCTCAGAAAATATCATTATACATTACCTAGATTTCTGCTTTACAGGTTGAAATACTTGCTGCAGGTTTATCCAGTGAGCAGCTGTGATGCAGAGTCCAGGAAGGTCCTGAGTGATTAATTATTATAAAATATACAGTATTTATATAAAAAATATAAAATAATCACTCAGGACTCTAGTCTACACACATATAATACTGTACATCGTTTTAAACAACCTTTCAAGTCCAATTACAGTTTTTGTTGCTTATCTGCTCAAACTGAAAAAGTGAAAAATAGATTCGGAATCGGAAGGTAGGTAAAGTAAACATTCCGGTAGTCGGGTCGAGTCGTGTCGGGCACGGGAAAAAATGGAAGAACTCGGGCCGGGTCGGGCTCGGTTCCGATGTGGCTCTGTTGGGTTGGGGTCGGGTTTTTTTTCCAGACGCGAGCAGGCCTTTAACTCCTGCTGCTATTTTGTATGTTCTTACAACCTCTGGGCCTGGTGTTGCAGTCACGTTGCAAAGTTCACACCTGTATCAGGCACCAATTGATTTCATCCCAACTGACTCTACTGAAAGAAGAGCAGGCAGTTCTCCAATGCTCCCAACAACATTCAATAGATTATTTTTTAACTGAGTGATTTAAGGGATATAGAGCCAAGGTGGATGCATGGACATGGGATACAGATCAGCTATGATCTCACTGAATGGTGGAACAGGCTCAAGGAACTGAATGATCTACTCCTGTTCTTATATTCTAACATTCCTCCCTATATTGGTACTGTCATGAGTTCTTTATATTGTCTGATGCAACATAAATGAGATCGGTGGAGTCCAGTTTGCTGAAGATCTCAAACAGGTTTATCAACAGCTAAATGAAAATATACAGTACAGAGCAAAGTATTTACGGAACCTTCATCTGGGTGTTACAGTTGCAGAGTGACTATGGCTTGTAGTCACATGACTACTTCCTGGTACAGCTCATTAGCATACTGAGATATTAAAGGGACATTATTCTTAAGGTGATCTTCCAATGTCCCCTTTCTTTCCAAAGATAAGTCTCGTATGCTACAAGTAAAAACAGATAAAACTAGATAACATTAAAATTAGTTTTACGGGATATAGCTCATAGATTTACAAGTATAGAAGCTTAAGAGTCCATATATTGTTTTGGTGGTTTGACAACTCTTCCAGATCTTGTTGCAGTATAACCTTCCGGGGATGCGGATTCCACCCTTAGCTGTTTTTGGTTTGCAGACGTGTTGTCACTGTGTTGGTTGTTGGCCTGTTGTTCCATCACACCCTCTTCGCGGAATGTTTTCTTTCGCGTCCGCTGTGTGCAATTGGAGTACTGCACACTTCTCTCAGTTGGCTTCGGTTCCTTCTCAACACCGCTTCGCTAGACGTAATCTCGTAGGACCTAGGCTCACTGCATACTTTGGATACCATGTTCTCATTGTGGGGAGTATGACCCTGACCTTTTGTCTGACGTAGCTGAGGTAGTTCTACCCCTGCGTGTCGGTCATGTACCATGTTCATTCTTTCCTGTTTTTCGAGCAGTGTCTCCTGTGTCTCGGAGAATTTGGACAGATGATGGCCCGGCAGAGTCGCCTGCACTTGTCTGCCAAATATGATCTCTGTTGGTGATGGTAAGCCCATATCAATAGGTGTAGCTCTGAGGTGGAGCATGGCAACACGAAAATCTTGTTTCATTGTCCTACACTACAGGATAAGTGATCTAACTGTGCGAACCATTTGCTCGGCAAGACCATTAGATCTAGGGTAATGTGGTGAGGATGTCACATGGTTTACACCCCATTTTGGACACATATTCCTGAAAGGTTTGCCTGTATACTGTGGCCCATTGTCAGAAATGATTTCTTCAGGTCCACCAAATAGACTGAATATGGCACTCAATGTGTCTGTGATGACCGCGCTTGAAGTGTCTTTTACCTGTCTGACATTTGGAAATTTGGAGAAATAAT
This sequence comes from Heterodontus francisci, assembly GCF_036365525.1. Lineage (NCBI taxonomy): Eukaryota > Metazoa > Chordata > Chondrichthyes > Heterodontiformes > Heterodontidae > Heterodontus > Heterodontus francisci. The sequence continues at coordinate 14,651,071 of NC_090376.1, read as the reverse complement.
CAGTGACTAAGATAATGTCGACTCCATTAATGGAAAATAGGTCAATAACGATTTTGGACCAAGGGACTGGCAGAATCTCGTGAGGGTGTAGAGGTTCTTTTCGTTGTTGTGCTTGTGGCTCTGGCATGCCTCGCACATCCGCACTAACCTTTTGATGTCACTGTTGATCCCTGGCCAATGAACAGTATCTTGTGCCAGTCATCTTGTTCGCTCTATGCCCATATAGCCTTGGTGAAGTTGTGACAAAATGCCCTGTTGGAAAGCTTTGGGCACAATCACTTGTTTTCCCTTGACGGTAATGCCTCTCGAGATACCAAACTCATCTCTACAAGGCCAAAAGCATCTGAGGGTTTCTGGCACCTCTTTTACCATATCAGGCCAACCTTCCATGATGACTCTCCACTGTGCCTCCAGTTGTAGGTCATTGACTGCTTCTGATTGTAGTTGGTCACATTTGTGGTGATCAAAATACAATAAAGCGATTTTGAGCACATCTTCCACCTCAATGTCCATGCTGCCCACTTGTAGATCCAGTGGAACTTCATTAAAAGCAAAATACTGCAGATGCTGGAAATCTGAAATAAAAACAAGAAATGCTGGAAATACTCAGCAGGTCTGGCAGCATCTGTGGAGAGAGAAGCAGAGTTAACGTTTCAGATCAGTGACTGTTCTTCAGAACTTCGTGTTTGCTCGGGTTTGGAAATCTGCTCAGCGTATCCAAGCTGACCACTTTGATACCTGGTTTGTAGCAGACGTCGATGTCGTACCCCTGTACTTTCACTAGGAGTCGCTGTAGTCGAGGTGGTGCGCTTGTCAATGGTTTGCGCCAGATCATCTCCAGTGGTCGGTTTCTACAGTGAACCGCATACTGAACAGCTAGGTGTGGAACTTTGTGATCCCAAACACCAGACCAAGTGTTTAACACTCTATGTTTCAGTAATTGGCTGAGGATAAACATTTAGAGCCAAATGTAATTGGCTTACCATCTGCCAGATGTACGTTCCTAGCCCTTTTTGTGAGGCGTCCACTTCCAGGATTGTCTGCTTCCTTGGATAGTAGTACTGCAGGGTATAGGTTTCTGCTGACAATGCTTGTTTGAGAGACTCAAACATATGCTGATGGTCCTCCTGCCATACAAATGGTACGTCTTTCTTTGCGAGCTCTCTAAGTGATGATGCTTTGTCAGAAAAATTTAGAATGTATGGAGCCAAGAAGTTGAAAAATCCAAGACATCTCTGGAGGTCTTCCTTGTCTTGTGGGGTTGGCTTATGCCTCACATCTTCAACATTGCCTGTGGGTCAGGATGGATTCGCAACTTGAATAGATGGAGCTAAAGAAATTGATCTGACTTACATTCACCTGGCACTTCTTGCTGTTCAAAACGAGCCCTTCACAATGAGCTACCGCCATCAGTGAATGAAGATTTTGATCATGCTCTTCTTTGTTTTTTTCTATTAGTGCCATATCATCGGCAATGCATATACAGCCAGGCATGTTGCTGAAACAGATCTTGACTGACAGATAAGCTGAAGGGTTGTCTCTGGAAGCAATTTCTTCCAAATGGTGTTCTGAAGGTGGTGACTTCTTGAGATTCCTTCGCTAGATGTATCGACCAATATCCATGTTTAGCATCCAACTTGGAGAAGAATTTGGCTCCTGTGAACTTGGGATTCAATTCCTGTAGTGTTAGAATCTTGTGGTGGCATCTCTTTAGGGAGAAGTTTAGATGCCTCAGATCTAGATATACCCTGATTGCTCCATCCTTCTTCAGTACTGATGTATTTGAGCTGCACCAGCCTGTGTGATGATGCACACGACAGATGATGCCATTGTGTTCCATTCATCTAGCTTTTCTTATATGTGCACACTGCACTTTCTGGGAGGGTCGAATGATGGAATTGCATCATCTCTGAGGTGCAGTACCTTTGAAATCTCCTATGGTGTCGAACCTGTCTGGGTATATTTATTGTAGGTCGTGGACTGACTCAATGCGGATACCCTTGGGTTCTTCTGCTGTAATGGGTACCTTGGTGACTTCGTGGATAGTCACAACATTGAGGTCCCTACACACTGGTAGTGCTGCCACTGCTGGTCCACTTGTGTCTACCAGGTAAAATATTTGCGGTTTCCATGCTGACTTGCCATAGCTGCATTGCAATGTCAGCGTGCCACTACATGGGATGGGTCACCCGTTGTATGCAGTTAACTTTTCAGTTGTCAGTTGTATCATTAATTTCCAATGACTCCGTTACATATCCTTCAGGATGCAGACTGGTAGGATATTTGCACTAGCTCCGGTGTCAATCTTAACCCCGAGTGTGTGTTTGTCAAATTTCTTTGGTCACATAACAATGTTAATGGTAGCAAAAGCTTCCAGTTGTTTGACTTCATCGACACAATGTGCCAGATTTACAATGTGGGATGCCTGCTCATCTTCTGGCTGTGAATTGCTCTGCTCTGAGTCTTGTCTCAGGTCTGTTTCGCTGGGGACTTCATGTAATGGCTTGCATTCACACAGGTCTCTGGAGCTCTACTTGCTGCTGTTGCCCTGTTGCTGCACTTGTCTTCTGTTTGCTTGCGTCCTACTGTGACTTCTGGATGCACATTTGGAGACAGAAGTTTTGCATATTTGGGCCCAGTGTCCTTTTGCGCTACACGCCTTGCACAGATTTGAAATGCAGGACAACTTTGCAGTGAGTGAGACAAACCACACTTACCACACAGCTTGCTTGCTTTTTGCGACCTGGTTATTACTGTCCATTACTGTCGGCTGCACCTAGTGTTTGCAGATGCTGTTGTCCAGCTACAATGGCTTTGTATTTCCTGCCATCTTCTAGCAGCACATTAATGGTGTGACCTTTCTTTTTTTTCCCAAGAGGTCTTTCTGAAACGCTTCAATGGGTGATCAGACAATCAGCAGCCCCATTAGACGCTCTGACAGCTCATTTTCTGAAAAATCACATTTGTTGCCTTTACTACGGCATCTACTGATGAATGGATCTATTGATTCCTGCGTCTGTTGCCTATAGGACATCAATTCCAGGAGGTGATTTCTAAAATTGATTCTTAATCGGAGCTGATCGTCTAGCATTTTCCATATCTTTGCGGGATCTTTTTGGTCCTCTTCAGATAAGCCAGAGGTGTTGATTCTGTGTAGCCCCTCATTTCCAACTACTATCAGTATTTTCACAGCCGGTTTCTCTGGTTCTACAGTCACTTGGACTGTGAAGCATAACTGCACTCTTTGCTTAAAAGTTTTGAACTCAGATAGGATATCAATGGTCTTCCAATTCATGCTGGGAAATTTGGTATCCATCTTTCTGCTGTTCTTTTGTTTTCTGCTCTTTATTTAACTTTGTTCAGCTCACTGCTGCCTCCCCATTAAGAAATTCTCTGTTATTTAGACTAAAGGCTTGGATGTAGTGGTGACCATGAAGTCATTGTTAATTGTTATAAAAACCCATCTGGTTCACTAATGTCCTTTCGGGAAGGAAATCTGTTGTCCTTACCTGGTCTGGCCTACACGTGACTCCAAATCCACAGCAATGTGGTTGACTCTGAAATGGCCTAGTAAGCCACTCAGTTCAAGGACAATAAGGGATGGCCGAGCCAGTGATGCCCACATCCCACGCACGAATAAAAACAAAAGGTCAATTGCTTTTTTCTGCTAGAATTTGTTTATGTTCTTCACACTTGAGTGGTTTAATGGTTCTTTTTAGCTGTGACTATGTGAATGGAAACTGCAGTGATCGGGGTTTTCCCATGCTTTTTGCTATCGGACACCTCCCGTAATAGCACAGACCTCGATCAGCCTGGGAGAGGAATCGGGTTTTCCCTGGTTTTTTTATTCTCCCGCAGAGTCTTTGAAAAAAAATCAATTTCTTAAGCACTTCAAAGCTTGTTTTTTTTTAAAAAAACAGGATTCCTCAACCGTTGACACAATGACTCACCCAATTGCAGGAATTAATTTGCAGACTGTTGTTCTGTTTTCAACTACTGGAGGTAGATTCTTTTTTTCACTTTTGGGCCAGTATTTTCAGAGCTGTTTTACCTGTGGTCTTCAATCTTAGATCTTGTGTTTTCAGCACAGCTGCCACCATATAATGAGTTCTTTATGTTGTCTGATGCAATATAATTGAGATGCATGGAGTCCAGTTTGCTGAAGATCTCAAACAGATTTATTAACAGCAATACTATAATTTACAGTTCTGAGCAAACTATTTACAGAACCTTTGTCTAGGTGTTATAGTTGCAGAGTGACTATGGCTTGTAGTCTCATGACTACATCCTGATATTTAGCTCATTATCATACTGAGATCTTAAAGGGACATCACTCTTAAGGCGATCATGCAACAAGTACCTGGTTTACTAGGTGGAAAAGCAAGCCAAACGATTATTTATCTCATATCTGTGGGATGTTAAGATGCACGAAATGGCTGCAGTATATGAAGTACTTTGAAGTATTTCTGAGAGATGTTGTATAAATGAAAACCTTTTCTTCTCAAAAATATAGACAGAATAAGAATATAAGATCAGACATTTGGTTACACACAGTTGCTCGGGTGTCTGTAACTCTGAAATATTTTATAAATAAAGTTATTCGAAGTTGGAGTCCAGCAATGCCGCAAATTTAAACATAAGAACATATGAACATATGAATTAGGGGCAGAAGTAGGCCCCTCGGCCCCTCGAGCCTGCTCCCCCATTCAATAGGTTCATGGCTGAACTGATTACTCCACATTTCCACCTACCCCAATAACCTTTCACCTACTTCTCATCCATGTTTTCAAATCCCTCCATAGCCTCTTCCCTCTCTATCTTTATCACCTCCTCCAGCCCCACAACCGTCTGAGATATCTGCGTTCCTCCAATTCTGGTCTCTTATACCACACTGATTTTTACTGCTCCAGCACTGGTGGCCATGCCTTCAACTGCCTAGGCCCTAAGCTCTGAAATTCCCTCCACAAACCTCTCCGCCTCTCCACCTCTCTCTCCTCCTTGAAGACGCTCCTTAAAACCTACATCTTATACCAAGCTTTTGGTCACCTGTCCCAATATCTCTTTATGTATCTTGGTGCTAAACTGTACCTGATAATTGCTCCTGTGAAGTTTTGCAACATTAGTGGCACAGTGGCGCAGCGGTTAGCACCGCAGCCTCACAGCTCCAGCGACCCGGGTTCAATTCTGGGTACTGCCTGTGTGGAGTTTGCAGGTTCTCCCTGTGTCTGCGTGGGTTTTCGCCGGGTACTCCGGTTTCCTCCCACCACCAAAAGAATTGCAGGTTGATAGGTAAACTGGCCATTATAAATTGCCCCTAGTATAGGTGGGGGATGGTAGGAATGTGGGATTAGTGTAGGATTAGTATAAATGGGTGGTTGACGGTTGGCACAGACTCGGTGGGCTGAAGGGCCTGTTTCAGTGCTGTATCTCTAAATCTCTAAATTAGTGGCACTATATAAATGGAAGTTGTTGTTGTTGATCAAAACATTGACTATTATGACAAAGGTTCTTTACGTTATGCATGTTACAGCCAGCTGAAGCAAAGTCCAATATTGTGACTCCAGCAACAGGAAAGGCTGACTCTCAACGGTTTATGTTCTGGTATATTGGTTAGCAGAGATGTATGGTTTCCCCAGCGCTCAAAGCAGCCGCTTGTGACATGGCTGAGCAGACGAAGGGAAAGGCACAAAATTCGACCGAGCCAGTCCTTCATCAGAAGCTCACACCTGCTGTCCAGGAGCTCCTTGTAATCAATGTGCAAGCAGCCAACTAACTAAAGAGCAGGTGCTGATGAGCTCAGCCCAAAGGCAGAATGAGCAGGCTTCAGAGGGCCAGCTGTTCCTTTCAAGTGAACCTTGTCTGAACATAAACTCCAGAGCACAATTACCTAGGTTTATTCAGAAATCTAATACGGGGTAGCTCCCACCTGTGAAGCATTACTTTTAGTCCCCCTCATTTTGGTTCCAGCCATTAGCTGCACGTAACCTGGCATTTGCAATGTCAGACAGTTGTACAACATGCATATTTTCAATAAAATTATTGGACGTGTCAAAGGAGTCACAGGGGAATTTGCTGTTCTCTCTGGCCATGCGCTCACTGAATTTCAACAGAGATAAATCTGCTGTGGTGGAAAAATAAAAATTACAACTCCACAGTGTTAATTCCTGTCCAACTGCTGGCTAAGTAATATTATGGCCTAAATTTTAATACCACCCCCACCCACCTCACAGCCGAGAGGGCAACAGGTCGAAGGGTGGCTGGAGGGGTCTAAGATTTCTGTATCACCATTCCCGCTCCTTTAAATTTAAAAATGTATAATTCTGGGCACAGACAAGGCTCCTCCAAAAAGTTGACAATGGGTCCTAATTGCCAAATCAAAGTCATGACTTGATGACCTCATTGGTGCTGCAACTTAAATTTAACCAAAAATGAGGAGAGCTGTGAAATTCCCTGGCAGCAGATTCGAGGCCGGCTCCCCAAGGTAAATGGCTCTTTCAGCACTCCATAAACTTGAGTTCATCAAAGCTCTGCCGCCATTATCCTAACTCACACCAAGTTCACCCATCACCACAGTGCTCGCTGACTTACATTGGCTCCCACTCTGGCAACATCTCAATTTTAAAATTCTCATCCTTGTTTTCAACTTTCTTTGTGGCCTTACCCCTTCTTATGTCTCCAACCTCCTCCAGCCCCACTACCCTGCAAGATATCTGCAATCCTCCAATTTTGAGCGTCCCCTATTTCAATCTCTTTACCACTGGAGCAGGTCAGCCCACAGCCTGCAAGGCCTCCTCGATATCAGCGTCCCCCAGCAGCTGATGAAAGTGTTCGTGACCTGTCAGATTCCGAAGGACAGGCTGAAGGTCTTGTCTGAGTCGGGAATCTGCAATATTCAGCAATGGGACTCCGATGAGCCAGTTCCAAAGGAAGATCTGCTGAAGGGAATCGCAGGAGCACACGGCCTGTACTGTATGTTAACGGACAAGATCGACGATGAGGTTTTACAAGCTGCAGGGCCAAGTTTGAAAGTTATTAGTACGCTGTCCGTTGGATTTGACCATCTCTCTCTGGGAGAAATCAAAAATCGGTGAGTGGATCAAATAGCATCAAGTACTGTGAGCAGTACTCCCAATGGTGGGAGCTGATGAAATGTTTTATTATCTGCAACCCCTTCCTCCACCCCCTCCCCCCTCCCAGCTCACCCTTCTCGCACGCCTACCCCCCTCACCCCCTCGCACCTCCTTCCCAGCTCCCCCCCACACCATCTTCCCCTCACACCCCCTTCCCCTGCACCCCCTCTCCTACCCCCCACAACCCCCTTCCCAGCTCCCCCTCACACCTCCTTCCCTCCATCCCTTCCCACCACACTCCACCCCCTCGCATCCCCTCCCTCCCCACACCCCTTTTCCCCCACCTCCTCCCACCGGCATCCACCTACCCCTGAGCAGGGGCCCTAACAACCCCACTGCCTTGTGGGCATCTCAAGAGTCCAAGGCTAAGGGAGTAAACCCTGACAGAAAATCCGGAGCAGAACCCCAAAGGCGGTCATGTGTCACCTTGGCATGTTTCCGGCAGTTCCTGCAGCCATACCGGTTCCAAATGTCAAGCTCTGCACTCCTTTGGACCGCACCAAGAAGGCTGAGAGGGGGGTTTTGATGCTTGGGCAACTCACAACCTCCATACATCCGCCCAGACATGCGCCATGGAGAGGTCACTCCATAGTCGCCTCACAGCGACTGAAACAACACGGAAGGCAGCAGTTACGGGTTATAAGTCCAGCTCAATTGGCGTAGAGATTGGGCGCCACGGGTTTCCTTTGTCAGTGAGAGAGATCATCGCATCTCACTGGACAGCTACCACCCGCCTCAAACCGGCAGCCCCCGGTCAATAAGGTTCTGTTCCGCCACAGCCCACCTGCTTCAATGGGTGCTTGGAGCTCAGGGTCATTACCTGACAAGTGAACTGTAACACCGCACCAAACAACACGACAAAAAAAGTAAAGAAGGTACCAGCCCTTCGTTTTGCAAGCTGGAACGTCAGAACTATGTGTCCTGGCCTGTCGGAAGACCTTACACAAATCAACGATTCTCGAAGACTGCCATCATTAACAATGAGCTCAGTAGACTCAATGTGGACATTGCAGCACTTCAGGAGACCTGCCTCCCTGCGAGCGGATCTCTAAGAGAGCAAGACTACACCTTCTTCTGGCAGGATAGGGATCCTGAAGAACCAAGACAGCGTGGAGTGGGCTTCGCCATCGGAAACTCTTTGCTCAGCATGATAGAGCCTCCCTCAAATGGCTCGGAACGCATACTGTCCATCCGACTGCTCACCGCCTCTGGTCCAGTACACCTATTCAACATCTATGCTCCAACACTCTGCTCCCCACCTGAAGCTAAAAACCAATTCTACGGGGAACTCCATAATATCATTAGTAGCATCCCCAATACCGAACACCTGTTCCTGCTGGGGGACTTTAATGCCAGGGTTGGGGCTGACCATGACTCATGGTCCTCCTGCCTTGGGCGCTATGGCATTGGAAGGATGAACGAGAATGGACAGAGACTGCTTGAGTTGTGTACCTATCATAACCTCTGCATCACCAACTCGTTCTTTCATACTAAACCTTATCACCAGGTTTCTTGGAGGCACCCAAGATCATGTCGTTGGCACCAGCTGGACCTCATCGTCATAAGGCGAGCCTCTTTAAACAGCATTCAAATCACACGCAGCTTCCACAGTGCGGACTGCAACACCGACCACTCCCTGGTGTGCAGCAAGGTTAGGCTCAAACCGAAGAAGTTGCATCATTCCAAGCAGAAGGGCCGCCCGCACATCAACACGAGCAGAATTCACAGCTGTTACATAAGTTTCTAAATTCACTTGAAAAAGCCCTTCATAACACTCCTAAAGGGGATGCAGATACTAAGTGGGCCCATATCAGAGACGCTATCTATGACTCAGCAATGACCACCGATGGCAAATGTGTGAAGCGGAATGCGGACTGGTTTCAATCTCACTTTGAAGAGCTGGAACCTGTCATAGCTGATAAGCGCATTGCACTGCTGAACTACAAGAAAGCCCCCAGTGAGTTAACATCCATACCACTTAAAGCAGCCAGAAGCGCTGCACAAAGAACAGCCAGGCGCCATGCAAATGACTACTGGCAACACCTATGCAGTCATATTCAGCTGGCCTCTGACACTGGAAACATCAGAGGAATGTACGATGGCATTAAGAGAGCTTTTGGGCCAACCATCAAGAAGATCGCCCCCCTCAAATCTAAATCAGGGGACACGATCACTGACCAACGCAAGCAAATGGACCGCTGGGTGGAGCACTACCTAGAAATGTACTCCAGGGAAAATGCTGTCACTGAGATCGCCCTCAATGCAGCCCAGTCTCTGCCAGTCATGGATGAGCTGGACGTACAGCCAACAAAATCGGAACTCAGTGATGTCATTGATTCTCTAGCCAGCGGAAAAGCCCCTGGAAAGGACGGCATTACCCCTGAAATAATCAAGAGTGCCAAGCCTGCTATACTTTCAGCACTCTACGAACTGCTTTGCCTGTGCTGGGATGAGGGAGCAGTACCCCAGGACATGCTCGATGCCAATATCATCACCCTCTATAAGAACAAGGGTGACCGCGGTGACTGCAACAACTACCGTGGAATCTCCCTGCTCAGCATAGTGGGGAAAGTCTTCTCGCAAGTCGCTTTAAACAGGCTCCAGAAGCTGGCTGAGCGTGTCTACCCTGAGGCACAGTGTAGCTTTCGAGCAGACAGATCCACCATTGACATGCTGTTCTCCATTTGCCAGCTACAGGAGAAATGCCGTGAACAACAGATGCCCCTCTACGTTGCTTTCATTGATCTCACCAAAGCCATTGACCTCATCAGCAGACGTGGTCTCTTCAGACTACTAGCAAAGATCGGACGTCCACCAAAGCTACTAAGTATCATCACCTCATTCCATGACAATATGAAAGGCACAATTCAGCATAGTGGCGCCTCATTAGACCCCTTTCCTATCCTGAGTGGCGTTAAACAGGGCTGTATTCTCGCACCTACAATGTTTGGGATCTTCTCCCTGCTGCTCTCACATGCGTTCAAGTCTGCAGAAGAAGGAATTTTCCTCCACACAAGATCAGGGGGCAGGTTGTTCAACCTTGCCCGTCTAAGAGCAAACTCCAAAGTACGGAAAGTCCTCATCAGGGAACTCCTCTTTGCTGACGATGCTGCATTAACATCTCACACCGAAGAGTGTCTGCAGAGACTCATCGACAGGTTTGCGGCTGCCTGCAACAAATTTGGCCTAACCATCAGCCTCAAGAAAACGAACATCATGTGACAGGATGTCAGAAATGCTCCATCCATCAATATTGACGACCACACTCTGGAAGTGGTTCAAGAGTTCACCTACCTAGGCTCAACTATCACCAGTAACCTGTCTTTTGATGCAGAAATCAACAAGCGCATGGGAAATGTTTCCTCTGCTATGTCCAGACTGGCCAAGGGGGTGTGGGAAAATGGCGCACTGACACGGAACACAAAAGTCCACGTGTATCAAGCCTGTGTCCTCAGTACCTTGCTCTATGGCAGCGAGACCTGGACAAGGTATGTCAGCCAAGAGCGATGTCTCAATTCATTCCATCTTCGCTGCCTCCGGAGAATCCTTGGCATCAGGTGGCAGGACCGTATCTCCAACGCAGAGGTCCTCGAAGCGGCCAATATCCCCAGCTTATACACCCTACTGAGCCAGCGGCGCTTGAGATGGCTTGGCCATGTGAGCCACATGGAAGATGGCAGGATCCCCAAGGACACATTGTCCAGCGAGCTCGTCACTGGTATCAGACCCACCAGCCGTCCATGTCTCCGCTTTAAAGACGTCTGCAAACGCGACATGAAGTCCTGTAACATTGATCACAAGTCGTGGGAGTCAGTTGCCAGTGATCACCAGAGCTGGCGGGCAGCCATAAAGGCAGGGCTAAAGAGTGGCGAGTTGAAGAGACTTAGCAGTTGGCAAGAAAAAAGACAGAAGTGCAAGGGGAGAGCCAACTGTGTAACAGCCCTGACAACCAATTTTATCTGCAGCACCTGTGGAAAAGTCTGTCACTCTAGAATTGGCCTTTATCGCCACTCCAGGCGCTGCTTCACAAACCCATTGTCTCTCGACACAAGGAGGCCAAAGAAGAACCACTGGCAATTGTGCCTCCAGCTGCCTGTGCTTCATGCTATGGGATTTCCTCCTTAAACCTCGCTGTCTCTTGACCTCTCTTTCCCACTTGAAGACGCACCTTAAAACTTACTTCTTCGAAAATTTTGGTCATTTTCCCTAATACCTCCTTATGTGGCTTCGTGCCAAATTTTAATTGATACGCTCCCACCACGTGACTTGGGATGTTTTACTGTGAATATAAATGCAAGTTGTTGCTGTGGGCTTGGAGGATTAAGAGTGCTTTCCCCATAAAGCCCCTTAAAGAAGAATTCAGCCTCCTCCTGCACACTTTCCATTAATATTGGAGCCTATGACTCTCCTTGGGTCAAGAGGAGGTTTCAAGACCATTGATTGGAAAACATAAGGGACATCAGCCCTCACATCCGATTTCTATCAGCATCTGCAAGTGCTTGCTGGAAGTTACCTTCTCCTTGGACAACTTCAGTGCAGTGGGACCATGCTGAGAAAAAACAAAGAGGGGCTTTTTAACTTTTGAGTGTTTGTGTAAAATGGCTTTTTATCGAATTTGCCACCCAATGCACGCCTCGCCAGAGTTTCCTTTCCATTGAAGTGAATGGAAGGGGAAATCTGACGTGGTGTATTGCTGGCAGCCAATACAATATCAGTTGTTTCGCAATATTGTCCAAATTTATAATTAACCCCCACCCCGCAACGAGAGTTCTGATCATTCATGTCAAGTCATTAAATGTCAGTTTGGCTAGTTAATAGGGCTGCTAACCAAAGACTGAAGCATATATTCCTGGTTGCCTCTCGGTTGAGGTGGTAATTCAAGGTCATATCTGCCTGTTCCGAGATCTCGGCATTCCTCCAATTCTGGCCTCCTACGCATCCCCAGTTTTAATCACTCCATAATTGGCGGCCGTGCTTTCAGCTGCCTAGGCCCTAAGCTCAGGAATTCCTTCTAAGGCTTAAGGCTGAGGAGTTGAAATGTACTCAGGCCAACGTATACACTCCCTGCCTGCCCGGAATCTATTCCAGGTTGTACCCCCACATATTGATGCCCTACGGTCATCTTGGCACATTCCAGAGGTCCAGATTTGGCTAATGAGCTGGAGAGCAACTGGAAGCAGTTTACCAGCTGCTTCTCCCTTCCTGAGTGAGGGAGAGTGGACTGACACTGCCATGACGGTTGCCAACTCTGGTTGGACGTATTCCTGGAGGTTTCAGCTTCCTGCCTTCTCAGGAAATTGGAAAGTGAACAGACCCTTCTTTGCCTTGCGGAATAATTCTTGACTCTCAGTCAAATAGCCGTTTACTCAGCTCCAATATTTTTATAATTAATACGCCACAGTGTTCAAAGAAAATTCTCCAGTGACATTTCTCCCTGCCTTGTTCACAGCCGTATCCTGGAGATTAATCTTCAATTCTTGGAGACTCCAGGTCTGTCCTGGAGGGTTGGCAACCCTAACTGCCAGCCACAACGTTCAACATGATTTCGAAACAACCCAACACACCAGAAGCATACTGTTCCAGATTGAACAGCTCTCTCTACTTTAACATGAATACAATGTACTGTGAAACTGTAGACAAATGCATTCTAAACACAATGAGCTAAAGTAAATACACAGCGAAGCAGAAGGCATTCACACAGCTTTACACTCAATTAAAACTGTTTTCTTTTGCTCCTGTTGCCAGTGCGTACATAAATTCACCGTTAGCACATGAGTAGATAATCCAGACTGACTCCTCTGTTCAGTAGTAAGGGAGTGTTGCATTGTTTTCATTCATTCATGGGATGTAGGTGCCTCTAGCTAGGCCAGCATTTATTGCCCATCCCTAATTGCCCTTGAGAAGGTGGTGGTGATCTGCCTTCTTGAACCGCTGCAGTCCCTGTGGGGTAGGTAGACCCACAGTGCTGTTAGGAAGGGAGTTCCAGGATTTTGACCCAGCGACAGTGGAGGAACAGCGATATAGTACCAATTCAGGATGGCGTGTGGCTTGGAGGGGAACTTGCAGGTGGTGGTGTTCCCATGCATTTGCTGCCCTTGTCCTTCTAGTTGGTGGAGGTCATAGGTTTGGAAGATGCTGTTTAAGGAGCCTCGGTGCATTGCTGCAGTGCATTTTGTAGATGGTACACACTGCTGCCACTGTGCATCGGTAGTAGAGGGAGTGAATGTTTGTGAATCGGGTGCCAATCAAGCAGGCTGCTTTGTCCTGGATGGTGTTGAGCTTCTTGAGTGTTGTTGGAGCTGCACCCATCCAGGCAAGTGGAGATATTCCATCACACTCCTGACTTGTGCCTTGCAGATGGTGGACAGGCTTTGGAGAGTCAGGAGGTGAGTTACTTGCCGCAGGATTCCTAGCCTCTGACCTGCTCTTGTAGCCACGGTATTTATATGGCCACTCCGGTTCAGTTTCTGGTCAATGGTAACCCCCAGAATGTTGACAGTGGGGGATTCAGCGATGGGAATGACGTTGAATGTCAGGGGAGATGGTTAGATTCTCTCTTGTTGGAGATGGTCATTGCCTGGCACTTGTGTGGCGCGAATGTTACTTGCCACTTATTAGCCCAAGCCTGGATATTGTCCAGGTCTTGCTGCATTTCTACACGGACTGCTTCAGTATCTGAGGATGGAGGTGCTGTTTTTCAGACAAAGAGGGGCTGTTTTGCTTTCATTAGTGTGGCTCTGTTGATGATGTGTTTGTCTCTGAATCAGAAGCTTGAGGGTTTAAGTCCCATGCCTGAAATTAAAGTGCAGCAATCTAGGCTAACACTGGAGGTGTTGTCTTTTGGATGAGACATTAAACTGAGGCCCCATCTGCCTGCTTGAGTGGGTTTAAAAGATCCCCTGGTGCTGTATTAAAGAGCAGGAGAGATATCCCCAGTCTCCTGGTTAATATTTGTTCCTCAACCGACTTCACTAAAGCAGGTTATCTGTCATTATCACATTGCTGTTTGTGGGAGCTTGCTGTGCACAAATTGGCTACCATGTTTCCTACATTACATCAGTGACTACACTTCAAAAAGAAAAGCACTCCATTACCTGTAAAGCGCTTTGAGGTCTCCGCTGCTTGTGAAAGGCATTATATAAATGCAAGTCTTTTTTGTTCTTATGAATGTAAAAGGTCCTGTGCCACTGCTCAAAGAAGACAATGGGTTCTCCTTGTCCTGTCAAACATTCTCCTCCAACCAACACCACAAAAACAGATTAAATCCCCTTATCACAATTTCCATTTGTGAGATCTTGCTGTGTGCAAATAGGCTACACTGCAGGAGTCATCCTTTTGTAATGAATATCTTAGGCTGTCCCATGCATATGAAAAGCACTATATAAATGCAGGATCTTTTATTTTAATCCAGTAATTTTTTCATGCACATTTGGCAGGGTAGCAAGGTGCTGATGCCAAAGGCATTTACAACCATGTCAGATATCTCACCACCCCGATGGTCACTGAAAACACCCACAAGATTTGGAGAAATATCAAGATTACCATCAGTCAACATATTTCCCGTAAGTGAGTGTGTACTCTAGTAATCCTGGACGAAATCACAGCTCCTTAAATACTGCAAATTGGACAAAGTGCCAGAAACTTCATTGCTAGAACACGGCCTCCCTCGATACACCATTTCTAATTTGAAGAGACTTTGCATGATTGTATTGGCAAGCCTCACTTCAATGGGCAAGTATCCAAGTGAATACTAACAGTTGTTCACTTAAGTTCTACCAGAAATGAAGGACGTGTCTCAATGTTCCTCCTGGCTCTGTTTCTTGGGAGGTAGCCTGGAGAAAATTGTCCCAAGTCAATTTAAGATTGTAAATGCACAACTAATACAGTTTAGGTCCATATGGCACCTACCTGGGTCCTTCCTTCCTGACAATATAAACATCAAAATGGACTCCGGATCAGCAGAAACTTGCTCATGTATGGAAAACGCGAGAAAAATGATCCAAAGAACACTGCCATCTTAGTAAAGGTCAGTTTGAAATTGCCTAATCAAAGTGCTGCTTGTGAGAAAGCCCTCTCTTGTATCCTTAATCTTCCCTCATCATTCAGGATTTATCGTTACTGGAGATATTAACAAAGGCAGATGTTGTGTGAGTAGCTTTTGTGTAAGCCAGGATTTTTCAAGGACATTTGAGTTTCTTCAGGCGTTACAGAGCTTTATATGCTCCAAGAAGCATGCTAGCCATGGTTCAGCTGATAGCACTCTTGGCTTGAATCAGAAAGTTGTGGGTTCAAGTCTCGCTTCAGGAACTTGAGTGCTGAAATCTAGGGTGATACCCCAGTGCAGTACTGAGGGAGTGCTGTGCTGTTGGGGATGCTGTTTTTCAGATGGGAAGTTAAATTGAGGCCCTGTCAGGTGAATGAAAACTATCCTGTGGGTCTGTTTCGAAGAATATTTATCCCACATAAAACAGATTCGCTGGCCATTATCACATTGCTGTTATGGGAGCTTGCTGCGTGTAAATTGGCTGCAGTGTTTCCTACACTCTGGCACTAACTATGCTTAATAAGTCCTACGTAGGCTGTAAAGTGCTTTGGGATGCTGTGGAAGGTATATGAATGCTAACTTTTTTTTATCAGTCAGGGATTTTCTCTCTCTCGCACCACATAAGCCTCCAGCCTCCCTGACCAACAATTAATGCCAATGTACTGACCTGTCGATAGTTTTGTGCTGCGGATTTATATCCACTGGGATCTTAGTTGAGATCACCCTGAAATTAAAGTGTTTCTTTGATCTTTGTAGCTAGAATCTGAACTGAACATCAGCGAGCGGGTTAATGGTTAATTAGGTGCCACTTGTTGAGACTGTTGATGACACCTACCGTCACTTTCCTGACATATAGACAGTAAATGCTGGAAACACTCAGCTTCTGTGGAGAGAGAACCAGGATTAATGTTTCAGGTTGATGACCCTTTGTCAACACTTTATCGGCCTCTGATGATTCAGAGGAGGCTGATCGGGTGATGATGGGCCAGAAAGAAAGAACTCAAATTATACAGCACTTTTCACAAATTCAGGGCACCCCAAAGCCCTTTACAGCTAATTAAGCATTTTTGAAGTGCAGTCATTGTTGTAATGTAGTGTTATGAAAGTGCGTCAATTTTAAAAATATTTTTTGAGGACTCGTGTTTAAAAATTGTGGAAATGGATTCATTTGAAAGACTGAAGAGATTCTATAGATGCTGGACTTTGTTTTTTTTTAAATGCCACTGGAAGGACTTGAGATTTTGTTTAAAAACAAACCCTTACTGGTTGTCACATGTCTTAAGCTAGGTAAACAGCAGGCACCTTGGTGACTAGGGGATTTGTTTACAAAGAAGTGACATGTCAAGATTTATGGTGGTCAAGAGTTGGTTTCATTTTTGGATATTGTTTTGAATCAGTTGTGGGTCAGCCTGCTAAGAGAGAAGCTACCAGCTCATCCTTTTCCACCTCTTTGAGAAACCCTGAGAATACAGTGTGTGGACTGGAGAAATTGATGCTGCATTTCTCCTAAAATGCCTGCCAGCCTAACCCTCAATGTCACCTGAAGAGAACTGCTCCAAAAAGATCCCAGTGACAGCCATCTATGAGTATCTGGACACTAGACTACAAGGGCCAGCGGAGAACATTGCATATCTTATCCTTTTTTGCTTCACGAATTATCAAGTATTTGGCCTAAGTATTTTTCTTGTCATTTTTGTAAAGAGATCTCCGCAGAGAAAACTTCTTCATTTTTTCTTTAATCTGTGTATGCGTGGGTGCTGGGTTAATTTAAAAGGGAACTTTCATATTTTAACCTGTGTGTTAATACCTTTGCATCTTTATTGAATAAGTCCTGTTTTATAATAAATCAATAATTTTGTTGGTTATTAAAGAAATCTAGTTGGTGGATTTCATTCTGAAACTAAAATAAGTATATAATTGGCCATATCGGTAACTGGGTAAAACAGTTAAATATATGATGTAACCCGTGGTGAAGTGGAACTAGAGACAGACAGTGCACTCCTCCTGCCTCGGTCGTAACAGTAGGAAATGCAGACAGTAAGGCCCCGCAAACAGCAATGTGATAATAACCAGATAATCTGGGTTTTTTTTTTACTGATTTTGGTTGAGAGATAAATACAGGACATTGGGGAGATCTATCTCTGTTCCTCTTCGAAATAGCATCTTGGTTTCTTTTACATCCACCTGAGAGAGTAAACTGGGCCTCGATTTTTACCTCATCTGAAAGACGGAACTTCATACAGTGCAGCACTCCCTCAGTACTAGGTTAGATAGAAAATACCTTGCTAACCTTCCTTATTGCTAAGTGGATAAAGGTGGCATAGCTATAGTGGGACAGCTTGGTGAGAGGTATGCATCTTTTAGTGCAATGCAGCTGGGATATCGTCAGGGTCCATAACTTTTGCTGTGTCCAGTGCTTTCTACTGCTTAGTAATGTATTTGGAATAAACAAATTGCTGGACACTAGTATCTATGATGGTGGCGACATCAGGAGCAGGCCAAGTCGAATCACATGCTCAGCACTGTTGGCTGAAGAAATTCTTGTTTTTAAAGAGAAATTTGGCTTCAAATTCTGTGGTAGAAATTTTAAGGATAGTTCTGTGATGTGACACGCCATCCAAAGGCAACCCCTCCCTCCATGGCCAAATGATCCCTTCTGACTAGAGAATCATACAGCACAAAAGGAGACCATTCGGCCTATCAAGCCTGTGCTGGCTCTTTGCAAGAACTGTCCGATTTGTCCCACTCCCCTGCTCTTTCCCCCTGCACATTTTTCCTTTAAAAATATTTATCCAATTTCATTTTCAAAAGTTACTATTGAATCTGTTTCCATCACCCTTTCAGGCACTGCATACTCGATCATTGCAAACAGTGTATACTTCCCTCCATTCTGGTAAATAGCTGTTCATCACTTCCGTTTGCTTTCTGTCCCTTAGCCAATTTTGTATCCACTGTCACTTTTTCTCTAATTCCACAGGTTTCGATTTTACCAGCAAGTTAATTATATGGCCCTTTATTAAGTGCATTTTGAAAGTCCCTATACACAACGTCAACCATGCTATCTTCATCAACCCTATCCAAATACTTCATCAACGAACTCAATCAAGCTTGTCAGGTGCGATTTGCCTTTAACAAATCCACATTGTCTGTCATTTATTAATCCATGTTCCTCCAAGTGACAATTAAATTTGTCTCAGATTTAAGAGGTGTTTCAGGAAGATTCCCTTTGTGTGCCAGGAGTAGCAAAGTGGTAAAGGTTCTTTTTAAACTGTATGCCCTCTTTGCAGTACTTGATAAAGAAAGGAAATCTTCCCTTCATTGAGGGAATACCACAAATTTATTTTTTAAAAGCTATGTTGAATAAACAGAGAAAAAGATCAACAGCTGTTTCCATTGTGAAACTGAGCATAAAAAAGGTATATTTCCAACAATCATTTGCATATATTTGTATCATATTTATGAGTTTGGTACATATATGCGGCAATAATTATGGTAATTCTGCATTCCTAACACTGGAGGTTAGACAACGATGACTCGGAAATATATTTTGAAAACCTACCCTTAGAGACGTATGGGCATTCCCATTACAAAGTGCTGATGGAAGTGTCTGCATTCTGACAAAGATTCGGACTGCCAACAATTTATTCTTGTTGTCATGGTGTCCCTGTTAAGGGAGCCCTAACCTCCAGATGACTAGAGAGGTTGATGATTAATTTTATCTTAAACCACTTTGGTAGTCAGACACTCTCAGTGTGTTGCATATTCGATGCCAATGAAATTTATGTGAAGAGCATTAAAAGATGGCTCAGGGGCATCTGAATGTCCAAATTGAAATAGCATTGTTTGCAATGAGAGATTAATTGTCAAAACTGGGCGAAGATGAAAAAGATCAGTGGAGCAGTTACAGGCTTATACAAAGGCAGGAGAAGCTTTTGGATCTATTGAAAAGATGAAAGAGTGAAATTTTGGTCATCCTTGGGTTGTCTGACATGGATTTCCACTCGTGGGCAAACCTTCCTGTCCATCACATACATCTCTCACTGAATGGAAGGCTTTTAAACTAGTTGATACATATTTGTTCCATATAAGACTTCTTGTATAGTCTGCCAGATCTTGTCTCTCTTTTTCTAAGTTTGTCTTAATAGATGGAGTTGCAATAGGCCTTGCTATGGCCTGCTATGCGGGTCAATGAAGGACTGGTACTGATGTGGTACATCAAGATGCCCGTGAACTGCACAATCATGGTTTCTTGTATGATGAGGATGAGATGAATGTAGCAGGGCTGAATAAAAGAGGGAGAAAAGGAAATAATTTTTTCTCCTTCAACCATCTCACTTATTTTCCTGATATATGAGGGGAGATAGTCCAGTTTGGCATTCCTGCCATTCTGAGTGTAATAGACTGGATTGGGAGAGCTCAGTTCCCTGATATGCAATACTGCATGCATCATGAGAGTCTGGTGGAAAATTGTTATCATTCTATGGGCAAGACCATTCTTGGACATACTTCCTAAGTGGCCATACCTAATAGGCATTTCCTTTTCTTCATTCATGGCATCTGAGCAGCACGGACAAGGCGAGCATTTATCTCCCGTCCCTAATTGCCCTCGACAAGGTGGTAGTGAGCCATCTTCTTGAGGCACTGTCATCTGGGTAGTGTAGGTACACCCGCGGTGCAGTTAGGGAGAGAGTTCCAGAATTTTCAGTTGTGGGTGATATTTGCTCGAGCTCAGTCCTGATAGATTACATACAACCACTCACACTTTCCAAGAGGGACCCAGGGCACTGAAGGCAAATAAAATTTTGAGCAGTGTTAGATTGCACAGTGTGCAAACAGTACATTTATTCTGCAACAAAAATAGAATCTCTCTCTTTTGCTCACAACACACAACGTTTTCTTTAAAGTGGTCAAAACATTTCCTTCTGCTCAGAAAACAAGACAAGATCACCATAAAGACAGAGAGCATCTTTATTGCCATGATCTGATACATCTATCACATCTGGGTACCGTACAAAGATGTTCCTGTAGATTGTCAACCGTTAGCATAGGACACAGTATAACACTGGCATACCAAGTATAAGAATAGCTTTCTTAATGCCCTTCTTCAATTTTGTTAGGCAAATATTCTCCTGTTTGTGATCCCTGATCACGCAAATGTTGCTTAATTAGAATTAGAATTAGAATTAGAACATTACAGCGCAGTACAGGCCCTTCGGCCCTCGATGTTGCGCCGACCATCTGACCTACACTATTCCATTTTCATCCATATGTCTATCCAATGACCACTTAAATGCCCTTAAAGTTGGCGAGTCTACTACTGTTGCAGGCAGGGCGTTCCACGCCCCTACTACTCTCTGAGTAAAGAAACTACCTCTGACATCTGTCCTATATCTTTCACCCCTCAACTTAAAGCTATGTCCCCTCGTGTTTGCCATCATCATCCGAGGAAAAAGACTCTCACTATCCACCCTATCTAACCCTCTGATTATCTTATATGTCTCTATTAAGTCACCTCTCCTCCTCCTTCTCTCTAACGAAAACAACCCCAAGTCCCTCAGCCTTTCCTCGTAAGACCTTCCTTCCAGACCAGGCAACATCCTAGTAAATCTCCTCTGCACCCTTTCCAAAGCTTCCACATCCTTCCTATAATGCGGTGACCAGAACTGCACGCAATACTCAAGGTGCGGCCTCACCAGAGTTTTGTACAGCTGCATCATGACCTCATGGCTCCGAAACTCGATCCCCCTACTAATAAAAGTTAACACACCATATGCCTTCTTAACAGCCCTATTAACCTGGGTAGCAACTTTCAGGGATTTATGTACCTGGACACCAAGATCTCTCTGCTCATCTACACTACCAAGAATCTTCCCATTAGCCCAGTACTCTGCATTGCTGTTACTCCTTCCAAAGTGAATCACCTCACACTTCTCCGTATTAAACTCCATTTGCCATCTCTCAGCCCAGCTCTGCAGCCTATCTATGTCCCTCTATACCCTACAACACCCTTCGACACTATCCACAACTCCACCGACCTTCGTGTCATCCGCAAATTTACTAACCCACCCTTCTACACCCTCATCCAGGTCATTTATAAAAATGACAAACAGCAGTGGCCCCAAAACAGAACCTTGCGGTACACCACTAGTAACTAAACTCCAGGATGAACATTTGCCATTAACCACCACCCTCTGTCTTCTTTCAGCTAGCCAATTTCTGATCCAAAGCTCTAAATCACCTTCAACCCCATACTTCCGTATTTTCTGCAATAGCCTACCGTGGGGAACCTTATCAAACGCCTTACTGAAATCCAAATACACCACATCCACGGCTTTACCCTCATCCACCTGTTTGGTCACCTTCTCGAAAAACTCAATAAGGTTTGTGAGGCACGACCTACCTTTCACAAAACCGTGCTGACTATCGCAAATGAACTTATTCTTTTCAAGATGATTATAAATCCTATCTCTTATAACCTTTTCCAACATTTTACCCACAACCGAAGTAAGGCTCACAGGTCTATAATTACCAGGGCTGTCTCTACTCCCCTTCTTGAACAAGGGGACAACATTTGCTATCCTCCAGTCTTCCGGCACTACTCCTGTCGACAATGACGACATAAAGATCAACAACAACGGCTCTGCAATCTCCTCCCTGGCTTCCCAGAGAATCCTAGGATAAATCCCATCTGGCCCAGGGGACTTATCTATTTTCACTCTTTCCAAAATTGCTAACACCTCCTCCTTGTGAATCTCAATCCCATCTAGCCTAGTAGGCTGTATCTCAGTAATCTCCTCGGCAACATTTTCTTTCTCTACTGTAAATACTGACGAAAAATATTCATTTAACGCTTCCCCTATCTCCTCTGATTCCGCACACAACTTCCCACTACTATCCTTGATTGGCCCTGTTTTTCTTCCTATTTAACACAACATTACAACTTCGTGCCCTGTAAGACAGGGTTGATATTAACAATCAGGAAGAAATAGTATCAGTAAAAGAAATAGCCTGGAGAATTATTTTCACAGAACTTAATATTCATCAAACAGGTCCACAGCTCCCACAATTTAATGTTGCTTTGTAGTACCTGTTTGCCACCATTTTATAGAAAGTGTTCCTTTGAATATATCTTTTCTCTTAACAGTCTAGTGGCGACTCTGATGGCTTCCAATCAACTAGATCTCTTGTGTACTCGATTCCTAAACCACTCCAGCTAGCTTGCAATGGATGGGGATGCCTGTCCTTGACCTGGGAGAAACTTGGAAGCACCTCCGACAAGGACACAAAATGTAATGCTAAATCTCGTTCTACAGCCCGTGTATCTCCTCTTGTTCATTCACAGTCATCATAGAGACACTTAGGTCTTGCATTATTGAGAAAGCTACATGCAGGTGAACATCCTAGTGACACAAAGTGAAGACTTACCATTATATAGCACTTCATCACCTCTCCAAGTGTTTCATATTTCTGACTGTGGTGTACACAGCTGTCATTTTGAAAGATCATGAAAACAATAGTGAGTTAAATGACCAATATGTTTCTGGTGAGATGCTAAACTGAGGCCCAGTACACTCAACCAGATTGAAATAAAAAAAATCCTGCAGCATAGTTTTAAGCAAGGATAGTATTCATCCTTCAACCAAGGCCAATTAGCTGTTCATTATCTCATGGCTGTTTGTGCGCAAATTGGCTGCTGCATTTGCCTACAAAACAACTGTGATCACACTTCAACAAAGTAATTCGTTGGTTGCAAAGCACTTTAGGATGTCCTAAGGATGTGAAAGATGCTGTTTAAATGCAAATCAATCGGTCTTTCAGATTGTGTAAACACTCGAAATGTTCATCTGCTCAGCTTCCTGATAGTAATTTCTAACTTTGATGTTCTGTTTGCATGTATAACGTTCGGTGAATTTTGTAGACCGCTAAATGAGGAATATCAATGTGGAAGAATGGAACAACATTGCATTTGTGATGTGAGCTGTGGTTCAGTGGGTTATGCTCATGTCTCTAAGTTAGTGTGTTTGCAGGTTCAAGAGCCACTTTGGACCTTTGTGCCTCAAAATTTAGGCTGATGCTCCAATGCAGAATTGAGGGCGTGTTGCACCTTTGAAGGTGCTGTCTTTCAGATGGAATGTTAAACTAAGTGCTTCTGCCATTTCAGGTGGATGTGAAAGATGCCTTGCACTATTTTGAAGAAGAGCAGGGGAGTTCTCCCTGGTGTCCTGGCCAATATTTATCCCTCAACCAAGATCAGTAAAACAGATAGTCTGGTCATGATCACCTTGCTGTTTGTGGGACCTTGTGTAAAATTGGCTGTTACGGTCCCTATATTGTCAAAGTTCTTTTGGGCCTCCTTATCTCGAGAGACAATGGATACGCGCCTGGAGGTGGTCAGTGGTTTGTGAAGCAGCGCCTGGAGTGGCTATAAAGGCCAATTCTGGAGTCAAAGTAGTGTAGTGGTAATATCACTGAGCTAGTTATTTGAGGCTTAGGCTAATGTCCTGAAGACTGGGTTCAAATCCCACCACAGCAGCTAGTGGAATTTAAGTTCAATTAATTAATAACCAATTCAGTAAAAAAATCTATAACTAAAAGCTAGTCTTAGTAATGGTGCCATGAAGCATCATTAATTGCTGAAAAAAAAAGATTGTGTTCACTTATGCCCTTTTGGGAAGGAAATCTGCTGTTCTTACCTGGTCTGGCCTACATGTGACTCCAGACACACAGCAATGTGATTGACTCTTAACTGCGACTCAGTTGTCAAGGGCAATTATGGGTAGGCGCCAAATGCTGGCCTTGCCAGTGATGCCCACATTCAATGAAAGAATAAAAAAAACTCATAGCGACTGCATTGCAATAGTGTTTAATTGGTTGTAAAATGCTTTGGGATGTCTATTAAAGATGCTATATGAAGGCAAGTCTTTTTTTTTCTTTGAACTTTGTGGTAGCATTAAGCACTCCCAGATCAAGTACACTGAAGCACTCTCTACTCTGCCTCAGCAATGGGGGGTCTGGAACTCACTGCCCGAAAGGGTAGTCGAGGCAGAAACCCTCAACTCATTTAAAAGGTGTCTGAATATGCACCTCAAGTGCCGCAACCTGCAGGGCTACGGACCAAATACTGGAAGGTGAGATTAGGCTGGGTGGCTCCTTTTACGGCCGGCGCAGACACGATGGACCAAGTGGCCTCTTTCTGTGCTGTAAACTTTCTATGATTTTATG
Source organism: Heterodontus francisci (assembly GCF_036365525.1). NCBI lineage: Eukaryota > Metazoa > Chordata > Chondrichthyes > Heterodontiformes > Heterodontidae > Heterodontus > Heterodontus francisci. The sequence continues at coordinate 14,626,675 of NC_090376.1, read as the reverse complement.
ATTTTAATGAGGAAAGAATTCTATTTGTCACTAAGAGACCATTTTACAATTTCGTTAAAGCATCAGATGAAATGGTAACATCGAGTATCGTAATTCTGGTCATTGCATGAGACAATGACAATGGACTTATTGACTAATCATAGAAATTAATCTCTACAAATTAGTCTATAACAGATCTAGACCTCCGGTGATGGAGAGCTTTAGGAACTATAGGTCAAAGCCACTTGTTCCTCCCAACCGGTGATACACTGACCATATGTCATGACTTAACTTACTCATACACTGTATCAAAATACTACTTTCTGAAATAAATCTATCTAATTTGCATATGAATGAATCAATATAGACTACCATAGAACCATTGAAAAATTACAGCACGGAAGGAGGCCATTCAGCCCGTCGTGCCCGTGCTGGCCGAAAACTAGCCACCTAATCTAACTCCACTTTCCAGCACCTGGTTCATAGCCTCGCAGGTTACAGCACTTCATGTGTATGTCTAAGTATGTTTTAAAAGAATTGAGGGTTTCTGCCTCCATCATCATTCCTGGCAGTGAATTCTAGATACCCACCACCCTCTGGGTGAAAAAGCTTTTCCTCCTGTCCCCTCTAATCCTTCTACCAATCACCTTAAATCTGTGCCCCCTGGTAATTGACCTCTCCGCTAGGGGAAACAGGTCCTTCCTATCTACTCCACCTAGGCCCCTCATAATTTTGTACACCTCAATTAAGTCACCCCTCAGCCTCCTCTGTTCGAAGGAAAACAACTCTAGCCTATCCAATCTTTCCTCATAGCTGCAACTTTCAAGCCCTGGCAATGTTCTTGTAAACCTCTTCTGTACTGTCTCCAGAGCAACTATGTCCTTTCTGTAATGTGGCGACCAGAACTGTACGCAATACTCCAAATGTGGCCGAACCAGCATTTTATACAATTCCAGCATTACATCCCTGCTTTTGTATTCTATACCTCGGCCAATAAAGGAAAGCATTCCATATGCCATCTTCACCACTTTATCTATCTGTTCTTTCACCTTTAGTGACCGGTGGATATGCACTCCAAGGTTTCTCACTGTGCTGGTGGAATGTGCTGCCAGCGGTGGTAGTAGAAGCAGATACGTTAGGGGCATTTAAGTGACTCTTGGATAGGTACATGGATGATAGCAGAATGAAGGGTAGGTAATTAGTTTGATCGGCACAAAATCGTGGGCCGAAGGGCCTGTACTGTGCTGTACTATTCTATGTTCTATGTTCTATGTTCTTCTACCCCTCTCAATATCCTCCCGAAAGAGTCTGTTCCAGATTGAGCACTCATTCACTGAAAGAATGTTTTGTATTTTTGTTTGATTCTATCCTCACTAAGGTTATTTCTACAGTCCCTCCCTCTCTGGAAAAGGAGATGGTGGATCCTGTCAGATGGTTCCCCAAGCAGACTGTCAAACTCATTTGGCAGAATGCTTCATCGCCAGAACTTTCAAACAAGCACCAAAATGTAGCCTGGCTGCTGGTGAGAAGGGCTCTCCCCATCAGATCTTTCCTGCATGTCCAGAGTCTCAGTGCCTCTGCATACTGTCCTCGAGGCGATTGCAGTAGGGAGGAGACCGCTGCCCACCTCCTTCTGAAATATGCCTTCACAAAGCAGGACTGGAAAGAGATAGAGTCATAGAGTCCTTTACTGCAAAGAAGCAGGTCATTTGGTCCATTGAGTCCATGCTGGCTCCCCGCAGAGCAATCCAGTCAGTCCCATTTCCTCACTCGATCCCCGTAGCCCTGCAAGTTTATTTCCTTCATGTGTCCATCCAATTTCCTTTTGAAATCATTGATTGTCTCCATTTCTACCACTCTCAAGGACAAAAAGTTCCAGGTCATTACCATTCGCTGTGTTAAAAAGATCTTCCTCACATTTACCCTGCATTTGTTGGCCAAAACCTTCAAATTATGTCCCCTAGTGCTTATGCCATCAGTTAATAGGAGCAGGTTTTCCTTGTCAATATTATATTAAGCCTGTCATAATATTGTACACCTCTATCAAATCTCCCCTCAATCTCCTTTGCTCCAAGGAGAACATCCCCAGCTTTACCAACCTACCCTTGTAGCTAAAATTCCCCATTCCTGGAACCATTCTAATAAACCTCCTCTGCACCCTCTCAAGAACCTTCACATCCTTCCTAAAGTATGGTGACCAGAACTGGATGCAATACTCTAGTTGGGGCCTATCCAGAGCTTTATAAAGGTTCAGCATAACTTCCCTGCTTTTGTATTCAATGCTCTATTTATGAAGTCCAAGATCCCATATGCTTTGCTAACTATTTTCTCAATATGTCCTGCCACGTTCTAGGGTCGATACACAGGCACCCCTAGGTTCCTCTGTTCCTGCACACTCTTTCGAACTGCGCCATTAACCACCCTATCCCTTCTAGCAAAATGCATCATTTTTAACTTGTCTGTATCAAATTCCATCTGCCAGTTGTCTGCCCATTCTGCTAGCCTATCTATATCCTATTGCAGCCAGTTCATATCATCCTCAATGTTTGCAACTCCTCTAAGTTTGGTAACATCAACAAATTTTGAAATTCTACTCTGTATTCCAAGTTCCAAGTCACTTGCTTATAGCAAAAAAAGTAGCACTGACCCTTGGGGAACACCACTGTCTCCAGTCTGATACAAAGTACTGTTAAATATTCTAGCCATGCCCTGCGTCTCGAGGCATATATTATCCTCTTTGTCCCTAATAGGCCCCACTCCACCTCTTACTACCTGCTTACTATTTATATGCTCATAGAAGATTTTTGGGCTCCCTTTTATGTTGACTGCCATTTTATTCTCATATTCTTTCTTTGCCAGACTGATTTTCCTCTTCACCTTCCCTCTCAACTTAATGTATTTGGCCTGGTTCTCACTTGAATAATTCACCTGACATACATCATGCACCCTCTTTATTTCATCATAGTCTGTATCTCCCCCTTGTAAACCAACGAGCCCTGTTTTTGATTCCCCTAACTTTCACCCTTTTGGAATGTACCTAGCCTGTACTAGAAGCATCTCTTCCTTAATGATAACCCATTCTTCCATTATTGTTCTTCCTGTCAGTCTTTAGTTTCATTTTACCCTGGCTAGATCACATTGAAATTAGCCCTCTTCCAATCTAGACATTCTACATTATATTGTTTCTTGCTTTCCTAGTCTAAACCTTATGATATGACGATCGCTGTTACCCAAGTGCTCCCCCATGGACACTTGATCCACTGGCCCACCTCATTTCCCAGCAATGCCTCCTTTCCAGTTGGCTAAGAACATACTGATCAAGGAAGTTCTCCTGAACACATTTCAGAAGTTTCTCCCCCGCCCCCCCCCCCCCCCCTTGTCTTTTACTCTAACATTATTCTAATCAATATTTGGGTAATTAAAGTCCCTCAATATCACCACCCTATAGTTCTTGCACATCTCTGTGATTTCCCTTCAGATTTGCTCCTCTATCTCTCACTATTTAAAGGCCTATAGAATACCCCAGAGGCATGGTCATTTTTGCTTCTCAACCCTAACCAAATGGATGCTTTCCTTTTCCCCTCAAGGGCATTCCCTCTTTCCAGCACTACAATGTGTTCTCTAATCAGTACTGCTACCCCACCTCCCTTCTCTATCTTTTCTGAACACATTATATCTTTGTATATTAAGTCATAGAGAAATACAGCACTGAAACAGGCCCTTCAGCCGACGGAGTCTGTGCCGACCATCAACCACCCATTTATGCTAATCCTACATTAATCCCATATTCCCTACCACATCCCCACCTTCCCTCAATTCTCCTACCACCTACCTACACTAGGGGCAATTTTACCATGGCCAATTTACCTATCAACCTGCAAGTCTTTGGCTGTGGGAGAAAATCAGAGCACCCGGCGGAAACCCACACAGTCACAGGGAGAACTTGCAAACTCCGCACAGGCAGTACCCAGAACCGAACCCGGGTTGCTGGAGTTGTGAAGCTGCGGTGCTAACCACTGCGCCACTGTGCTGCCCAATCCACCCAGTCCGCATCATTAAGTGCCCAGTCTGCATCATTTTTAAGCCACGCTTCTGTTACTGTCACTACATCATATTCCCACATTGTTATTTGTGCTTGTAGCTCACCACACTTGGTGTGTTTACATGCATACATATAATCCTGTCTTTGCATTCCCCGTAGTCCTTCGCTAGTGGTTTTTGTCGCGGTTCATCCCAAGCAGTTCCATAATGCAGGACTCAGTGCTCTACGGGCTGTTCCCAGGGATGCACACTTAGATAAACATCAACAGCCGCTGGAGGACCATCAACTTGATGAAAGACGCTCTTTGGTCTGCCCGAAACTTGCTGGTCTTCCAGTGCAAAGAGCTATCCATGACCAGTGTTGCAGACTGGCATATTCCACGGTCCAGGACTACATGCTGAGGGATGCACTAAAGCTTGGGGCAGCTGCCATAAAGGCCACTGTGTAAGGCCCCACCCCCTACCACAGTATACCGAGGGTCTGGAAACTGTATAAAAGCCTTTGGGCTGGATGCACCAGCTAATGTTTGACATGAAATGTAGATGTACATTGTAAATATAGCCTGTAATAGCAAGTGTAATGAGGTACCTCATGTACTGTAATGAAAGAAACTGATCTGTATTGCACCTGCAATGTCAAATTTGAACTGTTACATAATGCAATTTTACAAATTTTATGAATAACCTCTCTCACCGAGAAGGCCAGGTGCAGCAAAGTGGGAACACCATCCCCTCCAAGTTCTTCTCCAAGTCACGCACTATCCTGGCTTGGACATATATTGCCATCACTGCTGAGTAAATATCCTGGAATTCCCTACTTAACACCATTGAGGGAGTACCATTAACATCAAGAATGCAGTAGCTTACAGGAGGACCCACTGCTGCCTGTTCCCGACAACTAGGAAAGGGCAGTAACTGCAATATTGGCAGCAATCTCCAAGAACAAAATATTAAAGAGTATATGCATCCATTAATTTTGGCTTCCTATATTGAGCAATGACTTTGTGTACTGCACATTCTGAACTCAATAGTTCAAAGTAATTGAATTGTTAATACTGAACAAAATTGTCCTGCATTAATAGATGCCTTTTCCATCTTCACAGTGGGTCACAATTCTATTTACTGTTCAATTATACTTTCCCAAGAACAGGCACAATTTGCTGTTATTTTGAAACATCATCCTTTATCTCACCTGCTGCTGTTATACTTTTCAATCAGCTTTGGCATCTCGATAAACAACTCAATCAGCTAATATTTAGAGTGTAATTTGAAATTTACGTGACATAGGAACAGGAACAGTTCCTCATACCTGGTCTGCCGATCAGTTAGATCATGGCTGGTCTGTCCCTCAACTCTATTTACCCACCTCTCCTCCTATCCTTTGATATTCTTGTGATAACTGCAACCCTGACACCTTATTGATGGTGATGAGATTTTTGTTTTATTGAGGTGGTCAAACCAAGCACAAATTAAGACAATTCCAATGCTTCAGCAATAGTTATAAGAACGGAATGATATTACTCTATTCCCTTCTTGAGTAGTATCATAACCTGACCGGTATCCTCTTTTCCTCAGTAGTTCTATCTTTACTACTGACCTGTTACAATTCTAAGTACTTATACAGATCTTCTAATCGATAGAGATATGAATAACGAGGCAGGATGAGACTATTTGGTTATAGCCAGCTTGATGAGTTTAGACTGGAGGGAAACGACATCAATCAGTCATGAGTGGCTTAACAGGCTAATTTCTTTAAGAAACAGTATATTGTCCAGAGCTACAGTGACTAAGATAAAGCTGATCGACTAACAGTGGGCTATCTCAATAGAGCATCCTTACTAAATTCTTTTAAAAACAAGCTATGCTAAGAAGCACAGGTTAATAACAGTTTTCACTGTTTCATTGCCAGGCAGTGTAATTAAAATTATATGTACACCATATCTTTATGGGCTCATGAATATTTTTTGACCTCTCCATTCTTACACTCCTACCTAACAAAAGTTGTGGAGCTCAGTGTTGAAAATTTCAATTCTCCCAGCATCCACAGTCATTTTGGGGAGAGTGCTTCACATTTTCTCTACCCTTTCCATGAAAACGTGCTTCCTGATTTCATTCTGAGAGAGCCTATCTGTCTTCGTTCTGGACTGTCCCACCAGAGGAGCTAGGCACTAAATTAAAAAGCAGAACCTCAAAGGTAATAATCTCTGCAAATTGGCATAGGGTAAAGAAGATTAGAGAGATAAATGCATGGCTCAAAGATTGGTGTGGGAGAAATGGGTTCCTGTTCATGGGGCACTGGCACGAGTACTGGGGAAAGTAGGACTGTACCATTGGGACAGATTTCACCTGAACCATGCTGGGACCAGTGTTCTAGTGAGTCATATAAGTAGGGAATTAGAGAGGGTTTACACTAAATAGAGGGGGGAAGGGATCATGTAGGGGAAGATTGAGTAAATTAAAGGGAAATGACAAGGCAATAGATCAAGGTATCAATAAAGGTAATGATAATCAGAGTATGGCAGGAAGGGACAGTGATTGCAAACTTAAGAGTGTGCCAGCAGATAGGTCCAGAGTTTAAAAAAACAGTAAAAAAAATGGAATTAAGGGCTCTGTATCTGAATGTCCACGCATTTGCAATAAAACAGATGAATTGTCAGCTCAAATAGAAATTCATATGTGTGACCTGCTAGCCATTACAGAAACGTGGTTACAAGGAAACCAAAGCTGGGGCCTGAATATCTAATGTTATGTGACATTCAGGAAGGACAGGAAGCTGGGAACATGTGGTGGGGGAGCTCTGTTAATTGAAAAGGGCATTAGTACTGTAGTGAGAGATTACCTTAGTTCTAAAGATCATGATGTAGAATCAGTCTGGGTGGAACAGAGGAACAGCAAGGGACAGAAAACATTGGTGGAGTTGTTTATAGGCCACCATACAGCACTGGTAATGTAAATCACAATATAAATCAGGAAATTAGAGGTACATGTAACAAGCATAATATGGTAAACGTGGGGGACTTCAATCTACATATAGGCTTGGTAAACATAATTGGTACTAATGTTGTGGAGGACGAATTCCTGGAATGTATGTGAAATGGTTTTCTAGAGCAGTACATTGAGGAACCAACTAGGGAATGGGCTATTTTAGATCTAGCATTGTGCAATGAAAAAGGGTTAATTAATAATCTTATTTTAAAGGACCCTTTAGGAAACTGTGGCCATAATGTGCTAGAATTTTACATGAAGTTTGAAAGTGATGTAGTTCAATCAGAAACTAGGGTCCTAAATCTAAACAAAGGAAACTGTGCAGGTATGAGGGGCAAGTTGGCCATGGTGGATTGGGAAACTATGCTAAGAGGTATGATGGTAGACAGGCAATGGCTAAAATTTTAATAACTAATACATAGTTTACAACAAAAATGCATTCCCTTGATGCACAAAAACCCAGCAAGAAAAGTTCCAACCGTGGCTAACAAAATAAATCAAGGATTGTATTAGATCAAAGGAAGAGGCATATAAAGTTGCCAAGAAAATGGTGAGCCTGAGGATTGGGAGCATTTTAGAATTCTGCAAAGGAGGACCAAGAAAAGGATTAAGAAAGAGAAAATAGATCATGAGAGTAAACTAGCAAGAAACATAAAAATGGACTGTAAAAATTTCTATATGTATGCATAAAGGAAAAGTTCAGCAAAAACAAATGGGTTCCATTACAAGCAGAGTTATCAGAATTTATAATGAGGAATAAGGAAATGGCGGAGAAACTAAACAAATACTTCAGGTCTATCTTCACAGAGGAAAATATTAAAACCTCCCAAAAGTAATGGAGAATCAAGGGACTAGTGTAAACAAGGAAATGCAAAACATTATTAGTAAAAATAAAGTACTAGAGAAATTAATGGGACTTAAAGTAGATAAAAATGATTTACATTCCAGAGTTTTGAAAGAGGTGGCTGTCGAGATAGTAGATGCATTGGTTGTCATCTTTCAAAATTCTATAGGCTCTGGAATGATTCCTGCAGATTGGATGGTGGCAATTGTAACCCTACTATTTAAGAAAGGGAGGAGAGAGAAAACAGGGAACTACGGACCTGATTGTCCGACATCAGTCGTAAGAAAAATGCTAGAATCTGTAATAAAGGATGTGATAGCAGGACACTTAGAAAATAATGGTAGGATTGGGCAGAGTCAACATGGATTTGTGAAAGAGAAATTATGTTTAACAAATCTGTTGAAATTTTTTGAGGATGTAACTAGCAGAATAGATAAGGGGGAACTGGTGGATGTGATATACTTAGATTTTCAGAAACCACACAAGAGGTTAGTAAACAAAATTAGAGCATGTTGGGACTGGGAAAAATATACTATCATGGATTGAGAACTAGTTAATGGACCAAAAACAGAGTGTAGGAATAAATGGGTCATTTTCAGATTGGCAGGCTGTGACTAGTGGGGTACCGCAAGGATCAGTGCTTGACGCCAGCTATTTGCAATCTATATCAATGATTTTGATGTGGGGATTAAATGTAATATTTCCAAGTTTGCAGATGACACAAAACTTAGGTGGAAGTGTGAGTTGTGAGGAGGATGCAAATACGCTTCAAGGGAATTTGGAGAGGCTAAGTGAGTGGGCAAAAATTTGGCAGGTGGAATACAATGTGGAGAAATGTGAAGTTATCCACTTTGGTAGGAAAAACAAAAATACAGAGTATTTCTTAAATGGTGAGAGGCTGGGAAGTGTTGAACGTCAAAGGGACTTGGGTGTCCTTGTTCATGAGTCACTGAAAGCTAGCATGCGGGTACAGCATGCAATTAAGAAGGCAAATGGTATGTTGGCCTTTATTACAAGAGGATTTGAGTATAGGAGTAAAGATATCTTACTGCAATTATATAGAGTCTTGATGAGACCTCACCTGGAGTATTGTGTGCACTTTTGGTCTCCTTACTAAGGAAAGATATACTTGCCATAGAGGGACTGCAACAAAGCTTCACCAAACTAATTCCTGGGATGGAGGGATTGTCCTATGAGGAAAGATTGAATAGACTGGGCCTTTATTCTCTGGAGTTTAGAAGAATGAGAGGTGATCTCATTCAAAGATACAAAATCCTAACAGGGCTCGACAGGAAGGGTGTTTCCCCTGGCAGAGGAATCTAGAACCAGGAGACATAGGGCTGGATTTGGTGGCAAGCTTCAAAAATGGTGGTCTGCGTGAGTGGACTGCACATCGCGGAGCCGCCGCGCTATTTAGCATGGTGACTCATTTAAGCGGCTGGAGCAGACAGCGCACCCCCCACGATGACGTCGATGGGGCGGGTGGTTCGTCCCCAGCAACAGTGTCAGATGCCATTGTGCAGGTGCGGACACCATTTTTAAAGGACTTCGAATCCGACATTACAATTTGCATTTTTAAAGAGAAATTGAATTCAAATTTATTTTTAAAAATTAAATAAATGTTTCCAGACCCTCTCCCACCACCCCCCAATAGCTATATAATTCATTCCTTGCCCTCTCCCCCACAAAACACTTACCTTGTGTACCTAACCTTACCCCCACCAAATTTCATAAACTTTTAACCTCACCACTTCTCACCATTCCCTACACCAGTCAGATTATTTTGACCCTATTCCCCCCACTGAAATACTTACCTGCTCTTTCCTCCCCACCAGTGTCCCACAGTGGAACTCCAAACGGGATCCGAAGGCACGGGAGTGCTGGCCACAGGCAGCAATATCGCTGCAGAACGGACAGAGGGAGCGGGCAAGTCCTTCAATCATTTATTTTAATAAATTAACATATTTAGATTTTGTTCCCGTCACCAAGCGGCGAGGGAGCCACCACGAGGCCTCGCCCCCGCTGGCAATATCGGGCCCCCAATGCATGAATGAACAAAAAAGAATTCAGTGATTGTAATGCTATCAACTGTCAAGGGGAGATGGTAAGATTCTCTCTTATTAAAGATGGTCATTGCCTGGCGCTTGCCACTTATCAGCCCAAGCCTGAATATTGTCCATGTCTTGCTGCATTTCTACAAGGACTGCTTCAGTATATGAGGAGTCGCGAATGGTGCTGAACATTGTGCAATCATCAGCGAACATCCACAATTCTGACCTTATGATTGAAGGAAGGTCATTGATGAAGCAGCAGAAGATGGTTGGGCCTAGGACACTACCCTGAGGAACTCCTGCAGTGATATCCTGGGACTGAGATGATTGACCTCCAACAGCCACAACCATTTTCCTTTGCACTAAGCATGACTTCAACCAGCAGAGAGTTTTACCCCCGATTCCCATTGACTCCAGTTTTGCTGGGGATCCTTGATGCCATACTTGGTCAAATGCTGCCTTGATGTCAAGGACAGTCACTCTCACCTCATCTCTTGAGTTCAGCTCCTTTGTCCATGTTTGAACCAAGGCTGTAATGAGGTCAGGATCTGAGTGGCCCTGGTGGAACCCAAACTGAGTGTCACTGAGCAGGTTATGGCTGAGCAAGTGCTGCTTGATAGCACTGTCAATGACACCTTCCATCACTTTACTGATGATTGAGAATAAATTGATGGGGCGGTAATTGGCCGGGTTGGCTTTGTCCTGCTTTTTGTGTTCAGGACATACCTGGGCAATTTTTCACATTGCAGGGTAGATGCCAGTGTTGTAGCTAGACTGGAACAGCTTGGCTAGGGGCACAGCAGGTTCTGGAGCACAGGTCTTCAGTACTATTGCTGGAATGTTGTCAGGGCCCATAGCTTTTGCAGTATCCAGTGCCTTCAGTCGTTTCTTGCTATCATGTGGGGTGAATCGAATTGGCTGAAGTCTGGCATGTGTGATGCTGGGGACTTCAGGAGGAAACGAAGATGGATCATCAACTCGGCACTTCTGGCTGAAGATTGTTGCAAATGCTTCAGCCTTATCTTTTGCACTGATGTGTTGGGCTCCCCCATCCTTGTAGATGGGAATATTTGTGGAGCCACCTCCTCCAGTTAGTTGTTTAATTGTCCACCACCATTCACGACTAGATGTGGCAGGACTGCAGAGCTTAGATCTGATCCGTTGGTTGTGGGATCGCTTAGCTCTGTCTATTGCATGCTGTTTACGCTATTGGGCACGCAATTAGTCCTGGGTTGTAGCTTCACCAAGTTGACACCTCATTTTGAGGCATGCCTGGTGCTGCTCTTGGCATGCCCTCCTGCACTCTTCATTGAGCCAGGGTTGGTCCCCTGGCTTGATGGTAACGGTAGAGTAGGGGATATACCGGGCCATGAGGTTACAGATTGTGGTTGAGTACAATTCTGCTGCTGCTGCTGATGGCCCACAGCGCCTCATGGATGCCCAGTTTTGCACAGTTCGATCTGTTTGTAATCTATCCCATTTAGCACGGTGGTAGTGCCACACAACACGATGGAGGGTATCCTCAGATTGAAGACAGGACTGTGTCTCCACAAGGATTGTGCGCTCGTTACTCCTACCAATACTGCCATGGACGGATGCATCTGCAGCAGGCAGATTGGTGAAAATGAGGTCAAGTATATTTTTCCCTTACCACCTGCTGCAGACCCAGTCTAGCAGCTATGTCCTTTAGGACTCCGCCAGCTTGTTCAGTAGTGGTGCTTCTGAGCCACTCTTGATGGACATTGAAGTCCCCCACCCAGAGAACATTCTGCGCCCTTGCCACACTCAGTGCTTCCTCCAAGTGGTGTTCAACATGGAGAAACACTGATTCATCAGCTGAGGGGGGACAGTAGTTGGTAATCAGCAGGAGGTTTCTTTGCCCATGTTTGACCTGATGCCATGAGACTTCATGGGGCCTGGAGTCGATGTTGAGGACTCCCAGGGCAACTCTCTCCCAACTGTATACCACTGAGCCACCACCTCTGGTGGGACAGGATGTACTCGGGGATGGTGAAGGTGGTGTCTGAGCCATTGTCTGTCAGGTATGATTTGGTGAGTATGACTATGTTAGGCTGCTGCTTGAATAATCTGTGGGACAGCTCACCCAAGTTTGGCACAAGCCCCCAGATGTTAGTAAGAAGGATTTTGCAGGGTCAACAGGGCTGAGTTTGCCACTGTCGTTTCCGGTGCCTAGGTCGATGCCGGGTGGTCCATCCAGTTTCATTTCTTATTGACTTTGTAGCAGTTAGTTACAACTGAGTGGCTTGCTGGGCCATTTAAGAGTCAGTCTGGAGTCACACGTTGGCCAGACCAGGTAAGGACAGCAGGTTTCCTTCTCCAAAGAACATTCATGACCAGATGGGTTTTTACAACAATTGACAATTGTTTCGTGGCCATCATTTTTAATTCCAGATTTTTATTAATTGAATTCAAATTCCACCTTCTGCCTTGATGGGATTCAAACCCATGTCCCCCAGAGCAATAGCCTGGGTCTCTGGGTTATTAGTCCAGTGACAATATCACTACGCCACCGCCAACCCTCCCCTCCACTCGGTCCATCATCTCCATGTCTGCTCTCTGTAATAGCAACTCTGCTAGTCCCACTCCCATAGCCCGGCAATTTTTTTCTCTTCAGATAATTATCCAATTCTCCTTTGAAAATCTTGACTGAAACTGCCTCCACCACACTCTCAGGCAGTGCATTCCAGATCCTAACCACTTGCCGCGTGAAAACGATTTTCCTCATATCGCCATTGCTTCTTTCACCAAATACCTTAAGTCGGTGTCCTTTGGTTCTCAACCCATCCGCCAATGGGAATAGTTGCTCCCTATCTATCCATCCGGATCCCTCATGATTTTGAAAATGTATGTCTAGAGAAACCAAGGTGTGAGAAAATGAGGAAAAATTGGAGAAAATAGCTCTAATTTTAAGAGCTTGCCCCCTTATCCTGGACTTCCTCACGAGAGGAAATATTTTCTCTCTATCTGCCCTGTTAAATGCTTTTAATTATCTTGAACACTTTCTTTGGATCGTCCCTTAATCTTCTATACTCAAAGGAACACAAGTCTTGTCTATGCAACCTGTCCTCATAATTTAACCCTTTCAGGCCCATTTTCATTCTGGTGAATCTGCACTGTACCGCTTTCAAGTCCAATACACGTTTTCCGAGATACAGTGCCCAGAACTGAATGCAATGCTTTAGATGGTGTCTGACAAGCTCTGTCCAGCTATAAAATAACCTTCCATACCCCTTTCTTTCAAGCGCCTTGAGATAAGGACCAACATTCCATTAGCCTTTTTAATTTTTTTTTGTACCTGTCCACTAGCTTTTAATGATTCCTGTACTTGGACCCCGAAATCTCTCTGCTCCACCACATATCTCAGCTTCTCATCATTTATAAAATACTCTGATTCCTGATTTTAGCCAATCTTTCTACAGATGCTGACAGATCCACTGCACCATTTTCTGTTATCAACCAATGCCAAGTTTCTGGCAGGATGATGAAACTGTGGCAGCAGCAACAGCAACATCATAAATGCAATGTTAAAGCTCTCTCTGAGGGACAAACATGTTTCTCACGTCATGGATCTCTTGTGGTAATGAAACAAATCACTTTCTTCGGCATCACTGAGCACTTTGAAGGCTGGGTGCTTTGGAGAGTTTGAAAACCCATAAGATGACAGAGAGGAAATGTAGAATGCAAATTGATGTTTGGGAGATGCATACGATTCAGGTATTATCTAAGACCCCTACTGCAACTCTGCAGCTGTTTAAAGCTTCATATATTCACCACATAACTGAACCAGTGTTGTTCCATGAGAAAATAAATCCCAGTGATAAAACACAAGTGATTGTGATTTGATGAGGCACTCGTCTGTTATTATAACATCCGCTTATCCCCAAATGAATTAGTTTATCACTATGGAGGTCTACATGAGGTGATGATACATCTGGTTGAAGTATGCCTTCCAAGTTAGCTCCAGAGTAAATCCAGAACTTTTTTTTATCTGTTCATGGGATGTGAGCATTGCTGGCCAGGCCTGCATTTATTGACAATCCCTAATTGCCCTTGAAAAGGTGGTGGTGAGCCGCCTTCTTGAACCACTGCAGTCCTCCTGGTGTAGGTATACCCACAGTGCTGTTAGGAAGGGAATTCCAGGTTTTTTACCCAGTGACAATGAAGGAACAGTGATATAGTTCCCTGTCAGGATGGTGCGAGGCTTGGAGGGAAACTGGCAGGTTGTTGTTTTTCCATGTGCCTGCTGCCCTTGTCCTTCTAGGTGCTTGATGTTGCGTGTTTGGAAGGTGCTGCCGGGTTGCAGCAATGCATCTTGTAGATGGTACACACTGCTGCCACTGTGTGAGTAAGTGTTTAAGGTGGTCGATGGGGTGCCGTCCAAGGAGGCCGCTTTGTCCTGGATGATGTCAAGCTTCTTGAGTTTTATTGGAACTGCACTATCCAGTCAAGTGGAGAGTTATTATTACTTTATACTGAGGTAGAAAGAAGATAGTGACAGACTTTAGGAAGACATAGGCTGGTGGAATGGGTGGACACCCATTCTAACAGCTGAAATTCAATGTAGAAAAGTGTGAGATGATATATTTAGGGCAGAAGAATGACGAGACAATAAATGTTAAATGGTACAATCTAATGCGGGTGCAAGAAAAGAGTGACCTAGGGGTATTTGTGTGCAAAACACAAAAGCCAGGAAGTTATGCTAAACCTGTATAAAACACTAGTTCAGTCCCAACTGGAGTATTGTGTCCAACTCTGAGTGTTGCACTTTAGGAAGAATATAAACACTTTAGGGAGGGTACAGAAGAGATTTACTAGAATGATTCCATGGATTAACAATTGCAATTGCAGACTGGAGAAGCAGAGTTAACGTTTCAGGTCAGTGACCCTTCTTCAGAAGCTGGGGTTGTTCATCTTATATCAGAGGAGTCTAAGAGGATATTTGAAGGAGGTGTTAAAATTCATGGAAGGTTGAGATAGAGTAAATAAAGAGAAACTGTTTCCAATGGCTGAAGGGACGATAACCAGAGGGCACTGATTTAAGTTGACTGGGAAAAGAACCAGAGGCAACATGATAAAAAACATTTTTATGCAACTAGTTTATGCAACTTTGGGGCGGCACAGTGGCACAGTGGTTAGCACCGCAGCCTCACAGCTCCAGGGACCCGGGTTCGATTCTGGGTACTGCCTGTGTGGAGTTTGCAAGTTCTCCCTGTGACTGCGTGGGTTTTCGCCGGGTGCTCTGGTTTCCTCCCACAGCCAAAGACTTGCAGGTGATAGATAAATTGGCCATTGTAAATTGCCCCTAGTGTAGGTAGGTGGTAGGGAATATGGGATTACTGTAGGGTTAGTATAAATGGGTGGTTGTTGGTTGGCACAGACTCGGTGGGCCAAAGGGCCTGTTTCAGTGCTGTATCGCTAATAAAAATAATAGTGGTTATGATCTGAAATGAACTGGCTGAAAGATCCAATAGTACCTTTCAAAAGCAAATTGGATAAATACTTAAAGGAGAAAAAAATTGCAAGGATATGGGGAAAGAGCCAATGAGTGGATCTAACAGAATTGCTCTTCAATAAAGAAGGTGCAGACTCAATGGGCCAAATATCTTCTATGCTGTTCTGTTCAATGACTCTATGATTCTTTAAGATCTACGAGCATTGGAAATCGGACAAAATAACAAACCAGGCAAGAAAATTTTAGAAATGCACCAGCATAAGACATAAAAAGAAAGGTACTTACATCTTGAGTGGAGACTGTCAGTTCTGGCCTGTTGTGCCTTAATGAGTACAACAACAAAAACAACTTGAATTTATATAGCACTAAAATAAAAGAAAAATACTGCAGATGCTAGAAATCTGAAATAAAAACAGAAAGTGCTGGAATTACTCAGCAAGTCTGGCAGCATCTGTGGAGAGAGAAACAAAGTTAACATTCCAGGTTGATGACCTTTCATCAGAACTGGCAAAAGTTAGACTTGCTTCGAGCAAGTGAAAGGGGAAGAGGGGAAGAAGAACAAAAGGGAAGGTGTGTGACAGGGTGGAGTGCAGGAAAGATTAAATGACAGAGATGTCATGGAATAAAAGGCAAAGGGAGCGGTAATAGATGTAGTACAAGACAAAGCGTTAATCCAGAGAGAGTGTTAATGGCAGAATAATGAACAGCTCTGTTCAAAAGCAAAAACATGAAGAATCAAGATGATTAAAAAAACTAAATAAATAAAATATTAAAAAATAAAAAAAGTAACAAAAATGTTTTTTTTTTAATGAAATGGTTTTTTTTTAAAGTGACAGTCTTGCTCTGAAATTGTTGAGCTCAATGTTGAGTCCAGAAGGCTGTAGAGTGCCTAATTGTATGATGAGGTGCTGTTCTTCGAGCTTGCGTTGAGCTTCCCTGGAACACTGCAGCCGGCCGAGGACAGAAACATGGGCATGAGAGCAGGGTGGTGACTTAAAATGGCAAGCAACCAGAAGCTCAGGGTCATGTTTGCGGACTGAGCGGACATGTTCCACAAAGTGGTCACCCAATCTGCATCTGGACTTTTGCGCGGCAAGTTGCTGAAAGTGCGAGCTGAGAACGATGAAGTGTGGCAAACAGGGCATCTGCGACCTCAGTGAAAAGGGCAACCAACAGGGTTATTCTTTAACCAATCAGATTGAAGGATTGTAAAATTAACAGTGCAAGGAAGTTAAATTAGAGTGGATGAATGAAACTTTATATAACTCTGGTTCAGCTCAACTGGAGTATTGTGTCCAATTCTGGGGACTGCACTTTAGGAAGGATGTGCAGGCTTTAGAGAGGATGCAGAAAAGATTTACGAGATTAGCTCCAGGGATGAGGGACTTCAGTTAGGTGGATACATTAGAGAAGCTAGGGACTGTTCTCCCTAGAGAAGAGAAGGTTGAGTAGAGATTTGATAGAAGTGTTCAAAATCCTGTGGGGTCTCGAGAGAGTAGATATAGAGAAGGGTTTCCACTGGTGGAAAGTTCGAGAAACAGAGGACACCGATTAAGGTTGTTGGCAAAAGAACCAACAGCGACATGAGGAAAAGCTTTTTTACGCAGTGCGTAGTTAGGATCTGGAATGTACAGCATGAGAGTGGGGTGAAGGCAGATACAATTGTGGCATTCAAAAGGGAACTGGATAATTATTGCCAACCAACCAATCAGCACTCTATTCTCATACAGTATAAATTTGTTGCTTCCATTACATTGGTATTCTTGTGATTGTCCTGATGAGCGCAAGATGAAAAGCATCGACAAAATGTCTCTATTTTCAGCAATACTCAAGTTCTGTACTACCAAGTGACTAAGTATTGTGTAATTAAAAGAGTACTTGGACTCAATTGGACAAAGTTTAACTTTCTGTGGTAAGTTTATCTTTTATCTAGTGTGCAAGTATACCAACTACATGCCATTCAATGATTTTCAATAGTGAGGCAGTCAGCGAGATGCCATTTTCGTGAAGCAAACGGTGGAGTGGTACAACTTGAACATCAATTTGGGATTTCCCCATTTAACTGCATATCTACCCCTCATCTGAAATTGCTGTAGCAATTATGTATAAATAACAGTCATTGCTATTAGCCTCACCATTATTTTACCACAATTTATTGGCTGTTATGTTGTTCCTCAGGTTATTTGGCAAAATGTTGCCTGGTAGTTCACTTTACTGGACGGCTTACCAGTTTAGTAGAACCAGGTTGCGAAGAGGCCTAATGGTAGTAACTTGTTTTGTTTTACAGCATCTGATTTCCAATCACAAGGCAGTATGCAGGTTAATTTTTGTTTCTTTTAGTGCAATTAAAAGGTCTTTATAAGCATCATATGATTGATGCCAAGACTGGCTAATTATAGACCATTCCAGTTTGTCGGCCCTCCACCCCTTGAAGCTTAAGTTGGTTGGTTGGCATCCTCTCATCTACAAAAGATGATGGACACACAGCAACTTAAATGGACCAGCCACATAAGTACTGTGATGACAAGAACAAGTCAGAGGCTGGGAATTAGGTAGCCGGTGACTCACCTTCTGATTCCCCAAAGCTGTTTCACCATCTACAAGGCTGAATTCAGGAATGTGATGGAATACTCTCTACTGGCTTGGATGAGTGCAGCTCCAACAACACTAAAGAAGCTTGACACAATCCAGGACAAAGCAGGACGCTTGATAGGCACCCCATACACCACCTTAAAACATTTACTCCCTCCTCCACTGGCGCACTGCAGCAACTTGCTTATTTGACAGCACCTTACAATCCTGTGATCTCTACCACCTAGAAAGACAAGGGCAACGGATGCATGGAACACCACCACCTGCAAGTTCCCCTCCAAGCCACACACCATCCTGACTTGGAACTATATCGCCGTTCCTTCACTGTCGCTGGGTCAAAATCCTGGAACTCGCTTCCGAACAGCACTGTTGGTACACCGACATTCCAAAGGACTGCAGCAGTTCAAGAAGGCAGCATCACCTTCCCAAGGGCTAATTAGGGATGTGCAATAAATGCTGGCCTCGACAGCAACACCTACATACTGTGAATGAATAAAAAAAAAAGGTTGAATAGCAGGTCCCAGTCTGATTATCCAGGCTAGAATATTGGGAGCTTAAGGGCAAACAGGAAAGGTCAGGAAGAAAGAGTTAGAGGATTCAGAGTATGGATTTAACAGCTTGTACAATGTAGTAAAGGAACTTGGATATGACAATGTACAACAGATTTTGATGAGTTGTGGAAAAAATAAAGTGCTGTTAAATGGCCAAGTAAGTATCTTTAACCTTTCCCTGTATTTTCCCAATTTTTGCCAACTGATGGAAACAACGATTTACTGTTAAACTTAACACTCCGAATGAAGGAAACGAGAGAATGGTCCAATGCGTATTCGTCAGACACCTTCTCATACGTTACGTGCCAGCCTCTCAACACCCATGGGTAATGTGTGAAATTTGCTTCATGCAAAGAGTGATATTTCTCAGTTTGATGCCTTTCTGCTTCATTTGGCTCCCTGTGGTTTCGATCAGATTAAAGCTTTCAGAGACTGATTGCAGTAATTACTGCACCCTGCTGCTGGAATCTATTATGCAAACAGATGCATGGGAAATGAACAAAGGGAAAAGGCAGTCTAGACTGCTAAGGATGAATATTTTACTGCCCCATGCTGCTTGAAAATGAGACACAAAAAAAAAACACCCTCACATGAGGTACAGCCGCAGTTAGTTGCGGGATGAGGTAGTTTTGCAGGGTGGCTGACAGGTTTGATTGCATGACGTTGAATTAAAATGTCAATAGATGGCGGAATTTTGGTTACCACAAAGAGAATAGGTGCTTCTGGGCATAATGGGTTTTAATTTCCTTGGCATTCCAATTACTTTCCACCCCAAAGGCGTTTTGGCAGAATGAACTCTTTCTATGCCAATGTTTCTGGAGGTTATGTCTTCCCATCAGCCTTTCCTTTTGTACTATTTTAACACACTCAGTAGCCACTACAAAGTAAGTGGGTTAACGACCGCAGTGAGACAGCAGAGATCAGGGGCTGAATATTACCAGCCCCCCCGGCGTCTGGGGTTGTGGTGGGGGGGTGGGCCCGGAAAACATCTCCAGCAGTGGCTCACCATGGGCCTCGACGCTGGGAAGGCGCTGCCTCATTTTACCAACGGCAGCGAGGCCTCGGGGCTGCCCCATGCCGCTAGGCAAAAAAAAGCATAATTTAAATGTGCTAATAAATTGTAATGATTGAATAATTACCCACCTTTCCACGACGGCCGTCCCACGCCGACATTCCGGCCTGTTGTCGGAGATCCGAGGCGGTACACTGGTGGCGAGGGGGGAGGAGCGAATTATTCAGGGTTGGGGGCAGCGGCAAAATCGAACGCGATTGGTTGAGGGGATGGTGGGAAGGGGTTGAAGGTTAAAGTAACAAAAGTTCGGGGTGGGGGGAAGGTCGTGATTGAAAATTTACATTTTTGTGGGGGAGAGGACAAATAATAAACAGATTATTCATGAGGTGGGGGTGGGAGAGGGGTTTGGAAGTGTGAATAAAATTTTATTTTAATATTTTGGAAAACCTACCACATTAATATTGAAATGCAGCAGAAGGGCCTGAAGCCCTTTAAATATCTGTGTGGTGGCATTGGACGCTGTTGCCGTGAACAGAGTGGTCGCCCCCTGATGACATCATCGGGGGTGGGCAGTCCACCTCCTCCATGTTAATGAGTCACCACACGTAATATTGTGGCATCTCTGGAATTATGCACTGTTTAAGTGTAGCATCACTATAATTGAGATTTTTATTACATGATCTTAGAATCTTAGAGCATCAGAAGGAAGCTATTCAACCCATCGCGTCTGTGTCAACAATTTTAAAGACCTGTCCAATTAGTCCCACTTTCCTGTGCTTTCCACATAACCCTGCAGTTTTCTTCCCTTCAAGTATTTATCCAATTCCCTTTTGGAAGTTACTGTTCAATCACTGTTCAATGTGTTCCCCCACCCTTTCAGGCAGTGTGTTCCAGATTGCAGGGCTGGATTTTACCAGCCCCTCGACGCTGTGGGTCATGGCGGGGAGGCCCGTAAAATATTAGCGGGAGCGGCCCGCCACAACCCATGATGCCGAGAAGGCCCCGCCGTTGGAGTTCCGAGGTGAGGCACTGGTGGGGAGCGGGGTGGGGGGGGGAGGAAAATAATTATCAGGGCGGGAGGGGTGGGGGAGCGGGGAAACCACTTTTTATTGGCTGTGGGGATGATGGGAAGGGGTTGAAGGGCAAATGTCACGAGGTTGGGGGTGAAAGTTTGAAATGGCAATGGAGTTGAAAGAGCCTCCAGCTTTCAATAAAATGTTATTAACAAATGTGCACAAATTCCCCTTTAAATATTACAATTTCATCTAAGGGCTTGAAGCCCTTTAAAAATGGCGCTGGTGCCTACATGGTGGTGCTGGACTTCGTTGCCAAGGATGCAGCGGCCGCCCCCTCTACGTCATCGGGGGTGGCTGCTCCACACCCTCCATTTAAACGAGCCCCCGCGCAGAATATCACAGGGGCTTTGAGTCATTGGGAAGCCGCCAACTTCAAAGCGTTATGCTGTGGAGCTCGGCATGCTGATAAAATTCAACCCATAATGATTCACTGTGTTAAAAAATTCTACTCATTTCCCCTCCTAGCTCTTTTGACAATTCGATACCCTCTGGTCACTCATACCCCTTCCAGTGGAAACATTCTCTTCTTATTCAGTCTATCAAAATCCCTCCAAATTTTAAACACTTTTAACTCTCCCCTTAATCTTCTCTGCTTTAAGGAGAACAATCCCAATTTAGTATCATAGATGATACAACACAAAAGGAGGCCATTCAGCCCATTATTCCTATGCCAGCTCTTTGAAAGAGTGATCTGATTGGTACCACTCCCCTGCACTTCCCTATAGCCTTAAAACTAGTTCCACTTCAAGTATTTATTCTATTGCCTTTTGAAAGTTATTACTGAATCTATTTCCACTGCCCTTCCAACAGTGCGTTCCAGATCTGTATTGAAACTCTTCATGATTTTGAACACCTCTATTAAAATCTCTCCTTAACCTTCTCTACTCTAAGGAGAACAACCGCAGATTCTCCAGTCTCTCCACGTAACTGAAGTCCCTGATCCCTGGTACCATTCTCGTAAATCCTCTCGGCACCATCTCCGATGCCGTGGCGTCCTTCTGAAAGTGTAGTGCCCAAAACTGGCCACAATACTCCAGCAGACACCTAACCAGCGTCTGCTAAAAGTTTAACATAACTTCTAAGCTGAACCTGACCTTGGTGTGGCCAACTTCAAGTTGGTCTAAATATAAGCAGTGTTTAACATTAAAAATTACAATGGGGAACTCTGATAGTCATTTTGTCTTTCAGTATGAGTTTAATTAGCTCTTACCATCCTGTTAGCAACCATTATCACTGAGCAATAAGGTGTTTGGAGCTGGTAATGTTATTGTACAAAAGAATGAGTTAGTGCGACAATTAAGTCTGCTCAAACATTAACACAAATAACAAATTCCTAGCCAATGACTTGAACAAATATGTGAACAGCTAATGGCAAAATAAAAATGACGTGTAATTAGAGTTGCCAATTCTGGTTGGATGTATTTCTGGAGTTTTCAGCATCTGACCTCCCACCTTTAAAAGCTTCATTCAGTTAAACAGCCTTTCTCCCTATCTCCAATATGCTTTTAACTAATAAACAAAACTGTTTGAAGAAAATGAAGATAAAACATAATTTCTTTTGAATGCATGTGTAATCAGTCTCCTGAGTTGCTCGCAGCAGTGTCCAGGAAAATTGATCTTTAATTCCCTTATTAACTCCAGGTCAATGCTAGAGAATTGGTAATTTTATTTTCAATGATGCACTTCAAATGCTTTTTTTGTTGGTGTGTCTGCAGAGTCGATGTCATTCCACGAACTAGGCCCTGTGTTTTAACCTAGGCTGCAAGTCTTTCTTTATTTGCCCAGGCACCCTGTTGCAGTAGCAGCCCGCTGGACCAGAAGGTCATGCACTGACAGTAGGCTTTCAAAGCCACTGCCTGCCCTTGCCTTTCTCGCAGAGAAAGGAAAGGGCTGCAGCCTCTCATTCTGGTTTTCCTTGCCACCATCACTGCCTGCTCTTGCTGGGGGCATTACCATGTCAATACCACTTTACCTCACTCTTTAACCCAAACGGACTGTCAATATTGGGCATGGGGATCAAGATGTGGGATTGGCCCATGCCTGTTCCCATTGAGGCAGGCAGTACGCAAACTTCATGCTGCCTGCTTATATACATGATTGCAGAGTGTCGTTCAGCACAAAACACTGGGTGCACACTCAGCTGAAAGTCCTGGGGCATGCATGGCAAGCACAATGCACAGCTAGACCACACCTCTTAAAGGCAGCCTGCCCCTCTTAAAGTGGAGCTGCACTCATGCCACAAGAGTTGATTGAAGAGCTGGTGTTCAGGAGTGGATGCAGAACATGACAGAATTCCTCAAAAAGATTCTCTTCCATTGAGGCATCAATAACAACCACTTGCATTTATAGAAGAAGAAAGAAAGGAGAAAGGCTTGCATTTATATAGCTACTTTCAAAACATGAAGATGCCCCAAAGCAATTTACAGCCAATCCAATAATTTTGAAATGTAGTCACCATTGTAATGTAGAAAACTTGGCAGTCAATTCACAAACAGGAATGTGATCATGATTAGAAAATCTATTTTTGTGATATTGGTTGAGGGATAAATATTGGCCAGGATACTGGGGCTAACTCCCTGTTTTTCTTCAAAATAGTGCCATGGGATCTTTTATAAAGCACCTTTAATGTAGTGAAACATCCCAAGTTGTTTCATAGGAACATTTTCAGAGATATTATGACCAAGGCGGGAGGAGTTCACTGATTATTGTAGTCCCACTTCTCTACAGGCCACAACATATATTTAAATTTTCCTACTTACTGATACAGTCAATCATATATTCTATTTGTCCCCAGAATAAAACACACCAACTAGGATTCTTCAATAAACAACAAAATTATCAGTTTATTGTAAACCAAGTCTTAACCAATAATTAAGTAAACCATACCCACAAATGGAAATATTAGCACTATCTTAGCCCCTCTCACACACACACACACACGCACATTCATACACACCGGTTAACCGGGAAAATGAAAGGGATTTTTGTTTACAGCTGTTACAAAGAAAACAGAAGGAAAAAGAACACAAGCTGAAAAGAAGATATGGAAAGGTGTTCTTTGTTTTGGTTTGGCATCCCAAATGTGTATAGGTGGCTGTTCTTCAAGGCAATGTTGAAGATCAGTTTGGGTAGGCTTTCCAAGAGATGCAGCTACAGAGGCTCCAACTATGTCTTACAGCAGGAATGCAGAAACAAGGTTTGAGTTCCCAAACATTTGATGCAAGGTTCCTTCCAACGTGCAGGGTTTCTTCAAATACAAGAGGAAATAGGAAACTGCCACACTGTGCACCGGGTTTGTTTTCAAGAGAGAGAGAAAAGAGTTGTTCTTGTGGCAAGTAAAAATCATCTGTCTGTTTTAGCAATTCAAACTGAAACTAAAACTTTCCAGAAGGCGGGCCTCCTGACAACCATAAATCTTGGTTTGTCACTTCTTTGTAAACTTTGTAAACACTTTGTGAACATCTTCCCAAGTCAGAACAACCCCTGCTGGGTGACCATCCACAGACAGGTGCCTTCCAGTAAGATTTGTTTACTAGCTAAATCCAGGAGCCTTCTTGTAACATTAAAAAAACCCACAAAGTTCAGCAATCTCTTTAAAATTCCAGATGAATCAGTGTCCATAATTCAAATATAAGACCTTAACATATTTACAGAAGAAATAGAAACATTCTCTTAACAGAGAATATTTGACACTGAGCCACGGCCATGTAAGCAGGTAAGATGACCAAAAGCTTAGTCAAAGATGTTGATTTTAAGGAACCTCAAAGGAGAAGAGTGTGGTAGAGAGGCAAAAAGGAGGGAATTCCAGAGCTTAGAGCCTAAGCAGCTGAAGGCATGGCCACCAATGGGGCAAGAGAAATTGGGAATATGCAAGAGTTTTTGAATGTTGCTGCTAAAAGGGACCTCGAGGAAAGATAAAAGAAACGGGAGTTAGGGATGGCATTGAGAAGCAAGATAGTGATGGATGACAGTCTTAAGAATGCAACTCGATAAAGGGATGCAATAAAAAGTCAGTGACCCTATTCACAGAAGCCCTTTGACCCAGGCATTAGATACCCAACTTGTATATTCCTAGCTTTTGTTCCAGGCAGGTACTTGCATGACTAAGGGCACCCTAACAAATATGTTGTGTGGCAGACTTTCTTCATGGACTGATCGTGAGGATGCTCCATGCCCTTGGACTCTTGGCATTGGTTCCTTGCCTGAGAAAGGTACCATCAAGTTTCTAGGCGAGTGTGTTGGGAGCCAAGTCACCATGAGGAATATTTTACACACACGCACGCACGCACGCACAGAGGAGGCGGTGGCGCAGTGGTATTATCACTAGACAAGTAACCCAGAGACCCAGGATATTGATCTGGGACATGGGTTCGAATCCCACCACGGCAGAAGGTGAAATTTGAATTTAATTAATAAATCTGGAATTAAAAGCTAGTCTAATGCTGGCCAAAAAACCATTGTCGATTGTTGTAAAAATCCACTAATGCCCTTTAGGGAAGGAAATCTGCTGTCTTTACCTGGTCTGGCCTACATGTGACAGCAGACCCACAGCAATGTGGTTAACTCTTACATGCCCTCTGAAATGGCCTAGCAAGCCACTTAGTTGTACCTAACCACTACGAAGTCAATAAACAGGAATGAAACCGGACGGACCACCCGGCATCGACCTAGGCACCGGAAACGACAACGGCAAACCCAACCCTGTCGACCCTGCAAAGTCCTCCTTCCTAACATTTGGGAACTTGTGTCAAAGTTGGGAGAGGTGTCCCACAGATTAGTCAAGCAACAGCCTGACAAAGTCATACTCACAGAATCATACCTTACAGACAATATCCCAGACACTACAATCACTATCCGAGAGTATGCCCTGTCCCACCAGCAGGAGATGGTGGGACAGTGGTCTACAGTAGGGAGGGAGTTGCCCTGGAAGTCCTCAACATCGACTCCAGACGCCATGAAGTCTCATGGCATCAGGTCAAACATGGGCAAGGTAACCTCCTACTGATTACCACCTACCGCCCTCCCTCAGCTGATGAGTCAGTACTCCTCCATGTTGAACACCACTTGGAGAAAGCACTGAGGGTGACAAGGGCACAAAATATACTCTGGGTGGGGGACTTCAATGTCCATCACCAAGAGTGGCTCGGTAGCACCACTACTGACCGAGCTGGCTGAGTACTAAAGGACATAGCTGCTAGACTGGGTCTGCAGCAGGTGGTGGGGGAACCAACACGAGGGAAAAACATACTTGACCTCGTCCTCACCAATCGGCCTGCCGCAGATGCTTCTGTCCATGACTGTATTGGTAAGAGTGACCACCGCACAGTCCTTGTCGAGATGAAGTGCCACCTTCACATTGAGGATACCGTCCATCGTGTTGTGTGGCACTATCACCATGATAAATGGGATAGATTTTGAACAGATCTAGCAATGCAAAACTGGGCATCCATGAGGCACTGTGGGCCATCAGCAGCAGCAGAATTGTACTCAAGCACAATCTGTAACCTCATGGCCCGGCATATCCCCCACTCTACCATTACCAACAAGTCAGTAGACCAACCCTGGTTCAATGAAGAGTGCAGGAGGGCATGCCAGGAGCAGCACCAGGCATACCTCAAAATGAGGTGTCAACCTGGTGAAGCTACAACACAGGACAACTTGCATGCTAAACTGCATAAGCAGCATGCAATAGACAGAGCTAAGCGATCCCATAACCAACGGATCAGATCTAAGCTCTGCAGTCCTGCCACACCCAGCTGTGAATGGTGATGGACAATTAAAGAACTAACTGGAGGAGGTGGCTCCACAAATATCCCCATCCTCAATGATGGGGGAGCCCAGCACATCAGTGCGAAAGATAAGGCTGAAGCAGTTGCAACAATCTTCAGCCAGAAGTGCCAAGTTGATGATCCATCTCGGCCTCCTCCTGAAGTCCCCAGCATTACAGATGCCAGACTTCAACCAATTCGATTCACTCCGCGTGATGTCAAGAAACGACTGAAGGCACTGGATACTGCAAAGGCTATGGGTCCTGACAATATTCCAGCAATAGTACTGAAGACCTGTCCTCCAGACCTTGCTGCACCCCGAGCCAAGCTGTTCC
Organism: Heterodontus francisci; assembly: GCF_036365525.1. Taxonomy (NCBI): domain Eukaryota; kingdom Metazoa; phylum Chordata; class Chondrichthyes; order Heterodontiformes; family Heterodontidae; genus Heterodontus; species Heterodontus francisci. The sequence continues at coordinate 14,599,968 of NC_090376.1, read as the reverse complement.
AGTATAGCTACAACACTGGCATCTACCGGCAATGTGGAAAATTGCCCAGGTATGTCCTGTACACAAAAAGCAGGACAAGTACAACCCGGCCAATTACCGCCCCATCAGTCCACTCTCAATCATCAGCAAAGTGATGGAAGGTATCATCGACAATGCCATCAAGCAGCACATGCTTAGCAATAACCTGCTCAGTGATACCCAGTTTGGGTCCGCCAGGGCCACTCAGCACCTGACCTCATTACAGCCTTGGTTCAAACGTGGACAAAAGAGCTGAACTCAAGAGGTGAGGGGTGAGAGAGACTGCCCTTGACATCAAGGCAGCATTTGACCGAGTATGGCATCAAGGAGCCCTAGCAAAACTGAAGCCAATGGGAATCAGGGGGAAAACTCTTTGCTGGTTAGAGTCATACCTAGCGCAAAGGAAGATGGCTGTGGTTGCTGGAGGTCAATCATCTGAGCTCCAGGAGATCACTGCAGGAGTTCCTCAGGGTAGTGTCCTAGGCCCAACCATCTTCAGCTGCTTCATCAATGACCTTCCTTCAATCATAAGGTCAGAAGTGGGGATGTTCGCTGATGATTGCACAATGTTCAGCACCATTCGTGACTCTTCAAATACTGAAGCAGTCTGTGTAGAAATGCAGCAAGACCTGGACAATATCCAGGCTTGGGCTGATAAGTGGCAAGTAACATTCATGCCACACAAGTGCCAGGTAATGACCATCTCCAACAAGAGGGAATCTAACCATCTTCCCTTGACATTCAATGGCATTACCATCACTGAATCCCCCACTGTCTACATCCTAGGGGCTACCATTGACCAGAAACTGAACTGGGGTAGCCATATAAATACCGTGGCTACAAGAGCAGGTCAGACGCTAGGAATCCTGAGGCGAATAACTCACCTCCTGACGCCCCAAAGCCTGTCCACCATCTACAAGGCACAAATCAGGAGTGTGATGGAATACTCTCCACTTGCCTGGATGGGTGCAGCTCCAACAACACTCAAGAAGCTCGACACCATCCAGGACAAAGCAGCCTGCTTGATTGGCATACCATCCATAAACAATCACTCCCTCAACCACCGACGCACAGTGGCAGCAGTGTGTACCATCTACTAGATGCACTGCAGCAACGCACCAAGGCTCCTCAGACAGCACCTTCCAAACCTGCGACCTCTACCAACTAGAAGGACAAGAGCAGCAGATGCATGGGAACACCACCACCTGCAAGTTCCCTTCCAAGTCACACACCATCCTGACTTGGAACTATATCGCTGTTCCTTCACTGTCGCTGGGTCAAAATCCTGGAACTCCATTCCTAACAGCACAGGGGGTGTACCTAACTCCCATAGACTGCAGCGGTTCAAGAAGGCAGCTCACCACCACCTTCTCAAGGGCAATTAGGGATGGGCAATAAATGCCAGCTTGGCCAGTGATGCCCACATCCCAGGAATGAATAAAAGCAAACACATACACACATACTTTTCAGTAGCAGTTACTAGATTGCATTTGGGCTCAGGAATCCTGGCTGATTTTCTCTTTCCCTGGTGCTTGTGCGTTGAGGTTAATTTTAGCCACATAGCCTGATGTTTTGATGTTAACTGGGCACAGACCACTGACAGAACTTGACATCTTTTGGTGTGTTAAGCTCAAATCTACACTGTCTGCCGCTTTTACTTACCAGGCCATCTGGAAATCAGAAATGCAATACTCCAAGAAGAGACATAAATGTTTAAACATCAGGAAGGTTAACAGATGCACAAACAAATAAAATAAAGTTGATGCAAGTCGACAAATAATATTTATGGTGTTTAATTATACTTAAGATTATATTTCACCCAGTCGAAGGCTAATGCAGAATAAAGCTATTTATTGTAGTTCTGTGACGTGTTTGCACATTAAAAATATCTCACTGACCGATGAGCTTAATAACATTCCAACTCCCTAAAGTTACTGCACTATTGTTAAGATGTTAACTTGAGTCCCCAAAACCATGAGTTGACAAAGTGAGTGTGACTCTGAGTTTGTCGCAGTTGATATATTGATTCATGGCTGTAGGAAAGCGTTCAAGACACGATGAATAAGTTAGTACTTGGTCACTTAAAATACAAATAAGAGGAAGATACAACACATCTTGATAGATAAGCCAATGTACAGTTCATTAAAGTGCGATCTACTGGGATATAAACTGGCAACGGAGGCACATATGAAGGAGGCATTCAAATAGGACTTAGATTTGCACAGAGAGGCCAAATATTCAACAGCATTGTGCTCAGTTTATGGGCCTTAAACGAATGCAGTCACAACCAATTGAGCAGTGCCTGTGCCCAATTTAACCCAATATTCGGACTGCTGCTAAACTGGTCAGAGCATCTTTTGGGCAGCTGAGAAGTGCAGGCCTTATTTCAATATGGTTTTGGCACTCACTTCCAATCTAAATTGCTAATTTGCTTAGATTAGTTTGAGAAGCACATGCTCCAACTAGTATTTCCCTGAGGTCCTTAAAGGGACCCCTGGAGGCCCACTCGAAGAAATAAAAAGGCTCCGAAGCCTTGAGAAGATTTGGGGGAAAAATTGGATATGGGATTACCTGTTCCTGTTGAGGAGGCAAACCTCATGCTGTCTGCTCATCTACATAATTTTAAAGTGTCGTCCAGTACAAAACAGGTTGCTGACTGGTTGCATGCACAGGAGAAGGCCCCGGTGCATGCATGGCTAGCACAATGCACAAGCCTTTGGAGCTCTCTTATTGACCTTGTCCTCACCAATCTGCCTGCCGCAGATGAATCTATCCATGACAGTATTGGTAGGAGTGACCACCGCGCAGTCCTTGTGGAGACGAAGTCCGGCCTTCACATTCAGTATACCCTCCATCGTTTTGTGTGGCACTACCACCGTACTAAATGGGATAGATTTCGAACAGATCTAGCAATGCAAAACTGGGCATCCATGAGGCGCTGTGGGCCATCAGAAGCAGCAGAATTGTACTCAGCCACAATCTGTAACCTCATGGCCCGGCATATCCCCCACTCTACCATTACCATCAAGCCAGGACACCAACCCTGGTTCAATGAAGAGAGCAGGAGGGCATGCCAGGAACAGCACCAGGCATACCTCAAAATGAGGTGTCAACCTGATGAATCTACAACACAGGACTATCTGCGTGCCAAACTGCAGAAGCAACATGCGATAGACAGAGCTAAGCGATCCCATAACCAACGGATCAGATCTAAGCTCTGCAGTCCTGCCACATTCAACCACGAATGGTGGTGGACAATTAAAGAACTAACTGGAGGAGGTGGCCCCACAAATATCCCCATTCTCAATGATGGTGGAGCCCAGCACATCAGTGTGAAAGATAAGGCAGAAGCAGTTGCAACAATCTTCAGCCAGAAGTGCCAAGTTGATGATCCATCTCAGCCCCCTCCTGAAGTCCCCAGCATCACAGACGCCAGACTTCAACCAATTCGATTCACTCCGCGTGATATCAAGAAACGACTGAAGGCACTGGAAACTGCAAAGGCTATGGGCCCTGACAATATTCCAGCAATAGTACTGAAGATCTGTGCTCCAGAACTTTCCGCACCCCTAGCCAAGCTGTTCTAGTACAGTTACAACACTGGCATCTACCCAACAATGTGGAAAATTGCCCAGGTATGTCCTGTACACAAAAAGCAGGACAAATCCAACCTGGCCAATTACCGCCCCATCAGCCTACTCTCAATCATCAGTAATGTGATCGAAGGTGTCATCAACACTGCTATCAAGTGGCACTTGCTTAGCAGTATCCTGCTCAGTGACACTCAGTTTGGGTTCCGCCAGGGCCACTCAGCACCTGACCTCATTACAGCCTTGGTTCAAACGTGGACAAAAGAGCTGAACTCAAGAGGTGAGGTGAGAGTGACTGCCCTTGACATCAAGGCAGCATTTGACCGAGTATGGCATCAAGGAGCCCTAGCAAAACTAAGGTCAATGGGAATCAGTGGAAAAACCCTCCGCTGGTTGGAGTCATACCTAGCGCAAAGGAAGATGATTGTGGGTGTTGGAGGTCAATCATCTGAGCTCCAGGAGATCACTGCAGGAGTTCCTCAGGGTAGTGTCCTAGGCCCAACCATCTTCAGCTGCTTCATCAATGACCTTCCTTCAATCATAAGGTCAGAAGTGGGGATGTTCGCTGATGATTGCACAATGTTCAGCACCATTCGTGACTCCGCAGATACTGAAACAATTGTGTAGAAATGCAGCAAGACCTGGACAATATCCAGGCTTGGGCTGATAAGTGGCAAGTAACATTCATGCTACGCAAGTGCCAAGCAATGACCATCTCCAACAAGAGGGAATCTTACCATCTCCCCTTGACATTCAATGGCATTACCATCACTGAATCCCCCACTATCAACATCCTCGGGGCTACCATTGACCAGAAACTGAACTGGAGTAGCCATATAAATACCGTGGCTACAAGAGCAGGTCAGAGGCTAGGAATCGTGAGGCGAGTAACTCACCTCCTGACTCCCCAAAGCCTGTCCACCATCTACAAGGCACAAGTCAGGAGTTTGATGGAATACTCTCCACTTGCCTGGATGGGTGCGGCTCCAACAACACTCAAGAAGCTCGACACCATCCAGGACAAAGCAGCCCGCTTGATTGGCACCCCATCTACAAACATTCACTCCCTCCTCCACCACCGACGCATAATGGCAGCAGTGTGTACCATCTACAAAATGCACTGCAGCAATGCACCAAGGCTCCTTAGACAGCACCTTCCAAACCCGCGACCTCTACCAACTAGAAGGACAAGGGCAGCAAATGCATGGCAACACCACCACCTGCAAGTTCCCGTCCAAGTCACACACCAACCTGACTTGGAACTTTTTCGTCGTCCCTTCACTGTCGCTGGGTCAAAATCCTGGAACTCCCTTCCTAACAGCACAGGGGGTGTACCCACCCCACATGGACTGCAGCGGTTCAAGAAGGCAGCTCACCACCACCTTCTCAAGGGCAATTAGGGATGGGCAATAAATGCTGGCCTGGCCTGGCCAGCAACGCCCACATCCCATGAATGAATTAAAAAAAGGCAGTGGAAGTAGTCTTTGAATATTTTGAAGGCAGAGGTACGTAAATTCTTGATAAGCAAGGGGTGAAAGGTTAATGGGGATAACAGGAATGTGGAGTTAAGGTTTCAATTGCATTATCCATGATTTTGTTGAGTGGCAGAGCAGGCTCAAGAGGCTGAGTGGCCTACTCCTGCTCCTAATTTATATGTTTGCATGTTCACAGAAAATCAAATGGAGCAACAGGTGTGAACAAGGGCTCGCAGGTTTTTGGCTGCCTTGCCGGAGAGCTTAGTGATGGTGGTGGAAAGCAGGAGAGATGCCATGCTTCTACCGGGGGCAAGGAGGCACTCAGGGAACACCCCGAGAATGGAATGGGAGCAGGTGGCCAGTGAGGTCAATTTCCAGAGGCTGGCCATGAGGACCTGGCTACAGTGCAGGAAAAAGTTCAATGACCTCACACGGGTGGTCAAGGTCAGTGAATGCATCTTCAAATGACAGCTCCTACCAACCTCTCAGGCTGCTCAAAGCACCACAGCTGCATCACCTACCCTTCGGTAATCAGGACTCATACCTAACATTCAGATACTCCACATTATCCTCACATACTTATCAATGCTGCCTGCCTCATGCCACCTTCCACATATCTCCACCAATTCAGTTATGGCAGGTACATCATCCTAACACAGTGCAACACCCTCACTGACATTCTTCCCTCTCTCTTGCAGGACAAGGTTGCCAATAAACATAGGGAGCAGCAGAAAACCAGCAGGGAACATGCAGGCCTGCATCGCCTGGAGGAGACCATAACTCCTCATCTGAGCCAACCGTGAGTGAGGCCATTGTAATCGGCATTGCCAAGAACATTCGTGATGATGGTATGTTCTGTCTTATGCACTTTCTCAAATCCCTCTTCACCCTTATCCTGCTATCTGGGATGATGTGCAAGCTGCAGTTGGTGTGACCATGGACCTCCTGCTTTCCATTCCACCACACTTCCCTCACCCCAACCCTCCCCTTCTGCATTTCTGCTTACAGATACCCAAGATTTGCTGCCTGGCTAGACATTGTAACCTCAGATGGGCGAGAGTTGCTCCAGACCTCTATGAAGAAACACCATCACTTGATCATGACACAGCCACCAGCCCAGATACAGGCATGTGTGTACCTGAGAGGTTAGTACAGAGTAGGGATCTGCATGTGGTGAGTTACTGGGCAGGAGTGGGCAACAGCCAGGCCAGGGAGAAAGAATAGTTTGTGTGCCAGCACATCGGAGGATGAGGTCGCAGATGGGTTCTGCTGCAGAGGGCTCAGGTAAGGACTTCAATGGAATGGCATACAGGTAAAGGATGATGGTCATGCACACAGAGATGCTTGGTGCATTGGCAGGCCTGTCAAGGAGCATGGTGGAGTCCAACTTCAATGGTCCAGCACAGGTTTTTCTACAGATTTTGGAGTTCATTTTTTCAACCATGGAACTGGTGGCCAGCTCTATGACAGTACTTGTAGACCCATGTAGTACTTGTACGGGTGGTAGAGGCAGGAACTCTCACAACATTTAAGAAGTATTTAGATGAGCACTTGAAATGCCATAGCATTCAAGGCTACGGGCCAAGTGCTGGAAAATGGGATTAGAATAGATAGGTGCTTGATGGCCGGCACAGACACGATGGGCCGAAGGGCCTGTTTCTGTGCTGTATAACTCTATGACCCCACCCTGATGCAATGTCTTGCGGCTGATGTCTCAGCTTCCATTGCAGAAAAGACGCCCAATATCTCAGTGCTGCAGTGGAAGCTTAGACTAAGGTCATGAGATCTCTGCTTGTGGCCATGCAGACTCAGACTGCTGCCATCATGGCCACACGTACCAGTGCTCAAGGCTTGCAGAGTCTCACAGCAGTCCAGCAAACTGTGCTCCAACAGATGTCTAGAATTTCCGAAGCACTGCCCTAGGGGAGAGGCTTTGTGGTTTTCAAACCTGTGATCCACTCTTTTTGCATTGTTGGGGTTGCATTAGTAGCATCGTTGGCTCGAGAAATTCTACAGCAATTCTTAGACTCTGGTAAAGGTTGACTAACTATTTTTTATTATTTACAGTTACTACATACACTCCCATAAGCCACCTAAGCTGGCATCTTTCAAAGATACAACTTTCAGGATGACAGTACTCATGCTTCCATTACTGCCAGTTTGCCGGGGCCCTTGCTGTTGACTTTCGGCATCGGAATTCCCGATGACTTTCCACCCGTGCCAAGGTGGTACAGTCCGAAATCGGGCCCAAAGCTGTTCAAGGTTCTCCTGCAAGGCCATCACAGTCTCCCCCAGTGAAAGTCGGCAGCCTTTCACCAGCCATGCTACAGCCACTGTGAAGGAACAGTCGACCAGACAAAGGCAATCTCAAGACAGGCACTAAGGGAATGCAGAAGGGTGTATGTGTTATTGGAAGTATTATTGAATAAAGTTGTTATCGGATGTGCTTTTTGTCACTGACTTTTATTTCAGGATTTTGGCCAAGAGATGGTTTGTAGCAGATAAATTTAAAAATGGAGAATTGTGGAGTAACTGTGGTGTGGGAGCGGGAACTCAGGCGAACCGGAATGTGAGTATCTATTCACGGACAGCCTATCTGAAATGAAAAGATGCCAGGTGTTTTCTTCCTTCCTCCTGTTCCTCCTCCTGAGGTGTCCTCAAAGGCCTGGTGGCAAGGGCCACCCCGTCATGATAGTGAGGTTGGGGAGACCACCTTGAACTTGGAGTCATGCTACAACGAGTACTGGGGGGCCCGCCCCAAGAGTGGTTCAGGCAGTGGGGCTGTTGCTTCAGGATGCCAATGCTCTGCTCCACAAGGTTCCTGGTGGCTGCATGACTCTTGTTAGAGACGTGCTCTTCCCAAGTGGTAGGGTGGTGGAGGGGACTCATGAGCCAAGTGCGGAATGGGTATCCCTTGTCACCCAGCAGCAGCCTCTGGTTCTTCGTGGTGGGCCAGTGATGACAGGTTTGGCTGACTGCCACGGAATAAATGCATATGACTGCTGCCAGGATAGCGGGCATTCACCGGCAGGATTTTCTGTGCATGGTCGCATACTAACTGCACACTCATGGAGCCCTTGCGGTTCCGGTACATCTCCTCATTAATATGTGGGGCATCAGAACCACGTGCATGCAGTCAATGGCACCTTGCACCGTTGGGAATCCTGCTAGCTTGGCAAAGCCATGGGCCCTCTCCTCCTGTTTCTCTCTGATAAGTGGGAAGACTATGAGGTCCCCTCTCTTTCGATACAGGGCATCTGTCACTTCCCTGATGCAGCAGTGGGTGGAGAATTGTGAAATCATGCTAATGTTGCCTGGAAGGGTCTACTGAGGGCCATGGTGATCTTGACAGTCACAGGCAATGCCATCCTCGCCCTGCTGTATGTCTGAAGGTTGGGATGCAGGAGGTGGCACAGTTCAGTCACTACCTCCTTGGTGAAACATTGCTCCTGCCTGACGTGAAGATAGGTGTTGTGGTTCCTAAAGACCCTTGGTGGATAGAGCCTTCTACTGAGAGCCCTCCTCCTCCTCCTCCCTCTGCACACAGACTCTCCTCTCTGCAGCCTGTACTCTATTTACAACTCATGCTGCAGCCCAAAAGGAACTGCAAATACCGTGAAGCAGGGCTTCGCGTGACACCTCATTGTCAAAATCCAGCATCACTCCCTTGTTATAGAGAGATACAGCACTGAAACAGGCCTTTCGGCCCACCGAGTCTGTACTGACCAACAACTACCCATTTATACTAATCCTACATTAATCCCATATTCCCACCTTCCCTTAATTCTCCTACCACCTTCCTACACTAGGGGCAATTTACCATGGCCAATTTACCTATCAACCTACAAGTCTTTGGCTGTGGGAGGAAACCGGAGCACCCGGCAGAAACCCATGCAGTTACAGTGAAAACTTGCAAACTCCACACAGCCAGTACCCAGAACTGAACCCGGGTCGGTAGAGCTGTGATGCTGCGGTGCTAACCCAAAAAGTAAATCCAAAAAGTTTGAAAAACTCCTCCAGTAACACTCAACACACTCCTTCCACTAAGTCTACACCAGCAAAAGAAAGTTAAAAGCACTTCACCTGAAGATTGGATGTTAGTCCTTTAAATAGCACATATTCAACTGGGAGTGATTAAGGGAGAATGTTAACAGGACCTGCTCGGTCCAGAATGAAAGACGTTGTGTCAAACCATGAGAGGTTGTTTGACGTCACAATCCACCCACTCTGCAGGCTTTTGGCGCATGCACTGCATGCCTGCGCTGGCGCCCTTGCAGTCAGAGAGCAGCGTGCGGGCTACGCCCGGAAGGGATCGTCTGAAATTCATGGATTTTCAGGCTTCCGAAGCGCTGGCTGCAGTGGAGCCATGGAGCCACATTTCGTGGCTTTTCTCTCTTCACGGGCTCAGAAGAAGTAGGAATGCTGGCTCAACAAAACAACTTTGGGCCATTGTCAGCCCATGGCCCATTCACCCTGAATGCTTCTCCCCCCCCCCACTCCCCCGCCCCCCAGACATGCCCCAAACTGTAAGCTGCGCAGGGCACCCAATTAATGTGTGACCCACAAAAGGGAAGGTTGAGGAGTGACTTATATAGATCTGTTTAATAATGAAAGGGTTTGATAGGGTAGACAGGTGTTTCTATTTGTGGGCAAGAACAGAACTAGGGAGGCATAAATGTAAGATTTTTTTATTTATTTAGAGACACAGCACTGAAACAGGCCCTTCAGCCCATCGAGTCAGTGCCGACCAACAACCACCCATTTATACTAACCCTACAGTAATCCCATATTCCCTACCACCTACCTACACTAGGGGCAATTTACAATGGCCAATTTACCTACCACCTGCAAGTCTTTGGCTGTGGGAGGAAACCGGAGCACCCGGCGAAAACCCACGCAGACACAGGGAGAACTTGCAAACTCCACACAGGCAGTACCCAAAATCGAACCCAGGTCCCTGGAGCTGTGAGGCTGCGGTGCTAACCACTGCGCCACTGTGCCGCCCAGTCACTAATAAATTCAATAGGAAATTGAGGAGAAACCTCTTTATCCAGAGAGTGTTTAGAGTATAGAATTCAAAGCCACAATGAGTAATTGAGGCAAATGGCATAGATACATTTAACAGGAAGCTAGATAAACACATGTAAGAGAAAGGAGTAGGAGGCCATGCTGACAGGATGAGATGAAGAGGAGTGGGAGGAGGCTCTTGTGGAGCATAAACACCAGCATTGACCAGTTAGGCTGAATTACTTATTTCTGTGCTGTCGGCTCTATGTAATTCTATGTAATGAGACCCAAGGACCAATTAAGGGCAATCCTTGGGCCTTCCCATTCTGGTGCACTGACAATACTGAAACTGTGCTGCCTGATCTTTGACCCCGGTGCGACCCAAAATTTAATCCATGTGCTAAATCTACATGAAGGAAATTTGACTGCAACTCCACCAATTAATAGACAAGATAATAAAACATAACAAGGCTGTAATAATAATGATAAATAATTAACACCAATTCTTCAGCTCCCACTAATTCTAAATTGTCTCTCTGTGTGTATTTGAAAGGTTCATATCCTTTGCCAATTAATTTTTTATTGGATGTTTTAGCACAAGAAGGAGATTTGCCACGAAGGCATAAAACCGACACTACAGATTATTATAAAAATTCCCGAATTCCATCGATTTCAACAGGAAGTTGAGGCAGTTTCTAACACGGGCTGCAGATCCTTCACTGAAGATTTACGTCAGGTTAGCAAGTTGGAAATCCATCCCTCACCCTTGGTCCAATTATCTAAGTGTATTATCAAATACAGTCTTCTTCGAGAAGGGGTGAAGGAGAGGAAGAAGTAAAAAGTGATAGGGAGAAAGTAAGAGAGAAAGGGAGATGCACAGGACAGGGCAGAGAGGGAGAGAGAGAAAGAGAGAAACACAGGACAGGCAGAGAGGGAGAGAAAGAGAGAGACACAGGACAGGCAGAGGGGGAGAGAGACACAGGACAGGACAGAGAGGGAGAGAGAGAAAGAGAGAGACACAGGACAGGGCAAAGAGGGAGAGAGAGACACAGGACAGGACAGAGAAGGAGAGAGAGAGAGGTACAGGACAGGGGGAGAGAGAGAGAGATAGAGAGAGACAGACAGGGTAGAGAGGGAGAGAGAGAAAGAGAGAGATACAGGACAGAACAGAGAGGGAGAGAGAGAAAGAGAGAGATACAGGACAGACTGAGAGGGAGAGAGACACAGGACAGGGCAGAGAGGGAGAGAGAGACACAGGACAGGACAGAGAAGGAGAGAGAGAAAGAGATACAGGACAGGACAGAGAGGGAGAGAGAGAGAGATACAGGACAGGGCAGAGAGGGAGAGAGAGAAAGAGAGAGATACAGGACAGACTGAGAGGGAGAGAGACACAGGACAGGCAGAGAGGGAGGGAGAGAAAGAGAAAGATACAGGGCAGAGAGGGAGAGAGAGAAAAAGAGAGAGATACAGGACAGACAGAAAGGGAGAGTGAGAAAGAAAACGACACAGGACAGGGCAGAGAGGGAGAGAGAGAAAGCGAGAGATACAGGAGAAGCAGAAAGGGAGAGAGAGAGATGTAAATGGAAAGTGTGAGGCAGACAGGAGCCGAGATCGACAAAGAGAATATAAATCAGAAAGTATTACCTCCATAAGACATCGAGAAGAGAGAAAGCAGATGCAGCGGAACAGAAGCAGTATGAAACAGAGGAGGAAGGTGGTGGAACAAAATAATAAATATAACAACAGCTTAGCAGCCCAGGTGGCCAAGTGATTGTCTAACGAGCAGGTGGTTGTTGCAGGTTTTGGCCCCTCAATGATTCTCATTTAAGTCTTTCCACTGCCACTGAGAGTCTGTTTCCCAATCACTTCTTAGCTGTCTGCTGGATGGACTGTGACATAATGGTGGGTTGCTCCATCTCACAGGAGCACAGGGGGAATGTTGAAGAGAGCGCATGGACTAATACTGTGCTGTTGCGGACATACTTCTTATTTGTTTCAATTGCTATTTCTTCCAATTTGACATTCATCATGGTGTTAAGGACACTTTAACACCGATTGACAGCAGCACATTTGAAAGAGTCTCCATACAGACGGGTTCATAAATTTGAAATCTGATCAAATGAAGGGGGCCTAATGTTTACGAGGAATTCAAATTGATATTTTCCCTCTGGCTTCTCTGAAACTGCAAGGTGAGCAAGAAACATATGAGGCTCATGGAAGTGTGGTGAATGAGCTGAGGCAGAGCCTGAGAGTGGCCACCTCCACCCTTCCTACAGTGCCCGAACATTCCTCTTGATAGGTCAACAGGCACCAACTGGAGATGGAGCTGGTCCAGGGAGATGCTTTATTATTATTATATTCATTCTGGGGATTTTGGCTGGCACTTATTGCCCGGCCTTAGTAGCCCCCATCACTTCTCTGCACACATCTTCCCCAATTCCCAGGGTTTCTGTTCTATTTTTAACTTGAGTCATGTGACAACCAGTAAATGTTGTTGTCAAACAAGTCCTTTCAGTGTCCTCTTGATGACCCTCCTGAAAAAAACTGGTCCAACATTTCTTCAGTTTTACTATGAATTCTCAAAAAAAATAGCGTTTTTAACAAAAACAGAAGCACTTTCGTAACACCCCTGAGAAAGTGGCAGTGAGCAACTGAGTGGTTGCTTGGCCACTTCAGACAGCAATTAAGAGCCAAACACATTATTGCAGGATTGAAGTCACATATAGGTCCAGACAGGGTAAGGTGGCAGATTTCCTTCCCTAAAGGGCATTAAGTGAAATGGTTGGGATTTTAGCGACAATACGGTAGTCTTGCGATCACTTTTACTGAGATGAGCTTTATTTTTCCAGTGTCACTGCCAGTACATTAAAGTTAGTAGAAGAATAAACATTGATTAAAATTACTGGGCTCAAAAATCTGTGGGCTGGCTATACCGACACTCTGGCATCATGCCCGATGTCTGTCACTGACCCCGGAAAACTTTCCAGGTGCAGCGAAGTTCTCTAAATTGACTGCAAATGGCAGGAGCCTATCCCAATAAGTCTGCATCCTGAATTACCACGCCACTGGGAGGTCCACATTTCCCCCCACTCCCATCCCCTGACCTCACCGCCTCTGGAAACAGTTAACAGGTGCCACCATCATCCTGGTTGGTAAAGTGCCTGCACTAAAAATTAAGCAAATATCAGCTGAGGCTCACTGGATAGCACTCCCGTCTGAGTCAGAAAATTGTGGGTTGAAGCACCGCTCCGGAGACTTAGGTGCACGACCAAGGCTGATGACCCAGTGCAGGACTGAGGGAGGTGCTGTTTTTCAGATGAAAACTTAAACTCATTCAGATGATGTATAAAATTCCATGGCCCTATTTTGAAAAAGAGCAGGGGAGTTCTCCCAGATGTCCTGGCCAAAAATGATCTCTCATCAATATTTAAAACAGATGATCTCATCATTTATTTCAATGCTATTTGTGGGAGCTTGCTGTGTACAAATTTGTTGTTGTGTTTCCCTACATTACAACTGCGACTGCACTTCAAAACTACTTCTTTGGCTATAAGATGCTTTAGAGCATGCTGAGATCTTGAAAGGTGTGTTTTTCTTTTCACTTGTTGCCATAAATAGTCCAAAATGTGAATAAAGGTCCAATAAAAAAAAGAAATATGTCTTTCCTTAGTATCCATAAAAATAACATCAAAGTCTTCAATCTGCACCATCCCTCACTCGCTTTAGATCTTTTTCATTTCTAGTTTTCTCCTTCCTCTGTTGAAGGTTGCGAATCATTTGGTTTGGGAAGAGTACATGTCAATGGGTGTGAACCACCCTCTGATAGCTCACTCGTGTGGTCATCCTTTCGCTGCCAAGTCCTAGACAATGAACAGCACCAGATCTAGCCTTGGCTCTTGGCCCTTGGCCTGACCTGAAGACCCCGTCTCGACAGCAACACTGGCTGGTCATCCAGATTGGGTGATTTTCACTCTTATCTCGCGATGATGTCAATTGTTGGAACCTAACTGCCACCTACAGCTAATACAACCAAACCAGCAGGAATACAGGTGGAGAATTTAAGTGCCCTGCTTGACGTAAATAGTTGGAAGAGGTCTGAAAAGGGTGTCAGGTCACTTATGGCCATCTTGTGTCAGGTCCTGAGAAGGGCAGCCACAACCACCGCCTGTTTCCCTACATTGCATAATATGAAAATCAGGGTCCTATAATGCACATCGATCACCCAATTGCAATAGATAGGTGGAAGGTGAACTGCTGGAGGTCTTTCAAAAACTAGCCAAAAGAAATTCTGAATGTTCGTTTCTTGTAGGAGACCCAGGGGGAGTGGAACAATGATAATTCAAACCATAAAAAAACATAAGAAATAGGATCGGGCATAGGCCAGACTGCCCCTCGAGCCCACTCCACCATTCAATAGGATCATGGATCTTTGACTTCAACTTCACTCTCCACGCACCCCCCACCCCCCCCCCCCCCCCACCCCCATCCCCATATTCCATTCTTTCCTTAGTACCCAGAAATCTATCAATCTCAGTCTTAAATATACTCGTCAGCTCGGCATCCACAGCCCTCTGGGGTAGAGAATTCCCAAGAGTGAAGAAATTTCTCCTCATTCTCAGTCCTAATAGCTGACCCCCTACCCTATAACCCCTAATTCTAGAATCTCTAGCCGGGGGAAACAGCCTTTCAGCATCAACCCTCTCAAGCCCTCTAAGAATTTTATACATTTCAATGAGATCACCTCTTATACTTCTAAACTCAAGAGAATGTTTTTTTTTATTTCCAAAATATACTTTATTCATAAAATCTGTAAAAAATACATGACAAAACACTTCCAAAAAGCACAAGGTCAAACAATACAAAGAGTGCAAAGGAGATCAATTTCCCTCAATATAGGAGTGAGTTGCCTCACAACCCTTCCATTTCATTTTACATGCCATGTACATTTTACAGGAAATAAATATTTTCTGGCTACAGTTCGAGGGGTTTTCCATGGATCCAGCCCCTCAGTTCACCTTGGTGGGGGGGGACCTTACACAGTGGTCTTTCCCTTTGCCGCAATTGCAATAGATAGGTGGAAGGTAAACTGCTGGAGGTCTTTCAAAAATTAGCCAAAAGAAATTTTGAATGTTCGTTTCTTGCAGGAGACCCAGGGGGAGTGGAACAATGATAATTCAAACCATAAAAAAACATAAGAAATAGGATCAGGCATAGGCCAGACTGCCCCTCGAGCCCACTCCACCATTCAATAGGATGAGCCTTTACCACAGCTGCCCCAAGCTTCAGTGCGTCCATCAGCACGTAGTCCTGGACCTTGGAATGTGCCAGTCCGCAACATTTGGTCGTGGACAACACTTTGCGCTGGAAGACCAGCAAGTTTCGGGCAGACGACAGGGCGTCTTTCACCGAATTGATAGTCCGCCAGCAGCAGCTGATGTTTATCTCGGTGTGCGTCCCTGGGAATAGCCCGTAGAGCACAAACTCCTGTGTTATAGAGATGCTTGGGATGAACCTCGACAAAAACCACTGCATCGCTTTCCACACCTGCTTGAGAATGTAGGCCCATTCTACTCAATCTCTCCTCTCAGGACAGCACTCTCATGCCAGGAATCAATCTAGTGAACCTTTGTTGTATCCTCTCTAAGGTGAATATATCTTTCCTTAGATAAGGAGACCAAAACTATACAAAGCACTTGAAGTGTGGTCTCAGCAAATCCAAGGAAAATAAGTTTGGCAAAGAGAGAATATGAGAATAGAATGGCAGTTAACATAAAAGGAATCCAAAATTTTTCAAAACGTATGTAAGTTGTAAGTGGGTGGTAAGAGGCAGGGTGGGTCCTATTAGTGATAAAGAGGGTGATGTATGCTTAAACGTGCAGAGCAAGGAAAGAATACTTAATGAGTACTTATCAGTGTTTACTAAGGAAGACGACATTGACAAAATATAAGTAGAAGCGGAGATGGTAGAGGTGATGGATGAGTGAACATTGATAGGCAGGATGTACTAGATAGGCTGGCTATGCTTAAAGTGGATAAGTCTTCTGGTCCAGATGGCTTGCACCCAGGTTGCTAAAGAAACTGGATAACAGAAGGGCTGGAGGATTGGAGAGTGGCAAATGTGACACCTTTATCCTCCACCTGCTGCACGATGACATGCAAGCTGTAATCTTTGCCAACGGATCTGCCACTGATCCAATCCGAGTGTAAACTGGGGTCAAGCAAGGCTGTGTCATCGCACCAACGCTCTTTTTCATCTTCTTCGCCGCAACACTCCACCTCATCTCCATGAAGCTCCCTGTCGGAGTAGATCTACTCTACAGGATGAGCAGGAAACTATTTAACCTACGTTGCCTCCAGTCCAGAACCAAGGCCACTCCAACCTCTGTCATCGAGCTGCAGTACGCTGATGACGCTTGCATATGCGCATGCTCAGAGACCGAGATTCAAACCCTCGTTGATGCATTCACGGAGGCGTATGAAAGAATGGGCCTTAAGCTAAGCATCCGGAAAACAAAGGTCCTCTACCAGCCTGCTCCCACAGCACATCACTGTCCCCCGACTATCAAGATCCATAGCGAACCACTGGACAATGTGGATCACTTCTCATACCTTGGGAGCCTCCTCTCAGCAAGGCGCAGACATCAACGATGAAACTCAGCATCACCTCCAGTGTCCCAGCACAGCCTTCAGTCATCTGAGGAAAAGAGTGTTTGACGACAAAGACCTCCGACCTGGCACCAAGCTCATGGTCTACAAAGCCACAGTGTTACCTGCCCTCCTGTATGTGTCGGAAACGTAGACACTGTACAGCAGACATCTCAAAGCTCTGGAGAGATATCACCAGCAGTGCCTCCACAAGACCCTGCAGATTCAGTGTCAGGATAGGCGCTCCAATATCAGTGTTCTCTCTCAGGCCAACATCCCCAGTATCGAGACACTGGTCGTGGCTAGTCAGTTATGTTGGGCGGGTCATATCGTCTTCATACCTGACACAAGACTCCCAAAACAAGCTTTCTACTCCAAGCTCCATCATGGCAAGAGGCTACCAGGAAGGCAGAAGAAGCGCGAAGGATGTCCTTAAAGCCTCCCCGAAAAATTCTGACATCTCCACCGATTCATGGGAATCTCTTGCCTGAGACCACCCAAAATGGAAAAGCATCCGCGAAGGTGCCAGCCAGTTTGAACAATGTCGACATGCCCAGGCAGCGACCAAATGCAAACAGCAGAAGGAGCGTTCGGAATTTCGAGCATCCCATTCACTCGCCTCACCAAACACCACCTGCCACACCTGTGGCAGAGTGTGCGGATCCAGAATTAGACTATTCAGTCACCTAAGGACCCACAACCCTTGAGTGGAAGAAAGTCATCCTCGTTCCCGAGGGACTGGCTAAGAGAGAGAGTGGTGGGTAAGGTTTTACAAACAATAATCAGGGAAAAAAAAGTCAACAGACACTTGGAGAGGTTTGAGTTAATTAAGGAGAGCCAGCACAGATTTGTAAAAGGCAGATTGTGCTTGACTAATCTAATTGAATTTTTTGATGAAGTAGCAGAGAAAGTTGATGAAGGGAATGCAATGGACGTTGTCGAAAGCATTTGACAAAGTATCACATAAACACCTGCTTACCAAAATTGAGAGTCATGGAATAGGATGAGTCATGGAACAGGCGCTGCGCAAATGACTACTGGCAACACCTATGCAGTCATATTCAGCTGGCCTCTGACACCGGAAACATCAGAGGACTATACGATGGCATTAAGAGAGCTTTTGGGCCAACCATCAAGAAGATCGCCCCCCTCAAATCTAAATCAGGGGACACAATCACTGACCAACGCAAGCAAATGGACCGCTGGGTGGAGCACTACCTAGAACTGTACTCCAGGGAGAATGTTATCACTGAGACCGCCCTCAATGCAGCCCAGTCTCTGCCAGTCATGGATGAGCTGGACGTACAGCCAACAAAATCGGAACTCAGTGATGCCATTGATTCACTTGCCAGCGGAAAAGCCCCTGGGAAGGACGCATTACCCCTGAAATCATCAAGAGTGCCAAGCCTGTTATACTTTCAGCACTTTACAAACTGCTTTGCCTGTGCTGGGACGAGGGAGCAGTACCACAGGACATGCGCGATGCCAATATCATCACCCTCTATAAGAAGAAGGGTGACCGCGGTGACTGCAACAACTACCGTGGAATCTCCCTGCTCAGCATAATGGGGAAAGTCTTTGCTCGAGTCGCTTTAAACAGGCTCCAGAAGCTGGCCGAGCGCGTCTACCCTGAGGCACAGTGTGGTTTTCGAGCAGAGAGATCCACCATTGACATGCTGTTCTCCCTTCGCCAGCTACAGGAGAAATGCCACGAACAACAGATGCCCCTCTACGTTGCTTTCATTGATCTCACCAAAGCCTTTGACCTCGTCAGCAGACGTGGTCTCTTCAGACGACTAGAAAAGATCGGATGTCCACCAAAGCTACTAAGTATCATCACCTCATTCCATGACAATATGAAAGGCACAATTCAGCATCGTGGCGCCTCATTAGACCCCTTTCCTATCCTGAGTGGCGTGAAACAGGGCTGTGTTCTCGTACCTACACTGTTTGGGATCATCTTCTCCCTGCTGCTCTCACATGCGTTCAAGTCTTGAGAAGAAGGAATTTTCCTCCACACAAGATCAGGTGGCAGGTTGTTCAACCTTGCCCATCTTAGAGCGAAGTCCAAAGTACGGAAAGTCCTCATCAGGGAACTCCTCTTTGCTGACGATGCTGCATTAACATCTCACACTGAAGAGTGTCTGCAGAGACTCATCGCCAGGATTGCGGCTGCCTGCAACGAATTTGGCCTAACCATCAGCCTCAAGAAAACGAACATCATGGGACAGGACGTCAGAAATGATCCATCCATCAAGATCGACGACCACGCCCTGTAAGTGGTTCAAGAGTTCACCTACCTAGGCTCAACTATCACCAGTAACCGGTCTCTAGATGCAGAAATCAACAAGCGCATGGGAAAGACGTCCACTGCTATGTCCCAACTGGCCAAGAGAGTGTGGGAAAATGGCGCACTGACACACAACACAAAAGTCTGAGTGTATCAAGCCTGTGTCCTCAGTACCTTGCTCTACGGCAGTGAGGCCTGGACAACGTATGTCAGCCAAGGGCGACGTCTCAATTCATTCCATCTTCGCTGCCTCCGGAGAATACTTGGCATCAGGTGGCAGGACCGTATCTCCAACACAGAATTCCTCGAGGCGGCCAACATCCCCAGCTTATACACACTACTGAGCCAGCGGTGCCTGAGGTGGCTTGGCCATGTGAGCCGCATGGAAGATGGCAGGATCCCCAAGGACACATTGTACAGCGAGCTCTTCACTGGTATCAGACCCACCGGCCGTCCATGTCTCTGCTTTAAAGACGTCTGCAAACGCGATTTGAAGTCCTGTGACATTGATCACAAGTCGTGGGAGTCATTGCCAGCGTTCGCCAGAGCTGGCGGGCAGCCATAAAGGCGGGGCTAAAGTGTGACGAGTCGAAGAGACTTTGCAGTTGGCAGGAAAAAAGATAGAAGCGCAAGGGGAGAGCCAACTGTGCAACAGCCCCGACAACCAATTTTATCTGCAGCACCTGTGGAAGAGTCTGTCACTCTAGAATTGGCCTTTATAACCACTCCAGGCGCTGCTTCACAAACCACTGACCACCTCCAGGCGCTTACCCATTGTCTCTCGAGATAAGGAGGCCAAAGAAGAAGAAGACGAAGAAGAAGAATAGGTTGATCTGTGTCAGCTTGAATAAGAAAATGGCTTAAGGACAAAAGACAGCGAGTCGTGGTAAATGGTTGTTTTTTCAGACTGGAGGATGGTTAACTGTGGTGCTCCTTATGGTCCAGGGACCATTAAAATCATAGAAAGTTTAAGACACAGAAAGAGGCCACATGGCCCATCATGTCTGTGCCGGCTGAAAAATGATCCACACATTCTAATCCCATCTTCGTCCATAGCCCTGCAGATTACAGCACCTGAGGTGCATATCCAGACTCCTTTTGAATGAGTTGAGGGTCCCTGCCTCAACTACCCTTTCAGACAGTGAGTCCCAGACCATAACCACCCTCAGGGTGAAAATGATTTTCCTCATCTCCCCTCTAATTTTTCTGCCAATCACTTTAAATCTATGCCCCCTCATCACTGACCTCTCGGCTAAGGTGAATAGACCCTTCACCTCCACTCTTTCCAGGCCCCTCAAAATTTTGCACATTTCAATCAGATCTGCCCTCAGTCTTCTCTGTTCCAAGGAGAACAACCACAGCCTATCCAACCTTTCCTTATAGCTATATTTTTCCAGTTCTGGCAACATCCTCGTAAATCTCCTCTGTACCCTCTCTAGTGCAATTACATCCTTTCTGTAATGAGGTGACCTGAACTGCACACAGTCTTAAGTTGTGGCCTAACCAATGAGTTATACAGTTCCAGCATAACCTCACTGCTCTTGTATTCTATACCTCGGCTAATAAAGGAAAGGATTCCATATGCCTTCTTAACCACCTTATCGACCTGTCCTGCTACCTTCATGGATCTGTGGACATTCACTCCAAGGCCCCTTACTTCTTCTACACCTCTCAGTATTTTCCCATTAATCGTGTATTCCTTTGCTTTGTTTGACCTCCCCAAATGCATCACCTCACACTTCTCCAAGTTGAATTCCATTTGCCACTTTCTGCCCATCTGACTAGACCATCAATATCTTCCTGCAGCCTACAGCTATCATCCCCGCTATCTACCACACGGCCAATCTTTGTGTCGTCTGCAAACTTCTTGATCATGCCCCTACATTTACATCCAAATCATTAATATATACCACAAAAACCAGGGGACCCAGTACTGAGCCCTGCGGAACACCACTGGAAACAGCCCTCCAGTCGCTTTAACAGCCATCAACAATTACCCTTTGTTTCCTGCCACTGAACCAATTTTGTATCCACCTTGCTGCATTTCCCTGGATCCCATGGGATTTTATTTTTTTAACCAGTCTGCCATGTGGGACCTTGTCAAAAGCCTTGCTAAAATCCATTGGATTTTTTTGATATATATAAATGACTTGGATCTTGGAATACAGAGTAAAATTTCAAAATTTGCCAATGATATCAAACTTGAGAGTGTGGCAGACAGTGAGGATGATACCAATCAACTGAAACACAACATAGAGAGGCGAGCAGAATGGGCAGAAAGGTGCAAGATGGAATTGAGTACATAGAGGTGTGAGGTAATGCATTTTGGCAGTGTAAGAGTTTCAGTTCCCTTCTTGCAATGATTCTTGGACCTTGGAATTACAAGAACAAAAAGCAAGTGACAAAACAGGTTGTCTCTCGAGACAAGGAGGCCAAAGGAGATTAGACCAAAGAAACTACAGTATAAACCCCTCTATGATTTGACTGAAACTCACAATCACCCACATGGCTGGTCATTACCAATGTTGATTGTAGGCCTGGATCTGGAGATGACCGGTCTGGCTTCAACTGACTGCAGTGCCCACACTCCGATGTTGTCCTTTCTTATAGTGTTGTAGTCGCTGTCCCACACCCGGGCCTCAAGCCATAGTAGCAGTTATCGGCCTGCTGAGCTGCCCGATTTTTCATACCTCTTTATCTTGGTCTTTTCAATCTCCTGGGCTGTGCAGAATTGCAAGGTCAGAGACAGCTGCTCATCTCCTCCCCTGCTGTCTGCATATAAATTTAATGTGATCTCCATCATGGTGATGGGCACTTAGCTCACGGTATTGTTCAGGTGTTAGTGTGTCTTCCATTCTGCCTAAATGTCGACTATCGCACTTGGGACTCACTAGTTGGCGAAAGAGGAAAGTGGCGACACATCCTGTGGACTGGTGTGCACTACCACGATGGCCAGTTGCTACAGCAGCTTGGCAACAGACCCTAACATAAAAAACAACAACACACAGCGTCACTTGGCAGCTTCACATGTAGCACTTGTGACAGAACCTACCTCTCAAGGGTTGGCCTTCACAACCATCAACAAAGCTGCACCAAGGGAAGACACCCCACCCTGCGTGTGCATCATCTTTCATAGATGGAAGGATGCCAACCAACCATTCTGGCCAGGAACTGATGATTTCAGTTAACATATAGTATTGTCCAGCTGATAATGTCCTTCCAGCTGAGGAAGAGTTTCAGTTAACTTATTCCTCCTGTGCCTCAAAGTTAACTGTTTCCCGTCCTGCAGCAGAAGGGATATGGAGAGGCAAGATACACTAAAAGGCACAGTTCTTAAGAGTGTGCAGGAGCAGAGGGACCTGGTGGTGCATGTGCATACATCTTTGAAGGTGGCAGGACATATTGAGAGAGTGGTTAGCAAAGCATATGGGACCTTGGGCTTCATAAATAAAGGTATTGAGTACAAAGGTTATGCTGAGCCTTTATAAATCTCTGGTTAGGCCACAATTAGAGTATTGTATCCAGTTCTGGTCACCACACTTTAGGAAGCATGTGAGCGTCCTTGAGAAGATGCAGAGGAGATTTACCAGAATGGATCCAAAGATGAGGGATTTTACCTGCAAGGTTAGATTGGAGAAGCTGGGGTTGTTCTCCTTGGAGCAAAGCAAATTGAAGGGAGATTTCATAGAGGTGTACAAGATTTCGATATGTTTGTATAAGGTAGAGAAAGAAAAGCTGTTCCCATTAGCTGGTGATACAAGGTCTAGGGGACATAGATCTCAGGTTTTGGGCAAGAGATGCAGGGCGGAATGTGAGGAAAAACTTTTTTACTCAGCGAATGGTAATCAACTGGAACTCACTGCTTATGAGCATGGTGGACGCGGAGATAATTAATGATTTCAAAAGGAAATTGAATGGGCACGTGAGGGAAATAAACTTCCAGGGCTACAGGGATCGAGCGGGGGAATGGGACTGACAGAGAAAGCTGGCATGGACTCGATGGGCCGAATGGCCTCCTCATGTGCTGTTATGACTCTACAATTGCAGCAAAACTTCCTACTCTTATACTCCATACCTCTCGCAATATAGGCTAACATTGCCACGACCAGGAACTTCTTCCAGGGAAGTCTTTCCTGATACTTATCACCTCTCAGTTCTGGTATCATCCTTGTGAATCATCTTTGCTCTTCTCCAGTGCCTCTCTATCTTTCTTATAACTTAGAGGTCATAACTGCTCGCAGGACTCCAAGTGTGATTCTAAACAATGTCGATATCTTTGGTCCAATAGCTGAATGAAAATGAAAACCAACTGCAAGAACACTCTGACCCACACAAGAGTTGAATAGTTAAATATTTTCTGAACTAAGATGGCTTATTTTCTACTTGGAAACATGTCTGTTTATATACTGAAGTTAAATGCTTAGATTTGCAGTCATTTTACCCCGTGTCCAAGGCACACGCTGCCTTCTTATTTTCACTGTGCTGGCTGCAGTATGATGGATGCAGTCCATTTGGTCAGGGCACATTTTTGGAAGATCCATCGACATGTAGAATCCTTAGCAAATGCAGCATGACCCAATGTCCTTGAGAATCTCCTGCTCATTATATATATATAGATATATATATATACATACATATGCATTATGTATAGTATATACTGACAACACCTAGGAGACAATACAGCACATGGTAGTTGCTAATCTTCATCCATCATAGAGCATGCATGAAAATAGATGAATCATTAATTGCACATTAATGTTAATTACTGCTCAACCTTCTGATGGCTTCACACTTCTGCTTCTTTTGCTGTAGCGCAATTAATTATGAAGGTTAGTGAACTACATGCATTGGAAGAACATACATTCCTTAAAGGGGAAGCGCTCTTTATTCAGAGCATGCAATAATGTATTCTAGAACCGATTTTAACTTGGCCTGAGAGTTCAATGTGAGGGCAATATGAATTTATTTTTGGCTACATATCGTGACACAGCCAAGTCCCAGCCAGAATGAAGATGACTGGGTAAGTTCCTGGTCAATTATGCCTGGAGACCCCACTGTTGGAAGTGACTGGGATTGATGTAATGCACATAATTTGTATCATGTGACTATCCTTCACTCAACGCATGTTGCTGGAGAAATAATACTGCTTTTATCGGGAGACTTTCAGTAGAGTTTTAATTATGTTTGCTGTAGTGCTTAGAGGCTCTGTTTAAACAGATTCTGTAGACTCTATTTGCTGTAAAAATAGACTCTTTTTGTGGCAGGTCCTGCCCCAAAGTCCTGTCCTATCTCCAACTCATTGGCTGACTCATTGGAGTCAATATTCACTCTGTTTATTTTTTGACTTCTCTGCTTTGACTGCTTCATGCCAAAAAAACTTTAAAAATCCAACCTGTGCCGCTTACTGATGCTATGTCCTCCATTGACATGACATGTCTCAAAACACCAATCCCAAGGGCTTTATTCTTGATCAGGTGGCAGCTGTGGTTCAGTGGGTTGCAATCTCTGAGCTAGAGGGTCTTGGGTTCATAGCCCTGCTTCAGGACTTGAGCACAAAACTCTGGGCTGACATTCCCAGTGTTGTGCTGAGGAACTGCTGAGCTGTCAGTGATGCCATCTTTCAAATGAGATGCGAAACCAAGACCCTTGCTGCCTTCTTAGGTGGACATAAAAGATTCCATGGCACTATTTTGAAGAAGAGCAGGGGCGTTATCCCCGGCGTCTTGGCCAATATCTGTCTCTCAATCAACATCACAAAAAAATTATCTGGTCATTGCTGTTTGTGGGAGCTTACTGTGTGCAAATTGGCTGTTGCATTTCCTATATTACAACAGTGATTACACTTCAAAAGTACTTCATTGGCTGTAAAGTGCTTTTGGGGCATCCTGAGGTTGTGAAAGGCGCTATATAAATGCATATCTTTCTTTACCTATTTTAGACCTGCTGCTTCTTGGGCCTAAATTTTCACCCCAATTAGAGGTGGGTACAGAAGCAGGCGAGTCTGAAAATTCATGCCACCAGCTGACGTGCCAGTTTGTCGGCACCTGCCCTGGGCAATTTTCCCTGAAGTAGCATCGGTGGCCGGAGGGCTACCCACCCGCAAGTGGCAGGTGGCCAATTAAGGAAGGTAAATGGCCACTAAGGCCACTTAACAGAGGCTGGTATTGCTGGCCTGGCTGCTGATGCCATTTTTTAATGTAAAAGCTTAAAAGGTTGGAGAGAGAATGCATCAAGGTGGAGGTGTGCACTCTCACTCTCTCTTTCTCTCTCCCTCTCCTGAACTGTAGGCTGCTGCTCTTTCCAAGCTGGAGAGCCTCCTATTGGCCCTCCAGCTTCGGGAGCCCACCCACCATCCTTAATTGGATGGGAGCCTGCCCTCTGGCCACTAATTGGCCAATTCAGGGAAAATCACTGCCAGGTGACTGCTTCCCACACATGTGGGGTTGTGACCCCCATTTGACCCCAATGCTGGGGTCCCGATCCAAAATCCAAAATCCTGCCCCAATTGGTGTTGGTGTTCCCGGCGAGGACAGCAACAAGATTGCGACACGCATTAAAATGTTTCTGAGCAAATTGAGGCCCAGTTTTAACCTAGCATTTTAATGATGCAATCAGAACCTCTGGCCTTTCCATTGCAATAAGACCCTCAACTACCCGGGGTGAACATTTTCCAAAGCTGCCTAAAAAGTGGCCATCCCTGCCATTGGACAAAGTCTTTGCTTCGCTCGGACCGTATGGTAGTCGATGTGCAACGGCCACCCCACGTTAAAAGAACCCACACACAGCCATCATCCACCCCCTGGAGTGGAAGAAAGTCACACCAGCTCAGTTGACATTGCACTCACAAGATCCCACAACAAGAGTGAGAAGAACAAGCAGCTCAGTTAACATTTTAACTCCAGGGTTGTGGGTCCTGAGGTGACTGAATAGTTCCCGGGCTATGATAGCGGTGCGACGTTCAGGTCTGTCGCTGCTGGGGTTGTCCATGAAGAGTCCTGATATTCCAGGTCCAGAAATTCATTTTGCGGGGGTGGAAGAGGCCTGTGCGTGGGTTCTTTTAATGTTGTTTGAGGGAGAAATGCTTGCTGGTTGGTCAGGAGACCCAGAACAGCAATGATCCAATTCAGCCACAGAGTCTTGCTCGAGCAAAGCACAGATCGGATAATTGGAGGTCGGATTTCATTGACTCCCAATTTTCCAGCCATTGATTATAATGGTCTGAAAAACAGGAAGGCCTTCACTTTCAATTCTTTAATCCGTGCTCCTGTCAAGGAAACTGTCTCTTACAACTTCACTCCCTGCTGGTCCTCAAACAGTACTGCGGGATCTTTACTATCTACTTAAACCAGAACATGAAACCTCAGCTTAATAGCACTCCCAAAGTGTGTTATTACTCATTGGGGTAAATCTCGAGTTGGCTTACTGGTGTAAAACAGGTGATAGTGATTCGTCAGCTGGTTTTAAGTCTCTTCCTGATTTTACTTCCAAGGACTCAGACTGTGATTCTTCTTTTTGTGTCTCTGAGATGTTTGGGCATTGGGTCAAATGCCCAGGTCTGTCAAGACCTCTGTTGGCGTGAGTGCAAAATCAATGTCTTTCTGCAGGGCTCACATAACCATTTCGGGGTAGAGCAATCAGAAAATTGTACCCAAAGCGTGTTTGAAATTAGCTGGTTAGGTTAAGTTCCAGTTGATCTGCACAACCACAAATGTAAAATGACCAATTTACCAGCACAATCGGGCAGTGTAATAGAACATAATTGCTTCTTTGTCTTTGCATTAAAACATATTCCTTGACGTATTTAAGAGTTATAATTTGGTCCAGTTTTATTGATACAGCTGAACATGGGTTTGGTTACCAAAACTAAGCCTTTTTAACAAGTCTCTCATCCTCCATCAGTGAGTAACCTGATGTAAAATCACAGAAAAAAAAGTAAAAAAAAACTATACTGAACCATTTACTAATATTATTGGTGTACACTAGTCAGTTTCTAGGTAAATTAAATATTTTTAGAACAGGTTGTACTCCTAAGACAATGAGCCACCCTGACCCAATGTAATGGAAGTTCAGGGAAGGTTCACTCGACTCATGCCTGGGATGAAGGGCTTATTTTATGACAGAAGGTTGAATGGCCTATACCCACTGGAGTTTAGAAGAATGGGAGGTGATCTTAATGAAACATATAGGATCTTGAGGGGACGCGATAGAGTGGAAGTTTCCTCTTGTAAGGAAGACTAGAACTAGAGGACACAGTTTAAGAATAAAAAGTCTCTCTTTGAAGACAGAGCTGAGAAGAAATTGTTTCTCTCAGAGGGTCATTAGTCTGTGGAATTCTCTTCCTCAGAAAGCAGTGGAGGATGGGTCATTGAATAAATTCAAGGTTGCGTTAGATAGATTTTTGATAGACAAGGGAGTCAAGGGTTATGGGGCCAGACAGGAAAGTGGAGTTGAGACCACAATCAGATCAGGCACGATCTTATCGAATGGCGGAGCATGCTCAAAGGGCCGAATGGCCTACTCCTGCTCCTAAGTCCTCTGTTCCTATGTTCCTATGAATGTTGACCGGAGGCATGGCCAGCTTTAGAATAGGGAGGGGAGTGCAGTCTTGATTCGGCTGAACTGAATCTTGACCAAGGTTGCACTGATATAACTGGCAGAAACTCGGACCCTTTGTGCTCGATACAAAATCAGGCAAACAGAATAGCTACAACACCCTTTAATAAGCCAGTGAAATGAACGTGTTTTGCTTGATCTTTATATAAATAGTTCGAGGCCTTTTTAAATAGTGAACAAAGGAATTTTGCATAAATGTCAATAATACTGTGGATTATTTTGTTCTACTAATCACTTTGACATCCCGTACATTGTGAATATGGCAGAATTACTGCAGATCTCTAGCCAGTCTCTGTCAGTCCCATTGGAATTGTGCTAATTCTGTTTGATGCCTTAGGCTAATCGTGACGTTACTGTAAACACCTTGGGTAAGGTTGCCAACTCTGGTTTAATGTATTCCTGGAGATTTCATCACATGCCCTCCATCTTCTCTGCCCCGCTCCCCCGCCCCCACATTCCCACAATTGGTTGCCCGACATGTCCATCAGCATGACGTCCCGCCTTCCAACACCACTTGGGAAGCAAAAATAACTCTTCCTTAACCAATTGGATGATTCATAACTGTCATCCAAATAGCCTTTTCCACTATCTTCACTCTTTTATAATTAATACACAGACGTGTTGAAAGAAAATGAGAAAAAAAACACCCTATTTTTAATGCCCTTATGACGTTTCTCAAAAGATGATCGCAGCAGTGTCCTGGAGATGAATCTTCAATTCCTGGAGACTCCAGGAGAATCCTGGAAGATTGACAGCCCTAAGCTTTGGCCTGAAAAAGGGGAGCATGCCCCAGAAGCCGGAAGGCTTGAGGCTCATGCAAAATTGTCATTTATTTATGTAATTCGGTTGAAACATTTCTACCACTGGAGTAAGAAAGCTGGAACTGGATGCTCAGTGTTGCTAATTTCCCAGAATTTGAAGTAAAGAAGCTTCAGTACGAAAGCAGCTTTAACTAGAGCGGATTTAGTTTTAGGACCTGTGGGTTAGATTAGGCAGCTTAATATTGTAGCTAGGATTGGAGAGGAAATTACAATTAAGAACCATTATGGTTAGAGCTGTACAAATGGTGAGTATTAAAGAATTGAAAGTGCTTGAGCTGATTCAACTCAAACGTAGCTGATCCAAATCGGAATATTTATCTCCTGGAATCAGTGCAACTCGACCAGAAAGGATTATGGAAAGAGCTGTGGAGTACATCTAACTGTTACTGGAGTCGATAGCTCCTTTTTTTTAAATGATCTTCAACCCACACAGCATAGGTCTCAATAGCCAGCAGCCAACTCCAAATGAGTTTGCTGGAGTTATTAAGACTGACAGCCAAAAAGACCTGGGTTTTTCTGACTATCAATGGTCTTCCTGGGGCTACTTCAACAGTAATAGTCCTCCTGTGTGATGTCATGAGGCTACATAATGCAATATGATAGAAGTTGATAGATAAAGTCCTTTAGGGAAGGAAAGTTGCCATTGTAATTCCAGTCCCACACCGAATGTGGTTGACTCTTAACTGTTATCTAAAGTGGCCTAGCAAGCCACTCGGTTGTACCAAACAGAAGAAGGACCACCACCACCTGAGGCAGTTATGGCTGGGCAATAAATGGCAGCCTTACCAATGAAGCACTCATCCCGAGAATGAATAATTTAAGTGAAGTGGAGTGGGACAAATTGGATAGCTCTTATCAAAGAGCTGGCACAGGTATGAGGGGCCGAATAGCCTCCTTTTGTGCTGTATCATTTTATGATTCCATTGTCTTTTTCGAGTTCCACATTTTGCTTTGCTGCAATTCATTTTGAGGCAGTTTTTTTGTATGTGTTTCTCCACAATTTCAACTGTTCTTTCCACCCCGTTTTCTTGCCATCTCCTTAAATGCCAAACACTCTAAGTGGGGTGAGGATCCAAAGGTTCGCTCTCCTTTCTTGCTGAGTAAGTCTTGCAAATGAAATTAGGCAGGTCATTTGACTGTTAAGAGTGTTGTAGTCCAGTTTGATACAACCCTAACCCAGTAATGGTTAGACTAACTGCATGCCTCCATCTTCCAGGTCTAGTATTGGACAGCAACGGGGAAGGAGAATTTTAGTTGGCTGATTCTTTTGTTTCCTTTCTCTTACCCATGGTTACAGGGAGCCCTTACTCTCATTCTTCCTGTTATAAGATGCCTCACCACACATGAAAAATGAAACATGGGTCCTTCCTATTCTATCTCAGTCCTCCATTGGACAGTGCGACTTATGTATCATGCAGTTTAAAAGTTATCAGGTGAACATACGAACATGCGAACATAAATTAGGAGCAGGAGTAGGCCACTCGGCCCCTCAAGCCTGTCCTGCCATTCAACAAGTTCATGGCTGATCTGATTGTAACCTCAACTCCACATTCATGCCAACCCCCAATAACCTTTCACTCCCTTGTCTATCAAGAATCTATCTACCTCTGCCTTAAAAAAACTCTGCTTCCACTGCCTTTTACGAAGAGTTCCAAAGACTCACAACCCTCAGAGAAAAAGTTCCTCCTCATCTCTCACCAGAACTGCCAAACAGGCTCATAGCAAATCATGTCCAATTTGCTTTTCTATTGATTTCAACTATTGATGAAGATCAATTTTACTTCCTGCCTTCTTACCAGTCTATCTACAATCATATCTCATTTGTTTTCTCAGACTAAAATAAGAGAATGAGACCTGTTCCAAGACCTTTGTCAGTACTGCTTTGTAATTGAGTTCTCTGAGATATGCAAAAACCTCCCGAAACAACTTGGTGCCTCATCATACTTTACAAAAAAAAAATTCTTATTATTATCTATGCAGCATCTTTCTTAACGAAGAGGCCTATCCCTGCCTAAACTAGCTGATTTAAACCAAGATTTAGACTTTTTCGCACTAACTTTAGAGTTGGGCAACAGTTCCTTGTTTTGACACCAAGACTCGCACCAAGTTCCATTCTCCTATCACCCCCTGTTCTCTCTGACCAACATTGGCTTCAAGTCCAGCAACAACTCAAATTTAAAATAATCATTTGTATTTTCAAAACCCTCCATGGCCTGGGCCCTCCTGATTGCTGTAACCTCCTCCAGCCTTGCAATCCTCCAAAATCTCTGCATTTTTCCAATTCTGGCCTTTTGCGTATCCCTGATTTCCTTTGCCCCACAATTGGTGGTCATACATTCAGCTGTATAGGTCCCAAGCTCTGGAATTCCCTTCCTAAATCCCTTCACCTCTATCTCTTCCTTTAACTTGCTCCTTTAAATCTACCTCTTTGGCCAAGCTTTTGGTCACCTGTATGAGTTCTCTCTGCTGTCCTGGCCAATATCTATCCCTCAACCAACATCAGTAATACAAATTACCTAGTCATTATCCCATTGCTGCTTGTGGGAGCTTGCCATGCTCAAATTGGCTACCACATTTCCTATATTACAACAGCCACCACCCTTCAAGATGAGTTCATTGGCTGAAAAGCGCTTTGGGATTCTTGAGGTTGTGAAAGGTGATATATAAATGCAAGTCTTTCTCGCTTCTATAAGCAATGATGTCCAGCAGTTTGAAATGTTCATACTAGTCCAGGCTTACTTTACAAAATGGAGCTTTCATTTTATATGCTTCCCCTCGCATTTGAAACATCCAAAGAAATCAAATAGAATGTCCTCTAAAATACGTTTAGCCGAGAATTACGTATTTCCAAAGACCTTATCCACTAGTCCTGTAATTAGCTGAAAAGGAATCATAAATCTCAGAGTAATGAGCTGGAATTGGAGACCAAGAAAATTAATATAATTATTGCACAATCCCCAGCTGTGACTGAAACCACGAATAACCTTGGTTCATCAAGAAAGCAACCCCTAAATTTAAAAAAAAAAGAAAAAACTCAGCATATTTTCACA
Organism: Heterodontus francisci; assembly: GCF_036365525.1. NCBI lineage: Eukaryota > Metazoa > Chordata > Chondrichthyes > Heterodontiformes > Heterodontidae > Heterodontus > Heterodontus francisci. The sequence goes on along the minus strand of NC_090376.1, from coordinate 14,568,459 downwards.
CATTCAGTCTTCAGTTATATGTTAAGAAAAAATGACTCCAATTTGATGGATTGCTTCAAGCACCCTAGTTAAGGAAAGACAGATGGAAGTATTTGCAGACAAGATTTACAGTGAGGATTCATTTGCACGTCCTCTCTTTTTCAATTATGTCATCTGTCGACGTTTATTAAGAATCAGAATTGCAATTGAAAACATGGATTAAGCTTTTAATTACAAACTGTAGCCAGTTTACTGTGCGCACAAACCTTCCGCCATTTTCCAGCTTGGATTAAAAGAGATGTTTTAAAGTGGGACTTAACGTTCCATGATCTTAGAGGGAGTTCCCCGTCTCCCTGTGTCAGGCAAGCCCCCACCTGCCAAGACTGAGGCACACATTATTTCGCCACATGAACATTAAAACTTAAAATTGCAAGTCCCTGACTGGTAAGACATTTGCATAGTAACAGAGTAACATAATAACATAGGATCAAGGGGACCCAGTCTTCACTTCCCCACTACACAGAAGAAGTGGTCAGACCAGGTTTAGTCAAATGACTGACTGATTGTTGGAGTTTTTTTGAATTTGAACTTCCAACAAGGAAAGAACTCAGAAAGCACTTTTTGCCTTTACTGAGAAGACCTCTCTGCTGTCTGCTGTCATCTCACTCACACCAGCTTCAGAAACCATTGAAGACATATGAACCCCCAGAGAGAAAAGTCTCCCACAGTGAACAATACTGGGTCCAACGAAAAGTAAGAGCTGTTTACAATCAAGGACTCTAAGGTGAGCTGGAAACACAGAAACAGTAACAAGAAACCCCCCCACCCCCTTTTTTAGAGACTGCCTCAAACTTCTCCATTTTATTTTTCTTCTGCTCTTTTCTGTCCCTATTTGCATGTATGTATCAGTGTGCATGCTAGCATGGGCGCATCGTATATCCATAGACTTTAACCGTATTAAAGTTTGAAGTTTAATAAATTTCACTTTTCTCCTTTAAACCAAAGAAAGCCTGTTTATGCTCATTTATTTGCCTTATAATTGGAAAGCTGATTCACAAAGGAGGAACTCAAACCAAGTGTGTTAAAAATAATACCCTGTTACAATAAGACCAGGTGAAGACAGGATCAGACCCCTAGACATCTTTCTCACCTGGTCATAACACCCTGTTTCACACAAGAAGAACTTGCATTTATGTGGCACTTTTAACTTTATTTTATTCTTACATGGGATATGGGCTTCATTGGCAAGGTCGCCGGATGTTGCCCATCCCTAATTACCCTTGACAACTGAGTGCTTGCTAGGCCATTTCAGAGGGCACATGTAGGTCAGATCAGGTAAGGATGGCAGATTTCCTTCTCTCAAGGTCATTAGTAAATCAGATGGGTTTTTACAACAATCATTGATAGTTTCATGGCACCGTTAATGTGAATAGCTTTCAATTCCAGATGCTGTGGTGGGATTTGAATCCCTGCCCCCAGGGCATTAGTCTGGGCCTCTGGATTTCTGGTTCAGTGACATTCCCACTACACCACCACCTCCCTATGCACATCAAAGGAGAGCTATCAAGTAAAATTTGACATAGGACATAGGTGGTCAAAAGCTTGGTCAAGGAGGTAGGTTTTAAGGGGCATCTTAAAGAAGGTGAGTTTGAAGTAGGGAGGCGGAGAGGATTAGGGAGGGATTTTCAGAGTTTAGGGCCGAGGCAGCTGAGTACATAAATATAAAAATCCTTGGGGTAGATTTTCAACTTGCAGCCCAGATGTATAACTGGAGTGGCAAATCAACTACCTGTGATAGAAATGGAGTAGCTCCTGCTCACAAGTCGGAAACACATTTTGCACATGTTTATTTGTGCGTGCGCAGCATTGGCTGAATTTTGCACATGTGCCCAGGCTTGTGCGTACGCAGTTCCAGTTCCATGCAGTAACGCATAGAAATTGTATAGAAAAGCCGTATAGAAATGGCCTCATTTTTCTTCCCATGATTTCAGTAGCAGTGAAAATTTGTGGGTGACGTAGTGAGCAGCCGCCTAGGAATACCAGTTTTAAACCTGGGCAGCAAGTTAAAAATCTTCCCCATGGTGTCACACACACTTCCCTGGGCACTGGCTGAGACTTGTGCCTTGTTTTCACACAGTCTTAATCTTCAAATTGCTTAAGGATTCTGTTAAAATAGCACACAAAAGAATTCCATGCAAATACATTAAACATAGTTCTACCAGATAGAGTTAAACCAAAAAGCTCATTGGCTGTGTAATATTGAAAACCAATCATGTTAATGTGTTCATGTGTAATTCCTCTGTAAGCTGCTTGAACAAAGGTATTAGCCCATTTATCCTAATTGGGCTAACTCATTTGTCAAATAGGTAAAAGATTTAGCTTTTTAAATAATACCTCACAGCATGAATTGCCTCCTATATTGCTGCCACTAACTCTCAAAATTATCACAAGATTATTTCAAAACAATTGCCTTTCCTGACCCATAAGCCGATTGTGACAAAGGTGAACCAATCTTTATTAAAATTGAGCTTGGCTTCTCTAATGATGAGAACATAAAAAGGTTGAGAACCCACTTAACTCAGACAAATCATGCCCCAATATAACTCATTACAATGTTTTGACTTTAAAAAAATATTCATTTTGTTTTGGAATGTGAGCATCGCTGGCACTTAATGCCCATCCCTAATTCTCAACTGGCAAGATGGTGGACCTTCTTCTTGAACCACTGCAGTCCATGTGGTGTAGGTAGACCCACATGCTGTTAGGGAGGGAAGTACAGGAGGTTGATCAAGTGACAATGAAGAAACGATGATATATTTCCAAGTCAGGATGGTGCAGGGGAACTTGGAGATGACAATGTTCCCATGAATCGCTTGTCCTTGTCCTTTTAGGTGCTAGAGATTACAGGTTTGGGAAGTATTGTCGAACAAACCTTGGTGAGTTTTTACAGCGCACCCTCTAATAGTACACACTGCAGCCACAGAGCAACATTGGCGAGGGAATAGATGTGTAAGTCATTGGATAAAGTATCAATCAAGCAGACCACTTTATCCTGGATGGTGTCGAGCTTCTTGAGTGTTGTTGGAGCTGCACCCATCCAGGCAAGTGGAGAGTATTCCATCACACTCCTGACTTGTGTCTTGTAGATGGTGGACAGGCTTTGGGGAATTAGGAGGTGAGTTACTAGACTGGATTATTTGCAAGGGTATTAAAGGACATTGAATAGGAATTGTGGTTCCAGTGCTATTGCAGGGCAGATTTTTGTCCATACATTTGATGTCATTTTCACCCTATTCTAAGGTAATTAAGTAATACATCAATTGCCATTTGATAAGATGCCACACAAAAGGTTAATAGGCTCATGGAGTTGGGGGTAATATATTACTATGGATAGATGATTGGTTAATAGACAAGAAGCAAAGAGTGGCATGAAGGGGGCATTTTCAAGTTGCAGGCAGTGAATAGTTGAGTGCTGCAAGGATTAGTGCTGGGGTCTCAGCTATTTACAATCTATATAAATGACTTAAATGAAGAGTGGTGTGTTTGATTGATCTGGGTTTGATTGTATTAGTCTATCCACTTATGTATCTAAGTTTGCTGATCATACAAAGTAGGTGGAAAGGTCAGCTGTGGGGAGGACACAGAGAGACTTCAAAGGGATATAGACAGGTTTAGTGAGTGAGTAACAAGATGGCAGCTGGAGAATAATGCAGGGAAGTGTGAAGTTATTCACTTTGGTCGTAAGAATAGAAAAGCAAAATATTCTTTAAAAGGTCTGAAACTTGTAAGTGTTGATGTTCAAAGAGACTTGGGTGTGCTTGTACAAGGAATGTAGAAAGTTAGCATGTAGGTACAACAAGCTAAGAAGGCAAATGGCATGTTGGCCTTTATTGCAAGGGGATTGGAGTACAGAAATAAGGAAGTCTTGCTACAATTGTACAGGGTTTTGGTGAGAGCACATCTGGAGTACTGTGTGCTGTTTTGGTCTCCACATTTAAAGAAGGATATACTTGCATTGGAGGCGGTACAGCAAAGATTCATGAGATTGATCCCTGGGATGAGGGTGTTGTCTTATGATAAGAGGCTGAGTAATTGGGCCTATATTCTCTGGTGTTTAGAAGAATGAGAGGTGATCTCATTAAAACATACAAGGTTCTGAAGGGGCTGAATAGGGTAGACACAGAAATTGTTTCTGCAGGCCGAGGAATTTAAAACACGAGGGCATAGTCTCAGGATAAGGGGCTGCTCATTTCGGACTGAGATGAGGAGAAATTACTTCACTCAAAGGATTGTGAATCTTTGGAATTCTCTACCCAAGTGGGTTGTGGATGCTCCATCGTTGAACACACTTAATGCTGGGATGGATAGATTTTTGGTCTGTCAGGGAATTAAGGGATATGGCGAGCAGGGGGGAAGGTGGAGTTGAGGCCTAAGATCAGCCATGACCACTTTGAATGGGGCAGCATGCTCGATGGACCATATGGTCTACTCCTGCTCCTAGTTCTCATGTTCTTGTGTTCATTGTGGGAGCCCAAATATGGCTCTATACCGCAAACAAATCTGATTCATGCAGGTGTATTTGCTGACTGCCATATGGTAATTTAAAGTAGTGAGATTTCTGGGGAGCTTGACATCCTTCTCCAAGAATCCCCCACCATTGGAACTTGTCATCACTGCTAGAAAAAGACAGAAACATGTAGTAAAAGCTTCTGCTCCAATTTCCTGCCTGCTCTATTCATGCTGCACTACTTCACTGCTCATCAAGACTGCCAATTTCCACCTCCGTAACATCGCCTGTCTCCAACCCTGCCTCAGGTCATCGGTTGCTGAAACCCTAATCCATGCCTTTTGTTACCTCCAGACTCGACTATTCCAATGTTTTCCTGGTTGGTCTCTGACCTTGCATCCTTCATAAGCTTGAGCTCACCAAAAGCCCTGCTGTCCTATCCTAACTTGCACTAAGAGTTCACCCATCAACCCTCTGCTCACTGACCTACATTGGCTCCTGGTCAAGCAGCTCTTTGATTTTAAAATTCTCATCCCTGTTTTAGGATGACCCTGTGGCCTTGCCCCCCCTTCCCTATCTCTGTAATCTCCTCCAGCCCTACATATCCGAAATACCCGTGACATGCACTCCTCCATTCTGGCCTTTTGCTCATCTTTGACTTTCCACCGTGGCCGTGCCTTTAGCTGCCTAGGCCCTAAGCTCTGGAATTCCCCTAAACCTCTCCGCCTCTCTACCTCTCCCCTCCTTTAACACGCTCCTTAAATTTTAGTTGATTGTGCTACTGTGAAGTGCCTTGCGGTGTTACTATGTTAAAGGTGCTGTATAAATGCAAGTTGCTCCAAAACCCTAGAATACCTAAGCCAAGGAACCTCCAGAAGGAATGAGTTAAGGCATTGTCCCTTTAGCTGGCAACCCAGATTTGAGTGTGGCTCTGGCAGATGAGACAGAAGTCGCCTCTCCCTGCTAAATACAAGGGTTCTCAATAAAATGAGCTTGCAGGAGTTTCCACGCAGTCCTTAGTACTGGTACTAATTGAGAATCTTGCTAACACCAGACACGTGTCCCATACCCGCTTGCACCCAATACCTCCATGTGACTCGCACCCTCATGCTCCCCACACCTGCGCGTGCCTCGTATTTGCACAGCCCATAAGCACACGCCCTCGGCCCCTTTAAAGTCAGGGCCTGAATCAAAACAGAAGAACTTAAATGCTGATTGCCTTGAAGCCAGCAAAATGATTTCTTCACTCCAGATTTCCTATCACTCAACCAAACATACATTTAGAGGCTTCTCTTCGATTTACGATATCAGTAGGTGGCATTGTATTGCAGTTTCTAACTGGAGGGATTTTGTAATCCTTGAGTAAGTGAATAAGGCGCTGATTAATTCACCAGTATTTTGTTTGTTCTAAGTGGTTCCTTGCACCAAGGAATGTTATCACAGCATGACATTCGCGAAGGCTCTCATTTCTTTTGTAATTAAACAGCTCAGAGGGGGGGACCAACATCCCCACGTCTTTTCTTGTTACCTTTTAATAGACTGAAGAAGGCAGTAATAGAGTGGAAAGCATGAAATCAAATTTCCGACACGATAACACCTTCTTTGAACGAGTGAAGAATAAGCATAGTATTTGTCCTTTTCTTCCCAAAGCGTCTCTCATAAGGTCACCACTAATCTGGCTGCAGCTGCTTGCCTCCCTCCTGGTGCCTTCTCAAAATAGAAGCAAAGTGACATTTGTATTTTAGTAAACAGGTCTTGCATTGTATTTTTGCTTACTTTAGGCTTCTGTAAATGCTTGAGCTATCATTTCTCATAAAATTGTGCAGCACAGGAGAAGGCCATTCGGCCCAACATGCTTGTGAGAGCTCTTTGAAACGACTCTCCAATTAGTCCCATTGCCCCCTGCTCTTGACTTGGTTGAGGGAAGGACAGGATTGGCAGCTAAACGCTCCGGGATGTAGATGCTTCAGGCGGGATAGAGGGGGATGTAAAAGGGGTGGGGGAGTTGCATTACTGGTTAAGGAGAATGTCACAGCTGTACTGCGGTGGGATACCTCGGAGGGATCATGCAGCGAGGCAATATGGTTAGAGCTCAGGAATAGGAAGGGTGCAGTCACGATGTTGGAGGTTTACTACAGGCCTCCCAACAGCCAGCGGGAGATAGAGGAGCAGATATGTAGACAGATTTTGGAAAGATGTAAAAGCAACAGGGTTGTTGTGGTGGGTGATTTTAACTTCCCCTATATTGACTGGGACTCACTTAGTGCTAGGGGCTTGGATGGGGCAGAATTTGTAAGGAGCATCCAGGAGGGCTTCTTGAAACAATATGTAGATAGTCCAACTAGGGAAGGGGCCGTACTGGACCTGGTATTGGGGAATGAGCCTGGCCAGGTGGTCGAAGGTTCAGTAGGGGAGCATTTCGGGAACAGTGACCACAATTCCATAAGTTTTAAGGTACTTGTGGATAAGGATAAGAGTAGTCCTCGGGTGAAGGTGCTAAATTGCAGGGAAGGCTAATTATAACAATATTAGGCAGAAACTGAAGAATTTAGATTGGGGGCGGCTGTTTGAGGGTAAATCAACATCTGACATGTGGGAGTCTTTCAAACGTCAGTTGATTAGAATCCGGGACCGGCATGTTCCTGTGAGGATGAAGGATAAGTTTGGCAAGTTTCGGGAACCTTGGATAACGAGGGATATTGTAAGCCAAGTCAAAAAGAAAAAGGAAGCATTCATAAGGGTGAGAAGACTGGGAACAGACAAAGCCCTTGAGGAATATAAAGAAAGTAGGAAGGAACTTAAGCAAGGAGTCAGGAGGGCTAAAAGGAGTCATGAAAAGTCATTGGCAAACAGGATTAAGGAGAATCCCAAGGCTTTTTACACATATATAAAGAGCAAGAGGGTAGCCAGGGAAAGGGTTGGCCCACTCAGGGACAGAGGAGGGAATCTATGTGTGGAGCCAGAGGAAATGGGTGAGGTACTAAATGAGTACTTTGCATCAGTATTCACCAAAGAGAAGGACTTGGTGGATGATGAGCCTAGGGAAGGGAGTGTAGATAGTCTGGATCATGTCAATATCAAAAAGGAGGAAGTGTTGGGCGTCTTGAAAAACATTAAGGTAGATAAGTCCCCAGGGCCTGATGGGATCTACCCCAGAGTACAGAGGGAGGCAAGGGAGGAAATTGCTGGGGCCTTGACAGAAATCTTTGTATCCTCATTGGCTACAGGTGAGGTCCCAGAGGACTGGAGAATAGCCAATGTTGTTCCTTTGTTTAAAAAGGGTAGCAAGGATAATCCAGGAAATTACAGGCCGGTGAGCCTTACGTCAGTGGTAGGGAAATTATTAGAGAGGATTCTTCGGGACAGGATTTACTCCCATTTGGAAACAAATGGACTTATTAGCAAGAGGCAGCATGGTTTTGTGAAGGGAAGGTTGTGTATCACTAACTTGATCGAGTTTTTTGAGGAAATGACGAAAATGATTGATGAAGGAAGGGCAGTGGATTTTGTCTACACAGACTTCAGTAAAGCCTTTGACAAGGTCCCTCATGGCAGACTGGTACAAAAGGTGAAGTGACATGGGATCAGAGGTGAGCTGGCAAGATGGATACAGAACTGGCTCGGTCATAGAAGACAGAGAGTAGCAGTGGAAGGATGTGTTTCTGAATGGAGGGATGTGACTAGTGGTGTTCCGCAGGGATCAGTGCTGGGACCTTTGCTGTTTGTAGTATATATAAATGATTTGGAGGAAAATGTAGCTGGTTTGATTAGTAAGTTTGCGGACGACACAAAAGTTGGTGGAGTTGCGGGCAGTGATGAGGATTTTCAGAGGATACAGCAGGATATAGATCGGTTGGAGACTTGGGCAGAGAAATGGCAGATGGAGTTTAATCCGGACAAATGGAAGGTAATGCATTTTGGAAGGTGTAATACAGGTGGGAAGTATACAGTAAATGGCAGAACCCTTAGGAGTATTGACAGGCAGAGAGATCTGGACGTACAGGTCCACAGATCACTGAAAGTGGCAACGCAGGTGGATAAGGTAGTCAAGAAGGCACACGGCATGCTTGCCTTCATCAGTCGGGGCATAGAGTATAAAAATTGGCAAGCCATGCTGTAGCTGTACAGAACCTTAGTTTGGCCACACTTGGAATATTGCACACAATTCTGGTCGCCACACTACCAGAAGGTTGTGGAGGCTTTGGAGAGGGTACAGAAGAGGTTTACCAGGATGTTGCCTGGTCTGGAGGGTATTAGCTGTGAGCAAACGTTGGTTAAACTCGGATTCTTTTCACTGGAACGACGGAGGTGGAGGGGCGACATGACAGAGGTTTACAAAGTTATGAGTGGCATGGACAGAGTGGATAGTCAGAAGCTTTTTCCCAGGGTGGAAGAGTCAGTTACTAGGGGACATAGGTTTAAGGTGAGCGGGGCAAAGTTTAGAGGGGATGTGCGAGGCAAGTTCTTTACACAGAGGGTGGTGAGTGCCTGGAACTTTTTGCCGGGGGAGGTGGTGGAAGCAGGTACGATAGCGACGTTTAAGAGGCATCTTGACAAATACATGAATAGGATGGGAATAGAGGGATATGGACCCCAGAAGTGAAGAAGGTTTTAGTTTAGACGGGCATCATGATTGGCACAGGCTTGCAGGGCCGAATGGCCTGTTCCTGTGCTGTACTGTTCTTTGTTCTTTGTTCTTTTTTAATAGGAGATTTGATAGAGGAGCTCACAATAATAAAGGGTTCTGACAGAATAAATAAGGAGAAAGTGTTTGCACTGGCAAGTGGATCAGCAACCAGAGAACAGAGTTGGTAGATAAATTGGCCATTATAAATTTCCCCTAGTATAGGTAGGTGGTAGAGAAATATAGGGACAGGTGGGGATGTGGTAGGAATATGGGATTAGTGTAGGATTAGTATAAATGGGTGGGCCGAAGGACCTGTTTCAGTGCTGTATCTCTAAATAAATAAATAACACAGATTTATAGATAATTAGCAAAAGGACCAAAGGTGAAATGAGCAGAAATTCTGTTTACACGAGTGGTTATGATCCAGAATGAACTACCTGAAAGGGTGGTGAAAACGGATTCAGTGACTACTTTTCAAGTTCCTGTCCAATTGCCTTTGGAAAAAGAAATGTAAGAACAAAGAGAACAAAGAAAATTACAACACAGGAACAGGCCCTTCGGCCCTCCAAGCCTGCGCCGATCCAGATCCTCTATATAAACATGTCGCCTATTTTCTAAGGGTCTGTATCTCTTTGCTTCCTGCCCATTCATGTATCTGTCTAGATACATCTTAAAAGACGCTATCGTGCCCGCGTCTACCACCTCCGCTGGCAACGCGTTCCAGGCACCCACCACCCTCTGCATAAAGAACTTTCCACGCATATCCCCCCTAAACCTTGCCCTCTCACTTTGAACTCGTGACCCCGAGTAATTGAATCCCCCACTCTGGGAAAAAGCTTCTTGCTATCCACCCTGTCTATATCTCTCATGATTTTGTACACCTCAATCAGGTCCCCCCTCAACCTCGAATGAAAATAATCCTAATCTGCTCAACCTCTCTTCATAGCTAGCACCCTCCAAACCAGGCAACATCCTGGTGAACCTCCTCTGCACCCTCTCCAAAGCATCCACATCCTTTTGGTAATGTGGCGACCAGAACGGCACGCAGTATTCCAAATGTGGCCGAACCAAAGTCCTATACAACTGTAACATGACCTGCCAACCCTTGTACTCAATACCCCGTCCGATGAAGGAAAGCATGCCGTATGCCTTCTTGCCCACTCTATTGACCTGCGTTGCCATCTTCAGGGAACAATGGACCTGAACACCCAAATCTCTCTGGACATCAATTTTCCCCAGGACTTTTCCTTTAACTGTATAGTTCACTCTTGAATTGGATCTTCCAAAATGCATCACCTCGCATTTGCCCTGATTGAACTCCATCTGCCATTTCTCTGCCCAACTCTCCAATCTATTTATATTCTGCTGTATTCTCTGACAGTCCCCTTCACTATCTGCTACTCCACCAATCTAAGTGTCGTCTGCAAACTTGCTAATCAGACCACCTATACTTTCCTCCAAATCATTTATGTATATCACAAACAACAGTGGTCCCAGCACGGATCCCTGTGGAACACCACTGGTCACACGTCTCCATTTTGAGAAACTCCCTTCCACTGCTACTCTCTGTCTCCTGTTGCCCAGCCAGTTCTTTATCCATCTAGCTAGTACACCCTGGACCCCATGCGACTTCACTTTCTCCATCAGCCTACCATGGGGAACCTTATCAAACGCCTTATTGAAGTCTATGTATATGACATCTACAGCCCTCCCCTCATCAATCAACTTTGTCACTTCCTCAAAGAATTCTATTAAGTTGGTAAGACATGACCTTCCCTGCACAAAACCATGTTGCCTATCACGGATAAGCCCATTTTCTTCCAAATGGGAATAGATCCTATCCCTCAGTATCTTCTCCAGCAGCTTCCCTACCACTGACGTCAGGCTCACCGGTCTATAATTACCTGGATTATCCCTGCTACCCTTCTTAAACAAGGGGACAACATTAGCAATTCTCCAGTCCTCCTGGACCTCACCCGTGTTTAAGGATGCTGCAAAGATATCTGTTAAGGCCCCAGCTATTTCCTCTCTCGCTTCCCTCAGTAGCCTGGGATAGATCCCATCCGGACCTGGAGACTTGTCCACCTTAATGCCTTTTAGAATACCCAACACCTCCTCCCTCCTTATGCTGACTTGACCTAGAGTAATCAAACATCTGTCCCTAACCTCAACATCCGTCATGTCCCTCTCCTCGGTGAATACCGATGCAAAGTACTCGTTTAGAATCTCACCCATTTTCTCTGACTTCACGCATAACTTTCCTCCTTTGTCCTTGAGTGGGCCAATCCTTTCTCTAGTTACCCTCTTGCTCCTTATATATGAATAAAAGGCTTTGGGATTTTCCTTAACCCTGTTTGCTAAAGATATTTCATGACCCCTTTTAGCCCTCTTAATTCCTCGTTTCAGATTGGTCCTACATTCCCGATATTCTTTCAAAGCTTCGTCTTTCTTCAGCCTCCTAGACCTTATGTATGCTTCCTTTTTCCTCTTAGCTAGTCTCACAATTTCACCTGTCATCCATGGTTCCCTAATCTTGCCATTTCTATCCCTCATTTTCACAGGAACATGTCTCTCCTGCACTCTAATCAACCTCTCTTTAAAAGCCTCCCACATATCAAATGTGGATTTACCTTCAAACAGCTGCTCCCAATCTACATTCCCCAGCTCCTGCCGAATTTTGGTATAGTTGGCCTTCCCCCAATTTAGCACTCTTCCTTTGGGACCACTCTCGTCTTTGTCCATGAGTATTCTAAAACTTACGGAATTGTGATCACTATTCCCAAAGTAGTCCCCTACTGAAACTTCAACCACCTGGCCGGGCTCATTCCCCAACACCAGGTCCAGTATGGCCCCTTCCCGACTCTTTACATACTGCTCTAGAAAACCCTCCTGGATGCTCATTACACATTCTGCTCCATCTGGACCTCTAACACTAAGCGAATCCCAGTCAATGTTGGGAAAATTAAAATCTCCTATCACCACCACCCTGTTGCTCCTACATCTTTCCATAATCTGTTAACATATTTGTACCTCTATCTCACGCTCGCTGTTGGGAGGCCTGTAGTACAGCCCCAACATTGTTACCGCACCCTTCCTATTTCTGAGTTCTGCCCATATTGCCTGACTGCTCGAGTCCTCCATAGTGCTCTCCTTCAGCACAGCTGTTATATCCTCTTTGACCAGTACTGCAACTCCTCCACCCCTTTTACCTCCCTCTCTATCCCGCCGGAAGCATCGATATCCTGGGATATTTAGTTGCCAATCATGCCCTTCCCTCAACCAAGTCTAACAAGAGCTGCAGCTGGACACACTTCCAGCACGTGAAGGAGTCAGGGACATCAGCCGTGTCCCTGAGTTCCCACATTGAGCAAGAGGAGCATAACACGGGTCTGAGATCTCCTGCCATTTTCAATCTTAAGCTTCAGTTAGTCTTAACTTAGATAAACGAAAAAGGAACAAAAAGTTTTTACCAATCACACGAAAAAAAAAAATAGAAAAAGCCTTACCTTATCTGCACACCACCGAGTCCTTTTTTTTTGTTTAGAAGAGGAGGGCGGGTGGGAGACATTACAGGTGTAGTGTCTCGGGTTCAGCCGCTGCCCAAATATATAGGACTTACTTACCCAGCTGCCACCTCGCTCTCCCTGTCGCCGCTGCAAAAAGAGGACTCAAAGAGGACTAATTTACAGGGTTATGGGGAAAAAGCTGGGGTGTGGGACTAAACTGGACAGTTCTTCCAAAGAACCAGCACATGCATGACGGGCTGAATGGCCTCTTTCAATGCCATAATTGGGTGGGTTAGGGTTATGTAGAATCTAAAATTTTAAGAAGCTCTAAACCGAACCTCATCCCATCCACTTGCAGTTCCAACAAGGCGTGGGACTTGGGCAGGCGACCAAGGAAGCAGGTTGGTCATTTAAATATTATAATGAAGTGCCGTACCTCAGGTTTTATCTCTCTTCCAGGTGTTAACCTGGTCAGTCGGGTATCCCAGGCCTTCAGCAACCAGGCAGCAGAAGAGTTAAATGCTTTTCCAGCAGCATTTGTAGGCCAAAAGAAGCAAGAATGCTTCCCCTCAGCCTGGCCTCCTCAATTTTACCTGATTACTAAAAGATTACCGAAGATTACTAAACTCCCCCTTCAGGATTATTGACCCCACCCCATGATTTAGACCAACACCCTCCCAACCACCCCCCACGCTATCACTGACCCAACTCCTCTGGACCTGAAGCCTTCTTCAGTGTATTCCCTGCTAAGCCTGTCAATCAGGCTGGTTTCTGGGTGGGGAACCTGCTGGGGAGGAAAATATGCACACCGTGGAGTTAAAACTGTGGTGTTAACCCACACCAGTTCCGGGGGATTATAACTCCACAGCCTGCGGCTTTCCCGTGCGCAATTCCTCACCCAAACTCAGAATAATACACTCCAGTCAAAATCAGGGCCTATATTTCCAACTTTAGATATACATTTGAAAAGGAAAAATTTTCAGGGTTATGGGGAAAAAGCGGGGGAGCAGGACTAATTGGAAAGCTCTTTCAAAGAGCTGACGCAGGCACGATGGGCTGAATGGCCTCACTTTGTACTGTACGAACATTAGAGCACACCCTCCACCTCACAAGTCTAAGTGCTGGACGCATGTCAAATAATTCAGTTCACCGCGCTACATAGAAATAACAGCAAGACTGCACTTGCTTTTTTGTTTACAATTCATGACGCTTTTTTTGGATACTGATTTATGTGCATAGACACAGTACATTATCTACCAATACATGCTTAAATATTTAACCATGTAAATGTTTTCTAATTGAAAATGTGTATGTTCTAACTTGGACCTGATCAAATGTGTCGACTACGAATACATTTGATATGGTATCAAAATAAAAACCCGTCTATGCTAATTTAGTTATCATTTGCCACAGATGAGTGACTGAAGAAGATGGCTGACCCTAAATTAGTCAGACTATGGTGTCTGCATACTTATCGTACTCTCACACTCTGCGGCTCAGTGTCCTTTCTGTTCTGGATAGCTTCTTGTGGTCACCACACTTGTTTGGCATGCACTGTGTGCATTTGCTTTTTTTAACTTCTCATTACGAGCTACAAGTATGATTGCTAACAATCGCACAAACCATGCTAGTATAATAGATACCCTTCACCAGTAAATTATATTATATTAAAAATCATTGGCTGCTCTGGACTCACCAAAGAATGAATAAAATAAAAGCAAAATACTGCGGATGCTGGAAATCTGAAATAAAAACAAGAAATGCTGGAACCACTCAGCAGGTCTGGCAGCATCTGTGGAAAGAGAAGCAGAGTTAACGTTTTGGGTCAGTGGCCCTTCATCGGGACTGACAAATATTAGAAAAGTCACAGGTTATCAGCAAGTGAGGTGGGGGTAGGGCAAGAGGTAACAAAGGAGAAGGTGCAGATTGGACCAGGCCACATAGCTGACCAAAAGGTCACGGAGCAAAAGCAAACAATATGTTAATGGTGTGTTGAAAGACAAAGCATTAGTACAAATTAGGTATTAATACACTGAATATTGAACAGCAGCAAGTGCAAACCTGAAAAAAACAGTGAGTAAGCAAACTGAACAAACTAAGATGAAATGAAATAAATGCAAAAAAAAAAGATTGTAAAAAATGTATAAAAGAATGTAAAAAGAAAGAAAAAAAAAATCACTAAAAATGAAAGTAAAATGGGGGGCTGTCATGCTCTGAAATTATTGAACTCAATGTTCAGTCCGGCAGGCTGTAGTGTGCCTAATCGGTAGATGAGATGCTGTTCCTCGAGCTTGCGTTGATGTTCACTGGAACACTGCAGCAATCCCAGGACAGAGATGTGAGCATGAGAGCAGGGGGGAGTGTTGAAATGGCAAGCAGCCGGAAGATCAGGCTCCTGCTTGCGAACTGAGCGGAGATGTTCCGCAAAGCGGTCACCCAGTCTGCGCTTGGTCTCCCCAATGTAGAGGAGACCACACTGTGAGCAGCGAATACAGTATACTACATTGAAAGAAGTACAAGTAAATCGCTGCTTCACCTGAAAGGAGTGTTTGGGGCCTGGGATAGTGACGAAAGAGGAGGTAAATGGGCAGGTATTACACCTCCTGCGATTGCAGGGGAAGGTGCCATGGGAAGGGGACGAGGTGGTGGGGGTAATGGAGGAGTGGACCAGGGTGTCGCGGAGGGAACGATCCCTTTGGAATGCTGACAGGGGAAGGGAGGGGAAGATGCGACTGGTAGTGGCATCACGCTGGAGGTGGCGGAAATGGCGGAGGATGATCCTTTGGATATGGAGGCTGGTGGGGTGAAAAGTGAGGAGAAGGGGAACCCTGTCACGGTTCTGGGAGGGAGGGGAAGGGGTGAGGGTAGAGGTGCGGGGAATGGGTCGGACACGGTTGAGGGCCCTGTCAACCACAGTGGGGGGAAATCCTCGGTTGAGGAAAAAGGAGGTCATATCAGAAGCACCGTCATGGAAGGTAGCATCATCAGAGCAGATGCGTCGGAGACGGAGAAACTGGGAGAATGGAATAGAGTCCTTACAGGAGGTAGGGTGTGAAGAAGTGTAGTCGTGGTAGCTGTGGGAGTCGGTGGGCTTATAATGGATATTAGTAGACAACCTATCCCCAGAGATGGAGACAGAGAAGTCGAGGAAGGGAAGGGAAGTGTCAAAGATAGACCATGTAAAGGTGAGAGAAGGGTGGAAATTGGAAGCAAAGTTGATAAAGTTTTCCAGTTCGGGGCAGGAGCAGGAAACGGCACCGATACAGTCATCAATGTACCGGAAAAAGAGTTGGGGGAGGGGGCCTGAGTAGGACTGGAACAAAGAATGCTCGACATATCCCACAAAAAGACAGGCATAACTAGGACCCATGCGGGTACCCATAGCGACACCTTTTACTTGAAGGAAGTGCATGGAGTTGAAGGAGAAGTTGTTCAATGTGAGAACAAGTTCAGCCAGGCGGAGGAGGGTGGTGGTGGATGGGGACTGGTTGGGCCTCTGTTCCAGGAAGAAGCGGAGAGCCCTCAAACCATCCTGGTGGGGGGTGGAGGTGTAGAGCGATTGGACATCACCAAAGAATGAACCTTGATTACATTTTCATTCACTCATCATAAAAATATTGACAGCAAATTATTATCCAGAGTCTATAGCTACACTTCCTCTGATCTCTGAACTTCCCCCTATCAAAAGCCGTCTGTGTTTCCCCTTAACTTGACAGCACAGAGGTCCGTAAAGTTTTTGTGAGATTCTAATTGAAGGTATGATATCTGAAGCATCTGATAAAGTCTCTCCGAAGAGAGTGCTGATTTGAGGGAGGTGGTGGTGTCGTGGTAATGTCACTGGGCTAGTAATCTAGCACCCAGGTTAATGCTCTGGGGTCATGGGTTTAAATCCCACCACAGTAGATGGTGAAATTTGAGTTCAATTAATAAATCTATAGTTAAAAGCTATGTCCAAAAACCATCTGCTTCACAAATGTCCTTTACGGAAGGAAATCTGTTGTCCTTTCCTGGTCTGGTCCTACATGTGACTCCAGCCCCACAGCAATGTGGTTGACTCTGAAATGGCCATTCAGTTCAAGGGCAATAAGGGATAGGCAATAAATGCTAGCCTAGCCAGCAATGCCCACATCCCACAAAAATGAATATATAAAAAAAATCTCATGCAATTGATGGAAAATTATTGACCTGGTTAGGAGATTGGCTAAGCAGCATGAGACAGAGGGCTAAAAATTCAGTATAGCTGGTTTAAGAGCACATGGATCGTGACGTGTGATTATCCTGTGCCTGATTGAGTTAATGTAGGCAGCATGCAAACTGACTGTGGCATGCAGCCCAGTGCTAAGCATGCTGCTGCAAGACTGCACGCTAAGCAGGGAACCTCGATGTATGTGTGGCTGGCATGTATCAAAGCTAGCCTGCCCTTCTTAAAGAGGAGGTACATTCTGGCTGCAGCAGATGTTGGAACCGTATCAAAAAGTGTTTCTTCCAAAGAATAAACAGAAGCAGCAAGCCAGAGAGAGGGGTCTCTCAGGTTCTCTTATGCTGCGCTAGAGGCCTTAGTCCTGGAGATGGAAAGGATAGGGGTTGTCATGTTTCAGCACACACAGACTGAATAGGAAATAGGACCAGGTAGCCACGGAGCCTGGTCCCGAGGATCTAGCTGCAGTGAAAGTTCAATGACCTCACACAAGTTGTCAAGGTAAGTGAATCCATCTTCGAATGTCACCTCCTACCCACCATACCACCAACTTCACGTGCCGCTCAATGTATCATACCCTCATTGCTCACCCATCAGCAATCTCCAATAATCAGGACTCATACCTAACATTCATAGGCTCAACCTCATCCTTGCATACTTCGAGCTATTCAGCTATGATTAACATATCACTCAAACATTGCAACACACTCTTGCAAGACAAAGGATATAACTGCAGGGAGGAGTGCAAAACCAGCAGGGACAGGCACGCCTGCATCTCCTAAGTCGCTCAGTGGAGATAATCCTGCGAATTATTGGTGCAGCAGTGACTGAGACTGATGTCGCTGAGAACATCCAGGATGTCAGTATATTCCTGACTTTTCCGCCTTCTCAAATCCCACTTCACTCTTATCCTGCAATCTGGCATGAAGTGCAAGCTGCAGATGACATGACCAGGGAACTCTGCATCCAACCTTCCTTCCCTCAGCCCAACACTCCCCTTCTTCATTTCTGCCTTCAGATAGCTAAGAACTACTGTCTGGTCATCCAGTGCAGCCTCATGATGAAAGATGCGAGCAAGAGTACACGTCTGATGAATAAGCACTGTTACTTCATCTGACAATTGCAGCACCAGCTCAGATACTGGCACTGTGCAAACTTTAAAAGGTAGAATAGAGGGTGGATCAGCACATGGTGAGTCACTGGGCACAAGCAGCCAGGCGAGGGGGAAAGGATAGCGAATATGTCAGCTCCCTGGAAGCACAGTGCCTAATCAAAAGATCAGATGCTACTCCTCGAGCTTGCATTGATGTTCACTGGAACACCGGAGCAGGCCAAGGACAGGCATGAGAGCAGGGGCAGGCGGTTGAAACGGCAAGCGACTGGAAGCTCGGGGTCATGCTTTCAGACTGAGCGGAGGTGTTCCTTTGCTTCTATTTATGTTATTTAATCTCTCCCCCTTCCATCATATCACAGACCTTCCCTCTTGTTCTTCTTCCCTCCCCCCTTTCACTTGCTCAAAGACTGTTACATTTCTAACTTTTGCCAGTTCTGATGAAGGGTCACAGACCTGAAACGTTAACTCTGTTTCTCTCTACACAGATGGTGCCAGACCTGCTGAGTATTTCTGGCACTTGCTGTTCTCAACATACTTGTCGATTGAGCATATAATTGGCAAATGAATTTCAACATAGATAAATGCGAGTTGTTACATTTTGGCAAGAAAAGTAAGGAGCTTGCATATTACTTAGAAAATAAGAATCTAAATGAGATAGCAAAAGGATCTGGAAGCACAAATACACAAATCATTAAAAGTAGCAACGCAGGTTAATCAGGCCACAAAAAAGCAAACTAAGCACTGGGGTTTATTTCTAAAAAAGAAGTTATGCTAAACCTATATTGAACCTTGGTCGAACCACACCTGGAGTACTGCATACAATTCTGGTCACCATATTAAGAAAAGATATAGATGTTTGGGAGAGGGTGTAAAAAAGATTTACAAGGATGATATGGGGGTATACTTATTCGGAAAGGATGAACAGGCTGCAAGGACGCGATTGTGATTTGGACCTGCAAACAGCAGGCTAATGCCACATTGGAGATGGACGATAACAGAGCCAGCCTCCACCCTCCCTCCAGCTTCGCTATCGGGGGAACCCGGGGCTACCTGGTCTACCTATGGCAAATCTGGTCACATGGTGGCCAACTCCAGCACAGTGCTCTACAAGAACAGCAAGAAGGAAGGCTATCAGACAAAGGACTGCAAGCAGAGTAAGTGCTGGAACCTGTGTGGTGGGGCAAGCTACCACTACAAGACCTTCCCGAAACGCTGCCTCAGTTACACACAGGTGGCAAGAATCAAGGAGGGGCACGAGGAAGGAACAGTCAACATGGCTGCTGCCAAGAAGGAGACCAGCAACCCTCTCCCCACCGAGCCCCCCAGTGAGAAAAACCTAACAAAGAGGGAGAAGAAAAGAAGGAAGAGGATGCTGCAGCAAGCTGCCAACCCTGTGCCCTGAGCCGCCGCCTCGTCAGCAGACAAAACCAATGGAGGAGGAGCCATCAGAGGGACAACCAGGTGAGTGGCAAGTGGTTAAGAGAAAAATCACAAAGACGAAGGCCCAAAAAAGGGAACAGGCCATCACCCAAACCAATGGCAAGAGGTGGCTCACATCAGAAATATACTAAAGCAGTTGCTACTCATTGGATGAGGAAGGGCAGGAAAGACGACACCAGCAAAAGAAGTGTCAGAACACAAAGGAACTGAAAGACAAAGCCCCCTAGCTCCAAAACACTGGATGCAGTGATAGGCCCAGCACACCTCAACCCCAAAGCCCGAATGCTGCTTAAAGACCCCCCAATGTCACCCCAGCAGAACAACCCTACGGTGGGAGACCAGGACAGTTTTCTCAGCCCAACAACAGTGCAGCAGTTTGTGAACACTATGGGTATGCCCAAGGGCTGGGACTAGCACAGACACCTGGCGTGGTAAGCAGCATACAGTTTTAATGGGTTTAAAGATTGCCCCATTAATGTGCATAGCATTAAATCTATTACGTGATGTGTTTCGACCTTGGGGAACCTTGACAAGGTAAAAGCCAACCTGCTGCTTCTGCAGGAGTGTGGAATATTGCACCTCAGCACCTACAGGCAATGGTCGCGATGGTGGTCCCACGGGCCATCTATCTGGTCAGGGGGAAATGATTCCTGTTCCTCTGGCCTTGATATTCTGCTGCGGGGAGGTAATTTCACCATCTCCAAAGTTAAGGAGGTGGTGGGTGACTCGCCTCCTCATAACAGACGTAATGTACAAAAATGCTCCGCTCCAGTTAATCAACGTTTATGCCCCGGTTCAATACAGCGAGTGGCTGACCGTCCTCCAACAGCTCCCACTGCTGCTGGCGACGTCCAGGCTGGTCATTCTAGGTGGTGACTTCAACTGCATCATCGATGCAGCTGGACGATCCGGCAGTGACAACAACAAACTGGACGCCACATCCAGATTCCTGATGGAAACAGTAAAAGATGTTAAGCTGCACGATGTTTTCAGCAACCCTGCAGACAAAGCACAGTGTAGATACACTTGGTCAAGACCAGACGGTCTGCCCGTTTCAGGATTGACTTCCTGTTTGTGTCCCATGCATTCACGGTCAGATCCATTGACATCCAGCCGGTTTTCTTCTCTGACCACTGCTTGCTGCTGGCTGACTGTCACTTCCAAGACGACCAGAGGGTTGGCAGGGTGATACGGAAGCTGAACGTGAAACTGCTGACCCCAGAGAATATTGAGGAACTCAAAAGGGATTACAAAGGTTGGATAACCATGAAACCCCTCTTTGAATCCTCGACGCAATGATGGGAAGCGATCAAGGTGAGCATCAAGGGGTTCTTCAACCTTTAAGGGGTTCGGAAGGTGAGAGAGACAGAGGGAAATGTCCCAACTCCAGAAAAACATGCAGAATCTGCTCCTGCTGCAGTCAATGGGAGTCGCGGTCAAGGAGAATCTCCAAGAGGTGAAG
Source organism: Heterodontus francisci (assembly GCF_036365525.1). NCBI lineage: Eukaryota > Metazoa > Chordata > Chondrichthyes > Heterodontiformes > Heterodontidae > Heterodontus > Heterodontus francisci. Next base: position 14,547,626 of record NC_090376.1, on the reverse strand, counting down.
AGCCAGCAGGCCTCATTCTTCGCCTTGGAGGCCTCCAAGATCATCTTCCGGTCCAGAATCTGCTTCTGGAGCAGGATGAGATATGCTCGCGCTACTTTTTCCAAAAGGTACACAGAGAAAAATTTGTGAACAGCAGCCTGAAGGAAGTGGACGGCTTGGTAACGTCATCGCCGTCTGACTGTTACGACTAGGTGAGAAGGGATCCAGGGTTTCCTCTCAGCCTTTGCCTGGTTTAACTGTAACAGGGTTTAATTTTAGAAACACCCTGTTTTTAGATCCCCCTTAGTGAATCCTTGTTCACTGCTCCAGTTGTAAGGCCAAGAAATCAAATAGGTTTCCTTATATTTAAACAAGAAAGGTAGAAGTTTATTAATCTTAAACTCTGATCCAGTTACCGACTACGAATATGCGACGCGATAAACACACATGCAGATAGAGACAGAGAAGTAGAAAGGAATAGGAGAAAAGTTTGAGACAATAGATGGGTTTCTATTTTACTGTCCTTTGAATTTACTGTGAAGTCGTTGGTTGCCGGTCAGACTTGTAATTCGTTGGGGCCCAGCGCATGCTTCTACTTGTTTCAAGGTCAGAGTCTTTTCTCTCCATGGGTCCGGTGGCTTGGGAGAAAATGAAAGAGAGAGAGAGAAGCTTCCTTGCTCCAGCTTCAGTCTCAACTGCTTTCTGCCTTTCTCTGTGACACAATTCAAAAAACCCCAGGTTGCCCAGCAGGTTAGTCATATGACTAGCTGGTTTGACCACTTCTGTTTGTGGATTCTGCCATCTTAGCAGTCATTCTGGAATGTGAGCTTCCTCACTTTCAATGTCTGGTGATCACAATCCAGGTAAGATATTAAGCTGAAGTCTTTGTCTACCTTCTCAAGTTTGCCTAATAGATCCCATAGGGCTATATTAATGAAGACGATGGGAGTTCTCCTCAGTGTCCACCATCACTAAGTAAATAGATTATCTTACTGCTGCTTGTGGGACCTTGCAGTGCACAAATTAGCTGGTTAGGGTAGAGAAAGTTAAGGGGAGGTTTAGTAAAGGTGGACTCTGTGTCACACTCAGTTGTAGCAGCTAACTGTTCCCTGCTGTCTACTCCTAGTGCTCTGAGGCCTATTCACTGAATGTTTTTTAGGTGCCAAAGTGCAGAGCCCACATCCCAGTTCCGACAGTTTGTGAGTGCATTCATACCCCAGACCTCTCCTTTAGGGTTAAGTGGACCAGGGAATAGTCCTTTGTCTCTCCAAGCACAGTCTGTTAGAATGCAAATGTTTTTCCAGCCAAGTGGCTGGTGAGTTTTTTTTCAACAAGTCCTTTCTTCACTCCAGCAACAGTTTAAATCAATGTTCGTATGACAAAATTAATATGCCTCATTCTTGGCAGGTGGATGTCTGCAACGAAGGTTCACCAGACTGATTCCTGGGATGGCAGGACTGACGTATGAAGAAATATTGGGTCGATCAGGCTTGTATTTGCTTAGAAGAATGAGAGGTGATCTCAGAAACCTACAAAATTCTAAAAGGACTGGACAGAGTAGATGCAGGAAGGATGTTCGCGATGGCGGGGGAGTCCAGGACCAGGGGTCACAGTCTAAGGATAAGGGGTAAGCTACTTAGGACTGAGATGAGGAGGGATTTCTTCACCAAGAGAGTGGTGAACCTGTGGAATTCTCTACCACGGAAAGAACTTGAGGCCAAATCATTAAATATATTCAAAAAAGAGTTAGATATAGTTCTTAGGGCTAAAGGGATCAAAGGATACAGGGAGAAAGCGCGAACAGGGTACTGAGTTTGGATGATCAGCCATGACGTAATGAATGGTGGAGCAGGCTCGAAGGGCAGAATGGCCTACTACTGCTCCTATGTTTCTGTGTTTCTATCAGAAAATCCTTTTATGCCGGGCTTTATGACGTGCAGCCCACAGACAGCACAGTCTCCCAGTCCTTCCTGACCTCTACCACAGAGGTCTTAGGTGACAGTGCGCGGGAGAGTCTGGACAAACTGCTAACTCTGGACGAGCTGACAAAGGCTATCGGGTCCTTCGAGATGAGTAGGGGGTGGAGGGGGAGGAAATCAGAAATTGGCGACCCATTTCACTGCTTAATGTGGACTACAAAATTCTGTCTAAAGTCATCGCAAATCAGATCAAGTTGGCTTTGGAGTTGGTGATTCACCCTGATCAGACTTGTACTGTATAAAAGGGTGACAATCCCAGGCAACGTAGGTGCTCAGGTCAAAGCTTCTCTGTACATGGACAACGTCGCCATCTTCTGCTCTGATCCACTGTCAGCCTGCAGACTGATGAGCATCTGAGACCAGTTTGAACTGGACTCAAGAGCCAAAGTAAATTGCGGCAACAGTGAGGCCATGTTCTCTGGGAACTGGGCTGACGGATCATTTGTCCCCTTCACCGTCAGTCAGACTACCTGAAGGTGCTGGGGATATGGTCCAATGGGGCTGGGTCGTTCACCAAAAGCTGGAAGGAGTGAATATCCATGGTGAAACATAAACTGGTCATGTAGGAGTGACTCTTCCTCTCCATTGCAGGTAAGAATCTGATCGTCAGGTGCGAGGCATTCTCAGTGTTGCTGTACTTGGCACAGGTCTGACCCATACTATGTCTGGGGGCCTTACATAGTGGCCTTTCCCCATTAAGCCTTTGCAGCAGCAGCCCCAAGCTTCAGTGTGTCCATCAGCCCGTTGTGCTGGAGCTTGGAATGTGTCAGTCTACAATACTCAGTCATAGACAACTCTTTGCACTGGCAGACCAGCAAGATTTGGGTGGCACAGTGGCGCAGTGGTTAGCACCGCAGCCTCAGAGCTCCAGGGACCCGGGTTCGATTCTGGGTACTGCCTGTGCGGAGTTTGCAAGTTCCCCCTGTGTCTGCGTGGGTTTCTGCCGGGTGCTCCGGTTTCCTCCCACCTCCAAAGACTTGCAGGTCAATAGGTAAATTGGCCATTGTAAATTGTGTAGGTAGGTGGTAGGAGAATTGTGGGGATGTGGTAGAGAATATGGGATTAATGTAGGATTAGTATAAATGGGTGGTTGTTGGTCGGCACAGACTCGATGGGTCGAAGGTCCTGTTTCAGTGCTGTATCTCTAAATAAATAATTAAATAAAAAATAAATAAATACCCCACTCCTGCACCGTCACCCGAGCCATCTTCCACTTTATCTGGGATCGAAAATGGACCATGTCTGCAGGGCCATGATGTTCAAAGGGGAGAAAATGAGGACCCAACATTCACCTTATCCTGATCGCTAACTTTGTCTACAGCTGCAACAACCTGTGCATAAACCCTTGGTATGAAAGTATCACAATGTGCTATGGTTCTATCTGTCCCCGTTGTTACAAAGGATGGGTCTGACCATATTGGCATGGAACAGTCCATTCAGTTGGATCATGCCACATACCACCTGTCCCTCATGGAAAAGTTTGCACAGGAAAACATATTTGACCACAAGTCCATCAGGCAGTGGTCCGCAAATAACGTCCTTGAGGCCCTGTGGGAAAAGGAGATGGTGGATCCTGTTGGATGGTTCCCTGAGCAAACTGTCAAACTCATTTGGTGGAATGCCTCATTGCCAGAACTTTCAAACAAACACCAAGGTGTAGCTTGGCTGGTGATGAGAAGGGCCCTCCCCGTCAGATCCTTCCTACACCTTGGAGTCTCATTGCCTCGAGGTGGTTATGGTGGGGAAGAGATCATCATCCACCTCCTCTGGAATGTGTCTTTGAGCAGCTCCGTAACATATGGGCTGTTCCCAGGGACGCACACCCAGATAAACACCAACTGCTGCTGGAGGACTATCAACTCGTTGAAAAATGCACTTCGGTCTGCCCAAATCTTGCTGGTCTGCCAGTGCAAAGAGTTGTCTATGACCGAGTATTGCAGACTGACACATTCCAAGCTCTAGCACAACGGGCTGATGGACACACTGAAGCTTGGGGCTACTGCTGCAAAGGCTTAATGGGGAAAGGCCACTATGTAAGGCCCCCAGACATAGTATACCGGGGTGGGGGGGGGGGGGTTGGAAACTGTGCAAAACCCCTCGGGCTGTATAAACAAGAGAATTTTTCATGAAATGTAAATGGTCAATATAACCTGAAATGGCAAGTGTAGTGCAGCACCTCATGTACTGTATTGAAAGAAACTGATCAGTGTTGCACTTTACGTAATGTCAAATTTGAATTGTTATGTAATGTAGTTTTACAAATTTTAGTTAGTTAGTGATACAGCACTGAAACAGGTCCTTCGGCCCACCGAGTCTGTGCCGACCATCAACCACCCATTTATACTACTCCTACACTAATCCCATATTCCTACCACATCCCCACCTGTCCCTATATTTCCCTACCACCTACCTATACTAGGGGCAATTTATAATGGCCAATTTACCTATCAACCTGCAAGTCTTTTGGCATGTGGGAGGAAACCGGAGCACCCGGAGGAAACCCACGCAGACATAGGGAGAACTTGCAAACTCCACACAGGCAGTACCCAGAATTGAACTCGGGTCGCTGGAGCTGTGAGGCTGCGGTGCTAACCACTGCGCCACTGTGCCGCCCCATGAATAAAGTATAGTTTTGGGAAAAAATGAGCAGACTGAGTTTCTTTTCTCTTGAAGAGAGAAGCCTGAGGGATGGCGAAATAGAGGTCTTGAAAATTATGATATGTTTTGATAGAGTAGACACGGAGAGAATATTTCCACTTATGAGGAAGAAAAAAATGAGATAGTCATCAAGAAATCAAATAGGGAATTCAGTAGAAACTTCTTTACCGAGAGCTTGGTAAGAATGTGGAACTCACTACCACAGGGAGTGGTTGAAGCGAATAGTATAGATGCATTTAAGGGGAGGCTAGACAAGCATATGAGTGAGAAAGATACGTTGATAGGCTTAGATAAGATAGAGTGGGAGGAAACTCGTGGAGCATAAGCACAGGCATGGACCTGTTGAGTTGAATATCCTGTTTTTGTGCTGTAGCTTGATGCAACTATAATCATGTATAATGGGAGAGATTTGCAACTTGGCACGTGGGCTGAAAAATGATATTGTGGATTGGACACCCCTTATACAAACTGCCCAATTTTCATTCCTTTGCAATCAATATGAATGGACACGGGAAGTTTTCTGTAACAAGCAGCTGTTTCACAACAGCAGTTTTCCATCTGACATTAAGGTGGAAAATCCACCTCAACATCACAGATGCAAAGTGGAAACAGGGTAATTTGATCACGGACCATAATTCCAAATGAACTGTTGAACGAAGGCACACTCCGATTTTTAAGCCCTTCATTCTTTTCAAGTTGTGAATCCTGGATGAGCTTAATGATATCTCATTACACCTGAAAAAGAAATTCACTCTAAGGGCCTAGGTGTTGCTGGCAAGGCTGGCATTTATTGCTCATCATTAGTTGCCCTTGAGAAGGTGGCTGTGAGTCTTCACTGTGTGAAGCACGTAGAGAAATGTCAATGTAATATAGTGCACTAAAAATTCAAGCATTATTACTTTTGAAGATAGAATTGACAGTTCTACATAAGAATAGTGTGGTTCTGATTTGAAGTGGAACGTGTTTATTCAGAATCCAGCATTGGTACAGAGTTGTGCATAATAAGGGATTATTTCTTTGATAAGCTGACAAGTACTTTACTACATTTGTTCTCTGAATGGAGCATTGGAGCTGGAGTATGAGTTGACTGGATTTCAACACCTAGTCACTTTCAAGGTATAAACAGGAACACTCCACTGTAGTACTGAGGGATAGCTGCTTTGTCGGAAGTGCTGTCTTTTGGATGAGACATGAAACCAAGCCACACCTGCTCTCTCAGGTGGACACAAAGGATTCCATGGCATTATTTTGTAGAACAGCTGGAGCATTTTCCCTGGTGTCCTTGCCTATAATTATTCCTCAACCAACGTTCCCCAAACCAAAATACCGGGTCATTAACACATTACTGTTCCTGGGACCCTGCTGTACACAAATTGATTGACCTTCAAAAAGTACTTCATTGGCAGTAAAGTTCTTTTGAGGTATCCTAAGGGGCTATAGAAATACCAGTTCTTTCTTCCTTGCTAAAATATAACTACTGAGCATCCCTTGTTTACTGCTATAGTCATTCAGTCTCTGCAGCTAATTGAATCAGGGCTGCTAACAGGAGGGGCATCAGGTTCGAAGTTGCTGAACGGTGTTAGACCAGGTTGAGCTGCCAACTGGAGTAGGTTGGAATTTGGGCGTAATGTACCACCTCCAGGATCCCCCTACTAGCTATTTTTCGTCAATTGCCTGTGTCTCAGTTGGTAGCACTCTCACTCCCGAGTCAGGAGGTAGTGGGTACATGTCCTGCTCCAGAATTCCAAGCACAAAATCTAGGCTGACCCTCACATTGCAGTACTGAGGGGGTGCTGCAGTGTTGATGGTGCCGCCTTTTGGATGAGACTTTAAAATTGAGCCCCCCATCTGCTCTCTCAAGTGGACGTAAAAGACTCCATCACACTATTTTGAAGAAGAGCAGGAGAGTTCTCTCCGGTGTTCCTGGCCAATATTTATCGTTCAACTAACACTTAAAACAGATTATCAGGACAATATCACATTACTGTTTGTGGCAGCTTGCTGTGTGCAAGTTGGCTACCCACTTCTCCTACATGAGAACAGTGACTACACTTCCAAAGTAGTTCAATGGCTGTAAAGTGTTTTGGAATGTCCTGAGGTCATGGAAAGCGCTATATAAATTCAGGTTATTTGGAAATTCCAGCATTAGATCTACCTTTATCTTTCCATCTTAAACTTGCATCTCTCTGGGCATTAAGTCTCGGTGTCGTCCATTGTGAACCTGATTGCAGGCGAAAGACTGAAGTGGTGAGAGGATTTTTCTTAATCCTTAATGAGAAAAAAAATTGCTCAGAGATCACACAATCTATGAAGGGGCTTATCTTATGTTTTTTTTTACTCGTTATGCAAATAATTGATTTTGCAATTCAAAATAGATTTAGAGCAACAGGGGATAATTTAAGTTGGACACATCATTTATTTAAATGGCAACACGATGTATTGAATCTTGATTGCTGCTTTAGATTTGACGAGTTAAGAACATAATATCAGCTGATCATTCCTTTCCTTGTGATGCTCAGTGTCAAAAACCTAAATATAATATTGGAAATCTAAAAGGACAAATAAAAGGGGTTTAATAAATCATTAGGTTGCCAAGGGTGGCTGTGGCTCAGTTGGTGGCACACACGCTGCTGCGACAGGTGGTTGCGTGTTTAAGCCCCACTTCAGGGCCGAGATTTAACAGGACGGTGGTGACCCTGTCCACCAGCAGGAAAGTTGGGGGCAACCCCATCTCAGCTGGTCATGAAAGCTCCAAATGCATTTTACACTCCTCAGGCAATTAATTGCCTGTCACCGGGGCTTCCATCCCTTTCAGGGATAAAGTCCTGCCCCCAAGAGCTACCAGCCAATCTGATGGGACTGCACCCAGCCATGAGCAACTGCATTGGAGGAAGCTCCCAAAATGAAGGTAAGCCAAGTCGGGCTCGCCTTGGGGGAGGTTGGTGGGGGTGTGTGTATGTGTGGGGACGTTGGTTGTGAGGGCAGGGGTGTCTTTCAGCGGGGGTGGCCCTTGCTGCTGAGAGGAGCCTCCATGAGCCACAGATTTCCCAATCAGGAGGTCCCCTCTCCACTTGAGCCTGCAAGGAAGCCTATCTACGTGGCGAAGTGCCCATCCTCCCCTGGTATTTCACCAGCGGCAATGGGAAGAGACCCTTAAGTAGCCATTAATTGTGGTTGTTGTTAATAAGCTAGTACTTGACATTGTTTATGATAAAATGATGGATAAAGGAATGTCAGACAAAGGTAGTCATAAGACAAAATTCACCACATAAGGTAAAAGAAAGCTTAACAGGTTCATTTGAGACCTCAAGGGGTAGTCATCCCTGTCCTTAGGTGAGTCCCCCAGGCCCAAGTAAGTGTCCCATGTTCAGGGTTTTTAGCTATGGTCAATGACGGAACCAGTAAATATTTGGTGGTGATGCCAGATGAGCTAGAACCTCGAGAGACAACGGTTGCTTACAGGCCGAGGATCCTTCGGAAAGAGGACTTGTGTCTCCTTTAAACCACACAGGAGGAAAGCAACGGGAAACCACCTCATGTACTATTTCCCCAAGTCATATTGCTCATTTCTCATGCCAGTTAAAAAATTGGAGGCTCTTATGAGCAACTGAAGAGAAAAATGCAAGAATGTGAGGTGTGGAAAAATGAGCAGAGGACCTGCCCTTGGACAGATCCCCATTACAAGATAAAAGACTAACATCAACACACTATAAGGAGAGCAGGCACTCAGTAAGCTTTAGTACATCAGGCACCTACATCAGCTTGGCTGTTCTGTTTTACATCTCCTGCATAAACAGTATAGGCTTTTAATGTGAGGCACACACACCAGAGCCATTAATTCCATTATTTTTATGAATGGTGCGAGAAATAATATCCGATTTGTTTACATCAATATCATCAGATGGTCCAATAAAATTTTCAAGGGTCCAAAATTACTATGTAGAATGTGAAAGCTCACAGGATCGAGGATGAAGTTGTAAATTGGATTATTAATTAGCTCGATAATAGCAGAACACTGTTGTTAATTGTAATAGTTTTAATTGGACAGCTGGTACCAGTAGTGTTCTCAAAATCCATGCTGTTCATAAAATGTATTAATGAGCTTATTGCAAGACTGTCTAAGCTTGTTGATGTCACTAAGGAGGTGAGTTTGGTCTATGCCATCAACATAAAATGGGCCGATAGCAAATCAGCAACCCGTCGTACGTCGCATCTGATTTTCTTTCCTCATTGGAGATGATACATTTGTGTGGAATGGAGGAAGGGCTTGGTGGGTAATATACTTGCAGTACAGGATGAAAGCTTAGATGTGGCAACAAATGTGGTAGATGGTGGAAATGTGGTGGATGCAGTGCAAGTGGACTTTAGGAGAGCCTTTGACAAGGTACAATGTGGAAAATTACTAGAGAAGGTTGTAGGCTATGGATTTAGGTGATGGATAGAAAGATGGATTAAAATTGGTTAGAAGGGAGGGAGTTTGAGTTTCAGGAAAGTTTGCAGAGTGGATAGACGTGACTAGTGATGTCCCTCAGGACTCAGTTCTTCAGCCACTTCAGTTCACTGTATAGATCAATGATTTGGAAATAAACCTAAATGATGGGTGTTCAACTTTGCAAATGATACCAAATCAGATGTATAGTTAATTCTTTAGAAAGCCAAGTGAAGCAGCCAAAGGATATTGATAAGATGGGGACTGGACGGAATTCAATGTCACTAAGTGTGAGGTGATGTAAATTAGCTGTAATTTTACTCTGAATGGAATTAGCCTCATGGCTGCTGCTGGGCAGATGGGCAGAAATTGGTTTGCATTGCACCTATATTTCAGTTGTAAAATGGATGCAAAACATCTCAATTGAACAATGGGACAGCATGTAACCAAGCTGTGGAAGCTTTAAATTTGTGGGACTTGTCTTTTAACTGCCCCAGGTGGTTGCCTAAAATAGGCATTAGGCCCTTTAAATATGTAAATTAGGTTCCTAAGGCCTATGGAAATACCCTCCACCGCCCCCACCCCCCCAATCCTGTAATTAGGGAGCAGACCTCAATTAGATCTCCCCTCATTTTTCTAAACTCCAGAGAGTAAAGGCTGAAACTGCTCAATCTCTCTTCATAAGACAAACTCCTCATCTCTAGAATCAATCTCGTGAACCTCCTTTGACCTGCCTCCAATGCAACTATATCCCTTCTCAAGTAAGGGGACCAAAACTGTACTCAATACTCCAGGTGCGGTCTCACTAATGCCTTGTACAGTTGCAGCAACACTTCCCCACTTTTATATTCTATTCCTTCAGCAATAAATGCCAAAATTCCATTTGCCTTCCTTATTACCTGCTGTACCTGTATGCTAATTTTCTGCGATTCATGCACGAGTCCACCCTCTGCACCAAAGCACTCTGAAGTTTCTCTCCATTTAGATAATAATTTACCTTTCTATTCTTTCGACCAAAAGGGATAACCTCACACTGGCGCAATGGCGGCACAGTGGTGCAGTGGTTAGCACCGCAGCCTCACAGCTCCAGCGACCCGGGTTCAATTCTGGGTACTGCCTGTGTGGAGTTTGCAAGTTCTCCCTGTGTCTGCGTGGGTTTCCTCCGGGTGCTCCGGTTTCCTCCCACATGCCAAAGACTTGCTGGTTGATAGGTTAATTGGCCATTATAAAATTGCCCCTAGTATAGGTAGGTGGTAGGGAAATATAGGGACAGGTGGGGATGTGGTAGGAATATGGAATTAGTGTAGGATTAGTATAAATGGGTGGTTGATGGTCGGCACAGACTCGGTGGGCCGAAGGGCCTGTTTCAGTGCTGTATCTCTAAAACTAAAACTAAGATGGCCTCCTCTGTTGAGGATTCTTTAGCAGCCCCTGGGGCCACCAACAAAAAGTTACATTTATTTTTTGCTTCTTGAAAATAATGTTCCCATGGAACCAGGAGGATCCGGAGTGCTCCTTATCTCTATGGGATTGGCATTGTGCCCCCTGCACCAACGCCCATGTAGCTTTCTCCAATACCCCTTTGCCAGCAAGGTAGATGGCTTGATATTCATGCTTCAGCTTCCTGTGGATGTGTGACCAGTGCGACCAACTCACACCAAGCTTGCTTATGGGGCCAGGGGATCAATTTCCATTGCCCCTTTACGTGCCAAGAATGGGCCTGAAAATACACCCAGACCAAAATCTATCCTAATGTTTTTTAGGAGAACAGGTTGGCAGGACAGTAAAGGCATCACTTTGGGTTGACAAGTTGTAAAAAAAAACTAATGGTATTCTAGGCTTTATTGCAATATAAAAGCCAAGAAGGAATGATGAACCAACATAAAACCCTAATAAAAAACTTTAATAAGAAATCTCTTCGAGTATTGTGTGCAGTATTGGGGGAATCCAGAAGAAGAGGAATTAATCTTAAAATTAGAGCCAGGCCATTTAGAAGTGACATCAGGGAGCACTTCTTCCACACAAAGGATAGTGGAAATTTGGAACTCGCACGCCCAAGAGGCGATGAAGCTGTGGGACTTGTCTTTTAACTGCCCCAGGTGGATGCCTAAAATAAGTATTAGGCCCTTTAAATATGTAAATTAGCATCCTAATGCCTATGGAAAATGTTAAATTGAAATGTTTTGCATCCATTTTACAACTGAAATATAGGTGCAATGCAAACCAATTTCTGCCCATCTGCCCAGCAGCAGCCATGAGGCTAATTCCATTCAGAGTAAAATTACAGCTAATTTACATCACCTCACACTTAGTGACATTGAATTCTGTCCAGTCCCCATCTTATCAATATCCTTTCTATGAATTAGAGTTCAAGACAAAGATTGTTAGATTTTTGGTAGGTTAGGGTATCGAGGAGCAAAGGAGGGTAAATGGAGTTGAAGTACAGATCAGCCATGATCATATCGAATGACGGAATTGGTTTCAGGGGCTGAATGGCCTACACCTGTTCCTATGTTTCTACGTATTAGCAATGATTAATCTCAAGCATGTTACTAAAGAGTAATGAGCAGTAAAACCTATTAGCTTAGACACTGGCTAGGTTCACCCTTGGCTTCCAAACTACCAGGTTTTAGACTATTTTCTTTCAAGTGGACTCTCCAAGAAATCTCTAAAATGTATTTTTGAAATTAAACTATTTTTGCTTCCACTTACTTAGGATGAGGGGGCTCCGATTTATGATTATACCTTATGTCTTAGGGGCAGCCCCTGTGCTCAGCCTTTGGGCTCGGGCGCAGGGTTAGCAATGAAGGGTAGGGATAGCTTTAGTTGGGGCCAGGTGCCTGGGTGAGGGTTAAGTCCATTGTTTGTACTTTAATAGTTATGATTAGGATTTGAGATATGCCATCAGAGACTTTGGGTATTATCATTGTGGGACACGCCAGTTTTGTTTGGAGCTACGTTGGAGTTAGGAATTGGGTCTAGAGGTAAAGAGATTTATTCTTGTGGCTTTCTGGATATCACTTTTATTTCTAATCCTGGTTCTTATTCTGCGGCTTTCTTCCCATTGTAAGGATTACAGGATTAGGGTAAGGGTTAACTAATGCCAGAGTACAGGAAACTAAACCAACTAGTTTCACTCTTTCAGTGAGCTTATGCTCACCAATTTGCCTTTTTAAAAACGCCCTCGGATCTTATAAACTCTACTGTAACAAATAGATGGATATCAAAAGCACGATAAAACAACATTTTATTTGAATCCTGTTTAGTGATAGTGTTTGACAATAGAGGGTTATTCTGTGTGTTTCCATATCATCGTCCAATTATTGTTATTTTCTGCTGAGAATCTGTAATCCAGTCGAAGGTACACACCAACAACAATTTGCATTTATATAGTACCTTCAATGTAAGAAAACATCCCTAAGCACTTCACAGAGACATTATAAAATAAAATGACACCCAACCATGTAAGGAGATATTAGCGTAGATGGCCAAAAGCTTGGTCAAAGAGGTAGGTTTTAAGGAGCACCTTAAAGGAGGAAAGAGAGGTAGAGGGGCAGAGTATAAAGGAAGGGCATTCCAGAGCTTAGGGTCTTGGCTGCTGAAGGTACGACCACCAATAGTGGAGTGATTAAAATCAGGGCTGAAGAACTTTACAGAGATAGGGACTGGCACGGTCCTGGAGTGATTTGAAAACAAGAAAGAGAATTTTAAAATCAGGGCATTACACAGATAAGCACGTAAGACACATACCAGGACAATCCCAGGTTCAATCCCTTGTTTGTGCTCAATCAATACATTTCAGTTAGGTGGCAATAGGAACATGGGGCCATTGGCTTCAGTGTCTGGGGTGAAGTAGGTGCCAATCATCCAGCGTGCCTGCTCCTGATGTGACCCACTAACCCCGCAGTATGCATGCAGAATGGGTAGGAGCAATGGGCAGGGTCTACAATTCCCTCTGTGGTTACATAGGAGGTGAATTTCTGCAGGACTTTTCCCATTTGTCTGCCATAGCTTATGTCATTTTTATCTGGACCTTTACATGGCAAGTCCACTAATGTTAGAGCAGATGAGCAAGAGAGCCCCCATGGATATTCACCCCCTATACCCATTGTCCACCAGGTACACACACGAAAAAACAGTCACTTGGACAAAATATCTTGGGATATCACAATAACAGTTGGTAATGCTGTCACCAGAAAGTCAGGTTGTAAGGTTCACAAGTCCCACTTCAGAGATCTAAGCACAAAAAATCTAGATGGTCACTCCCAGTGCAGTACTGAAGGAGTGCTGCATTGTCAGAGGTGCCGTCTCTGGGATAAGACATTAAACCAAGGCTGCATCTGTTATGTTTACACCAGGTTGCTGGATATCTTGTGTATATCTGATTTATCTCAGAGCAATGCAGATTTCACACTTGCCTTAACACCAACTAGTTTATTTACAGCACTTTAAACTATCTCAGCATATACAGGATCTCAGTACAGTGTCTTCTCCAGAGAAGTCTGTTTTTCTGTCGAACACACTTGTCATTGCTTGAACATTTTAGTTCCTGTCTCTTTTTAGTTTGAGTTTAAAACTCTTCAGCTCCACCCATAGGCTGAAGCAATCAAACACAGTGAACATTGATCAGTAAGCAGACTAATACAATCAAACCCGGATCAATCAAACATTACACCTCTCTCTCAGGGGGAGGTAAAAGATCCCATGGCCCTATTCTGAAGAAGAACAGGAGAGTTATCTTTGGTGGCCTGTTCAATAGTTATCCTTCAATCAACATCATTAAAAACAGATTATCTGGACAGTATCAAATTGCTCGTTGTGGGTGCTTGCTGTGTGCAAATTGACTGCTGTGTTTCCCTACATTACAACAATGGCCACACTTGGAGCGCAGTTAATTGCCTGTAAAACACCTTAGGCCATCCTGAAGTCATGAAAGGCATTATATAAATTCAAATCTTTCTTTCTTTCTTTCACAGATATTGGACAGGCACTTGAGGGAAATAAACTTACAGGGCTACGTGGATTGAGCGGGGAAATGGGACAGATTGGATTGCTCTACAGGGAAATGGCATGGACTTGATGGGACGAATGGCCTCCCTCTGTGCTGCAATGACTCTATGGCTCTATGACTCTGTGACTCTATGGCACAAAATCAGGATACCCTAAAGTGCTTTTCAGCTAATGAAGTCCTTTTCAAGTGTAATCAGTTTTGTTTGATAATGTTCCTGTAAAGCATCCAGCGTTGTTTCACTATGTTAAAGGCATTATATAAATGCAAGTTGCTGCTGCGTCTAAATGTGATATGGAGGTCCATTTGCATCTGTGAATTTAAGCAATGCTTTCTCTATATAATTCTTAGAGCTGTTGATTCATTGGCGGGATCACATTTTTGGACTACTAAACTAAATATTCCCTCAGGTTCAGCAACTGAGTCAGTGGACCTTGTGCCCCTTACAAAATGGAGTATACCTTTTGGATCTTGCATCTCCTGTGATTCATTCTTGACTAGCAAGTTGAGATATGTGAAGATTAATGGGAAGATGTATTTAAATTTTCTGTGACTGCCCAAGACTTCATGGCATGTATTAAATAGTCTGTAAAGAAAGAGCTTAGTCAGCTTTGGTTCAGCAATAGTGTTTGGTGAGTCAGTAACAAAAATATTTGACTTCAAACTACTTAGAATAATGGAGGCCATCATGATTATTATGGCTCTTTAAAAGAGCTATCTAATTAGTCCCACTCAGCCTACTCTCTTCCCTTACCTTTGCAAATTTTTCCTTTTCAAATATATACCTGGTTCCTTTTTGAACGTTACTCTTGAATCTGCTTCCACCACCCTTTCAGGCAGTGTGTTCCTGATTATAGCAACTCACTGAATAAAAAAATCTCCTCACCTCTCTTTTTCCAGTTACCTTAAATCCTTGTTTTCTGATTACTGGCACACCTGCGAGTGCAAACAGTTTCTCTCGATCATAATTTTGAACAGCTTATCAAATCTCCTCAAAGCCTTCTCTGCTGTAAGGTGAACAATTCTACCTTTTCTAGCCTCTCCACATAACAGAAGACCCTCATCCCTGTTTCCATTCTAGTAAATCTCTTCCGCAGGCTCTCCAAGACCTTGACATCCTCCTTAAAGTGTGGCACCCAGAATGGGACATAAGTGGGCACAGTTTCTAATTCAGAAATGTAGAGCCAAACTAGAAGAAAAGTCGAAATGCTCAGCAGGTCTGGCAGCATCTGTGGAGAGAGAAGCAGAGTTAACGTTTCAGGTCAGTGACCCTTCATCAGAACTCAGCAGAGAAATTGAGATGGCTGATATCATGCTGGCAATTCTGAAGGAAAAGATGAAGAGAGGATAAGATACCAGAGGGAGGAATTCAGGTGGAGGGAGAATACTGGACACGGGTAAAAGGGTCCCCTGTGCAGGTGGAGGAGTTCTGGCTGAAGAAGTGACATGGAGGTGAAGGCAAGGAAGAAGAGCTCAGCATTGTGCCAAGCTCAAAATTCATTGAGGTGGCGGCAAGGGGATAAGGCTGAGTTTTTTGCTATGGACAAATTGTTCAGGATCAGAGAGGGGAAGGTCGGAGGGTATCATGAATATACGGCACGAGGTGAGATTAGAAGTGAAGGGGAAGAAAAACCTTGAGGGGTGTTGATACCCATGAGTTGTTGGAGCTTGTGTGTTTAACACTTGAAAGGAAGAGGAAAAGTTTTTTGTTAAGGTGTCGGATGAGACAAAGGATGAAATGAAACTGTGGAGCAGGACAGCTTTGAGATCGAGTGAGTCAGTGCTGCTGGAAAGTGAGGTCGAGAGTGTGCATGTAGCGGCGCATGGCACTGAGTGTGGATCTCAGGATGTGGCATGAACAGCAGTTCAAGAAATGTTGTATATCTCAGAGCTACCTGTAATTGTGGGTGGCTTCGAAACATGCAGGGCAGAAATTAAGTTGGAATCCACATGGAATACGTTGGAGCCAGAGACTGTTGCTGAAGTAGCTGATGTGGCTGTGAAAGTGAGTTTTAGTAGATACCTGATCAAACACAAGAAGGGAGATAGAAAGAAATGAAGGTGAACAAGGGAAAAGGGACAAATGGAAATCCCATTAGAGAGAAGAGCAGAATTTCTTCAAGGTTGGCATTCCTGGAAGAGAAGTGGCAGTGAATTAAACACAAATGCAAACACAAAATACTGCAGATGCTGGAAATTGAAATAAAAACAGATAGTGCTGGAAATACTCAGAGGATCAGGCAGAATCTGTGGAGAGAGAAACAGAGTTAACGTTTCAGGTCTGTGACTGTTCTTCAGTGTTCTGTTGAAATGCCTGACCCGCTGAGTATTTGCAGCACTTCCTGTTTTTATTTCAGATTTCTAGCATCTACAGTATTTTGCTTTTGTAGAAGAAAACTTTCATCTTGTTACAAAATAAATGCTGAAACTAAAAGTAGAGAAATCCAAGGGCAACTGAGTTAAGTCAAACTCTGTCTCTCTGACATGTCATGTGTATTTGTTTCCTGAATTCCTTATGGCTGTAGATCTGTACTCAGACTAAATTGGGCATGCAGCTTAAACTGTGACCCTTTGTCATTGTCTGCTGTGTACTAAAGACACACCATCTATCTTTCACGCGCTTTGACCAGCAACTGCATGCCCATTAACTCAATCACTGACACCACTGCAGTGTCATTTAAAGTTGCTTCTTACCTCCACTCTTACTAAGGTGCTACTTGACTTTGAGTTAAAAAGTTTCTCCAATTTTTTTCAATAAATTCATAACTAGGAAACAGAGCTGGTAAACCAAATATGAATACCAGGTTGTAATTTCACATTGCCTGCAAATTATTTAGTTTGCAAATTGTCACAGACACAATGATGGGCCTCAAGATCGAAGGATGCGATTCATCTTGAGTCAGTTCAAGGTCCAAGTTAAAGGACAAGTCCATAAGTTATTTAACTGGGGAAAGCATCACAGTCAAGCACAATAACGACCTCACAGCCACATATCTGTGTACTTTCCAGGGGGAATTACTGGATCTTGATCTGCAACAGAAGCTGCATGAATGTGGATATGATATTATAATTTTTTTTAAAGATAGGACCACAAATGTAACAATTATGGTTAAACCACACGAGTAACTCAAAATTGGTTTGTTCGGTATACTGGCAGATCTTATTCTTTAACCGTAATGATATTTCAGGGCAAAAAACTATAATTCAGGAAGAGTAAATGTAGGAAGCAAAGGTTACTGAAGGAAGAAACCTTGGACAATGTAGCAGAATGTTGACCAGGAGATTAACGAGGTTCATGAGGCTTATGTCATTATATAGTCGATGATCTAAGTATAACAAAGCACCCAACAAAGTTAACTTCAACAAGCATTAGACAATGAAAGCTTGTTTTTAATATAGTATAACAGGGCAGATGCGAAGCAAAATTCGATAGGACATTCAGCTACGTTCGAGACGAGGAACTGTTGAAAGCTTTGGAAAAAGAGTGCTCACAATTTCCAGAAGGTTCTTTATACATGAGTTTCTAGATTCAGGTCTGCATGTACTGCTCTGTATGTAGTCTTAAGATGAATGTTTTGGGACAATAATAAGCGAATGTTAATATTCAGACTTATTACTGTTTTGAATTTGTTATTAAAAAGGATAATGGATGTATATCTAATTGGAACGATGGCTAGTTTTTCCTGATCCAAGCCCAGAGTAATAATAACCTTAATTGGGTTTGTCCAAAAGTTTCTTTGAGCTTGTATGGCTCTGAATCTTAAACTCACCCTCGCATAGTTTGGAGCACTGAGATGGCAAGCATATGGCAGAGACTAATAGGAATACCACAGTGTCATATTTAAGAAAAATGTCCGTGAGTTAATTGGCAATATGCCCCAAATGTGAAAATTGCCTTCTGAAATGCCATAGATAGTGATTATTATTACTGTTTCTCTGTATGGTAAACACACGAGGGCAGTGCGTTTAGCAGAACTGAATTGTGCTTGCTCAGGTGAACTATATGATTGACCTCACTCAAGATTTATTGTTTTAGTAACTCCCTGATACTGTTATAGTTTGCAGTAAATTGCAATTTAATTCTCCCAGGCTGTCAGGTCATTTTCTGCTTGTAACTTTATCCTACCATCGCTGTTGCTATAACTCTCACTCTATCACTTAAAAGAACTTGCTAGCAGCAAAGATTGCAAGTACTCACAAACCTAGGAGACCTTAGATCAAACTCAGGGATAGATGCAAGAACCAAGATCCAGCAAACCTGTGTGTAACAGTTGTGAGCAGTTTCACTCAGCACTTCCATTGTGAAAATGTAGGAAAGGCAAAGAAAAAGAAAGATTTGCATTTATATAGCACCTTTCACAACCTCAGGAAGCCCCAAAACAGAAAATGAAGCACTTTTGAAGTGTAGTCACTGTTGTAATGTAGAAAATGCAGCAGGCAATTTATGCACAGCAAGCTCCCACAAACAGCAATGTGATAATGACCAGATAATCTGTTTTTAGAAATATTTATTAAGGGATAAATATTAGCCAGGACACCAGGGAGAACTCTTCAAAATAATGGTATTATTTTATGTTCACCAGAAAGGGTAGACGGAGCCTCGGTTTCAAGATTCATCTGAAAATTGGCACCTCCGACAGTGCAGCACTCCATCAGCACTATCCACTGGAGTGTCAGCGAGACTTTTGTGCTCAAGTGCCTGGAGTGGGACATCATCCCACAATTTTCTGACTCAGAGAGACTACCCACTGAGCCATGGTTAATACTTCTTAGTTATCTTAGTTAAGATCTTAATTAAGATGGAATAATTAATAGCCTCTGAAAATATTACTATGTTATCTCTCAGCCCCAGCACATTCCTCACTTCCTCAGCCTTCTGTTTTCTCAAGGGATCATTCCTTACTTTCCACTCACTGTTCTATCACCAATCCCCTTCACCACTTCCCCTTCATCTCATGCATCCTCAGGCATCAATTGCTCAACCTGCAAACAATCATAGAATCATAGAAAGGTTAAGGCACAGAAAGAGGCCACTTGGTCCATCGTGTCTGTGCCAGCTGAAAAACGATCCACCTATTCTTATCCCACCTTCCAGCATTTGGTCCGTAGCCCTGCAGCTTACAGCACTTGAGGTACATATCCAGACTCCTTTTGAATGAATTGAGGGTCTCTGCCTCAACTACCCTTTCAGGCAGTGAATTCCAGACCGTAACCACCCTCTGGGTGAAAACATTTTTCCTCATCTTCCCTCTAATTTTTCTACCAATCACTTTAAATCTATGCCCCTTCATCACTGTCCTCTCTGCTAAGGTGAATAGACCCTTCACCGCCACTCTATCCAGGCCCCTCAAAATTTTGTACATTTCAATCAGATCTCCCCTCAGATCTTCCAAGGACAACCCCACCCTATCCAATCTTTCCTCATAGCTGCATTTTTCCAGTCCTGGCAACATCCTTGTAAATCTCCTCTGTACCCTCTCTAATGCAATTACATTCTTTCTGTACTGAGGTGACCAGAACTGCACACAGTACTCAAGTTGTGGCTGAACCAATGAGTTATACAGTTAGCATAACCTCTCTGCTCTTATATTCTATACCTCGGCTCATAAAGGAAAGGATTCTATATGCCTTCTTAACCATCTTATTCACTCCAAGATCCCTCACCTCCTCTACACCTCTCAGTATTTTCCCATTAATCGTGTATTCCTTTGCCTTGTTTGACCTCCCCAAATGCATCACCTCACACTTCTCCAAGTTGAATTCCATTTGCCACTTTCTGCCCATCTGACCAGACCATCAATATCTTCCTGCAGTCTACAGCTATCCTCCTCGCTATCTACCACATGGCCAATCTTTGTGTCGTCCCCAAACTTCTTGATCATGCCCTCTACATTTATGTCCAAATCGTTAATATAGACCACAAAAAGCAGGGGACCCAGTACTGAGCCCTGCGGAACGCCACTGGAAACAGCCCTCCAGTCACAAAAACACCCATTAACAATTTACCCTTTGTTTCCTGCCACTGAGCCAATTTTGTAACCACATTGCAGTGGAAGATGGCCTATTACCTAAAAAAAACCACACTAACAATCATTCTAAAAGTTTACCTATAATAGAAAGCAACAAGAACAACAACTTGTATAGCACCCTTAATCCGTAAAACATCCCAAGGCACTTCACAGGAGCTTTATCAAATGGACTTAACACCGCGCCACACAAGGAGATCGTAAGGCATGGTGAGTAAGTGCTTTGTCAAAGAGGTAGGTTTTGAGAAATGTATTCAAGGAGGACAGAGAGGTTGAGAGGCAAAGATGTTCAAGAAGGGAATTCCAAAGCTTGGGTCCAGGCAGGCGAAGGCACGGCCGCCACTGCTTGGTGCAATTAAATTTGGGGATGGGCAAGAGGTTAGAATAGGAGGAGTGCAGAGATCTTGGAAGGTTAAGAACATAAGAAATAGCAGGAGTAGACCATAGACCCTGCCCCGCCATTCAATGTGATCATGGCTGATCTTGGGCTACAACTCCATTTTCCCGCCCACTCCCCATATCCCTTGATTCCCTGAGAGACCAAAAATCTGTCTATCACAGCCTTAAATATATTTAACAAAGGCACATTCTATTAGCTTTCCTAATTACTTACTGAACCTGCATACATACTATCCTTAACTTGATGAGTAAGCCACAGATGGATCTTTCTTGCTGAGTATTTTTTTATTTTGTAAGTTCTAGGGCTGACGGAGATAACAGAAGTAGGGAGGAGCCGGACCAAAGATAAGGATTTTAAAATCGAGACCCTACTGGATTGGGAGCCAGTGCGGGTCAGCAAGCACAGGGATGATGGGTGAATGAGACTTGGTGTGAGGTAGAATACAGGCAGCAGAGTATCATGTGTGGAAGGAGACGTGATGACATAAACAATGAAATGGAAGAATTATGAATTTAAAAAGTCAACTGCTGAACAAAAACACAAGAACATGGACACTTGTACACAGTCAAAATGGAGTGTTAACCATGTCACCCCTCCTGTACTACAAATCCACAAACTTGTCTGCAAAGATGAGGCTCGTTAACCTTGCCTGAAATAGCTCTGGGGAGAACCCCTTTTAAATTGAAAGGAGCTATTGCTTATTAATGACTCTAATCGACATGAATGAACTAACAGAGGATCCTGGAGACAGTCTAACTCATAGCCAAACCAAGATGAATAAGGTGTAAAACAGCAACATCATAACTGAATGATTCCCATTCAAACATCAAACAATGGCCATAATTATCATCCTGGCACATTGTGTGGTTACAACAGAGGAGAGGGTCATGTGTCTCCTAACAGGAACTCCAATGTGATAAATTTGACCTTAAAAAGGTAGCTGTCTGGAGAGAGAGAGGGAAGATCAAGCCAATATCACAGAAAGCCTGCGAGCAGGATCCAGCAAGCAAGAGAAGAATCCTGCTGAGCAAGAACAGCCACCACAGCAGAGATATCACAAAGTGACTAACCACCTGTGAAGGTAACAACTACAGACCACAAGCTTTGAGCTGTATTACAACCACTAGAGCTCTACAAGAACTTTGCAAGTTCATGACTGCAAATAAACAGGCCTGCAACTTTAAAAAAAGCTTCTCCTCCCGAGAAGACGCAATAATCTTGTGTAAATCATGAACACTTATCTCACTTGGGACTTCGAACTACCTCTTACCCTTTTCTCTCTATCTATCTATTCTTGTGTATGTATGTGCGGGTGAATTTGTGAGCGAGGTTGTAATAATTTGGGGACTTGTTTAAAAATAAATTGTTATTTTTTTACCAACAAGAAAACCTGTCATTTGTCTGTTTATTTGACTCTAAAAACTCTTAGGGTCTAATGCATCATTTTAACAAAATACGATTGTGGTCAGTTGGGTGGTGAACATTGGGAACCACCCACATGCCTTACCACCTGGCTGCAACAAAATTTTTGGAAGAACTCATGTCTATGGAGGGTGGAAAACGGGAGAGCTTCAGACTAGTCAAGGCTAGAGGTAGAAAAAGACACGGATGAACTGAGACGGAGCGGAGTCAGTCAATGTCACGGAGGTGGAAGTAGGTGGTCTTAGTGATAGAGTGGATAGGTGGTTGGAAGCTCATCATGGGTTCTTAAACAATGAAATGCACTGCACATAAGAAAATGAGCAAAAGGTTCCATGTTTTAACCCAGTATCCCAGCCAGCTCCAGTCTTAATCCCAGTGTGAGCTGTGAGACAAGTGAGTTTAGATTTCCCCAAATACTTCTGTGATTGACTGTTTAAATATGTGCTTAGTAGCCCTTTATTTGAAAAAATTGATTTTTTAATAGTATTCGAGGAAGGCTCCAGTATGAGGAATAGGGAAATGTAATCGGAGCAGTTCGATTTATGACACAGGCAATGCCTTTATAGGTACAGCGTGTAATTCTCATGTAATGAAGACTTTGTAGCTGAAAATTCATCAGCACCTTTTCAAGATACAATTTAAAACTTGTACTCTCAGGGCCCTCGATTTATGTCTGAAGCAAAGGTGTCTCGTGGATGATATTGGTCTGAAGTTCAGCTTGCAGGTTTTTCATACTTTGTGCCTCTGATGTGAGCATATATTTGAGAAATCATTCAAAATGCATAAATTGGTATATACACACAAACACACATGGACACATGTGCACACACAAACATACACATAAACATATACACATAGGGAGAGGAATTTGCTTCAGTGTTACAGACACCTACCTCCATTTCATGGGGTCACGATCCACTGCTGACCAATTCCTGCGCAGCCCACAGGGCCTTCTGCAAGGATAAGGGCATGTGCAGGGGTGACCCCAGCGTGTGTCGAAAGATGTTGAATTGATCATTTGGATAACGCGGGATATTGTGAGCCAAGTCAAAAAGAAAAAGGAAGCATTCATAAGGGCTGGAAGGCTAGGAACAGACAAATCCCTTGAGGAATATAAAGACAGTAGAAAGGAACTTAAGCAAGGAGATAGGAGGGCTAAAAGGGGTCATGAAAAGTCATTGGCAAACAGGATTAAGGATAATCCCAAAGCTTTTTATACAGGGAGTGCAGATAGTCTCAGTCATCTCATTATCAAAAAGGAGGAGGTGTTGGGTGTCTTGCAAAGCATTAAGGTAGATAAGTCCCTAGGGCCCGATGGGATCTACCTCAGAATACGGAGGGAGGCAAGGGAAGAAATTGCTGGGGCCTTGACAGAAATCTTTGCATCCTCATTGGCTACAGGTGAGGTCCCAGAGGACTGGAGAATAGCCAATGTTGTTCCTTTGTTTAAGAAGGATAGCAAGGATAATCCAGGAAATTATAGGCCAGTGAGCCTTACATCAGTGGTAGGGAAATTATTAGAGAGGATTCTTCGGGACAGGATTTACTCCCATTTAGAAACAAACAAACTTATTAGCGAGAGGCAGCATGGTTTTGTGAAGGGGAGGTCGTGTCTCACTAATTTGATTGAGTTTTTTGAGGAAGTGACAAAGATGATTGATGAAGGAAGGGCAGTGGATGTTATCTAAATGGACTTCAGTAAAGCCTTTGACAAGATACCTGATGGCAGACTGGTACAAAAGGTGGAGTCACACGGGATCAGAGGTGAGCTGGCAAGATGGATACATAACTGGCTCGGTCATAGAAGACAGAGGGTAGCAGTGGAAGGGTGCTTTTCTGAATGGAGGTATGTGACTAGTGGTGTTCCGCAGGGATCAGTGCTGGGACCTTTGCTCTTTGTAGTATATATAAATGATTTGGAGGAAAATGTAGCTGGTCTGATTATTAGTTTGCGGACAACACAAAGGTTGGTGGAGTTGCGGATAGTGATGAGGATTGTCAGAGGATACAGCAGGATATAGATCGGTTGGCGACTTGGGCGGAGAAATGGCAGATGGAGTTTAATCCGGACAAATGTGAGGTAATGCATTTTGGAAGATCTAATGCAGGTGGGAAGTATATAGTAAATGGCAGAACCCTTAGGAGTATTGACAGGCAGAGAGATCTGGATGTACAGGTCCACAGGTCACTGAAAGTGGCAACGCAGGTGGATAAGGTAGTCAAAAAGGCATACAGCATGCTTGCCTTCATCGGTCGGGGCATAGAGTATAAAAATTGGCAAGTCATGCTGCAGCTGTACAGAACTTTAGTTAGGCCACACTTAGAATATTACGTGCAATTCTGGTCACCACACTACCAGAAGGACGTGGAGGCTTTGGAGAGGGTACAGAAGAGGTTTACCAGGATGTTGCCTGGTCTGGAGGGCATTAGCTATGAGGAGAGGTTGGATAAACTCGGATTGTTTTCACTGGAACGACGGAGGTGGAGGAGTGACATGATCGAGGTTTACAAAATTATGAGCGGCATGGACAGAGTGGATAGTCAGAAGCTTTTTCCCAGGGTGGAAGAGTCAGTTACTAGGGGACATAGGTTTAAGGTGAGAGGGGCAAAGTTTAGAGGGGATGTGCGAGGAAAGTTCTTTACACAGAGGGTGGTGAGTGCCTGGAACTTGCTGCCGGGGGAGGTGGTGGAAGCAGATACGTTAATGACGTTTAAGAGGCATCTTGACAAATACATGAATAGGATGGGCATAGAGGGATACAGTCCCCAGAAGTGCAGAAGGTTTTAGTTTAGGCAGGCTTCAAGATCGGCGCAGGCTTGGAGGGCCGCTTGGCCTGTTCCTGTGCTGTACTGTTCCTTATTCTTTGTTCTTTGTTCTCTCCTAACATCACATAGTCTAACCAGCTGATGTGACACCAGGATCCCAAGTTTGAACAATGAAATTCCAGGCGGCGTCTGTGTTGTTTACTCAAGGAGAAAACAAGTGTGAAGCAGTAAGGTGGGACCTGCAGCACTGTAACTTAAAAGGTGAGGCACTCTGATTTTGGGTAAGGTAATTTTTAAAACCTTTTTCGATTACCAAGTGTCTGGAAGTTCACTGGAGTGGTTCTCGAGGTGTTTTGGCGAGTTCCTGTATTTGCCAGAGAAGGTTGCTGCATCCTCACAGGGAGAGTAGTGGAGTAGGTGACCTGTCCACACAAAGGCTGTGACAGGTATGGGAGCAGCAGTGGCAGTGCCTCTGGGTCTGCAGCATGACAGGGAGAAGGAACAGAGGCTGCGGAGGGGACAAGCTGTGCAGCATGTCCTCTGCCAAGTTGGAGCCAGACTCCTCCATGTTCCTTGACAGTGACAGGAAGCTGTATAGCAGACCAGCCAATGCACCCAGCATCTCGGTCTGCATGCCAGTTCAGTGTTCCCCTGTATGCTGCCCAATCGATGATCTCTGAATCAGTACTCATCTGTCACCTCAACCTCTGGGGAGCTGGCAAACTAACCATGCTTTCACCTTGGCCTGACCGCAGCCCATCCATGCCTGGTGACTCACAATGTGCAGATCCCAACTCTATACTAGCCTCCAAGGTAAGTGCACTTCAAGTCTGAGCTAGTGTATGCGAGTGTAAGATCAAGTGTTGGGGTTTCTTGATCTTCTTCTTCTTCTTCTTTGGCCTCCTTGTTTCGAGAGACAATGGGTAAGCGCCTGGAGGTGGTCAGTGGTTTGTGAAGTAGTGCCTGGGATGGCTATAAAGGCCAATTCTAGAGTGACAGACTCTTCCACAGGTGCTGCAGATAAAATTGGTTGTTGGGGCTGTTACACAGTTGGCTCTCCCCTTGCGCTTCTGCCTTTTTTCCTGCCAACTGCTAAGTCTCTTCGACTCGCCACACTTTAGCCCTGCCTTTATGGCTGCCCGCCAGCTCTGGTAATCACTGGCAACTGACTCCCATGACTTGTGATCAATGTTACAGGACTTCATGTTGCATTTGCAGACGTCTTTAAAGCGGAGACATGGACAGCCGGTGGGTCTGATACCAGTGACGAGCTCGCTGTACAATGTGTCCTTGGGGATCCTGCCATCTTCCATGTGGCTCACATGGCCAAGCCATCTCAAGCACCGCTGGCTCAGTAGGGTGTATATGCTGGGGATATTGGCCGCCTCGAGGACTTCTTGATCAGTGCTATGCTAATGCTCTCTTTTCTCCTCCTGGGCTGGACAGGCTGCAGATCTTGGGTGTTTTTAATGGAGAGAACCATCTCCTCTGTACTTCTCAGGCAATGCAGGAATCCTTGTTCCCCACTAGTTCTACCCTACATCTATTGTGTGCTGCCTTGACCTAGAAGAGAGAGGGTAGAATGTCAATGATTGTGTAGCACTGTTTTTGGCTGAGATGCCCTCTATAGTTGATTAGCTGGAGGCATGTGGAAGTAGTGAGAAGTGAATGTGAGGCTGGCAGCATTGGTAGGCATCTGAGGGTGATGTGGAGTATCTGGACGTTTAGTGTGAGTCGAGTGCCAAGGAGCGCAGTTGAATGAGTGATGGGGTCTGGTGCATTGAGCAGTGTGACAGATTAGTAGGAGATGTCATACATGATGCATTCACTGATATTGATCACCCACCCTCTTGTGGCATTGCTGCCAGGTCCTCGCATCCATACTCTGGAAGTTCACTTTCCTTGAGGGTTCCCTTGCACCCATACCCACTTCCCCCACCCCAGTGCGGGACCATGGCATCTCACTTGCACCACCAATGCCTCCAATGCTGGATGTGCCAACCTGGAAACATCTGTCTGCTCTGGTGTTCACTTTGCATGAATTTACAAAGAACAAAGAACAAAGAACAGTACAGCACAGGAACAGGCCATTCGGCCCTCCAAGCCTGTGCCGATCTTGATGCCTGCCTAAACTAAAACCTTCTGCACTTCCGGGGTCCGTATCCCTCTATTCCCATCCTATTCATTATACATTGCAACAATCTTTTATTAACCTAACATCTACCATTGGGAAGATGCTAGAATCCATTATTAAGGAAGTAGTAGCAGGACATTTAGAAAATCATAATGCAATCAAGCAGAGTCAACATGGTTTTGTGAAAAAAATCATGTTTGACAAATTTATTAGAGTTCTTTGAGGTTGTAAAAGGCAGGGTGGATAAAGGGGAACCAGTAGATGTAGTATATTTGGATTTCCAAAAAGCATTCGATAAGGTGCCACATAAAGGATTACTGCGTAAGAAACGAGCTCATGGTACTGGGGGTAATATATTAGTTAGCATGGATAGAGGATTGACTAATTAATAGAAAATAGAGAGTCAGGAAAAATGGGTCATTTTCAGTTTGGCAAACTAGTGAGGTGCCACAAAGATGAGTTCTGGGGCCTCAACTATTTACAATCTATTTTAATATTTCACATGAAGGGACTGAGTTTATTGCAACCAAATTTTCTGATGATACAAAGGTAGGTAGGAAAGTAAGTTGTGAGGAGGACACAAAGGGATTGTAAAGGGATATAGATGGATTAAGAGAGTGGGCAAAAATTTGGCAGATGAGTTTCATGTGGAAAAATGTGAGGTTGTTCACTTTGGTAGGAAGAATAGAAAAGAAGAATATTATTTAAATGGAGAGAGACTGCAGAATACCAAGGTACAGAGAGATCTGGGTGTCCTTGTACATGAATCACAAAAAGTTAGCATGCGGATCCAACAAGTATTTAGGAAAGCAAATGTACTGTTGTCCTTTATTGCAAGGGTGGTTGTAGTGTAAAAATAGGGCTGTCTTGCTCTAACTGTACAGAGCATCGGTGAGACTACACCTAGAGTACTGAGCATAATTTTGGTCGCCTTATTTAAGGAGCCATATACTTGCATTGGAGGCAGTTCAGAGAAGGTTCACTAGGTTGTTTCCTGTGATAAGCCTTGTCTTATGAGGAAAGGTTGAGCAGGTTGGGCTCATTCTAAACTCATTGGAGTTTAGAAGAATGAGAGGTGATCTTTGAAACATATAAGATTCTGCGGGGTCTTGACAGAGTAGATGCTGAGAGGATATTTACCCTTGTCGGGGAATCTAGAACTAGGGAACACAGTTTCAAAATAAGGGGTCTCCCACTTAAGATGGATGGGGTTTAGGCAGGAAAGTGGAGTTAAGGCCACAATCAGATCAGCCATGATCTTATTGAATGGCAATATAGGCTCAAGGGCCAAATGGCCTATTCCTGCTCCTATTTCTGTGTCCTTATTCTGATGTTCTTCATGTGCAGCTTCACTTTAAGATACTGCCTGCCTTTAAGACGAGCAGGCTGGCTGTACCCCATGGTCTGCAAACAACACTGCTGGGGCTTCCTGCGGTGCGCAGAGCTCACCGACAGCATTCAGTAGCAGACAGTAGTGCTGAAATGCACTGACTGGTGCTACAATCACTCTGATGTGGTGGGCACACGATGTTTGTGCGTTGTCCACCTCATTTTGAACGACCGTGGGCGGACAGTGAAACATCCAAAAAAGGGACTATCCTATTTCCAAACACACAAAACACGTAATACACATATACCTAGAAACACATACACACAAACATGTAGAATGTACACACAAGCATATACACAAACACATATACACAAACATGCACACGCACATATACATATTCAAACACAAATTTATATTTGCACGCACACATGCCAACTCATAACACGTATATACACATGCAAACATATCCACTCACTTCTACTCTACAAAAGAAAGAAAGAGTGAATGAATATAGTACATATCTTGACCTGAGGATGTACTAAAGCTTTATACCACCAATTACATGCGTTTCTTTTACATGTAGTCACTTTTGTAATGTAGGAAATGTGGCAGTGAATTTTCACACAGCGACAACCCACAAACAGCAATGAGATGAGGACCAGGTGATCTGTGTTTAGGTGTTGTTTGATGGATAACTCCCCGGTGCTTCTTCAAGTAGCGCCATGGGGTCCATTACATCCATTTGGCAGGGGAGAATAAACCTTGATTTAATGTCTCACCTGAAAGACAGCACCTCTGACAGTACGGCATTCCCTCAAATAAAGGCCTAGCCTAAGTCATACACTCAAGTCTCTGGAGTTCTGTGATACACACATGCGCTTGCACACACATCACACTCAAAACTAGGAAATGACTGGACATGGAAGAGAATGTTGCCTTGCTGCTTTTAATATCCCCTCTGTATTTCCAAACTGATTCAGTTGATACTGTGAGCTCTACTCCTTCTCTGCTCTCCTGATGTCAAATTTAAAGTCTTTGTTCTTATTATTAAGTCCCTCCATGGCCCATCTGAAGGTCTTCTCAGACATCCCAGACTAGTTCCTCTACTCCTCCTCCAATGCTTGTTCCTCTGCTTCAACAACAGGAGCTGATCTTCTAGTTCCAGCCAACATTTATCCCGCAATCAAAATATCCAAAGCAAATTAACTAGCCTTTTACCTGAGCTCATTGGAAACTCTGCTGCTCAGGTCCTAGCTCACACCAAACCCCATTCACCTATCACCCCTGTGCTTGCTAACCTACACTGGCTCCTGATCAAGCAACACCTTGATTTTAAAATGCTCTCCCTGTTTTCAAATTCCCTCCATAGCCTCACATCTCTGTAATCTCCTCTGACTCATCGAGAGAGAGATACAGCACTGAAACAGGCCCTTTGACCCACTGAGTCTGTGCTGACCATTAACCATCTATTTATACTAATCTTAATTAATCTCATATTCCCTACAATTCTCCTACCACCTACCTACACTAGGGACAATTTACCTATCAACCTGCAAGTCTTTGGTAGTGGGAGGAAACCAGAGCACATAGTGGAACCCACACGGTCACAGGGAGGACTTGCAAACTCCACACAGGCAGTACCCAGAACTCAACCTGGAGTCGCTGAAACTGTGAGGCTGTGGTGCTAACCACTGCACCACCGTGCTGCCCCAAACTGCTGGAATTTCTGGGCTCAACTAATTCTGGCATCTTGTGCCTCCCGGATTTTAATTACTCCACCATTGGTGACTGTGTTTTCAGCTGCCTAGGCCCCTAAGTTCTGGAATTCATCTTAAATATCTCCACCTCGCTAGCTCTCTCTCCTCCTTTAAGATATTCCTTAAAGGCTGTGTTTGCCGACAATGCTACCACTAGGTGGCGCTGCAGTGGCACATGCGCAAATGCAGCCTGTGCCACTAAAACGTCACAGTCTGTGACTTCTGGCAGCTGCCAGGACTAAAGATGGCGCTGCTCAAATAATCACATGAAGGCAACCTGACCTAAACACATGGCAGCACATAATGGCGGGAGGGAGAGAGCAAGCGAGCCAGCGGGCCGGGGCCAGGGCCAGGGATGGCGGGGGGGGGGTGCGGTGCAGTGGTGCTGGTGGGGGAGCGGAGCGGGCCGGGTGGAGGTGGGAGCGGGGATCGGGCCGAAGACGGTGGGGGGTTGGTGGGGGGTGGGGGAGTAGCGGGCCGCAGATAGGGGGTGGGGGGGAGAGCGGGACGGGGCGAGCGAGCGAGCGGGCCGGGGACAGGGGGTGGGGGGGATGTGGAGCGGCCGGAAAGAGCAGAGCGGCCGGAGAGAGCAGCAAGGGGGGTAGTGAAGCTTGATGCATGGGTTAGCATTGCATTGCTGTACACGTAAAGCGCATGCGCAGAGGCCGACCAGGCGCGTTGCCCAAAGATACACAAGTCACGCGATGACGTCATCGACACATGCGCTAACCAGTCCTGGCAAGTCAGGTGCAGCGCACGCGCAGAGAGCAGGAGACCGTCTGCACATGTGCGCACCTTGCCGCAGCCTGATGACGTCAGTGGCCGGCTACGTTGTCAGGAATCACTTTGTTCCTTAAAACCTACCCCCTTGACCAACTTTTTCGTCATCTGTCCTGATATCTCCTTCAGTGTTCAGTGTCAAAAGTTTGTATCTTTTTTTATTAATAACACTCTTTTTAAGTGTCTTGGGATGTTTTGTTATATTAAAGACAGTATATAAACGCAAGTTGTTTTTGCTGATATAACAAGCTCCCACAAGCAGCAGTGTGATAATGATCGGATAATCTGTTTTAGTGTTGTTGGTTGAGAGATAAATATTGACTAGGACACCAGGGAGAACTTCCATGCTCTTGTTCAATAATAAGCTGATGGCCATCTGACCTAATATTGTCTTATGTAGCTTGGTGTCAAATGTTGCTTTATGATGCGCTTTGGGCCATTTATAAATACAATTTTCTGTTGTCCTTGTTGCGGTCTGCAGGATCTCTACTGTGTGCAAGCTGGCTGCCTCTCTTGGTCACAAAACGACAGTGACCACACCTCAAAAGTGATTCATTGACTAAGTATACAGTGCATCAGTCATGCCTCAGCTGGTAGCACTCTCACCTCTGAGTCAACAGGTTGTGAGTTCAGGTCGCACTCCAGGATGTAAGCACAAATATCAAGACTGACACTCCAGTGCAGTACCGAGGGAGTGCTGCACTGTCAGAGGTGCTGCCTTTTCGATTAGATGTTAAACTGAGGCCCTGGGTAGAACCTTATGTTCTTAGGATATGAGAGTGAGTTCAGACCATTTTGGTGGTCAGGGCGCCCACCTGGGAGTTCTTCCTGGAGGCGGTCCTCTTAGTAGAGGCCAATTAAGAGGCTGCCTCCGGTTCCTCCATCCAATTAAGGATAGAGGGTGGGTTCTTGAGTCTGCAAGCCCAATCAGAGGGCCTGCAGCCTTGGAAGGATGGGAAGTGACAGAGGTGGGCGCTGTCACTGTCAAAGGAGTAACATGAGGACACCTCCAACTTGAGGTATGAAGTTGAATAGAATAAATGGTGGCCACAGTTGCCAGACCATGCCTGTGGAGGAATGGCAGCCGCAGCTGTGACCCACTGATGGCTGTGGCCCCAGAGATGAGTGACAGTATGAAACCTCCCGGGCTTCCCAGGCCAGCGCCGGTAAGCCACCCCCAGGCATTTGCCAAGCTTGGCCTTCAATTGTGGGGGGGGGGTGTGGGCCTGTCCCCCAGCAGGAAGATCCTGGCAGCATCCCCAATCAGCCCACAAATGGGCATGTTATGCAAATTGGCTACTCGCTGAGCCTCTACCAGTGATGATCCATCTCTAGGAAGATCGCTTGGAGTCGGGAACATATCGGTCCGCTGATCCGACACTTACATCTCTGAAATTCCTCCCAGTCACACTTTCGAGCTTGCTTTTTGTGGGACTGGGATGATT
Source organism: Heterodontus francisci (assembly GCF_036365525.1). Taxonomy (NCBI): domain Eukaryota; kingdom Metazoa; phylum Chordata; class Chondrichthyes; order Heterodontiformes; family Heterodontidae; genus Heterodontus; species Heterodontus francisci. The sequence continues at coordinate 14,515,513 of NC_090376.1, read as the reverse complement.
CTGCATCCCTGTTTGTTCTCTCAGGTGAAAGATCCTATGCCACTGTTTCGAAGAAGAGCCAGGGAGTTCTCCCTGGTATCCTGGCCAATATTTATCCCTCAACCAACATCACTAAAACAACTGTTTGTGAGAGCTTGCTGTGTGCAAATTGGCTGCTGTGTTTCAACGTTACAACAGTGACTACACTTCAAAAGTACTTCATTGGCTGTGAAGCACTTTGAGACATTCGGTGGTCGTGAGAGTCTCTATATAAATGCAATCTTTAGTTCATTCTCAATGAGGTATCACAAGTTGGTATACATGGAAAAGATAGTAAGCTCAACTGTGTAAACTGATTGTACTCCTCTGTAGGCTGTTCACCCTCCAAGACTGTGGGCTATCCCCTCACTGCACTGGTTGAAGAAGTACAGAATAAAACTAAAAGATCAAAAGAAGGAATAAAAATATTGTGCGTAACATCGAAGATTATTGTCAAAATGATTACACAGGAGAACAAATAGACCACAGGAGGGCCAATATAGTTAACACTATTGTTGTGCCTAATGCGCACTTACTCTTAAAGAATCCACGGAATCCGATTGGTGAAAGGTATATCGATATTTTATTTACACACTAAATCATCAAGACTGTGCAACAGCCCCGACAAACAAATTTCTCTGCAGCACCTGTGGAAGAGCCTGTCACTCCAGAATTGGCCTTTATAGCCACTCCAGGCGCTGCTTCACAAACCACTGACCACCTCCAGGCGCGTATCCATTGTCTCTCGAGATAAGGAGGCCCAAAAGAAAGAAAAGAAATCATCAAGACAGGGCTAAATTGTGGCAAGTCGAAGAGACTTAGTAGTTGGCAGGAAAAAAGACAGAGGCGCAAGGGGAGAGCCAACTGTGCAACAGCCCCGACAAACAAATTTCTCTGCAGCACCTTTGGAAGAGCCTGTCACTCCAGAATTGGCCTTTATAGCCACTCCAGGCGCTGCTTCACAAACCACTGACCACCTCCAGGCGCGTATCCATTGTCTCTCGAGATAAGGAGGCCCAAAGAAAGAAAAAAAAAAGAAATCATCAAGTACAAACCCTCACTACTTGTCCAGTATCAAATCATCAAAGTACAAGCTCTCACTACTTGTACAGTATACTACCCGTCAAGACACGAGGTGATCAGTCTCGGACTTGCGGCTGCTCTTCTGTTCTCTGAGCCCCTGGCTCAGGGTATCTTCTCGAGTGTTCTTCCCCGGGGTTCTCGTACCTTCCTCAGTTTCAGTCAGGGGTTAAATCTTGTTTCCAAGACCCGTCCCTCTTACTTACTCATGGGGGTCTGGTATAATGACATAATGATAATTCCTTATTTGGCTCAGTGAGAACCTGTTCAAAACTATACAGTTTCCCGTTATCTACTATGAGTCAGATCTTATCTAGTATCCATGACGACCCCCTTTATCTGCTACATGAAAGACAGAGTCTGGTATCATCAATATGTCTTATCTATACTGTTTACAATTCCTCAACCATCTGTGTGCTGTAGCCCCGATCTCTCATACCCCCTATGTTTTAACGCATTGTTTATTGTTGTGTGACGAGCCCATTTGTTTTAACAAATTTTTCATGTGTTTTTACTGGGTCTACATGACCAATTAATAATTACCAGAGATTCGAGTGTAGAGTACACATACCTCTTAATTACCCACAAATGCAAATTGGTCCACCTATCAAGCTAAGGTTGGCACATACCCGTTTCCTGCCACCATGATCACCTCTCAAAGTGGGACTCAATAAAGACTCACCTCACTGCATTCCACCTGTCTCCTCCTTTCTATTTCTATTCTGTGCCTAACACCCAGCTGCAATCACGCCGTCTGGCACATCTGAGATGTTTACCAAGTGCAGCCTGTGCCTACACTGGCACCCCATTGAGAGAGCAAGGTTGATGACAGAATCCCACAATTCAGGCATGAAAGAATGAGTATGTTACAAACAATAAATAAACACTATTTATAACACTAATTTCAGAAATTAATATGAAGGACAAATGTAATACACACGTGAATCCCCAGGTGCGTTTCTGTGTGCTTCTACACAGTGTGACCATTGCGCTAACATTTGAGATGGAGGCAGGCTGTTGATCGGACTGCCCCTTGGTCTGGAATGACTTCAGCTGTCCTCTGGGTCGCTGAGGCCTGGAGGGCCCCAGCTGGCTGTGGGGCTGCTGCAGAGGTGCAGCACTCTCCTCAGTCACCATGACTATGGAGCTGAGCTCACTGGCAGAGGGACTGGGGAGCCGCTGTCCACACTCGGAGCGCAAACCCACTGAGGTGTAAGTATCTGCGCTGGTGGTGCATCCTCTGGCTGCTGCCCCTCAGAGGTCGATGCCAGGCCTCCTGTTGCAGCGGCTGCACTTGCCTCTGGTGTTCAACGACCTGCATGAAAGAGCACAAAGATCTGTGGGTTAGGTTATGCAGATCTCCTCATGCCAACCGTGCATGATGCGGACCTCCAGAAGTGTGGCGGAAGTCACATGAACACAATCCTCACTCACTTGTACGGACTCTCCAGTCTCCAGTCCGTGATTGAACAGTCGCCCTGGGTGCCAGCTAACTCCAGAGCCCCCTCCTCAGCCGATGTTAGAGGAGGAAGATCATGGATCCCTCGCCAGTCCTCGCTGTCTCACCGGCGTTATGGGCCTGTTTGTCCTGCAAGTGGAAAGAGGGACATAGCAAGACTTTGTAGGAAGAGCATCAGGACAGTTATGCTAGTGGCAACCCCATGTCCCCGATGGGGTTTCCTACATGGCTCCTCTCCACATCTGCTCTCAGGGGACGTAATGGGGCTGAGCTCAGGTGGCTGAGAAGCAACCATGCATCTGCCAGGATCTGGTGATGTCCAACCCCCTTGTCACTGCCTTTGTGGTCACTCCCTTCCCATGTTGCACTCCCTCTGCATAGTCACTTGCAAGCCTAAAGAGGAGAGAGGAATGGAGGACTCAACTTGGTGGAGTGAAGGAGGTAATTGATACTTATATGACACTGGACCCAGTTCCTGGGGTGACCTCCACTGCGATCTCCATCTAGGTTTGCTTGGTCAGGCGGGAGGATCTCTTCTTGCCATCCCTTGGAAAAGAGGACCTTCCGCCTTTCCCTTGCAGCCTGGAGATGGATCTCCCGGGAAGCATCGCTAAAATGTGGGGCCTCGGACATGGTCCCAGTTCGATTAGTCTCTGTTCCGACAGTCAGCAGTCCTGGTGTGGTGTGGGGGGGGAGGTCCAGGAGTTGCAGTTCCCGGAAACAGCAGCTACAGTCATGGTGCAGGGGGGTTCAGCAGCACCTCCATTTTACTGCCTACAGAAAAGCAGCAGTACAAGAATGACGCCAGCACCTGCATTGGAGTCAATCAGTGCCTCAGAATCTGTCCCCATCATGCAATTGGACGGGCCCCGTGACTCCAGTATGTGAAGTGTATGACTGGTGCGTGATCACGGTTGGCTGGCCACCCACATGACATGCGGCGACTGCACCCGCTTCCAGGTCCGCTGCCAGGATCTGCGACAGGCTTATGAAACTCAGCCCATGTAGTGCCTGTCACAACCACCGGACATCCCAAAATGCTTGACAGTCAATGAAGTACTTTTTGAAATGTAGTCACTGTTGTAATGTCGGAAACACGGCAGCCAATTTGCGCACAGCAAATTTCCACAAACAGCAATGTGATATTGGCCAGATGATCCATTTTTTGTGATGATGGTTGAAGGGTAAGTATTGGCCAGGACACCAGGGAGAACTCCCCCACTCTTCTTCAAAATAGGAACTGAATGATGGTAGTTGGAGTTCACTTATAGCCCAGTTGCATTCCCCTGTGTGAAATCGATCCATAAAGCCCAGGGAGGTATCAACTTTGTCCCTTAACTGCGACATACATGTGAGAGCAAATGAATGTTAAACATGTACCTCAGTTGGATAGCAGAAACATCAACCAGGGCGGCCATACCAGTTCTCATAGTTTAAACCAGCAAGACGGAGGGTTGGGGATAGTTGGTGAGGGGGAAGGGGGGACGGCTGCAAGGATTTACAGGAAATGAAGCAAGCTTAAATATAAACAAACAGGAAAGGAGTGCTCGGGTAAGACTAAAGTAAGGGAGGACATAAATGACCAGATAATAAAGAGTTATAGAAAAAGTGTAAAAAGATGCTTAAAAACAAAGTGAGAGGAATAGTTATTAAAAATTAGCTTGTACAGCAATTCACACAGTGTTTGTAATAAAACATGGGAGCTGGAAGCAATGATACATTGCAAGGAACCAGATATAGTAGGGAATATTGCAGCATAGCTACGGAAAAATCAGGATTGAGAATTAAGCACTGCAGTGTATAACATATTTAGAAAAGATAAATGGGGAAAACGGAGATGGAGAACTGTACTTATTAGAGAAACATAATGGCAGCAGAAACAAATAAAACAGTCATCAATAAGACAGAAATAGAGTCTATATGAATAGAGGTAAGGGATAAAAAAGAATCAATGACACTAATAGGGTACTCTGCAGACTAATAGTGGAATGAAAGCGGAGGATGAAATATGCAAATAGAATATGAAAATGAGAAACAAACATAGAATAATAATCATGGGGGATTTTAACTATCCCAAACTTAATTTGTTTGGTAGCTAAACAGGATAAGGAATGGTCCTAAATGTGTATAGGACTCCTTTCCAATCCAGTGTGTAAGAAGACCAACAAGAGAATATTACCACTAGGTCTATTAATGAACCAGAGCAGATAAGAGAAGTAAAAGTAGGGGTACATCTAGGCAATAGTGATCATAACATAATATGGTTTAGGATAATAATTAAGAAGGACATAAGCATGAAGCATTAAGAGTAAAAGGGTAGCTAGGGAGACAGTAGGTCCCCTTAAGGATCAGTGTGGCAATCTATGTGTGGAGCCACAGGAAATGGGCGAGGTCTTAAATGAATATTTCTTAACCATATTTACTGTGGAGAAGGTCATGGAAGCTAGTGAGTTCAAAGGAGGGAACACTGATATCCTGGAGCATATCAACATTACAAAGGAGGAGGTGCTGGAGGTTTTGAAGCGCATTAAGGTGGATAAATCCCCAGGGCCTGACCAGGTGTATCCTAGGATGCTATGGGAACAAAGGACAAAGAACAAAGAAAATTACAGCACAGGAACAGGCCCTTCGGCCCTCCAAGCCTACGCCGATCCAAATCCTCTATCTAAACCTGTCGCCTATTATCTAAGGGTCTGTATCTCTTTACTTCCTGCCCATTCATGTATTTGTCTAGATACATCTTAAAAGACGCTATCGTGCCCGCGTCTACCACCTCCGCTGGCAATGCGTTCCATGCACCCACCACCCTCTGCGTAAAGAACTTTCCACGCATATCCCCCCTAAACTTTTCCCCTTTCACTTTGAACTCATGTCCCCTTGTAATTGAAACCCCCACTCTGGGAAAAAGCTTCTTGCTATCCACCCTGTCTATACCTCTCATGATTTTGTACACCTCAATCAGGTCCCCCCTAAACCTCCGTCTTTCTAATGAAAATAATCCTAATCTACTCAACCTCTCTTCATAGCTAGCACCCTCCATACCAGGCAACATCCTGGTGAACCTCCTCTGCACCCTCTCCAAAGCATCCACATCCTTTTGGTAATGTGGCGACCAGAACTGCACGCAGTATTCCAAATGTGGCCGAACCAAAGTCCTATACAACTGTAACATGACCTGCCAACTTTTGTACTCAATACCCCGTCCGATGAAGGAAAGCATGCCGTATGCCTTCTTGACCACTCTATTGACCTGCGTTGCCACCTTCAGGGAACAATGGACCTGAACACCCAAATCTCTCTCCACATCAATTTTCCCCAGGACTTTTCCATTTACTGTATAGTTCATTCCTGAATTGGATCTTCCAAAATGCATCACCTCGCATTTGCCCTGATTGAACTCCATCTGCCATTTCTCTGCCCAACTCTCCAGTCTATCTATATTCTGCTGTATTCTCTGACAGTCCCCTTCAGTATCTGCTACTCCACCAATCTTAGTGTCGTCTGCAAACTTGCTAATCAGACCTCCTATACTTTCCTCCAAATCATTTATGTATATCACAAACAACAGTGGTCCCAGCACGGATCCCTGTGGAACACCACTGGTCACACGTCTCCATTTTGAGAAACTCCCTTCCACTGCTACTCTCTGTCTCCTGTTGCCCAGCCAGTTCTTTATCCATCTAGCTAGTACACCCTGGACCCCATGCGACTTCACTTTCTCCATCAGCCTACCATGGGGAACCTTATCAAACGCCTTACTGAAGTCCATGTATATGACATCTACAGCCCTTCCCTCATCAATCAACTTTGTCACTTCCTCAAAGAATTCTATTAAGTTGGTAAGACATGACCTTCCCTGCACAAAACCATGTTGCCTATCACTGATAAGCCCATTTTCTTCCAGTTGGGAATAGATCCTATCCCTCAGTATCTTCTCCAGCAGCTTCCCTACCACTGACGTCAGGCTCACCGGTCGATAATTACCTGGATTATCCCTGCTACCCTTCTTAAACAAGGGGACAACATTAGCAATTCTCCAGTCCTCCGGGACCTCACCCGTGTTTAAGGATGTTTAAGGATGTTGCAAAGATAAGGGAAGCAAGAGAGGAGATTGCTGGGGCCCTGGCAGAGATTTTTGTATCATCGTTAGCCACAAGTGAGGTACCAGAAGACTGGAGGATAGCTAATGTTGTGCCTTTATTTAAGAAGGGCAGCAGGGATAAGCCAGGGAACTACAGGCTGCTGAGCCTTACATCAGTGGTGGGAAAGTTATTGGAAGGGATTCTGAGAGACAGGATTTATTTGCATCTGGAAAGGCATGGTCTGATTAGGGATAGTCAGCATGGCTTTGTGCGTGGGAAATCATGTCTCACGAATTTGATTGAGCTTTTCGAAGAGGTGACCAAGAGGACTGACGAGGGCAGGGTGATGGACGTTGTCTGCATGGACTTTAGCAAGGCCTTTGACAAGGTCCCTCATGGTAGGCTGGTCCAGAAGGTTCGAACACATGGGATACAGGGTGAGCTCGCAAATTGGATACAAAAGTGGCTTGGTGATCGGAGGCAGAGGGTGGTAGTGGAGGGTTGTTTTTCAGATTGGAGGTCGGTGACCAGTGGTGTGCCGCAGGGATCAGTGCTGGGCCCTCTGTTGTTTGTCATATATATTAATGACTTGGATGTGAATGTAAGGGGCATGATTAGTAAGTTTGCAGATGACACCAAAATTGGTGGCATAGTGGACAGTGAAGAAGGTTGCCTGGATGGAGGGCTTGAGTTATAAAGAGAGATTGGATAGGTTGGGTCTGTTTTCCCTGGAGCGAAGGAGGCTGAGATGGGACATGATAGAGGTATATAAAATTATGAGAGGCATAGATAGGGTAGATAGCCAGAGTCTGTTTCCCATGTTAGGGGTGACTAAAACTAGAGGGCAAGATTTAAGGTGAGAGGGAGGAGATTTAAAGGGGATCAAAGGGGTAAATTTTTCACACAAAGAATAGTGGGTGTCTGGAATGAGCTGCCTGAGGAGGTGGTGGAGACAGGAACAGTAGCAACATTTAAGAGGCATCTGGACAGGTACGTGAATGAGCAAGGCATAGAGGGATATGGAATTAATGCAGGCAGGTGGGGTTAGTATAGAAAGGCATTATGGTCGGCATGGACGCAGTGGGCCGAAGGGCCTGTTTCTATGCTGTACAACTCTATGACTATGAGAAAGAGCAGGGTATTAGTTAGTGCAAAGCTGATTTTGAGAGGCTGATAATAGAACATGAAAAAATAAAATGGACAAAAATATTGGCAAACAAATGATATAGAACAGTAATCTAGAACCCATCTGGTTCACTAATGTCCTTCAGGGAAGGAAATCTGCTGCCCTTACCTGGTCTGGCCTACATGTGACTCCAGACCCACAGCAATGTGGTTAACTCTTCCATGCCCTCTGAAATGGCTTAGCAAGCCACTCAGTTGTACCGAACCGCTACGAAGTCAATAAAAAGGAATGAAACCGGACGGACCACCCGGCATCGACCTAGGCACTGGAAACGACAACGGCAAACCCAGCCCTGTCGACCCTGCAAAGTCCTCCTTACTAACATCTGGGGGCTTGTGCCAAAGTTGGGAGAGCTGTCCCACAGACGAGTCAAGCAACAGCCTGACATAGTCATACTCACGGAATCATACCTTACAGACAATGTCCCAGACACTGCCATCACCATCCCCGGGTATGTCCTGTCCCACCGGCAGGACAGACCCACCAGAGGTGGCGGGACAGTGGTATACAGTAGGGAGGGAGTTGCCCTGGGAGTCCTCAACATCGACTCCGGACCCCATGATGTCTCATGGCATCAGGTCAAACATGGGCAAGGTAACCTCCTACTGATTACCACCTACCGCCCTCCCTCAGCTGATGACTCAGTACTCCACCATGTTGAACACCACTTGGAGGAAGCACTGAGGGTGGCAAGGGCATAAAATGTACTCTGGGTGGGGGACTTCAATGTTCATCACCAAGAATGGCTCGGTAGCACCACTACTGACCGAGCTGGCCGAGTCCTAAAGGACATAGCTGCTGGACTGGGTCTGCAGCAGGTGGTGAGGGAACCAACACAAGGGCAAAACATACTTGACCGCATCCTCACCAATCTGCCTGCTGCAGATGCTTCTGTCCATGACTGTATTGGTAGGAGTGACCACCGCACAGTCCTTCTGGAGTCCCGCCTTCACATTGAGGATGCCGTCGGTCGTGTTGTGTGGCACTATCACCGTGCTATATGGGAGAGATTTCGAACAGATCTAGCAATGCAAAACTGGGCATCCATGAGGCGCTGCGGGCCATCGGCAGCAGCAGAATTGTACTCAACCACAATCTGTAACCTCATGGCCCGGCATATCCCCCACTCTACCATTACCATCAAGCCAGGAGACCAACCCTGGTTCAATGAAGAGTGCAGGAGGGCATGCCAGGAGCAGCACCAGGCATACCTCAAAATGAGGTGTCAACCTGGTGAAGCTACAACACAGGACTATCTGCATGCCAAACTGCGTAAGCAGCATGCGATAGACAAAGCTAAGCGATCCCATAACCAACGGATCAGATCTAAGCTCTGCAGTCCTGCCACATCCAGCCGTGAATGGTGGTGGACAATTAAACAACTAACTGGAGGAGGTGACTCCACAAATATCCCCATCCTCAATGATGGGGGAGCCCAGCACATCAGTGTGAAAGATAAGGCTGAAGCATTTGCAACAACCTCCAGCCAGAAATGCTGAGTTGATGATCCATCTCGGCCACCTCCTGAAGTCCCCAGCATCACAGATGCCAGACTTCAGCCAATTCGATTCACTCCACGCGATATCAAGAAATGACTGAAGGCACTGGATGCTGCAAAAGCTATGGGCCCTGACAATATTCCGGCAACAGTACTGAAGACCTGTGCTCCAGAACTTGCTGCGCCCCTAGCCAAGCTATTCCAGTACAGCTACAACACTGGCATATACCCTGCAATGTGGAAAATTGCCCAGGTATGTCCTGTACACAAAAAGCAGGACAAGTCCAACCCGGCCAACTACAGCCCCATCAGCCTACTCTCAATCATCAGTAAAGTGATGGAAGGTGTCATCAACAGTGCCATCAAGCGGCACTTGCTTAGCAATAACCTGCTCAGTGACGCTCAGTTTGGGTTCCGCCAGGGCCACTCAGCTCCTGACCTCATCATAGCCTTGGTTCAAACATGGACAAAAGAGCTGAACTCAAGAGGTGAGGTGAGAGTGACTGCCCTTGACATCAAAGCAGCATTTGACTGAGTATGGCATCAAGGAGCCGGAGCAAAATTGGAGTCAATGGGAATCAGGGGGAAAACTCTGGTTGAAGTCATACCTAACGCAAAGGAAGATGGTTGTGGTTGTTGGAGGCCAATCATCTCAGGCTCCAGGACATCACTGCAGGAGTTCCTCAGGGTAGTGTCCTGGGACCAGCAATCTTCAGCTGCTTCATCAATGACCTTCCTTCAATCGTAAGGTCAGAAGTGGGGATGTTCGCTGAAGATTGCACAATGTTCAGCACCATTCGTGACTCCTCAGATACTGAAACTGTCCGTGTAGAAGTGCAGCAAGACTTGGACAATATCCAGGCTTGGGCTGATAAGTGGCAAGTAACATTCGCGCCACACAAGTGTCAGGCAATGACCATCTACAACAAGAGAGAATCTAACCATCTCCCCTTGACATTCAACGGCATTACCATCGCTGAATCCCCCACTATCAACATCCTAGGGGTTACCATTGACCAGAAACTGAACTGGAGTAGCCATATAAATACCGTGGCTGCAGGAGCAGATCAGAGGCTAGGAATCCTGAGGTGAGTAACTCACCTCCTGACTCCCCAAAGCCTGTCCACCATCTACAAGGCACAAGTCAGGAGTGTGATGGAATACTCTTCACTTGCCTGGATGGGTGCAGTTCCAACAGCACGCAAGAAGCTCGACACCATCCAGGACAAAGCAGCCCGCTTGATTGGCACCCCATCTACAAACATTCACTCCCTCCACCACCGGCGCACAGTGGCAGCAGTGTGTACCATCTACAAGATGCACTGCAGCAATGCACCAAGGTTCCTTAGAAGGCACCTTCCAAACCTGCGACCTCTACCAACTAGAAGGATAAGGGCAGCAGATACATGGGAACACCACCACCTGCAAGTTCCCCTCCAAGTCACACAGCATCCTGACTTGGAACTCTATCGCCGTTCTTTCACTGTCGCTGGGTCAAAATCCTGGAACTCCCTTCCTAACAGCGCTGTGGGTTTACCTACTCCAAATGAACTGCAGCGGTTCAAGAAGGCAGCTCACCACCACCTTCTCAAGGGCAATTAGGGATGGGCAATAAATGCTGGCCTGGCCAGCATCGCCCACATCCCATGAATGAATTTTTAAAAAATGGGAAACATTCAAACCACTGTTCCACAAAGCATGGGTGATGGCTACTTGAGTGAGGAACTGGATTACAGCCAGAACCTATGGAATTTCATGACAGCACATGACACTAAAATTAGCATTGTGGATTGGCCACCATTATAGGATTTGCTCAATTTTCAATTCCAGTCAAACTAATGGAAATAAAAGTAATGCGTAATTTTTTATTCATTCTTCGGATGTTGCTGTCAGGCCAGTATCTATTGCCTATGCACAATTGCCCTGATACAACTAATTGTCTTACTTGAACATTTAATAGGACAGTTAAGAGTCAATCATGCTGCTCTGAGCCTGGAGTCACATCGCGGCCCAGAATGGGCGAAGGGTGGCAGTTTTCCTCTCCCAAAGGACATCAGCAAACCAGTTGAGTTTTTAACTGCAATGTGACTGCTTTCTCGTCATTTTTCCTGGTATCAGCTTTTCATTTCCAGATTTTTAAAAAATTGAATTTTAATTCTCAAATGGTGGAAGTTCAACTAATATTCCATTTGATTATTAGTCCAACCTCTGGGTTACTAGCCCAGTAGCATAACCACTCTGTTACCATACGCCAAATAGTTTTATACCTGGCTGGCAAGCTGAAATTTTACCTCAACAAATCAAAGGCTTCTGAAACAGAAGGGCTAAGTGATTGGGGAAAGGTAAAAGCTAATAATCATATCTAAAAGTTCAGAAGATAGCTGAAGCCATGAAAGTTTAGATGGAGCCATATGATTCCCCCACACAAACCCTGAGACAAGGGCTGAAATTTTATGCCACCCCAATGTGCTGAATGATGGCGGGGGGGAACAGTGTAAAATGGAGCGGGAGGCTCCGGGAGGCTTTCCCGACCTGCTCCCGCCTCCGTCCCCCTTTACGTAGGGCGGGGGTGGGGTGGTGTGTGTGCGATAAACAGCCCACCTGTCCCAGGCCAATCAAGACCCTTAACTGGCCAGTTAATGTCCACTTAAGGGCCTTCGCCCGCTTCCACGCAATTTTATGTGTGGCAAGCAGGTGTCCTGGAGCCGGAAAACACCGCCTGGGAAAAGCAGGGGCACGACCGATTACCCCGGCGAGGCATCCAAAACTTACCTTAACTCCCTGCTCCATGTCGTCCTCTGCGATCAGCTGGGCTGCAGTCCCAGCAGTGGCCACCGCTCCCGGTGGCGTTGCTGGGACTAAGAGCTGCCGGCCTGCTAATTGGCTGGCAGCTCAATGAGACAGAACTTTCTCCCTCAAGAGGGTGGAAGTCCCGCCTCAGAACAAGTAAAGCCTGGGGATCCGTAAAATACGGAACAGATCCCCAGGCGAGGCAGAAGCGGGTTCGCCAGCTCCGGTCCGCCCTATGTAAAATCCCGGCCAAGATTTCATCCTTAATTTCATGTCACTAAATTCAAGTGAGTTTATATAAAATATATTAAATATCTTACATTTGCCTGCAATAAAAACAGAAAGTGCTGGAAATACTCAGCAGGTCTGGCAGCATCTGTGGAGAGAGAAGCAGAGTTAACGTTTCAGGTCAATGACCTTGCATCAGAACTGGCAAAGGTTAGAAATGTAATAGGTTTTAAGCAAGTAAAGTCGGGGTGGGGAAACAGAGAACAAAAGGGAAGGTGTGTGATCGGACAGAGGGCCGGAGAGATTAACTGACAAGGAGGTCATGGGGAAAAGGCAAAAAGAGTGTGCTCATGGTGTGATGAAAGACAAAGCATTAGTGCAGAGGGAGTGTTAATGATAGAATAATGAGAAGCCCTAGCCAAAAGCACAAACGTGAAAAAACCAGTAGGCAGGCACATGGTAGAAAAAGATGGAACAAAATAAAAAATAAAAATTTACATTTGCATGCACTGTTTTCCAATCCCTAACCTCCTGTTGTCACAGGACATTGACTGGTACACTGTGACATTCAGTGAAAACTAGGAGCCAGAATTTACTGAATTGGGGCATCTGGCAGCATTAGTTAGACATTTTCCTGCACGCTTCAGCTTGGAAAAAATTTGTGTCGTAACTTGCTGGAAATACGAGCTGATAACAGCACGACAAGAGCAACAAAGCAACTGGGATTTTAGAGAACCACAGGACCAAGTGCTGGAAAATGGAATTAGAATAGGTAGGTGCTTGATGGCTGGCACAGACACGATGGGCCGAAGGGCCTGTTTCTGTGCTGTATAACTCTATGACTCTATGACCAACAGTCGGTTTCCTTAGCCAATGAGATTTAAGAATTGGGAGAGAAACTGAGAACGTCAGAGAAGGAAATGGTGTGAATGAGAGTCAGATTAAGTACAGAAAGAGAAATAAAGAGAGGAAATAAAGTATTGGATGGAGAGAGAGAGGGGGGAAAAAAGACAGAAAGGAAAAGTAGAAAAAAACTTAAAATTTGGCACTTTTAAAATCTCTGACGACAATTCATTACCTGAAGGAATGGGACACCATAGTTTAAATAGTTCACTTTCTGAGCCAGAGAACTTGATTGGCAGTTGTTAACAATTATCATATAAATAGTCGTTTGGTAGTACAGAACTTGAGAATTGCTGAAAATAGAAGCTTTTCATCTTGCACTCATCAGGACAATATGCAAGAATAACCAATGTAAGGGAAAATAACAACTTATACTGCATGAGAAGAGAGTGCTGATTGGTTGGCAAGTGAACTCAGTTTACGGTGACTGACAGTTAACTGCCAAGCTTTGTTTGAAATTTAAACCAGGCAGCTTGACTCTGATTGGTCAAGGCATTGCCCTGAGGAATGAACCAGCCAATGGCTGTCACTTATTTTGTTCAGCTGAAACAAGTGCAATGTGTGTACATGTTCTTTCTGTCTGTAATGAACAGGGCCCTGTGTATTAATATATGCAACTTCCAGTACGCAGAAATGCGCCACACTGCTGTTCATAATGGGCAAAGTACAGGCTGTACCCAACCAGCCCGTGCTTGCAAAACTCAAAACATAGTGTCCAACATAAGATGTGATTCCGTGATTGGACAACATTTGCTAAATAATCCACAGTGTGCTAAGAATAACGCTGACAACCAATTTAAGATTGTCAGTAGGGCTCGCAGTGCGACACATTTGCATGTACTAGAAGCTACATGTGTTAATACACAGGGCCCTGTTCTTTACAGACAGAAAGAACATTGCATCTGTTTCAGCTGAACAAAATAAGTGACAGCCATTCGTTGATTCATTCCTCAGGGCAATGCCTTGACCAATCAGAGTCAAGCTGCCTGGTTTAAATTTCAAACAAAACTTGGCAGTTAACTGTCAGTCACTGTAAACTGGTGCATTCTCCATGGCAACGCCTCTACCAATCAGAGTTCACTTGCCAACCAATCAGCACTCTCTTCTCATACAGTATAAGTTGTTATTTTCCCTTACATTGGTTATTCTTGCATACTGTCCTGATGAGTGCAAGATGAAAAGCTTCGACAACATGTCTCTATTTTCAGCAATTCTCAAATTATCATATCATTAAAAGGATATTTAATCACCAGCCCTAAATTTTTGTGATGGGTTTAATGGGCAATTAATATGCAAATCTAGGGAGTTCTTAACAATAATAGGGAGGCTGAGGGTAAGATGCTGTTTGTGTGAAGCAAATTGTAGAGCAGCGTACATCGACCAGTGCATTCTGCAGATTCACAACTCAGAGCATATGTCTGAGTCCCCTGAACTTGCAGGCTGATTGACACATTAATAATGATGTCATTAACACACAGTTGTTGCTCCAGCAAGTTCCAGCCAATTATATTCCACTGGGAGCCTGTCTCTTGCTTACTGGGCTATAATGGTGATCATGCAGTTTGTCTTGTTGATCACCACATAGAAGGAATAAGTGTGACATAATTACTGCAAGATTATCGAACATCAATCAATGATTGATTGCGAAGAATTAATAGGGAACTGCTTGTTTATAAGACTTACAATACTAGAAATTACAATTGATGGTAATCAAGGGGTAGCTAAGTGTTACTTTTTGAGCAAAATAAAGCATGTTTATAATGAACTTTTTTATGGATTTATGGCAAAACATGAATTCAACGTGTGCACGGCTTTGCAGTACATTTTCAACTTGGCACTGGGTGTAAAACTAGTTTCGCTGATTGGCCATTTGCTGCAGAAGCTATCCAATCTTTACTTACATTGCATTCAAATTGTGAATGCTAATCTGGTGGTTGAGTCCTTGGATGATTGGATGATAGGGTTGTCCTATGAGGAGAGATTGAGTAGAATGGGCCTATATTCTCTGGAGTTGAGAAGAATGAGAGACAATCTCATTGAAACGTTTAAAATTTTTAAAGGACAGATGCTGAGAAGGTGTTTTCCCTGGCTGAAGAGTCTATGACTAAGGGTCATAGTCTCAGGATAAGGGGTCAGCCATTGAGGACTGGAATGAGGAGAAATTTCTTCGCCCAGAGGTTTGTGAACCATTGGAATTCACTGCTCCAGAGGGCTGTGGATGCTCAGTTATTGAGTATATTCAAGGTTGAGATTGATAGATATTTTTTGGACTCTAAAGGAATCAAAGAATTTTGAGTTAGGCTGGGGATGTCGAGTTGAGGTAGAAGATCAGCCATTTTTTAAAATTTCCAAAATATACTTTATTCATAAAAATCTGTAAAAAATACATTACAAAACAGTTCAAAACAGTACCCAGTCAACAATACAAAGAGTGCAAAGGAGATCACTTTCCTTCAATACAGGAGTGAGTTGCCTCACAACCCTTCCATTTCATTTTACATGCCATGTACATTTTACAGCAAACCCATATTTTCTGGATACAGCCCGAGGGGTTTCCCATGGATCCAGCCCCTCAGTTCACCTTGGTGGGGGGGGGACCTTACACAGTGGTCTTTCCCCAGTGAGCCTTTGCCGCGTCTGCCCAAGTTTTCATGCGTCCCTCAGCACATAGTCCTGGACCTTGGAATGTGTCAGCCTGCAACACTCGGTCGTGGACAACTCTTTGTGCTGGAAGACCAGCAAGTTTCGGGCAGACGAAAGGGCGTCCCTCAGCACATAGTCCTGGACCTTGGAATGTGTCAGCCTGCAACACTCGGTCGTGGACAACTCTTTGTGCTGGAAGACCAGCAAGTTTCGGGCAGACGAAAGGGCGTCTTTCACCGAATTGATAGTCCTCCAGCAGCAGTTGATGTTTATCTCGGTGTACGTCCCTGGGAACAGCCCAGAAAGCACAGACTCCTGTGTTACAGAGCTGCTTGGGAGGAACCTCAACAAAAAACACTGTATCTCTTTCCACACTTGCTTTGCAAAGACACATTCCAGAAGGAGGTGGGCAACTGTCTCTTCCCCACCACAGTCACCTCGAGGGCACTGTGCAGAGGGGGTGAGACTCCGGGCGTGCAAGAAGGATCTGACGGGGAGGGCTCTTCTCACCACCAGCCAAGCTACATCTTGGTGCTTGTTTGAAAGTTCTGGTGATGAGGTATTCTGCCAAATGACTTTGGCAGTCTGCTCGGGGAACCATCCGACAGGATCCACCATCTCCTTTTCCCCTAGGGCCTTGAGGACATTCCGTGCAGACCACTGCCTGATGGATTGGTGGTCAAAGGTGTTTTTCCGCAGAAACTTTTCGACGAAGGATAGGTGGTACGGCATGGTCCAACTGGATGGAGCGTTCCGCGGCAATGTGATCAGGCCCATCCTTCGCAACACCGGGGACAGATAGAACCTCAGCACGTACTGACACTTGATGTTTATGTACTGGGGATCTACGCACAGCTTGATGCAGTCGCACACGAAAGTGGTCATCAGGATGAGAGAGACGTTGGGTACATTTTTCCCACCCTTATCCAGAGGTTTGAACATCATGTCCCTCCGGACCCGGTCCATTTTGGATCCCCAGATGAAGCGGAAAATGGCTCGGGTGACTGCCACAGCGCAGGAGTGGGGTATGGGCCAGACCTGCGTCACATACAGCAACAATGTGAGCGCCTCGCGCCTGATGACCAGGTTCTTGCCCACAATGGAGAGAGATTGCTGCTCCCACATGCTCAGCTTATGGTGTACCCTGGCTACTCGTTCCCTCCAGGTTTTGGTGCACGTCCCGGCCCTTCTGAACCATATCCCCAGCACCTTCAGGTAGTCTGACCTGAAAGTGAAGGGGACAAAGGATCGGTCAGCCCAATTCCCAAAGAACATGGCCTCGCTCTTGCCGTGGTTAACTTTGGCTCCCGAGGCCAGTTCGAACTGGTCACAGATGCTCATCAGTCTGCGCACAGACAGCGGATCCGAGCAGAAGACAACGACGTCATCCATGTACAGGGAGGTTTTAACCTGAGCGCCTCCACTGCCTGGGATTGTCACCCCTCTTATGCCCGCATCCTTCCTAATAGACTCAGCAAAGGGTTCAATACAGCAAACAAACAAGACCGGGGAGAGAGAACAGCCCTGTCTGACTCTAGATTGGATTGGGAAACTTTCTGATTCCCACCCATTGGTTGAGACTGCGCTACAGTTGTTTGTGTAGAGCAGTTTGATCCAATTGCAGATTCCCTCCCCAAACCCCATTTTGGAAAGCACGTCCATCATGTAGGTGTGCGATATCCTGTCAAAAGCCTTCTCCTAGTCCAGGCTGATGAGGCAGGTGTCTACCCTCCTGTCCCGTACATAGGAGATTGTATCCCTGAGTAGCGCGAGACTATCAGAGATCTTCCTGCTGGGTACAGTACAGGTCTGATCAGGGTGAATCACCAACTCCAGAGCAGACTTGACTCGACTGGCTATGACTTTGGACAGAATCTTGTAGTCAACATTAAGCAGTGAGATGGGCTGCCAATTTCTGATTTCTGCCCTCTCCCCCTTCCGCTTGTGGATGAGGGTGATGATGCCTTTCCTCATGGATTCTGACATGCTGCCGGCCCAAAGCATACTCTTGTATACTTCCAGCAGGTCTGGACTGACCCAGTCCCACAGGGCCGAATACAACTCAACCGGTAAGCCATCACTTCTGGGGGTTTTACTTGTCTCGAAGGATTTGACGGCCTTTGTCCGCTCGTCCAGAGTTAACGGCTTGTCCAGTCTCTCCCTCCTGCTGTCATCTAAGACCTCTGTGATAGATGACAGGAAGGACTGGGAGGCTCTGCCGTCGGTGGACCTCACATCGTACAGCCCAATATAAAAGGATTTGCTGATCCTTCGTATGTCGGACTGCGAAGATGTCACTGAGCCATCCTCTTCCTTCAGGCTGCTGATCACAGAGCTCTGTGTGTGTACCTTTTGGAAGAAGTGACGTGAGCACATCTCATCCTGCTCAATGGAGCGGACTCTGGACCGGAAGATGATCTTGGAGGCCTCCGTGGCAAACAGCGAGGCCTGCTGGCTCTTCACTTCGTGGAGGTCCTCCTTGAACTCGACCCCCATCGACTGCAGCGAGAGCAGTTTTTGCATTTTTTTCTGGAGTCAGGACATTTCCCTTTGTCTCTCTCTCGCCCTCTGAACACCTTTGAAGATAAAGAACCTCTTGATGTTCTCCTTGATCGCCTCCCACCAGTGAACTGGAGACTCAAAGAGGGGTTTCACGGTTCTCCAAACTTTGCAATCCCTTTTGAGTTCCTCAACGTTCTCTGGGGTTAGCAGCGTAGCATTGAGCTTCGACGTCCCTCTGCCAACCCGCTGGTCGTCCTGTAAGTGACAGTCAGCCAGTAAGAGGCAATGGTCGGAGAAGAACACTGGCTTGACGTCGGTGGATCTGACCGTGACATCACGGTGCACAAACAGGAAGTCACTCCTGGAATGGGCACACCCATCCGATCAGCCATGATCCTATTGAATAGCAGCTACTCCTGCTTCTATTTCTTATTTTCACATGTTCTATGTTGGTGGATGGTAAGTTAAAATTCTACCCTTTTATAAGATAGGAGTCCCTGCTTTCTCTGAAAGAGGAAACAAAATGATCTAGCCATATTATCCCGAGATCCTTGCCATTGGGTAAGACAATTAACTTTGGAGCTATTTTATTTAGACAATCAGATGATAATTTTTTTGTCAACATGCAAAATAGATAGTGAGGAGGAAGATTCAATACAAGTAAAAGATTAAAATGTAAAAGATTTCAATGTAAATGTAAATACAAGTAAGATTAGAGTAAATAAGTTATTGATTAAATCAAATTAAATTAGTGTTTAAAATTATGAAGGGATTTTGGCAGGGGAGACAGAGAGAAGATGTTTCCACTTGTGGGGGAATCTAAAACTAAGGGACATAAATATAAGATAGTCATCAATAAATTTATGGTGAATTCAGGAGAAACTTATTTACCCAAAGAGTAGTAAGAATATGGAACCCACTATCACAGGGAGTAGTTGAGGAGAACAGCATAGATGTAGTTAAAGGGAAGCACATGAGGGAGAAAGAAATAGAACGATATATTAAAAGGGTTTGCTAAAGAGGGTTGGGAGGATGCTGATATGGAATAGTTGGACAAAATGGACTGTTTCTGTGCTGTAAGTTCTATGTAATATATATAATCCTATATAAAAAAGCAAACATAAATTAAAATTTAAAAGATGAAAGAAGGAAAAAGTAAACTAGACAAGCAGAATTATAGTAGGAGAATTTTTTAATATATATTTAAAATTGTGTCTTTAATATTAATTTCAGAAGCTTGGGACTAATATTATATTAATAAGACCATTCCTCATTCAAAATAACTTTATTACTGTAATATTAGAGGTTGGCACACTACGTGAGCTGAAAACTGCAAAACCAGTTTGGCCAGGGATGAGGCTGCAGGGCTTCAGAAAATGCCAGGTGTTTAAGATGATCAAAGGAGTTGATAAGGTAGATCATATGAAACTACTTCCTGTGGGGAGGAAGTCCAGAACAAGTGGGCATAACCTTAAAAATTAGCACTAGACCATTGATGTTAAGAAGCAATTCTTTACACATAAGTTAATGGAAATCTGGAACTCTCTCCCCAAAAAGCAGTTGAGGCTAGGTGTCAATAGGAAATTTCAAAACTCAGATTGATGGATCTTTGTTAAGGGGTATGAAGCCAAGGCAGGTAGTTGGGGTTAAGGCAAGTAACATTCGCGCCACACAAGTGCCAGGCAATGACCATCTCCAACAAGAGAGAATCTAACCATCTCCCCTTGACATTCAATGGCAATACCATTGCTGAATCCCCCACTATCAACATCCTGGGGGTTGCCATTGACCAGAAACTGAACTGGAGTAGCCATATAAATACCGTGGTTACAAGAGCTGGTCAGAGGCTAGGAATCCTGCGGTGAGTAACTCATCTCCTGACTCCCCAAAGCCTGTCCACTATTTACAAGGCACAAGTCAAGAGTGTAATGGAATACTCTCCACTTGCCTGGACGGGTGCAGCTCCAATGACACTCAAGAAGCTCGACACCATCCAGAACAAAGCAGCCTGCTTGATTGGCACCCCATCTACAAACATTCACTCCCTCCACCACCGATGCACAGTGGCAGCAGTGTGTACCATCTACAAGATGCACTGCAGCAACGATCCAAGGCTCCTTCGGCAGCACTTTCCAAACCCATGACCTCTACCAACTAGAAGGACAAGGGCAGCAAATGCACGGGAACACCACCACCTGCAAGTTCCCCTGCAAGTCACATACCATCCTGACTTGGAACTATATCGCCGTTCCTTCACCGTCGCTGGGTCAAAATCCTGGAACTCCCTTCCTAACAGCCCTGTGGGTGTACCTACCCCACATGGACTGCAGCAGTTTAAGAAGGCAACTCACCACCACCTTCTCAAGGGCAATTATGGATGGGCAATAAATGTTGGCCTCACCAGCGACGCCCACATCCCATGAATGAATATAAAAAGAGATCAGCCATGATCTAAATAAATGGCTGAACAGATTCAAGGGGCTGAATGGTTTCTCCTGTTCCTATGTCTTTACGTTCCTATGACAGATCTTGGAGCTCTGTTGACATTGTCACCCTGCTCTGGTTTTATACTTATACATTATTACATTGTCTGAGTCTCTCGTTGACTTACTGCCTAGTGTATCTCATGTCACACATCATTCTATATTCCACATGGATGAACAGTCATAGTAACAATATGATTTTGTTTCACGTGGTGCCACTGGGCATTTGTCCCAATAGCTCCTGTTACATAACACCACCCATCACCTAAACACCTTCCAGGTGTTGAACAGAGATTAACTTTATTAATAAAATGAGCTGTGCCTAATACCTCTAATTTGAGCTTATCGATTACCATGGTTGGATAGAACATTCAGTAGGTGGCACTAATTCGTACTTAATACTGAAGGATTTTTCAGTTTTTAAATCCCCGTGTGTTGCAATAAAGTAGAAATCTTTCAGAATTATGCATCACAAGATTATTCACAGCCAAAATTAAATCAGAGAAAAATTGTCTTTGTTTCTCCTGCGAATTTTTTCCGAAGGTCCCTCTTAGCTCTCCTCAAACTGGGGTCTGAATCTGCAGCACTACTGGCCTAAGTATTTATTTGAGAAACATGTCACAGTGAAGATAAATCCTGTTCTGATGCAATTGCACAAAAGTCCAAAAATAGCAACCAGGAGCGGAAACCTTGATTTTCTTTTCTCTTCACTTTATCTCACTCTTTGCCTCCTTTTTGACCTTGGAAAATGTGGCAAACCTAACACGAAAGCTGAAATACTTGGCAAATACATTATGTACCATTTATTATGTTGTTGCACCTACATCAATCTTGTAATATTGTACATAGCGTCCTGGAGTTTCTCCTCAGTTTGTACCGAATTTTTATTTGCAGTGCAATTCAGCCAAAATTGCCTAAACCAGCCGGCTTTTAAAAGAGCTGTAAAACCTGATTTAGGATTAGGCTTCATGGACTAGAGCGTAAAATCATTCCACCACCAATTTTGCATCCATTTTAGATTTTATTCAAATTTCCTGCCGATGTATCTGAGTTCATTGCCGAAGACATTGTCACATGCAAGAGTACACTGCCACCAAAACCAGCAAGAATATAGAACACAGAACATAGAACAGTACAGCACAGTACAGGCCCTTCGGCCCACGATGTTGTGCCGAACCTTTAACCTGCTCTGCGATCAAACAAACTACCTACCCTTCATTCTACTATCATCCATGTACCTATCCAAGAGTCGCTTAAATGCCCCTAATGTATCTGCTTCTACTACCACCGCTGGCAGTGCATTCCACGCACCCACCACTCTCTGTGTAAAGAACCTACCTCTGACATCTCCCCGAAACCTTCCTCCAATCACCTTAAAATTATGCCCCCTGGTGATAGCCCTTTCCACCCTGGCAAAAAGTCTCTGGCTATCCACTCTATCTATGCCTCTCATCATCTTGTACTCCTCTATCAAGTCACCTCTCATCCTTCTTCGCTCCAATGAGAAAAGCCCAAGCTCCCTCAATCTTTCTTCATAAGACATGCCCTCCAGTCCAGACAGCATCCTGATAAATCTCCTCTGCACCCTCTCTAAAGCTTCCACATCCTTCCTATAATGAAGCGACCAGAACTGAACACAATATTCCAAGTGTGGTCGAACCAGGGCCTTATAGAGCTGCAGCATAACCTCGCGGCTCTTAAACTCAATCCCCCTGTTAATGAAAGCCAACACACCATATGCCTTCTTAACAACCCTATCAACTTGGGTGGCAACTTTGAGCGATCTATGGACATGGACCCCAAGATCCCTCTGTTCCTCCACACTACCAAGAATCCTGTCTTTAAGCCTGTATTCCGCATTCAAATTCGACCTTCCAAAATGAATCACTTCACACTGTTCCAGGTTGAACTCCATCTGCCACTTCTCAGCCTAGCTCTGCATCCTGTCAATGTCCCGTTGCAACCTACAACAGCCTTCCACACTATCCACAACTCCAGCAACCTTCGTGTCATCGGCAAACTTGCTAACCCAGCCTTCCACTTCCTCATCCAAGTCATTTATAAAAATCACAAAGAGCAGAGGTCCCAGAACAGATCCTTGTGGAACACCACTGGTCATCGAGCTCCATGCTGAATACTTACCATCTACTACCACCCTCTGACTTCTATGGGCCAGCCAATTTTGTATCCAGACAGCCAACTTTCCCTGAATCCCATGCCTCCTTACTTTCTGAATGAGCCTACCATGGGGAACCTTATCAAACGCCTTGCTAAAATCCATATACACCACATCCACTGCTCTTCCTTTATCAATGTGTTTTGTCACATCTTCAAAGAATTCAATAAGGCTTGTGAGGCATGATCTGCCCCTCACAAAGCCATGCTGACTGTCTCTAATCAAACCATGCTTTTCCAAATAATCATAAATCCTGTCTCTCAGAATCCTCTCCAATAATTTGTCCACTACCGACGTAAGACTGACTGGTCTATAATTCCCAGGGTTATCCCTATTCCCTTTCTTGAACAAGGGAACAATATTTGCCGCCCTCCAATCAAAAAAAAAAGGGCGGCACAGTGGCGCAGTGGTTAGCACTGCAGCCTCACAGCTCCAGGGACCTGGGTACGATTCTGGGTACTGCCTGTGTGGAGTTTGCAAGTTCTCCCTGTGTCTGCGTGGGTTTTCTCCGGGTGCTCCGGTTTCCTCCCACAAGCCAAAAGACTTGCAGGTTGATAGGTAAATTGGCCATTATAAATTGTCACTAGTATAGGTAGGTGGTAGGGAAATATAGGGACAGGTGGGGATGTTTGGTAGGAATATGGGATTAGTGTAGGATTAGTATAAATGGGTGGTTGATGGTCGGCACAGACTCGGTGGGCCGAAGGGCCTGTTTCAGTGCTGTATCTCTAATCTAATCTAATCTACTCCAGTGGACAGTGAAGACGCAAAGATCATCGCCAAAGGCGCGGCAATCTCTTCCCTCGCTTCCCTTAATATCCTTGGGTATATCCCGTCTGGCCCCGGGGACATATCTGTCCTCATATCATTCAAAATTTCCAGCACATCCTCCCTCTTAACCTCAACCTGTTCGAGCACATCAGCCTGTTCCACGCTGTCCTCACAAATGACCAGGTCCCACTCACTAGTGAATACTGAAGCAAAGTATTCATTTAGGACCTCCCCTACCTCCTCTGACTCCAGGCACAAGTTCCCTCCACTATCCCTGATCGGCTCTAACCTCACTCTGGCCATCCTCTTGTTCCTCACATAAGTGTAGAAAGCCTTGGGATTTTCCTTAATCCTACCCGCCAAGACTTTTTCATGTCCCCTTCTAGCTCTCCTAAGTCCATTCTTCAGTTCCTTCCTGGCTACCTTGTAACCCTCCAGAGCCCTGTCTGATCCTTGCTTCCTCAACCTTAAGTAAGCTTCCTTCTTCCTCTTGACTAGCTGTTCCACATCTCTTGTCATCCAAGGTTCCTTCACCCTACCATCCCTTCCCTGCCTCTTTGGGACAAACCTATCCAGCAGTCGCAGCAAGTGCTCCCTAAACAACCTCCACATTTCTGTCGTGCATTTCCCTGAGAACATCTGTTCCCAATTTATGCTCCCCAGTTCCTGCCTAATAGCATTGTAATTCCCCCTCCCCCAATTAAATATTTTCCCATCCCGTCTGCTCCTGTCCCTCTCCATGACTGTAGTAAAGGTCAGGGAGTTGTGATCTCTATCGCCGAAATGCTCTCCCACCGATAGATCTGCCACCTGGCCTGGTTCGTTGCCAAGCATCAAGTCTCAACATAGTCTCCCCTCTAGTCGGCCTATCTACGTATTGAGTCAGGAAACCTTCCTGGACACACCTGACAAAAACTGTTCCATCCAAACTATTTGCACTAAGGAGGTTTCAATCAATATTAGGGAAGTTGAAGTCACCCATGACAACAACCCTGTTACTTCTGCACCTTTCCAAAATCTGCCTCCCAATCTGTTCCTCCATGTCTCTGTTGCTATTGGGGGGTCTATAGAAAACTCCCAACAAAGTGACTGCTCCTTTCCTGTTTCTGACTTCCACCCATAATGACTCAGTAGACAAACCCTCCTCGACGACCTCCCTTTCTGCAGCTGTGATACTATCCCTGATTAGCAATGCCACTCCCCCACCTCTTTTACCTTCCTCCCTATTCCTTTTGAAACATCTAAACCCCGGAACATCCAACATCCATTCCTGCCCCTGTGATATCCACGTCTCCGTAATGGCCACAACATCGTAGCTCCAAGTACTGATCCATGCTCTAAGTTCATCACCCTTATTCCTGACACTTCTTGCGTTAAAATAGACACACTTCAACCCATCATACTGGCTGCAACTTTGCCCTGTCAACTGTTTAACCTTCCTCACAGACTCTCTGCACTCGGTATCTGCCTGTTCAACAGCTACCCCATCCACTGATCCGTAGCTCCGGTTCCCATTCCCCTGCCAAACTAGTTTCAACCCTCCCGAAGAGCTTTAGCAAACCTCCCGCCCAGGATATTGGTGCCCCTCCAGTTCAGATGCAACCCGTCCTTCTTGTACAGGTCCCACCTTCCCCAGAAGGTATCCCAATGATCTACATATCTGAATCCCTCCCTCCTGCACCAGTTCTGTAGCCACGTGTTCAGCTGCACTCGCTCCCTGTTTCTAGCCTCACTAGCACGTGGCACCGGTAACAATCCTGAGAATACTACTCTGCTCGTCCTGCCTTTCAGCTTCCAACCTAACTCCCTATATTCGCTTTTCAGGTCCTCATCCCTTTTCCTAGCTATGTCATTGGTACCGATATATACCATGACCTCTGGCTGCTCCCCCTCCCCCTTAAGAATCCTGTAGACTCGATCCGAGACATCCCTGACCCTGGCACCCAGGAGGCAACATACCATCCGGGAGGCTCATTCGCGACCACAGAATCTCCTGTCTGTTCCTCTAACCACTGAATCTCCTATCACTATTGCTCTCCTATTCTCCCACTTTCCCTTCTGAGCCATTGGGCCAGGCTCAGTGCCAGAGACCTGGCCAATGTGGCTTTCCCCCGGTAGGTTGTCCCCCTCAACCGTATCCAAAATGGTATACATATTATTAAGACTTCAGTATGTGACTTACGGGGCCATTTTTCCAGTGTAAGAATAGACACCGAGTATTGACAACTATTTTGGCCATACAAGCAATGCTGCCCAACCCAATCCTGTTCTCAGTGATGGTTCATACACGCATCCCTTGATGCAAAATCAATGGATATCAATTAGGATCACAAATCACAAAGCAGCAGCTTTTTCGGGAGCAGAGTGTGAGCGAGTGAGCAGCTGGGAAGGTCAGTTTGAAAGTAAATTTAATTTCCTTTTGTTTTTCGGCGGAGGCCAGGGGGCTGCTGGGTAAGTAAAACACTATATATTTGGGCGGTTTAAAATAACTTTCCTTTCATTGCAGCAGCTTTTTCGGGAGCAGAGTGCGAGCGAGTGAGCAGCTGGGAAGGTCAGTTTGAAAGTAAATTTAATTTCCTTTTGTTTTCGGCGGAGGCCAGGGGGCTGCTGGGTAAGTAAAACACTATATATTTGGGCGGTTTCTGAACCCGAGACACCACACTTGTCGTGTCTCCCACCCGCCCTCCTCCTCTAACCAAAAAAAAAGGACTCGGTGGGGTGTTTATAAGGTAAGGCTTTTTCGATTTCTCTGGTTTTATTGTGATTGGTAAAAACTTTTCGTTCCTTTTTCATTTAACTAAGTTAAGCTTAAGATTAAAAATGGCAGGAGATCTCAGACCCGTGTCATGCTCCTCTTGCTCAATGTGGGAGCTCAGGGACATGGCTGATGTCCCTGACTCCTTCACGTGCAGGAAGTGTGTCCAACTGCAGCTCTTGTTAGACCGCATGACGGCTCTCGAGCTGCGGATGGACTCACTTTGGAGCATGCGCGATGCTGAGGAGGTCGTGGATAGCACGTTTAGTGAATTGGTCACACCGCAGATTAGGATTGCTGAGGGAGAAAGGGAATGGGTGACCAAAAGGCAGAGAAAGAGCAGGAAGGCAGCGCAGGAGTCCCCTGCGGTCATCTCCCTCCAAAACAAGTATACCGTTTTGGATACCGTTTTGGATACTGTTGAGGGAGATGGCTCACCAGGGGAAGGCAGCAGTAGCCAGGTCCATGGCACCGTGGCTGGCTCTGCTGTTCAGAAGGGCGGGAAAAAGAGTGGAAGGGCTATAGTCGTAGGGGATTCGATTGTAAGGGGAGTAGATAGGCGGTTCTGTGGTCGAAAACGAGGCTCCCGAATGGTA
This sequence comes from Heterodontus francisci, assembly GCF_036365525.1. Lineage (NCBI taxonomy): Eukaryota > Metazoa > Chordata > Chondrichthyes > Heterodontiformes > Heterodontidae > Heterodontus > Heterodontus francisci. Next base: position 14,488,343 of record NC_090376.1, on the reverse strand, counting down.
TGTTGCCTCCCAGGTGCACGGGTCAGGGATGTCTCAGATCGGCTGCAGAACATTCTAAAGGGGGAGGGTGAACAGCCAGTTGTCATTGTGCACATAGGCACTAATGATATAGGTAAAAAACGGGATGAGGTCCTACAAGCAGAGTTTAGGGAGTTAGGAGCCAAGTTAAAAAGTAGGACCTCAGAGGTAGTAATCTCAGGATTACTACCAGTGCCACGTGATAGTCAGAGTAAAAATGAAAGAATAGTCAGGATGAATGCGTGGCTTGAGAGATGGTGCAGGAAGGAGGGGTTCAGATTTTTGGGACATTGGGACCGGTTCTGGGGGAGGTGGGACTATTACAAATTGGATGGTCTACACCTGGGCCGGACTGGAACCAATGTCCTTGGAGGTGCTTTTGCTAACGCTGTTGGGGAGGGTTGAAACTAATGTGGCAGGGGGATGGGAACCAATTGAGGTCAGTTGACAGTAAGGAGGTAGTAACAAAAGCCTGTAAGGAACTAGATAATGAAGTCAGAGTGACTAAGGGGAAGAGCAGGCAGGGAGCAGATGATGAATATAAAGGGACTGGTGGTCTGAGGTGCATTTGTTTTAATGCAAGAAGTGTAGTAGGTAAGGCAGATGAACCTAGGGCTTGGATTAGTACCTGGGAGTATGATGTTATTGCTATTACTGAGACTTGGTTGAGGGAAGGGCATGATTGGCAACTAAATATCCCAGGATATCGATGCTTCAGGCGGGATAGAGAGGGAGGTAAAAGGGGTGGAGGAGTTGCATTACTGGTCAAAGAGGATATCACAGCTGTGCTGAAGGAGGGCACTATGGAGGACTCGAGCAGTGAGGCAATATGGACAGAACTCAGAAATAGGAAGGGTGCGGTAACAATGTTGGGGCTGTACTACAGGCCTCCCAACAGCGAGCGTGAGATAGAGGTACAAATATGTAAACAGATTATGGAAAGATGTAGGAGCAACAGGGTGGTGGTGATAGGAGATTTTAATTTTCCCAACATTGACTGGGATTCGCTTAGTGTTAGAGGTCCAGATGGAGCAGAATTTGTAAGGAGCATCCAGGAAGGTTTTCTAGAGCAGTATGTAAATAGTCCAACTCGGGAAGGGGCCATACTGGACCTGGTGTTGGGGAATGAGCCCGGCCAGGTTGTTGAAGTTTCAGTAGGGGACTACTTTGGGAATAGTGATCACAATTCCGTAAGATTTAGAATACTCATGGACAAAGACGAGAGTGGTCCTAAAGGAAGAGTGCTAAATTGGGGGAAGGCCAACTATACCAAAATTCGGCAGGAGCTGGGAAATGTAGATTGGGAGCAGCTGTTTGAAGGTAAATCCACATGTGATATGTGGGAGGCTTTTAAAGAGAGGTTGATTAGCGTTCAGGAGAGACATGTTCCTGTGAAAATGAGGGATAGAAATGGCAAGATTAGGGAACCATGGATGACAGGTGAAATTGTGAGACTAGCTAAGAGGAAAAAGGAAGCATACATAAGGTCTAGGCGGCTGATGAAAGACGAAGCTTTGAAAGAATATCGGGAATGTAGGACCAATCTGAAACGAGGAATTAAGAGGGCTAAAAGGGGTCATGAAATATCTTTAGCAAACAGGGTTAAGGAAAATCCCAAAGCCTTTTATTCATATATAAGGAGAAAGAGGGTAACTAGAGAAAGGATTGGCCCACTAAAGGACAAAGGAGGAATGTTATGCTTGGACTCAGAGAAAATGGGTGAGATTCTAAACGAGTACTTTGCATCGGTATTCACCGAGGAGAGGGACATGACGGATGTTGAGGTTAGGAACAGATGTTTGATTACTCTAGGTCAAGTCGGCATAAGGAGGGAGGAAGTGTTGGGTATTCTAAAGGGCATTAAGGTGGACAAGTCCCCAGGTCCGGATGGGATCTATCCCAGGTTACTGAGGGAAGCGAAAGAGGAAATAGCTGGGGCCTTAACAGATATCTTTGCAGCATCCTTAAACACGGGTGAGGTCCCGGAGGACTGGAGAATTGCTAATGTTGTCCCCTTGTTTAAGAAGGGTAGCAGGGATAATCCAGGTAATTATAGACCGGTGAGCCTGACGTCAGTGGTAGGTAAGCTGCTGGAGAAGATACTGAGGGATAGGATCTATTCCCATTTGGAAGAAAATGGGCTCATCAGTGATAGACAACATGGTTTTGTGCAGGGAAGGTCATGTCTTACCAACTTAATAGAATTCTTTGAGGAAGTGACAAAGTTGATTGATGAGGGAAGGGCTGTCGATGTCATATACATGGACTTCAGTAAGGCGTTTGATAAGGTTCCCCATGGCAGGCTGATGGAGAAAGTGAAGGCGCTTGGGGTCCAAGGTGTACTAGCTAGATGGATAAAGAACTGGCTGGGCAACAGGAGACAGAGAGTAGCAGTAGAAGGGAGTTTCTCAAAATGGAGACGTGTGACCAGTGGTGTTCCACAGGGATCCGTGCTGGGACCACTGTTGTTTGTGATATCCATTAATGATTTGGAGGAAAGTATAGGTGGACTGATTAGCAAGTTTGCAGACGACACTAAGATTGGTGGAGTAGCAGATAGTGAAGGGGACTGTCAGAGAATACAGTAGAATATAGATAGATTAGAGAGTTGGGCAGAGAAATGGCAGATGGAGTTCAATCAGGGCAAATGCGAGGTGATGCATTTTGGAAGATCCAATTCAAGAGTGAATTATACAGTAAATGGAAAAGTCCTGGGGAAAATTGATGTCCAGAGAGATTTGGGTGTTCAGGTCCACTCTTCCCTGAAGGTGGCAACGCAGGTAAATAGAGTGGTCAAGAAGGCATACGGCATGCTTTCCTTCATCGGACGGGGCATTGAGTACAAGAGTTGGCAGGTCATGTTCCAGTTGTATCGGACTTTGGTTCGGCCACATTTGGAATACTGCGTACAGTTCTGGTCGCCACATTATCAAAAGGATGTGGATGCTTTGGAGAGGGTGCAGAGGAGGTTCACCAGGATGTTGCCTGGTATGGAGGGCGCTAGCTATGAAGAGAGGTTGAGTAGATTAGGATTATTTTCATTAGAAAGACGGAGGTTGAGGGGGGACCTGATTGAGGTGTACAAAATCATGAGAGGTATAGACAGGGTGGATAGCAAGAGGCTTTTTCCCAGAGTGGGGGTTTTAATTACTAGAGGACACGAGTTCAAAGTGAAAGGGGAAATGTTTAGGGGGGATATGCGTGGAAAGTTCTTTACGCAGAGGGTGGTGGGCACCTGGAACGCATTGCCAGCGGAGGTGGTAGATGCGGGCACGATGGAGTCTTTTAAGATGTATCTAGACAGATACATGAATGGGCAGGAAGAAAAGAGATACAGAACCTTAGAAAATAGGCGACATGTTTAGAGAGAGGATCTGGATCGGCGCAGGCTTGGAGGGCCGAAGGGCCTTTTCCTGTGCTGTAATTATCATTGTTCATTGTTCTTATACTTTAGGGGCATAGGGCCCATAATTGCTGTTGCCAGGGAAGATCAGCTTATATTTACTAATTCTTGGGATGTGGACATCACTAGCAAGGCTGGCATTTATTGCCCAACCTTAGTTGCCTTGGTTCTTCTCCTTAAACCACTGCAGTCCATGTGATGAAGTTGCTCCTACAATGATGTTAGGTATGGAGTTCTAGGATTTTGATCCAGCGACGATGAAGGATCAGCAATATATGTCTAAATCACACTGAGTGGTGTGTGACTGGAAGGGGAACTTAGAGGTTGGTGCTCCCATGCTCCTGTGTCCTCCTAGAGTGGTGGAAGTTTAGGAGATGCTGACATGCTGATGGCAATCAGACAGGCTGCTTTATCCTGAATGGTGTCAAACTTCTTGAACTAACTCAATTCAGAGCAGGTAGTGTGTCTGGGAGCTTCTTCATTCAGACTGAGCAGTGTGCTCCTCCAACTGTGGTCTTTTGCCCATCTCCAATATCCTTCGTCCCACCGTTGGCGCCCATGCACTCAGCTGCCTTGGCCTTATGATCTGGGATTTCTTTCCTAACTATTTCTTTCCTCCTGAGATACTCATTTAAGCCTACCTCTTTGACTAAGCTTTTGCTCACCATTCTTACAATCTCTGTCAATTTTTGCCTGATTATGCTCATGTGAAACATTTGGGAAGTTTTACTATGTTAAAAGTGCTACATAAATGCAAGTTGTCATTGCATGTACACACTGGTGGAGTTGCCATCTGACTGGTTCTCCCTATTAGTTTTTCAAATTGCCAATAGTTTATCACTTGCCAGTTTTACCTGGCAATACAATGGCTGGAATTTTTGTTTTGATAATATATTGTATGTTAACACACTCAATGTTTAATATTAGTAAGATTAGCATTACTGAAAATTGCTCAGTCACCTGGTCCAGATGGAATGCATCTTAGGTTGCTAAAAGGAGCAAAGGTGGAAATAGCAGGGGCATTGGTCACAATCCTTCAATTCTCATTGGATACATAAATAGTGCTGGATGACCGGAGGTATTGCTAATGTTATACCACTATTCAAGAAAGGGGAGAGGGATACAGGCCAGTCTAACTTTGGTGGTGGAGAGGTTATTGAAAACCATTATCAAGGACAAAATAAACTTTCAATTGGAAAGGCATAGGCTAATCAAAGAGAGCCAGCCTGGATTTGTTAAAGGGAAATCATGCCTGATTAACTTGATTGAATTTTTTGATGAGTAAACAGAGAAGGTTGATCGAGATCGTTTGATGATGTTGTATATGTGGAATTTTGGAAGGCATTTGACAAAGTGCCACACAGGAGGCTTTAAGAAGATGGAAGCCCATGGAATTAAGGGGAACGTGAAGGTCTGGACGTGAAATTGACTCAGCGGACAGGCAGCAAATTGTTGCGTTGGGTGATTGTCTTTCAGATTGGGAAGTAGTTTGCGTGGTGTCCCCAACCGTCAGCCTTGGGTCCATTTTTTTCATTTTTAATAACGCCCTAGGGCTTAAGTGTATGGAGCAGCATTATAAAGTTTGCAGATGATATGAAACTTTGCAAAGTGGTAGAAAGTGGTGAGGATAGTGATAGAATTCAGGATGATATATACAGAATGGTGAAGTGGGCAGAAGCATGGCAGATGGAATTAATACAGAGAAGTGTGAATTGATGCACTTTTTGAGGACTAATATGGAAAGACAGTATACTATAAATGGCGCAATTTTGAAAAGTGTAGATAAGCAGAGAGACCTCGGTGTCCATATACACAAATCCTTGAAGGTGGCAAGGTAAGTTGATAAGGGGCTGGATTTTTCAGACCCCCCCCCACCCCCACCCAATGTCAGGGTTCGTGGCGGGGGTGCCGGGAAATGCCTCCGGGAGAGAGCCGCAACGCTGGGCGGCCGGGCCTAATTTTGCCGGCGGTGGCGAGGCCTCGTGTTGGTCCCGCTGCTGCTCAGCGATGGGACCCCCATTTCCATATTCAAATAAATTAAAATGAATGCGTTAATTGGACTCACGCCACCGCCTTCCAACCCGATACGATCTTCCTGCCCCTGGCCGGCACGCCCATGCCTTCGGATCCCCATCCGGGGAAATGAGGTGGAACACTGGTGGGGAGGGGGGAGGAGGCAAGTTTCCCAGTGCGGGAGGGAGGGGAATGGAGTCAAAGTGACATCATTGGTGTAGGGTTATGGTGGGAAAGGCTTTAGGTTAAAGTTTGTGCACTTTGCTGGGGGGTGCGCGAGGTCAGGTGGACACGGTAAGTGTTTTGGGGAGGAGAGATGCCAAGTAATTAATTTAATTGTTATTGGGGGGTGGGAGAGGGGCAAAATAAATCTATTTCATTTTCCTGCATTAACTTCATCTTTAAATCTTTAAATTTAATGGTCGGGTTAACACCATTGTCGGGGACAGGCAGCTCGCCTCCTCCACATCATCGGGGTGGGGGAACCCGCCTCGGGTATTTAAATGAGCAGCTCAACGGCGTGCGGCTTGCATGGGCACGCCACCGTTGATTTTGCCCGCCTCCAATTTCGGCAACGTGAATGTAAAATTCAGGTGTGTAATAAGCAAATGAGTTACTTGGATTTATAAATAGAGGAGCAGAATTTTAAAGTAAAGAGATTGTACCAGAACTTTAGAAATCGCTGTTTCGGCCTCAACTAGAGTATTATGGAAAATTCTGGGCCCCAAACTTCAAGAAAGATATAAAGGCCTTAGAAAGGGTACAAAGGATATTTACCAGAAAATTACCAGGGATGAGGGACTTCAGTTATGAGGAGAGGTAGAATAGAGAAGGTTAAGAGGTGACATAATAGAAGTTTTCAAGATAATTAGAGGTTTTGATAGAGTAGATAGAGAAGAACTATTCCCACTAGCAAGTGGATCAATAACCAGAGGTCATAGATTTAAGAATTACCATCATTAGCCAAAGATCTGGACAGGAGATGAGGAGCAATTTTCTCACTCAGAGTTGTCAGGATCTGGAAAACTCTATCTGAAGAGAAGGTGGAGGCTGATTCTGTAAATAATTTTAAAAGAGAGTGCTGCCCACGAGGATGGTGGAAAAGGAGACAATCAATGATTTCAGAAGGAAATTGGATGGGCACTTGAGGGATATAAACTTGCAGGGCTACGGGGATAGAGCCGGGGAATGGGACTGACTGGATTTCTCTACAGAGAGCTGGCATGGACTCGATGGGCCGACTGGCCTCCTTCTGTGCTGCAATGACTGTATGACTTCATGAGAAGTACTTGAGGATGAGGAACTTATAGGGTTATGGACAAAAAGCAGGAGTGAGGCACTGAGCATGACTGCCCTTTCAAAGAGCCAGCACAGGCACCATGGGCTGAATGGCCTCCTTCCCTGTTGTAAGTTTCTACAATTCTAACCCAAAAAATACAGCCACACTATTAACTACTCAAACTATCAAGCAGCAGCACATTTCAAAGTCTGGTTGATGGAGTGGGAAAGTGAGCCAGGTGGCAACCCTCCACACTGAGGCAACAGGGGAACAAGAAGCTGTTTGTTTTAGTTTTACATCTGAATGTCACACTATAATCTGAGCTGAGACAGGAAAAATAAGAGCATTATAAACATATTACAATTCATCACTTTGGCAAATTAACTTATGGCAAACTCAGTACAGCTGTGTGAGATGAATCCTTTGTCACCTCCAGAGGATCAATGCATTAAACTTATCCCACTAGGGAGAGGGTCTATTGGTTTCAAGATCTCCCCAGCCCCTTCATTGTCCTGGTAGTATCTGTAAATCAGTACCATTCAGCTGCAAGGAAACAAAAGGGCTTGCAATTATATTACATGGAATCACATTGAATTTTAAAGCACAGAAACAAGCCATTTGGCCCAACAGGTCCATGTCAGTGTTTATGCTCCACACGAGCCTCCTACCTTACTTAATTTTAGCTGATCACGATATTCCTTCTATTCCTTTCACCCTCATGAATTTATCCAGCTTCCCTTAAATGCATCTATGCTATTCACCTCAACCACTCCATGTGGTTACAAATTCCACATTCCGCGTAAAGAAGTTTCATGTAAAGCAAAATATAGAACCATAGAATCATAGGATATTATAGCACAGAAAGAGGCCATTCTGCCCATCAAGTCTGTGTCCACTCTTTTGAAGAGAAATTCAGTTAGTCCCACCACTCTACTTTTTCTCCATAATCCCTGCATTTTTTTCTCCTTCAAGTATTTACCCAATTTCCTTTTGAAGGCTACTATTGAATCTATATCCACCAACCTAACTACTTATATAAAAAAGTTTCTCTCCATGCTGCCTCTGTTTATTTTGCCAATCACCTTAAATCTGTGCCTTCTGGTCATTGATCTCTCAGCCATTAGATACAGTTTATCTTTATTTAATTTATCTAAACCTTTCATGATCTTAAACATATCTATCAAATCTCTTCTTAGCCTTCTCTGATCTAACAAGAACAACCCCGGCTTCTCCAGTCTATCCACGTAACCATACTCCCTCATCCCTGGAACCATTCTAGTAATTATCTACTATAACCTCACCAAAGCTTTCACATTCTTTCTGAAGTGTGATGACCAGAATTGGATATAATGCTCCAGCTGGGGCCGAACAATTGTCTTATACAGTGTTACAGTCAAGTGAGGAGGGGTTGAAGGGCTTCCCTCTTTTCCTTCTCCCTGTTTGACCACAGCAGATTTAATTCTTTCTTAAAGTGGATGTACTGGCCAATTCAGTCAGTGTTTGATTACTTACTGGCTATTATCATAACAAGAATCCATAAGACAGGTTTTCTTGGGTTAACAAAGAAAGATGTTAACTTTATTGTGCATAAACTGAACTAATTAAGTAATAAACAACGCGCCAACTTTCACTCTCACACACACGCTAGAGGTTTACACACATACCAATAGGTTACAGAGTGGGGAAAGGTAGATTCGTTGAGTTAGAGTCCTGTAGGGCATAAAAATCCCCTACGGAGTCTCACGTAGGTTTGGAGCCGTACTCTGGACTTAACAGGAATGAGTGACTCAACACCAATGTGTTAAAACAGTAATTTTATTGAATAATTATTAAGTAATTATTAAACATGACACCAGCAGCGTGGGTTCAATCCCTGTACAAGCTGTGGTAGTTCATAGAGGCCTGCCTCCTATCCTATCCCCATGCTTGAGGAGTGTTGACCCTCAAGCTATACATCACCAACTGTCTCTCTCTAATGGGGTGAGATGCCTATGGTCCTTTGGGACTATGGCTAGAGCAATTAAAGATAAAAAAGGAAAGAAAGATAACTTTATTAAAAAGAAAGGAAGGAAAACAGTATAGAAAGACAAAAAAAACTTATAGCACAACTGCTATAACACCAAATTAGTCTGTTCATGACAGCTCCCTAAAATGGTACCGCGTTCCCCCTTGATACATATATTACTAAGTCTCCGGAGAACCTTGCATGGGAGTAGACTCTCCGATCAGTCACTCCGTCGACATCTCTACCTCTGTAGTCTTCAGTGGTTGACTAGTCCACTCCGGCTTCAGCCCTGAATATTGGGTGCTGTGCCCCTTTAAGTCCAATTTCTGGCTCCATTCCAGCTTTCCAAGGTTTCTATTCAGATTTTCTCAAAACAAAGGTCTGACAACTATGAATCCTTATCAAATTCCTCTCACAGGCATGACGAGGCCGTTCAGGCTGTTAACACATCCTTTCTTGGTGTCTCTCACCTGCCATCAATTAGGTTATACTGTCCATCAATAAACTCCATCTTCTGATACCATACCATAGTGGACCATCCCATGTGCAAGGTTATCCATTGTCATGGCTTGTAGTTCAAGGGTCATCAAATAGAAGAACTGGCTTCTGTTTAAAGAATGGGAAAGCAATGGTTATTGTTAAGAAGAAAATATAGTAATTTTGACAAAACAGCAACTGTGCATGGCCTGACCAGCATGAAAACGAAAGGAAAAAGTTCTTGGGAAAAACAAGTTCATCTATTGATTGCCATTGATTACACAATTGATTACTTACTTGACTTAATCAAAGTACAATCACACTTCGTTTTAAATCAATGTCTACAAAGTAACCTTTAAAAATTTACTACAGGTTGAATACAGTTTTTTTTTAAAGTTAAAAGCAAAGCAAAAGCAAGGCAGAAGTAAAAATGCAAAAATACAAAAAAGTCCAAAAAGTAGTGGCTGCAGGCCTCAGGCCTACAGCCTTTGAAAAAGAAGGTATACAGTCAGTGGAGATTAGTGATTCGGCTGGCTTCTAGCTGAATTCAGTGGTCCGGGGGGCTTTTGGTTTGAAGAAGTAGATGACTGGTTCGGTGAATTTCTTGGAGATAACGATGCGGATGATTTCCTCCAATGGGGTTTCTGATTGTAGCCGGAGTATGCAAAGGTCAACAAGCAGGATTTGAAATCTTTTAAGCTGGAATGGAGGGAGAGAAAGAGAGAGAGGGGCCCCACTTAAGTTCTGTTCATGTCAAAGTCAAGTGGCTTCTCCTCCGTTGCAGAGAAAACACCGGCTTAAAACCACAGATAGGGAGGGGCTTGTCATATAAAAATCACACAGTGATTCAAAACATAGCAGTTAGCAGTATTTCTCTGCTTGCTGAAAGAACAGGTAGTTCCTTTAAACTTCCTGGGTCTTGCTGGGAAATGCAGACATTTCATCTTTCTACTCTCAAGCATTGAAGTGTAGGATACGGTGTTGCAAAGTAAGTGATCATCTTAAGCTGAAAGGATGAATTTGCTGGCAGCTTGTCTTTTTAAAAATGTCTTTAAAAAAAAATACAAATTCAGATCTCCAGCTAGTGGACCAAAGAAAATTATCATTCAACAAAACACATTGGCGTAGCACCTCCCCACCATGTGAAATAAAATGTGGCAATTGGAACATTTCATTATGGGTCCACAAATTAAAAAAAAAACTGTGCACACACACTAATCCATCTCACTGTCATAGCCATGTTCCGTTTTTTTTTCATATGGGATTGGGGATGAGCACAACTGAAGAACTCCAACTGCTCTGATTGGGCTCAATCAGCTTGTGCTCCAGCATACACTGAATTTCCTGGTGTATTTCTACAATACCTTCCTTTTCAAGTTTCTGAATATCAGTGAACTCAGCCCCGGATTCAATGTTATTCATAACTTTGTGACGATCATCCAGTGCTTTTTTCACATAGTTTTTCCTGTGCTTACCCAGCCTGGGCCACAATTCCTCCTCAGTTAGGATATTTGACTTGCAGTCACCACCACCATCACCACCCTCCAAATCTGGCCCAAGAACTTTTGTGGGCTCAGGGTTTTCCTTTGGCTTATGAGCTTTTCTATGTCTCCCTTCAGAATCTAAATCTTTAATTTCTAAGTCGTCATTCTAAATTTCCTCCCAAACCTGGGTCAGTTTCCTGGAACCTAGGCGATAGGGATTTTGTTTTATGGGGGGGGGGGGTCTCTCCTACATCCACATTGTGTAGAGTTAGAGTTGTGCACCCTGGTTTGTCCCTGCAGATGTGTGCAGCCTTGTTAGGTCTCCTCTCTGTCCTGCATTTAAATAGGAGAGTACGGTGTCTAATTTCCCTAACATTTCAGTGTTAGCTAACCAGATGGTAAAGGGTTCAATTTGGGAATCCTCCAGGCCTCCCTCTAACTTGTCCTCACTGTCCCTTTCACCCTCCGCTTTCCTGACTGCCTGACAGATTTGTGCTTATTTGTGATACTGTTTTAACATATTGATGTGACGCAGCCTTTTCTTTGTCCTATGATCTGGGTGTCAATTATATAATTCACCGGGCTAATTCTTTGCGCTACTCTGTATGGGCCACTGAATCGGGCTTACAATGGTTCTCCCTGTATTGGTAGTAGCACTAACACATGGTCTCTGGGCTGAAATGTTCTGGCTTTGGCATGTTTATCCGGCTGCCTTTTCATAGTTATCTGGTGTGCCTGAGCCACCACACAGGCTCTCTTGAGCTGTTCTCAGAAAATGTAGGTGTAGTCTAATAGGGAAGATTCGTCCCTGTGTCCCAAAAACCTCTCCTTGATTAGTTTTAGAGGAACTCTCACCTTGTGTCCATAAACTAATTCAAAGGAACTCAAGCCATTGGACTCATTGGGTGAGTCTCTGGTAGCAAAGAAAAGAAATCCCAGCCCTTTGTCCCAGTCACGGGGGTACTCATAGCAGTATGCCCTGATCGTTGTCTTTAGGGTCTGGTGGTACCGCTCTAAAGCCCCTTTTGACTGTGGGTGATAGGCTGAGGTCTTTAGCTGGGATATGCCCAGATTACACATGACCTTTTGAAAAGTACTGGACATAAAATTTGTGTCCTAATCTGACTGGATCTCAGCAGGCAACTCATATCAGGTGAAGAATTGGGTTAGCCCCTCCACCACTACCTTGGCAGAGATAGTTCTTCGAGGGATAGCATCTGGAAATAGAGTAGCCACATCCATAATGGCAAGAAGATAGTGGCAGCCCCCCTTTTTTTCCGACAGGGATCCGATGCAATCTACCAGCACTCTGCTGAACGGTTCCCCAAAAGCCAGTATGGGAATTAGGGGTGCAGGTTTTATTGCAGGTTGAGGCTTCCCCACAACCTGGCACATGTGGCAAGTTTTACAGAACTCCACCACATCCTTGTGGAGTTGTGGCCGGTGAAAATGCTGTCTTATGTGGGCTTGGGTTTTTCTGATACCAACACGTCCAGCTATTGGAATCTCGCGGATTATTTTCCGTATTTCCCTACAGTACCTCGGCAGCACCGCTACCTGGTGAACCACTGTCCACTCTTCATCTCCACTTCCTCTTCAGTGCCTTATTCGTTAAATAGTAGCACTCTGGAACTCCCTCTGCTTCAATTTTAACCCTGGGTCGGCTTGCTGTGCCTCAACCAAGGAAGATCTGTTTAACCCATCCTCTGGGTCCACTAACTTTCCAAAGAAGATAACCAGAGAGTAGGGTCATATGTCTGCAGTGCCAGTTCAACCACCTCTGACAGAGCTTGTTTGACCATGGACTGGGTCACCACACAGTCAAGAAAAATGCCAGGAACCTTTTCCTGTAATAAAAGCAAAGTACTGCAGATGCTGGAAATCTGAAATAAAAACAGAAAGTGCTGGAAACACTCAGCAGGTCAGGCAGCATCTGTGGAGAGAGAAGCAGAGTTAACGTTTCAGGTCTGTGACCTTTCATCAGAATTGGCAAGAGTTAGAAAATAATTCGTTTTTAAGCAAGTGAAGGGGGTGAGCGGGGCGGGGAGGATGTTGGTGGGGAAGAGAACAAAAGGGGAGGTGTGTGATAGGGCAGAGCGCAGGAGAGATTAAACAATAAAGCTGTCCTGGGACACAGGCAAATAGTGTGTTAATGCTTTTCCTGTAACTGCACTGTCTCCCTGACCTCTTTTGATCTCTCTAAAACCACTGAGGAAACTACCACCTTCACCCCTGCCAGATCATTACCCAGGAGCAGGTTGACCCTGTCCACAGGTCTCTCTTGGCATTTCTTCATGTACGAAGATTTTGGGAAGATTGTACTTATCGGTTGTAGGCCCGCTCGTGGCTAGTCAGGCCTATCTGTGACCAGCAGATTCTCCCACTGCAGCTGCAATTGAAGGTGTAGTCATTGCTGGGGGCAATTGGATCTATCCTTCTCCTCCTTTTCTCTTTCATGCTGGTTCTTCGCTCAGTCTCAAAGGTGTCTGTAGCCCTCCTGATGTAGCATCTCCAGACATCACGATCTATGGCCTGCGCTTCCCACTGGTGATGGTGGATGTGGCACATAGAGAGGGACTTCTTCAGGGAGTCCCTGAAACGTTTGAACGGGGCCCCTCTGTTCCTTTTATCAGTGGTCAGCTCTCCATACAACATGATCTTGGGCAGGCGACTGTCATCCATCTGGGCAATGTGACCCACCCAATTCAGTGGACTTTGCAGGAGGATGGCCTCGATGCTGGTGATGTTGGCTCTTTCCAGGACTTCAATGTTTGTGATGCGGTCCTGCCAGCAGAGGCAGCGCTGATGGAAGCACTCTGGAAGGTGTACATGACAGCAGTATAGGACCCATGACTCGGTACCATACAGAAAGGTGGTGAAGACAACACTTTTGTACACTTTGAGTTTGGTCTGTGCTCTGAGGCTGTGGTTGTCCACACTCATTTGTAGAGTCTGCCGAATGTCCTGTTTGCTTTTGAGAGCCTATTATCCACTTCCTTGTCTATAGGATGATGCTACCCAATAAGTAAATTGCTTGACAGCATTCAGCAAGGGTTCCCTCGATGACAATGCTTGGGTGGTCTATATTCTTCTTGGGGTGCAGGCTGCTGCAGGACTTCAGTTTGCTTTAAACTGATTTTTAGTCTGAAGAATTGTGCCACCTTAGAAAAATGTGTTGTTATACTTTGCAGGTCTGACTGACTGTGGGCCAGGAGAGCACAGTCATTGGTGAAAAAAAGTTCACAGATGAGTTTTTCTTGTGTCTTCGTGTGAGCCTGAAGACGCCTGTAATTGAAAAGGCCTCCATCAGTCTGGAAGTGTATGTAAACTCCCTCCTTAAGGTCTTCCGTTGCCTGCTGCAGCATCATGCTGAAAAATACGGTGAATAAGGTGGGGCCAGCACACATCCCTGCTTCACCCCATTGGAGATTTGGAAGGGACTTGAGCGGTCACTGTATTACTTGACTTGTCCGTACTGATTTTCATGAAACTGCTTCACCATGGCCAGGAACCTGGGTGGGCATCCAAGTTTTTCAAGGAAAAAGGTTTGTGACAGGTAAATTAGGAACAATCCCCATGGTTACCAGTCCTGAAACTAGGTTGCACTACAGGTGCACCCGGTATAAAGGAATGGGCAAATATTTTCCTCCGATACCATTAACTAGCACTCTAGCATTCAGTGCACTCTCTGGGCAGAAGGGAGTGAGTGGCCCCTGTATCTAATTGCCTCACTCAAGGGGTATGGGGTCACTTTTCCTCTGGACACAAAGTCCTCGTAACTCTTATGGATTTAGTTACGTTTTCCCGCACTCTCATTCGTAGGTTTACTGAGATTTACTGCCGCAGTTAAAGGCACAGCCTGCTCTGCTATGCTTTCCATCAGGGTCACTTTTCCTGCACTGGCACCCTGACTAAACAAATAGGTTTTCCCCGTAACTTCCAACAGTCAGCTCGAAGGTGACCTGCCTTGCAACAATGAAAACATTCAGGCTTCCGGGCATCACTCCTGTTCTCAGCACCTTCCTTTTAGGCCTGAGGAGGGCCCCCCTGTGTTTCTAGCTCTCCCTTCTCGCTCATGGCTTTTCATCCTCCTGTCACTATCTCACCTTCCATTCTTTTCAGATTTTTGGAGGTGACTTGGGGCAAGGGCTTGTGAATAAGTGTATAATCATCAGCCAGGATTGCTGTCTACCTGGATCTTGGAACCTTTTATTTCTCTATGTGGTTTCTTATGGAAAGGAGAAGCAAGTTTTTGAATACCTCGAGAAGAATCACCTCTCTATGGTTTTCATAGATGAACTCTATTTAAGTGCCCGTATCCATCAGTCAAAAGCGAGTTGCCTAACCCTTTTGAACTCGATGTGTTTTTTCCGGCTGCTTTCAGAGAGTTCGGAACCTTTGGTGGTACGCCTCTGGTACTAGCTCATCTGCACCCAGGATAGCATTTTTAGTCATCTCATAATCTGATGAGCTCTCATCAGGCAACAGTGAATAAACCGCATGGGCTTTTCCTGTTAGTTTGCTTTACAATAACAGTGTCCAGCTGTCTAGTGGCCACTTCAACAGTTTTTTAAGTTTTTCAAAAGAAGTGAAAAAGGCTTCCACATCCTCCTTATTGAACTTTGGTATCAAACTGGGAGAAATTTCAGAGTTCTGTACCCAATGCTGAACTAGGGGTAACTCCCTCACTAATGGTGCCTTCACTGGGTTCGAGCTGCCTTAACTTGAATTCCCTCCTTTCTTTCCATTCCTGGAATTGTCTTTCTTTCTCCTTTTCCTGGAATTCTAATTCTACTCTCCTCTGTTCTAGTTGTACCTTAGCTAGTGTTACTTTGTCTGTTTCAGATTCTATGCCTGTCTCCGGTTCTTCAGTGTCAATTTTAAAATGGTTGGCCACAAGGTTTAGGATTTCGGGCTTCCTAGCTTTTGGATGCATAGTAATCTCTAATTGCCCAGCTACATTCCTCAACACTTCAACAAATAGGGCTTTTAACCTGGTGCAAGTTACTTCACTCTGTTCTAGGAAGGTATTGGCCTCAAATGTGGATATTTTAGTACTCCAGTATTGAAAACCACAAGAAAGCCTGCATTGAAGTTTATCAATTATTGCTAGGGATCAATTTGGTTTCCCACTTCCAATTTCCTGTTTGTCTTTGGGTTTGATCCTGGACGAGAACCCCCAAATTTCAGGTTTAATTCTTTCTGAAAGTGGATGTACTGGCCAATTCAGTCAGTGTTTGATTGCTTACTTGCTTTGATCATAACAAGTACTAATCAGCCAGGTTTTCTTGAGTTAACAAAGACAGAGGTTAACTTCATCGCACCTAAACTGAACTAATAAAATAATAAACAACACACCAACTTTCACTCTCACACAAACACTGGAAGTTTACACACACCCAAATAGATTACAGAGTGGGGAAAGGTAGATTGGTTGAGTTAGAGTTCATGGAAAAAAGGTATACAGTCTGTGCAGATTGGTGATTTGTCTGACTTCTGGCTGAATTCAGTGCTCCTGAGGCTTTTGGTTTGAAGAGGTAGATGACTGGTTCAGTGAATCTCTTGGAGATAGTGATGCAGATGATTTCCCCCAATGGGGTTTCTGATTGTAGCTGGAATATGTAAAGGTGTTCAATCAACAAGCAGGATTTGAAAACTTTCAAGCTGGAATGGAGTGAGAGAGAGAGGGACCCTCACTTAGGGTCTGCTCATGTCAGAGTCCCTTTGCTTCTCCTCTGCTGCAGAGAAAACACCAGTTTAAAATCACAGATAGGAAGGGGCTTGTCACATGACAGTCACTCAGTTATTCAAACATAGCAATTAGCAGTATTTCTCTGTTTGCTGAGAGAACAGGTAGTTCCTTTAAACTTCCTGGGCCTTGGTTCTTGCTGGGAAATGCAGACATTTCATCTCTCTACTCACAAGCATTGAAGTGTAGATTAGATTAGAGATACAGCACTGAAACAGGCCCTTCGGCCCACCGAGTCTGTGCCGAACATCAACCATGTAGGATACAGTGTTACAAATTAGGTGATCATCTCAAGCTGAAAGGATGACTTTGCTGGCAGCTTGTCTTTTTAAAAATGGCTTTTAAAAAATAAATACAAAATCAGAGCTCTAGCTAGTGGACCAGCAAAAATTATCATTCAACAAAACACGTTGGTGTAACAATAGATTTAGCATAAATATAGCACTTTTCACAATGTCAGCCCTTTGCGCCCAATGTAGTATTTTTCAACTATAGTCAATGTTGCAATGTCAGCAATGCAGCAGACAATTTTATGCATGGTTAGATCCCACAAACAGTAAGACAATACATGACCAGATAATCTGTTTTCAATGACACTGGTTGAGGGATCTGGTGAGCAGGACAAGGGGGCAACTCATTGTTCTTCTCTGCAATAGTGCTATGGGATCTTTAACATTCAACTTAGAAGGAAGATCAGTTCTTGTTTAACAAGTCACCCAGCATAGCACCTTCAACAATGCAGCGCTCCAAAATCAGTTTGGATTATGGACATTAGTCTTCGGAGCAGGTTTTGAACCCATGACTTTCCTAATTCACAGGCAAGAATGATACCCACTGAGCCACAGCTGACATATATAGCTTCTAATCCCCTTGGACTAGTGAAGAGAGAAAGAGATCAGCTAACTTCCTACTTCTTACTGTCAACCAGAACAAAGTCTTATTTTTGCTTCTCTAAATTGCTTGAAAGCACCTGATATGCAGATTGTGGCATAATCATCTCATTGTGACAGAATAAAGATTATCTTTGACATTAGTTCCTAGATTTATTTTTCTCTTCAGTCCATTGCTCCTGTTCTCTGTGATCTTTTGTTCAGCTGCATTTTTACAAAAGTTAACTGTTTTAAAGAAGGTGAGATTGCTTTTGCCTCAGCTAGAGTAGGGAGAAGGGGCTACTGAGTGAGAGATCGAAAAGGTCAACCTAGGCTTCTACTTCGACACATGGAAAAATGCAAGAGTTATGGATCGTGCTTTTAGACCAGATGCCCTTGAAATCAAATCTCAATATGGGTGCACACCTTCAGGGGAGGAGGGGAGAAACCTGGGGCTGAATTTTGTCAGGGTGGCATGGGCCCTGATGACAAGCCCGAAAGCCGGGCTAACAAGTAGGGTGTTCCCGATCATGTGAGGGTCGTTCAGCCTTGCTGGTCATGACCGAACCCACTTATTTACGGTCGAAGGTCTGGGCTTACCCTTGTGAATCGCACTGAATTTGATGAATAATGCAATCGACACAGGTTTCAGATTTCAAATAATAAAAGTATGTTTAATATGTACAGCAAATCTCAATATGGCAAAACCAATGCTATCGTTCCTATATGACTAACAACAAATAGATCACTTCCACTTGGACTTCTTAAACTAAGCCCCTCCGTGTTCCCTTACTCACAGTCAGTTAACTCCCAATACTACACTAACCCCCTTTTCTAAGGTTTGGTTGGGACATGCAGAGGTAACTCTCCACACGGCTGTGAGTTGAGTATTCTGCAGGCTGTGGATGAAATGCTCACCATGCTGACTTTGGCTGCTGGGTCGTGTCTTCTATGATCGAAGTCCTTGGGGGCCGTACCCGTTCCTTAGGGCATGCGACTTCCTTTGGTCCTGGTTGTAGAGAGAGCAGTGTGCTCTGATCCTCTGTCCTGTGGAGCTGTGTGACTGGTGTCCGTTTGACATCAACTGTTCGACCTTCCTCTCCTTCCTCAGGCTGCTTCAGTTCGACTGTTTCAGCGGTCTTGCTTTTTCCGTCAAAACCGAATGTTGCCTTGTTTTCTGACTGATCTTGTCAGATGGTGGAAAATGCTTCGATTGGTCCCCGGAGAGAAAGCTTTGTTTGATTGTGTAGTATTTTCTCGCCTCTCATCTAGCTGGTTGCGGGGCATTGGACAGTGGGAACTGCTGGTCTTGTGTCATCTGGTTGAGTACTGTACAAGGTGTGAACTGTTTCTGATGGGCTCTGTTGTCCAGACCGATCGACTTGATTATATCAACTGATGGATTTCATTGTCTCTTTAGCCAGCTTGGAGCCAGTGATGACGTGGGTGGCTGGCTGAGAGCAGAAGGCAATGCCTCTGTTGGGTGGGGTGGGTTTTGGTTTAGCATTTGAAAAGCTTGTCCTTTCTGATCTGAGACCAACAGCCTGTCCTTTGGTAACTGTGTTTTAAACAGGGTCCTTTTCGCAGCCATTTTCCCAAAGACTGCAATTGTTGACAACACGATCGGTAGGTGGCGCTGTTTTGGCACATGCGCAAATACAGCATGTGCCACTAAAACGTCACAGCTTGCGACTGTAGCAGCTGCCAGGACTAAAGATGGCGCTGCTCAAAGAATCACACAGATGAAACCTAACAAACACGTGGCAGAATACAATGGCCAGAGTGAGAGAGTGGAGCGGGCCGGGGAGAGCAGCGCGGGGGGCGGGGAGACCAGCGCGGGGAGAGCAGCGGTCACGATGACGGGGGAAAGAGGGAGGGGAAAGGGGGGGGGGAAAGAGCGGTGGGAAAGAGGGGGGGGGGGGGAGAACGAGGGAGGGGGGGAGAAAGAGGGAGGGGGGGGAGAAAGAGGGAGGGAGGGGGTTGGAAGAGGGGGGCAAAGAGGGAGGGGGTAAAGAAGAAGGGAGGAAAGAGGGAGGGGTTCGAAAAGAGGGAGGGGGAGAGCTGGAGGAAGGGGGGGAGAGCTGGAGGAAAGGGGGGAGAGCTGGGGGAAGGGGGGGAAAACTGGGGGAGGAGGGGGGAGAGGCTGGAGTGGGAGAGGGAGGAGGGGGAGAGGGAGGAGGGGAGAGGGAGGGGAGGGGAGAGAGTGGAGGGGGAGGGTGGGGGTGGGGGAGAGTGGGGGGGTGAGCAGCGGAGTGGAAGAGGAGCGCCTTTTTCTGTGCATGCACCATAAACACAACAGCAAAAGACTTACTGGCCAGTCCCTGGACCCGGCGACACCAAGGTCTTCGCACACTCACTCCCCGCGGCTCTCTACGGCCTCTCGCTTCCGGCCCTCTCCATTCAGCCGTTCCCTCCAGCTACGGATGCCTCCACAATACTTCAGGCATTGCAACTGTCTGGTCCCTGCATTTTGCATACTCCCTCTCCCCACCCCTCCCCGCTCTCCCCACCTTCCCTGCTCTCCCCACCGCTCCCCCCTCTCCATCTTCACCTCCCCCTCTTCACCCACCCCTCCCTCCCCCTCTTCACCCACCCCTCCATCCCCTTCTTCACCCACCCCTGTATCCCCCTCTTCACCCACCCCTCCTCTACCCCCCTACCTCCACCCCCCTACCTCCACCCCTCCACCACAGTTGAATATCTGAAGTGCAGTTGCAAAGTCGGGGAAATAGCATGCAAAACAAAACCTCAACAATTCTGGGTTTAATTATTGAGAAGTTTTATTAAGTTCATTAAGTATCCGAGGAACTGCTGTGCATGGATACATGAGTGTTGTGTTTCCAGCATTCCCGTTAGACAGACAGGCCGAGTCTCTGCTATGCACAGCTAAAGAGACTGTTCCTGGAGAGCCTTGTGGTGAATGAATGCTTGGCTCTCTATTCCACTACTGTATTGTCCATGTGAAGAAGGCAAAGTCACAAGAGTCTGAGCTCAGTCTATTCTTGGTGAATGTTCCCCAAGCGCATCCCAATGTGCATTCCCAATTCATCCATAAATGCAATGTTCCATTCCACATCGTGATGAGCTCCGCAGCATGATCCAGTTGCCTTCGTTGCTTGAATGCTGACCTTAAGTCTCAAGGATTGCTCTCTCAGGGGCATGTTTCACATGAAAAGAAAGAAGGAAAGAACATGAGTGTCAGAGCTTTCCTCCTCCAATGAAATTACTGTTGCGCATGCTTTATGCTCTGCAGGATAGGCCAATGAATCACTTAGTACCTACCTCAGCTGTAGGAGTCAGGATGATGTTACTGCCCCTATCTCATGATGGTTCAATGCTGCTCTCAGGGAAAACATGAATGATGTGAGGGTGCTGGAAAACGAAGCACATTTCTTTTGGACTATGAACATAAAGCAGGTCATTTAGCCCAGCTAGTGATTATGCTACTCGTGCGTCTTCCCATCCATTCCCATTTAATCCTGCCTACTACTATCAGCATCACTTTCCATTTCTTTCACTCTTACCTACCTTTGCCTTAAAGCAACACTGAGGATGGAGAATGGTGTGGCTGCACTCCCACCGCACCAGTTGTGTACTCAGCAAGAGCATTCACATTTGTGCTACCACTGAACACGGCATGCTTGTTTCTTTTAGTGCTCAGTCTCTTCTTGCTGAATGTTCCCCAAGTGCTTGACCCCTTTGGTCGCCCTCTCTGCTTGACAGGCAGCAGCTGGCAATTGCGGAGTCTCACAAGGCTCTGCATGGTTGTTTCAAAGGCGGATAGGGAAACAGGTGGCTGTGTGTCCATGTGCACTGCTCGGATGGGTGCAGGAACAGGTGGCTGTGTGTCCATGTGCACTGCTTGGATGGGTGCAGGAACAGGTGGCTGTGTGTCCATGTGCACTGCTCTGATGGGTGCAGGAACAGGTGGCTGTGTGTCCATGTGCACTGCTTGGATGGGTGCAGGAACAGGTGGCTGTGTGTCCATGTGCACTGCTTGGATGGGTGCAGGAACAGGTGGCTGTGTAACTGAACAGCAAGGACAGGGTATCGCAGGTGGGGGAAGTGGAGATTTGAACAGGCAGGCATATGTATGGTCCATCAGATCATTAGGCCAGGGGGTGAAACGCTCAGGATCCATGGACTGTGGCACGCGACTGATGTCCAGCGCATGGCCACCTCCATCCGAAGGTGCCTCCGGGCAATTGTTGGGCAAATGAATTGGCTCCATCTCATCAGCCAGTCCTTGTTGCCAGCGGAGAATCTGTCGCCGCAGCCAGTCCAGTTTCCGCATGAATGATGCCGTTCCACTCTGCAGAACGGCCTGTTGTAGCTGGTACCATTGATCTGAAAGCAAGCAGTATTTTTCATTGTAGCTGAGGGGCCTTGGCTGTTCCTCTGTAATCACAATGGCAGCAGCCATGCCTGTCGTCGTCAGTGTCTGAGATGCACGCCAGCGGCAGTTGGGGGCAAGCCTGTCCAAAGGCAGACCCAGATGCCTCTGCACAACAATAGCATGTTTGCAGGGCAACAAAATCTGAATGGAGAAGATGCAGCTGCAGGTAGCCTGGCTATCATGTATCTTCAGTGTGTACTGTTTGGCACCAGAAATCACAGTCACTGTGCCTTCATCCTGCTGCTTGACATGTACTCGCTGAATGTGACTATGATCCTGATGCATCAGCTTCACAGCGTGACTGGTGAATCCCGTGTAAAATGATTGTAGATCTGCTGGTGCCTCTGCGATGCGCTTGAAAGAGGCTCCCTGCAGGAATGTGTAATAGGAACGCTCCCGATCCAGGACACTATTGTGGAAGATCAGCGCTCAGATGCATTCCTTCATGGATGAGGAGGAGTGGAGCAGGTGCTTTATCTTGCCATTCTCTGACTCAGTGCGATTGTTGGTGTTGTTCCCAAACGTTAGGACTTTACCGCGTGAACATGCTGCCCACATCTCCTTCTGTGGAATCCAGTTTGTAAGCAGGTAGTCCTGCAGGGGTGGGTAGAGGTGTCCAATCCTTTCTACACAACTTGTGAGCTTCTCCTCCAAAGGTGCATGAACCATTTCCTTGCAGATTATAAACAACTGATCCCTCAGTTCACCATTCAATGGGTAGCTGCTGATCTTCCTCCTCATGCTTTGCATCACATGGAACTGACAGAGGAGAACAGTTGCAGCTGGGAGATGCTTCCTGATCGCATTAATCTCATTGATGTCTTTATCCACAATGACTGATCTCACGCGGCAGGCGCTGGATCCCATGAAATCGACAAAAACACCCACAATCTCGTCCAGCAATTGAGTCGTCTCATTCCTCACCATGGCATAGAACACAGCCCTGCCCCTACCAACATTGTCCTGCACCATCACTTGGCACAGAGGGTAGCCGCATTTGTTCACCTTGTACGTTCCGTCCATGAACAGCAGTTCAGGAAAGGCCTGCATGTGGGCCTTCATGGCTGGTGTCATGAAGGCAATATAGAGGATGCTGCTTCCCTGCAGGCCAACCCGTACTGCAGCCCCGTCCTGCTGAATCTTCTCCAGCGTATCACACAGCGCATCCATGCTGTCATCCCCTGTCTTGAGCCGGGATTTTACATTTCTAATGTCACTAAGGGTCACGGTCTTATTGAATGACCACTCGATATAATCCTTCAGCTGTTTGTTCCCAGCCTGCAGCTTGACCAACTCTTCTACCTTCTGCCTTTCATCGTGGTTCAGTTGTCATCTCCTTGCATAGAAGCGTAAACATTCTGGATGCAAAACATGACCGGTATGTACAAGATGGTAGGAGCTGACACACAGTTTGTTCTTGCTCATATTGAATTTCACACTGATGAAGACCTCACAGCCCAGGGCGAGATACCTGAAAAGTTACACAGACATTCATTGAGCATGCCCAAGTTCCTCGTGTCCTCACCAAAACGTCAGCCATCCCCAGGTGTGTTGCTGGCAGCAGTTTACATGTGCACCATGACAAGGTGGAAAGTGTGAAAATAGATAAGTCCCCTGGGCCAGATGGCATTTATCCTAGGATTCTGTGGGAAGCTAGGGAGGAGATTGCAGAGCCTTTGTCCTTGATCTTCATGTCGTCATTGTCGACAGGAATAGTGCCGGAAGACTGGAGGATAGCAAATGTTGTCCCCTTGTTCAAGAAGGGGAGTAGAGACAGCCCTGGTAATTATAGACCTGTGAGCCTTACTTCGGTTGTGGGTAAAATGTTGGAAAAGGTTATAAGAGACAGGATTTATAATCATCTTGAAAAGAATAAGTTCATTAGCGATAGTCAGCACGGTTTTGTGAAGGGTAGGTCGTGCCTCACAAACCTTATTGAGTTTTTCGAGAAGGTGACCAAACAGGTGGATGAGGGTAAAGCAGTGGATGTGGTGTATATGGATTTCAGTAAGGCGTTTGATAAGGTTCCCCATGGTAGGCTATTGCAGAAAATACGGAAGTATGGGGTTGAAGGTGAGTTAGAGCTTTGGATCAGAAATTGGCTAGCTGAAAGAAGACAGAGGGTGGTGGTTGATGGCAAATGTTCATCCTGGAGTTTAGTTACTAGTGGTGTACTGCAAGGATCTGTTTTGGGGCCACTGCTGTTTGTCATTTTTATAAATGACCTGGATGAGGGTGTAGAAGGGTGGGTTAGTAAATTTGCGGATGACACGAAGGTCGGTGGAGTTGTGGATAGTGCCGAAGGATGTTGTAGGTTACAGAGGGACATAGATAGGCTGCAGAGCTGGGCTGAGAGATGGCAAATGGAGTTTAATGCGGAAAAGTGTGAGGTGATTCACTTTGGAAGGAGTAACAGGAATGCAGAGTACTGGGCTAATGGGAGGATTCTTGGTAGTGTAGATGAGCAGAGAGATCTTGGTGTCCAGGTACATAAATCCCTGAAAGTTGCCACCCAGGTTAATAGGGCTGTTAAGAATGCATATGGTGTGTTAGCTTTTATTAGTAGGGGGATCGAGTTTCGGAGCCACGAGGTCATGCTGCAGCTGTACAAAACTCTGGTGCGGCCGCACCTGGAGTATTGCGTGCAGTTCTGGTCACCGCATTATAGGAAGGATGTGGAAGCTTTGGAAAGGGTGCAGAGGAGATTTATTAGGATGGTGCCTGGTATGGAGGGAAGGTCTTACGAGGAAAGGCTGAGGGACTTGAGGTTGTTGTCGTTCGAGAGAAGGAGGAGGAGAGGTGACTTAATAGAGACATATAAGATAATCAGAGGGTTAGATAGGGTGGATAGTGAGAGTCTTTTTCCTCGGATGGTGGTGGCAAACACGAGGGGACATAGCTTTAAGTTGAGGGGTGATAGATATAGGATAGATGTCAGAGGTAGTTTCTTTACTCAGAGAGTAGTAGGGGCGTGGAACGCCCTGCCTGCAACAGTAGTAGACTCGCCAACTTTAAGGGCATTTAAGTGGTCATTGGATAGACATATGGATGAAAATGGAATAGTGTAGGTCAGATGGTTTCACAGGTCGGCGCAACATCGAGGGCTGAAGGGCCTGTACTGCGCTGTAATGTTCTAAAGGTCCCAAAATCTGGTGCGCACCTGTTTCGCAGTCCAGAGGAGGTTGCGCAGAGGTGGTCGCCCAGCCATTGCTCCATCCAGGAAATCACAACAAAGGCAGTCCGTAGACACGGGGGTGGTATGCGCGTGGCTTTGTGGGCACAGGATCTCACTGACGAGATGTATTGATACTGCAAATCTAATCTTGGTTCGATGCGCATCGAGGAACAGCTTTGCAGGACTGACAAGCTACACAAGTGGAAATGTAGTGACCGCAGCAGCTACCTCTGATTCGGTCTCACTCCAGTGGAACGGATGCGTGGCTGCCCATAGTGTACACAGCACAGCCTCACTGAGGCATACTTAAAGCGGATGGGAATTTCGACTCGCCGTCTCTTGTTCTCCCTCTCAAGCGTATGGGTGCTCACTTTTTTAAATAGACTCCCCATTGTCTGTAAGCACAACAGTAAAGCGCATTTAAATAGCATTGTTAACATAGTGAAACATAACAAGGCACATCACAGGATGTGCCTGCAGACCATGCTACCTGTTGAAACATCTCAAGTTTACTGCTGAAGTCGTCATAACTCTCAAACTCCTGGGTTGTGAAGATGGCAAGGAACTGCTCTGTGGAAACATGAGATGAGATAAGAAATACAGAATGCACTCCATTGAAACGTTACATGTGCTGGACCGCAGCACATGTTTTCAGAGCAGCTTACAACAGGGACTGCAGCACATGCAGTGCCCCAGACAATGGAAATATTTTCAGAGCAACTAACAACAGGGACTGGAGCACATGCAGTCCTTCCACTTTCAAAAACTCGCGCCGAAGCTTTGACGCATGCGTGAATATCGAAAGATTGCAAGAAGCGCATGCGCAGAGGCAAACTGGCGCGTTGCCCGAGTAAGATGACGTTACGCGATGACGTCGTCTGCGCATGCGTAAACTGGTCCTGGCAAGCCGGACTGCAGCGCATGCGGAGAGAGCAGGAGACCGTTTGCGTATGTGCGCACCGCGGCGCAGCCTGATGACGTCAGCGCTGGCAAGCGTTGTCATGAATCACTTTGTTTCCCAAAACTGGGGTTTTACTCCTGGCGCATAAAGTCTTGGATTAAAAATTATAATCCTTCGAACCCCACCTCGGCCATTTCCAGCCACATTTTGGGCCCATCCGACAAATAATTAGCTGGCGATGGGGCTGCTGTCCCTTTAAAGGATGACAGCCTGCCTCCAATAGCTGCCAGCCAATCGGATCGCCGACAGCTAATCAGTCTCAGCAGCGCCACTGGGAGCAGTGGCCACTGCTGGGGCTGCGCCCGGCTGGGAGGACGGCGTGATGGACGCTGCCCTCGCAACAAGGTGAGTGAGGTTGGGGATCGCTGGGTCCAATCTGGCAGGCCCCGGTGAGGTGGGGGGATTGGGGTGTTTGTGAGGGGAGGATAGTGGTGTTGTTGCCACAGAGGCAGCCATTGCCATTGGGATGCTGTCCGTGGGCCACAGAGTGCCAGATTAGAGGGCATCCCCCCACCGAGCCCGAAGGGATGCCGCCAGAGTTCACTAGGTTTCTCTCCCCATGTGGCGGAGGGCCCAGCCACCATTGGTATAATGCCAGCAGAGGCTGGAAGAGGCCCTTATTTGACCACTTAAATGGCTGGTAAAATGCCATGGCATCAGGAAGGTGATAGGCATTGCACTCCCCCGCTTTCCCTCGCCACTTATGGGCCCCCTGCCTTCCAGCCCATCCATAGAGGGCTGGTAAAGTCCAGTCCCCGAAGGGTAAAAAAATCTAAGGTGGGTGGGGGGGGGGGGGGGGGGCGCATTTCCACATGTTCTACCTCTCTGGTGCTATAACTTTGCTGGAAATCCATTGGAAACCTTGTTTAAGTGTGTTCCGCTGAAGTTGTGACAGTGACACAGAATTCCTCAGAAGATTAACTCCCTGCCAAAGCAGGGAAGCTGCACTTGACTGACACAATCTTTGTTTTAAGGAACATGAAACATGAAAGAACTGACTCCAAACTGTGCACAAAACTGTGCTCCACTTAGAATGATACTGCAAATTTTTTTATTAAACTGAACTTACCACAACTGCGCAATAATTCAACAAGTATTAGGTTTACATTGGGATCAAGATAGAATGAGTGATATTAGAATAGCAATTCGCCATTGTCCCATTCAGTTTGACCATTTGGCCCATTTTGCCTGTGCCAGCTCTTTGGAAGAGCTGTCCAGTTAGTCCCACTTACCAACATCTTCATGTTACCTTGCAAATTTCTCCTTTCCACTATTTATCCCATTTCCTTTTGAAAGTTACTATTGAATTCACTTCTACCACCCTTTCAGGCAGCACATTCCAGATCATAACAACTCGCTCTGTAAAAGGAGTTATCTTCACCTTTCCTCTGGGTCTTTTGACAATTATTTTAAATCTATGTCCTTTGGTTACTGACCTCCTGGCAGTGGAAATAATTTCTCCCGATTTAATCTATTAAAACTCCTCATACTTTTGAACACCTCCATTAAATTTCCCCTGAACCTTCTCTGCTCTATGGAGAGCAATCCTAGGTTCTTCAGACTGCAGCCATAATTGAATTCCCTCAAGAGTTCAGTGGAATTCCGGGGCTAAGTATACCATGATTCCCTAGGGAATGCCAAATCTTTCACAAAAGCTTGTCAGACTGCCTGGGCTGAATTTTCATCCCTGGGTTCTGATTCCTCTGTCAGGATGAAATGAGAATTGGAACTGGCGCCAGGGCCTTGAGGGCGATTTTCAAGGAGGCAGCCAATTAAGGACAACGGGAGGGCTCAAGATGGAGGCATCCTCTGAAGACTTTTTCACAGGTTAAAAATAAAAGCTGGCCACAGCTGCCAGACCGTCATTGTCAAGGTGGGGGTGGGGGTGGGGGTGTCGCTTCCACAGGGTTACCTGTGGCCACAGCTGTGGCCCTCTGGCAATTGCAGCTGGGGATGGGGTTTGGGGAGGTTAAATTCAATAAGACATCGATGGCACACCGCCACCGATACCCCCACATTTGGTCTGCTGCCAGGAGGTCACATTAATTCATTGGCCAGACTTCAGCCTCTGCAGGGGGCACACCAGCCGTCTGGTAAATTCCAGATGGATGCTGATAAGTGCCCTCTAAGGGCAATTTAATGGATCTAATTGGCTACTTGTTTTATTTTTATTTTAGAGATACAGCACTGAAACAGGCCCTTCGGCCCAACGAGTCTGTGCCGACCAAGAACCACCCATTTATACCAACCCTACAGTAATCCCATATTCCTTACCACCTACCTACACAAGGAGCAATTTATAATGGCCAATTTACCTATCACCTACAAGTCTTTGGTGGTGGGAGGAAACCGGAGCACCCGGTGAAAACCCACGCGGTCACAGGGAGAACTTGCAAACTCCACACAGGCAGTACCCAGAATTAAACCCAGGTCCCTGGATCTGTGAGGCTTCAGTGCTAACCACTGTGCCACCCTGGTGGGCAGGTAGCTGTCCCACCCCCTTCACCTCAGTCCAGCCTCAATGAAAATTGCCCAGATGCGGGATCATGGCGGCAGAGTGGTGCACTGGCTGGTAATGGGAGGCTTATCTGCTTCTGGTCCTACCTCCGCATCCCATCGAAAATTCAGCTCCCTATGTACGAAGACTAATTTCACTGGCTTTCTGCCTAGTTCTGCTCTGTGTTTCAGACTCATAAATCGTTTAACAAGACTGGCTGAAGCTGAGCGTGCTAGTATCAACTGAAAATGCTCTTCCAATGATCTTAAAGAGCAGGGATTGTACAAAACCAACCTGGACATTCAAGGAACCATAGAATCACATGGAATATACAGCACAGAAACAGCTCATTCTTCCCAACTAGTCTGCTCCACGTGAACCTCCTCCCACCTGACTTCATTGAACCATATCTGCAGAATCCAGTATCCATGGAATTGAATCAGTGGCTTCAGGAGAATTTGTGTAAGTAGAATAATAAGATTCTACAATATTATAGCTGGTAGGACACGTTCAAAGAAGGATACATGATAGTATCTAAGATTATTGTTCTAACTGTAGTCTTAAAGAAATCTCTCCCCATTAGAGAGAGAGTTGGTAATGTAGAGCCTGAAGAGCACCACTCCTCAAGCGTGGGGAAAGGCCAGGAGGCAGGCCTTCATGAACTACCATGGCAAGTATGGGGATTGAACCTATACGATTGGTAGCTTGCTGCATGGCATTCTAGCTATCTAGCCAACTGAGCACCACCACCCCCCCCACCCACCTCCCCCAATACATGAGATACTAGGAAACTGGAGCAGTGAAGGTTAAGGTGAGATTTATGGAGGTTTTTCAAATTAAGAAAAGTTTTTATAGAGGAAATAGGAAATGATTATTTCCTCAGGTTAGGACATCACTGATGTTGGACTTAGCAATTTAAAATCATCATTAAGAAAGCAAGTGAGTGGTCAGGAGAAAGCTGTTTATATAAAAGATATTGGAATGTTTTGCCACAGGGAGTGGTTGAGGCATGGACCATTGCATCTTTGAGGAGACAACTGTAGCAGAGAAACATACAGGGCTAAGAGAAGGGAGTGGACAGTGGGGCTAGTTTTGGGTTGCTCTAATAAAAAGCTGGCTCACACACAATGGGCTGAATGGCCACCTTCTGTGCCATAAGTGTCTATGGTTCTATTGGGTGCACAGCAACTTTGTTTTCCCTTGCAGGTCTTCATTTCTGATGTTGTTTGCAGCCTCCATAAACTTCAGCTCATCCCAAACTCTGCTGCCTGTATCCTATCTCGCATCAAGTACTGTTCACACATCATTAATGTGCTCGCTGACCGACATGGGCTCCCGGTTCACTAACAACTCGATTTTAAAATTATCATCTATGTTTTTAAATCCCCCGTGGCCTTGCCCCTTCCTACCTCTGTAACTCCCTCCAGCCCAACAGCCCACTGAAATCTCTGTGCTCCTCCAATTATGGCCTTCTGTGCATCTCTGATTTTCATTGCTCCTTCATTGATGGCCATGCCTTCAGTTGCTGGGTCCTGAGCTCTGAATCCCCGACCTAAACTTTTCCACTTCTCTACCCTTCTATCCTACTTTAACACACTCCTTAAAATTGACCTCTGTGACCAAGCATTTGTCTTAATATTTCCTTATGTGACTTGATGTCAAATATTGTTTAATAACGCTCCTGGGACGTGCTTTGGAACGTTTTGCTATGTTAAAGATGCAATATAAATTAAAGTTATTGATGTTGATGCTACATGTAACAATGCCTTAAATGTTCTTGATGGCGAGTCATAGGGCTGGATTTTGTTCTCAGCACAATGTTAGGTTTCGTTGTGGGGTTGAGAGGGGTTGGTACATGGGGTGCTGGAGAATTAGAGTGGCAGTGGCCACCACAGAACCCGACGCTGGGATTGCCGGGCTTGACCTTCCTGGTGGTGGGGATGGTGGTACTCAACCACAAACTGTTACCTCATGGCTCAGCATATCCCCCACTCTACCATTACCATCAAGCCAGGAGACCAACCTTGGTTCAATGAAGAGTGCAGGAGGGCATGCCTGGAGCAGCACCAGTAATACCTCAAAATGAGGTGTCAACCTGGTGAAGCGACAACACAGGACTATCTGTGTGCCAAAAGCATGTGATAGACAGAGCTAAGAGATCCCATAACCAACGGATAAGATCTAAACTCTGCAGTCCTGCCACATCCAGCCGTGAATGGTGGTAGACAATTAAACAACTAACTGGAGGAGGTGGCTCCACAAATATCCCCATCCTCAATGATGGGGGAGCCCAGCACATTACTGCAAAAGGAGCATTTGCAACAATCTTCAGCCATAAGTGTCGAGTTGATGATCCATCTCGGCCTCCTCCTGAAGTCCCCAGCATCACAGATGCCAGACTTCAGCCAATTCAATTCACTCCGCGTGATATCAAGAAACGACTGAAGGCACTGGATACTGCAAAGGCTATGGGCCCTGACAATATTCTGGCAATAGCACTGAAGACCTGTGCTCCAGAACTTGCTGCGCCCCTAGCCAAGCTATTCCAGTACAGCTACAACACAGGCATCTACCCTGAAATGTGGAAAATTGCCCAGGTATGTCCTGTACACAAAAAGCAGGACAAGTCCAACCTGGCCAATTACCGCCTCATCAGTCTACTCTCAATCATCAGTAAAGTGATGGAAGGTGTCATCAACAGTGCCATCAAGCAGCACTTACTTAGCAATAACCTGCTCAATAACACTCAGTTTGGATTCCGCCAGGGCCACTCAGCTCCTGACCTCATCACAGCCTTGGTTCAAACATGGACAAAAGAGCTGAACTCAAGAGATGATGTGAGAGTGACTGCCCTTGACATCAAGGCAGCATTTGACCGAGCACAGCATCAAGGAGCCCTAGCAAAACTGGACTCAATGGGAATCAGGGGGAAAACTCTGGTTGGAGTCATACCTAACGCAAAGGAAAATGGTTGTGGTTGTTGGAGGCCAATCATCTCAGGCTCCAGGACATCACTGCAGGAGTTCCTCAGGGTAGCGTCCTTGGCCCAACCATCTTCAGCTGCTTCATCAACGACCTTCCTTCAATCATCAGGTCAGAAGTGGGGATGTTCGCTGATGATTGCACAATGTTCAACACCATTCGTGACCCCTCAGATAATGAAGCAGTCCGTGTAGAAATGCAACAAGACCTGGACAATATTTAGGCTTGGGCTGAGAAGGGGCAAATAGCATTTGCGCCACACAAGTGCCAATGACCATGTCCAACAAGAGAGAATCTAACCATCTCCCCTTGACGTTCAATGGCATTATCATCGTTGAATCCCCCACTATCGACATCCAAGGGCTACCATTGACCGGAAACTGAACTGGAGTAGCCATATAAATACCGTGGCTACAAGAGCAGGTCAGAGGCTAGGAATCTTGCGGTGAGTAACTCATGTCCTGACTCCCCAAAGCCTGTCCACAATCTACAAAGCACAAGTCAGGAGTGTGATGGAATACTCTCCACTTGCCTGGATGGGTGCAGCTCCAACAACAGTCAAGAGGCTTGACACCATCCAGGACAAAGCAGCCCGCTTGATTGTCACCCCATCGTCAAACATTCACTCCCTCCACCACCCACACACAGTGGCAGCAGTGTGTACCATCTACAAGATGCACTGCAGCAACGCACCAAGGCTCCTTAGACAGCACCTTTCAAACCTGCAACCTCTACCAACTAGAAGGACAAGGGCAGCAAATGCATGGGAACACCACTAGCTGCAAGTTCCCCTCCAAATCATACACCATCCTGACTTGGAACTATATCACTGTTCCTTCACTGTCGCTGGGTCAAAATCCTGGAACTCCCTTCCTAACAGCACTATGGGTGTACCTACCCCACATGGACTGCAGCGGTTCTAGAAGGCAGCTCACCACCACCTTCTCAAGGGCAATTAGGGATGGGCAATAAATGCTGGCCCGGCCAGCGATGCCCACATCCCATGAATGAATTTTTAAAAAATGTTCTGTGGTGGCCCCTCCACCAGTCTGCATGGGACCCTGCTTTACATATTTAAAATACCTATCTCCATGTCATCCATCGCGATCTTGCCATCCGTTCCCAATCTTCAACATGACGTGCCGCACTCGCGCCTTCACTTTCCCGTCCAGGAGAAGCTGGCACCACTGAGGAGGGGAAGGGATCAACTCCACATTATGTTTAAGGATAAGGAGGGGAAGAGGCAACTCTACAATATTTTGTGAATATGGGGAGGCACAGGGTCAACTCTGCATTATTTAGTGTATGGGGAGGAAGGGGGTCAACTCTGCATTATTTAGTGTATGGGGAGGAAGGGGGTCAACTCTGCATTATTTGGAACTGTTTGCAGGGCTGGCAACCTTTTAGAAATGGCGCCAGCGCCGACTGCGGCATCAGGTGACACCACGAATTGAGTCGCCAGTGCTGCCCCCACTGTGTAATTAGGGGGAGCGGCCACCATCAATATGTTAAGTGGTCCTCTGCCGTGTAATTGCAGTGGCGCGATGGTGCAGGAACCGTGTGGGGCGGCTGCCATTTACTGCACCACCCACCGGTCTTGGCAGCGGGACAACAAAGTCCAGCCCATAGAGTTATTTCTGGCACAGAAGGAAGTCTTTCAACCCATCGAGTCCATGCCAGCTCTCCATGGAGCTATTCAGTCAGTCCCATTCGCTGGCCAGAGAGTCTTGGTCATTTACAGCACAGACCTGTCAGAATGTTGAATCTGCTTTGAAGCTCCCTCCCCCCAATCAGGTTAATCTTCACTACAAACTGCAGAAAAATTCTTTATCTTTCATATATATATAGCAACTTAATGACTGTATAGTCTGATATAATATATTCATCAAAAATCTGGGCATCCCTACCTCCATACAAATACCCAAACCTGGGCAGCTGCAATGATCTGCTGCATTAGCATTTATCACCTCGCATTCTACTTCTTAATAGAACTCAACTCATTATTTTGCATAAATACCTCGGGAGAGGTGCGCCTTCACCGTAGTATCCACATGGATGCGTTAAAGGAAAATTTATTGAGTCCAGTCTTTAGAAAAGAATATTGAAGCCTGCTAAGATTGTCACAATCCTTACACTTGCAGCTGATGCTTTGGTGGAGCTAATCGACGCCAAAATTAATAAAGAAGAGTAAAAGCAAAATACTGCGGATGCTGGAAATCTGAAATAAAAACAAGAAATGCTGGAACCACTCAGCAGGTCTGGCAGCATCTGTGGAAAGAGAAGCAGAGTGATGAAGGGTCACTGACCCGAAACGTTAACTCTGCTTCTCTTTCCACAGATGCTGCCAGAACTGCTGAGTGGTTCCAGCATTTCTTGTTTTTATTAATAAAGAAGAGCTCTAACTCACTGTAATACATCTGGAATGAATCCTTTTTATTTGTCACTACATTAGAATCAGGGAAGTAAACTAGCCTAGAGGTTGGGCTTTGTCTGTGAAGTGCAGCGAGTGCTAAATATGAAACTTGGGGAAGCATTTGCTCCTCATCCTTAACCCTCCCAACTCGGCTTCATTGTACACATGGAGCAATTGCTGCATCCGACACTCGGTGATAATTGAGTTGCTGAGAGGCCAGTCTCATGATGAGTGAAACCTTATTGATTAGCTGCAGAGAGGAACCGAACCAAACTCAATACATTTACACAGACCAAGGAGAAAATGTGCATCATTCAAGTAGTTTGGAATGGATAAAGGCTTTTGGTTGGCAAGGTTAGAAGAAGGCAATGGAGAGAAGCTGAATTCACAGTGAATTCTGACACTCGCTAATTTACAACACTGGTTACTGACCTTCCATCCATTACAATCAATTTTCTTTCAATGGCACATGATGTGACCACTGGTGTGTGAAAGTCAAGTCGAAAGCCACCAGATACTCTTAGCATTTGGAACCGACATGCCTTTGGACAAATATAATTGCATTAAACTTATTTGGGGGATTGCACAATTTCATTCCAAAAAATATTGATCAGGCTTTCAACAAAGGTTTTGAGATAACTGAAGATCTTACAAGATAGATGTTTGTGGAAGAAGGATTAGTAATTAAAGATTTGTTTGACATCGCTATAGACAACATAACATGTGTATTAATTTAGCACCTAGAGTGGAATTGACCCATAGGCAGCTGAAGCAGATGACTCCAGATATTAATATTGGCACTATTAGCAGCTGAATGCTTAATGTATTTGCATGCTATTCCTCTGTCTGTTGTTTCAATGCTAGCATTAGCCTGTTCGTTTCAAACATGTTAATGTCGCTGCTGTCGCCTATGGTTCGGTGGGTCGCGCTCTTGCCTCTGACTGTAGAAGGTGAAGTCCTACTCCAGAGACCTGACCACAGAATCGAGGCTGCCACTGCCAGTACAGTACTGAGGGAGCACTGTACTGTTGAAGGTGCCATCTTTCGAATGAAATATTTAGCTGAGGCTGAGTCTGCCTTCTCACAGGGGTGTAAAACATCCTATGGCACTCAAAAATACATCTAGAAACTGAAAATGAAATGAACGGATTTCACAAAGAAAGATCATGCATGACTGACCTTATTGAATACATTAGACACAATGGCCAGAATTTTATGGCTCCCCAACGAGTGGGCTGGTGGTGGGGTGGGGGTGGGGGCTGAAAAATGAAGTGGGAGGCGGGGGTGGGGCCATTCCCGATGCCTTCCCATCTCTACTGCAATTTTACACAGGCTGGCGGCAGCGAGAAATGGCCTGCCGACTCCAGGCCAATCAAGGCCCGTAAGTGGCCAATTAACTGCCGCTTAAGGGCCTCCTCTCGCTGCCACAGGAATTTTATGCGTGGCAGGTGGACGGCAAAGGCCCCAAGAACCCCACCTGGTAAAACCAGGTGGCCTTTGTGTGGGCTTGGGTGGGCGCCCCTGATTGGGCACCCTGTGCCCCATGGAGGGCCACCCCTGAAGCCCCAACCGCCCCCAACGCAAAACGCTCCCCACCCCCCAACAGACCCCCTTGCCTTGTCGGGGCCCAGCCGATTGTCCTAGGTGAGGCCCCAAAATTTTACCCGCGTTCTGGAGCCGTCCTTCCTCTTGCTTCTGATGGCTGCGTGTAATCCCAACAGAGGCCACTGCTCCCGGTAGCGCTGCTGGGACTAAGTGCTGCCAGCCCACTGCTTGGCTGGCAGCTCCATTAGGTGGGATTTCCTGTCTCAAGGAGGTGGAAGCCCCGCCCAAGACCAATTAAGGGCCCGGGGAGTGAAATATCCCAGCGTGGTGGAGGCAGGCAAGCCACTGACCTTTTTGCAGGTGGGCGGGTCCTCCCACCCAAAGTAAAATTCCAGCCAATATATTTGGATTTACAAAAGGCCTTCGATAAGGTACCACATGGTAGATGCAGAAAATGTGGAGTCATGAGACAAGTAGCAGAATGGATAGCAAGCTGGCTACAAAACAAAAACCAGAGAGTAGGGGTGAAAGGTATTGCTCAGACTGGCAAAAGGTGGGAAGTGGTGTTTCACAAGGATCTGTGCCACTGTTACTCACCATTAACATAAATGATTTGGACTTGGGAATCAGAAGTACAATTTCTAAATTTGCAAATCACACAAAATTGTTGCACACCAAATACTTAATACAGAGGAGAAGCACGGCAAAATACAAGAAGACATTGTTGTGTTGGAAAGAGAGGATGTCCTTGTGGGGCCAACGACAGAATCCATTTGGTTAGAACTGAGAAGCAAAAAGGGGAGGATCACACTACTAAGGGTATTCTACAGGCCTCCAAACAAAGAAAAGATGGAGGAGCAAATGTGCAGGGAAATAACAGAGATGTGCAAGAACTATAGAGTGGTGATATTGGGGCACTTTAATCACTCAAATATCAATTGGGATAATGTTAGGGTAAAGGGAAGGAAGGGGGAGGAATTTCTGAAATATGGTCAGGAGAACTTCCTTGATCAGTATGTTCTCGGTCCAACTAGGAAGAAAGCATTGCTGGATCTGGTGCTAGGGAATGAGGTGGGCCAAGTGGATTAAGTGTCTGTCGGGGAATACTTGGGTAAGAGTGATCATTGTGTTATAAGGTTTAGATTAGTAATGGAGAAGAGCAAGGAGCAATCTGAAATAAAACTTCTAAATTGGAAGAGGGCTAACTTCAAAGGGAGATGAGAGGGGATCTAGCCAAGGTAAAATGGAACCAAAGATTGACAGGAAAAATAGTAACGGAACAATGAGTGATCTTTAAGGTGCATTTCAGGTGCAGGCTAGGTGCATTCCAACAGTGACTGAATTGACGACACAAACAGAAGTAAACAGGTATGATCTAGTTGCCATTACGGAGACATGGCTGCAGGGTGACCAAAGCTGGGAACTGAATATTCAAGGATATTTGACATGTAGGAAGGATAGGCAAAAAGGAAAAGAAGGTGGGGGAGCACTGTTAATAAAGGATGAGATCAGTACATTAGTGAGAGAAGAACTTAGATTGGAAGTTTAAGATGTAGAACCAGTTTGGGTGGAGCTAAGAAACAGCAAAGGGCAGCAAACATTGGTGGGAGTTTTTGTAGGCCGACAAACTGTAGTGGTAATACAGGACATGGTACAAATCTGGAAATAGAGGTGCACGTAACAAGGGTCATACAGTAATCATGGGGGACCTCAATCTACACATAGACTGGGTAAACTTAATTAGCACTAATGCTATGGGGGACGAATTCCAGGAATGTCCAAAAGATGATTTTCGAGAACATTATGTTGAGGAACCAATGAGAGAATGGGCTATTTTAGATCTAGTATTGTGCAATGAGAAACGGCTATTAATAATCTTGTTGTAAGGGAAGCTTTCGGGAATACTAACTATAATATGATAGAATTTTACATAAAGTTTGAAAGTGATGTTGTTCAATCTGAAACGAGGGTCTTAAATCTAAACAAAGGAAAATATGAAGGTATGAGGGGCAAGTTGTCTGTGGTAGCTTGGGAAGCTACATTAAAAGGTATGACAGTAGAAAGGCAAAGGTGAGCATTTAAAGAATTAACACATGATTTACAACACATTTACATTCCTTTGAAGCACAAAAATCCAACAGGAGAAATGAACCAACCATAGCTAACAAAAGAAGTTAAAGATTGTATCAGATCAAAGGAAGAGGCTTATACAGTTGTCAAAAAAACCCCAGAAAACCTGAGGATAGGGAGCATTTAAGAATTCAGCAAAGGTGGACCAAGAAACTGATGAAAAGGGAAAATAAAATATGAAGGTAAATTAGCGAGAAACATAAAAACAGACTATAAAAGCTTCTACAGATATGTAAAAAGGAAAAGATGAGCAAAAACAAATGAGGCCCACTACAGGCAGAGACAGGAGAATTTATAAAAGCAAAATTCCGAAGAAGGGTCACTGACCCGAAACGTTAACTCTGCTTCTCTCTCCACAGATGCTGCCAGACCTGCTGAGTATTTCCAGAATTTCTTGTTTTTATTATAGGAGAATGTATAATGGGGAATAAAGAAAAGGCAGAGAAACTAAACAAATACTTTGTGTCTGTCTTCACGGAGAAAGATACAAAAAAGAATCCCAGATATATTAGAGAACCAAAGGACTAGCGAGAATGTGGAACTGAAAGAAATTAATAATAGTAAAAAAGTAGTACTGGAGAAATTAATGGGACTGAAAGTTGGTAAATCACCTGGACCTGATGATCTACATTCCAGAGTGTTGAAAGAGGTGGCTGTAGAGATAGTTGATGCATTGGTGGTCATCTTCCAAAATGCTATAGATTCTGGAACAGTTCCTGCAGATTGGAAGGTAGCAAATGTCTTCTTCTTTGGCCTCCTTGTCTCGAGAGACAATTGGTAAGCACCTGGAGGTGGTCAGTGGTTTGTGAAGCAGCGCCTGGAGTGGCTATAAAGGCCAATTCTAGAGTGACAGACTCTTCCACAGGTGCTGCAGATAAAATTGGTTGTCGGGGCTGTTACACAGTTGGCTCTCCCCTTGCGCTTCTGTCTTTTTTCCTGCCAACTGCTAAGTCTCTTCGACTCGCCACACTTTAGCCCTGCCTTTATGGCTATCCGCTAGTTCTGGCGATCACTGGCAATTGACCCCTACGACTTGTGATCAATGTCACAAGACTTCACGTCGCGTTTGCAGACATCATTAAAGCAGAGACATAGACAGCCGGTGGGTCTGATACCAGTGACGAGTTCACTGTACAACGTGTCCTTGGGGATCCTGCCATCTTCCATGCGGCTCACATGGCCAAGCCATCTCAAGCGCCACTGGCTCAGTAGGGTGTATATGCTGGGGATGTTGGCCGCCTCGAGGACTTCTACGTTGCAGATACGGTCCTGCCGCCTGATGCCCAGGATTCTCCAGAGGCAGCGAATACGGAATGAATTGAGATGTCGCTCTCGGCTGACATACGTTGTCCAGGCCTCGCTGTCATAGAGCGAGGTACTGAGGACACAGGCTTGATACACTCAGACTTTTGTGTTCCGTGTCAGTGCGCATTTTCCCACACTCTCTTGGCCAGTCTGGACATAGCAGTGGAAGCCTTCCCCATGCTCTTGTTGATTTCTGCATCGAGAGACAGGTTACTGGTGATAGTTGAGCCTAGGTAGGTGAACTCTTGAACCACTTCCAGAGCGTGGTCGCCAATATTGATGGATGGAGCATTTCTGACGTCCTGTCCCATGATGTTCATTTTCTTGAGGCTGATGGTTAGGCCAAATTCGTTGCAGGCAGCCGCAATCCTGTCGATGAGTCTCTGCAGACACTCTTCAATGTCGGATGTTAATGCAACATTGACAGCAAAGAGGAGTTCCCTGATGAGGATTTTCCGTACTTTGGTCATCGCTCTTAGATGGGCAAGGTTGAACAAGCTGCCCCCTGATCTTGTGTGGATGAAAATTCCTTCTTCTGAAGACTTGAACGCATGTGAGAGCAGCAGGGAGAAGAAGATCCCATACAGTGTAGGTGTAAGAACACAGCCCTGTTTCACACCACTCAGGATAGGAAAGGGGTCTGATGAGGCACAGCTATGCTGAATTGTGCCTTTCATATTGTCGTGGAATGAGGTGATGATACTTAGTAGCTTTGGTGGACATCCGATCTTTGCTAGTAGTCTGAAGAGACCACATCTGCTGACGAGGTTAAAGGCTTTGGTGAGATCAATGAAAGCAACGTAGAGGGGCATCTGTTGTTCGCGGCATTTCTCCTGTAACTGACAAAGGGAGAACAGCATGTCAATGGTTGATCTCTCTGCTCGAAAGCCACACTGTGCCTCAGGGTAGACACTCAGCTAGCTTCTGGAGCCTGTTTAAAGCGACTCGACTGAAGACTTTCCCCACTATGCTGAGCAGGGAGATTCCATGGTAGTTGTTGCAGTCACCGCGGTCACCCCTGTTCTTATCGAGGGTGATGATATTGGCATCGCGCATGTCCTGTGGTACTGCTCCCTCATCCCAGCTCAAGCAAAGCAGTTCATAGAGTGCTGGAAGTATAGCAGGGTTGGCACTCTTGATTATTCCAGGGGTAATGCCGTTCTTTCCAGGGTTATCCTATGAGGAGAGATTGAGGAGGCTGGGCCTGTATTCTTTAGCGTTCAGAAGACCAAGAGGTGATCTCATTGAAATGTACAAAATTCTTACAGGGCTCGACAGGGTAAATGCAGGAAGGATGCTTCCCCTGGCAGGGGAGTCTAGAACCAGAGGACACAGTCTCAGAATAAGGGGTACGCCATTGAGGACTGAGATGAGGAGGAACTTCTTTACTCAGCGGATGGAGAATCTTTAGAATTCTTTACCCCAGAGGGCAGAGGAGGCTCAGTCATTGAGTCTGTTTAAGACAGAGATCGACAGATTTCTAGATATTAAAGGCATCAAGAGCTATGGGGATAGGGAAGGAAAATGGTGTTGAAGTAGAAGATCAGCCATGATCTAATTGAATGGCGGCGCAGGCTCAAGGGTTGAATGTCCTACTCCTGCTCCTGTATCCTATATTCCTAACAGGGGCGAAATGTTAGTGAACCAAAGCCAGGGCTCCTTGCAGATTAGGGAGATAGGGAATATGATGAAACCAAAAAGGAGGGTGTATGATGCATGTCAGGTGAATTCTTCAGGTGAGAAGCAGGCCAACAACAATAAGTTGAGAGGGAAAGTGAAGACAAAAATAAGACTAGCAAAGAGACAATATGAGAAAAGAATGGCAGTCAACATAAAAGGGAATCCAAAAATCTTCAACTAATATGTAAATAGTAAGTCTTTTTTTATTCTTTCATGGGATGTGGGCATCGCTGGCAAGGGCAGCATTTGTTGCTCATCCCTAATTGCCATTAGGTAATTTCTGCCCTCTTGAAATGCTACAGTACATCTGGTGCGGGAACACGCACAATGCTGTTGGGAAGGGAATTCCAGGATTTTGATCCAGTGACAGTGAAGGAAGGGCAATATATTTCCAAGTCATAATGGTGTGTGAATTGGAGGGGAACTTGCAGGTGGTGGTGTTTCCATGTGCCTGCTGTCTTTTTCCTTCTAGGTGGAAGAGGTCGCAGGTTTGGAAGGTGCTGTCGAAGGAGCCTTGGTGAGTTGCTGCAGTGCATCTTGTAGATGGTACACACTGCTGCCACTGTGTGTCGGTGGTGGAGGGACCGAATGTTGAAGGTGGTGGATGGGGTGCCCATCAAGCGGGTTGTTTCGTCCTGGATGGTTTCAAGCTTCCTGAGTGTTGTCGGAGCTGCACTCATCCAGGCAAATGGAGAGTATTCCATCACACTCATGACATGTGGCTTGTAGATGGTGGACAGAGTTGGGGAGTCAGGAGATGGGTTACTCGCCACAGACTTAGCAGCCTCTGACCTGCTTTTGTAGCCATAGCATTTATGTGGCTGGTCCAGATCAGTTTCTGGTCAATGCTAACATCCAGGATATTGACAGTGGGGGATTTAGCAATCGTAATGCCATTGAATGTCAAGGGGAGGTGGTTAGATTCTCTCTTATTGGAGACTGTCATTGCCTGGCACTTGCATGGTGCAAATGTTACTTGCCACTTATCAGCCCCATGACTGAATGTTGTCCAGATCTTGCTGCATATGAACAGGGACTGCTTCAGTATCTGAGGAGTTCTGAATGATACACAACATTGTAGAATCATAAGCGAATATCCCCACTTCTGAACTTATGATGGAGGGAAGGTTATTGATGAAGCAACTGAAGATGGTTGGGCCTAGGACACAATCCTGAGGAACTTCTGCAACAATGGGCGGCACAGTGGCGCAGTGGTTAGCACCGCAGCCTCACAGCTCCAGCGACCCGGGTTCAATTCTGGGTACTGCCTGTGTGGAGTTTGCAAGTTCTCCCTGTGTCTGCGTGGGTTTCCTCCAGGTGCTCCGGTTTACTCCCACATGCCAAAGACTTGCAGGTTGATAGGTAAATTGGCCATTATAAATTGCCCCTAGTATAGGTAGGTGGTAGGGAAATATAGGGACAGGTGGGGTTGTGGTAGGAATATGGGATTAGTGTAGGATTAGTATAAATGGGTGGTTGATGGTCAGCACAGACTTGGTGGGCCGAAGGGCCTGTTTCAGTGCTGTATCTCTAAACTAAAAGAACTAAACTAAAAAAACTAAAAAAAACACAATGTCCTGGTGCTGAGATGATTGGCCTCCAACAACCACAACCGTCTTCCTTTGTGCTAGGTATGACTCCAACCAGTGGAGAGTTTTTCCCTTGATTCCAATGGGCTTCATTTTGGCTAGGGCTCCTTGATACCACACAGTCAAATGATTCCTGGATATCCAGGGAAATCACTCATCCAGGGAAATCAGAAGGAAATTAGGAGGGTGAAAAGGTGCCTTGAGATTGCCCTGGCAGATAAGATAAAGGAGAATCCTAAAAGATTCTATAAGTATATTAAGAGTAAAAGGGTAGCTAGGGAGAGAGTAGGTCCCCTTAAAGATCAGTGTGGCAATCTATGTGTGGAGCCATGGGAAATGGGCGAGGTCTTAAATGAATATTTCTCATCCGTATTTTCTGTAGTGAAGGTCATGGAAGGTAGTGAGTTCAAGGAAGGGAACACCGATATCCTGGAGCATATCAACATTACAAAGGAGGAGGTGTTGGAGGTTTTGAAGCGCATTAAGGTGGATTAATCCCCAGGGCCTGACCAGGTGTATCCTAGGATGCTATGGGAAGCAAGGGAGGAGATTGCTGGGGCCCTGGCAGAGACTTTTGTATCATCGTTAGCCACGGGCTAGGTACTGGAAGACTGGAGGATAGCTAATGTTGTGCCTTTATTTAAGAAGGGCAGTAGGGATAAGCCAGGGCACTACAGGCTGGTGAGCCTTACATCAGTGGTGGGAAAG
Organism: Heterodontus francisci; assembly: GCF_036365525.1. Taxonomy (NCBI): domain Eukaryota; kingdom Metazoa; phylum Chordata; class Chondrichthyes; order Heterodontiformes; family Heterodontidae; genus Heterodontus; species Heterodontus francisci. The sequence continues at coordinate 14,445,665 of NC_090376.1, read as the reverse complement.
TTATTGGAAGGGATTCTGAGAGACAGGATTTATATGCATCTGGAAAGGCATGGTCTGATTAGGGATAGTCAGCATGGCTTTCTGCGTGGGAAATCATGTCTCACAAATTTGATTGAGTTTTTCAAGGAAGTGACCAAGAGGATTGACGAGGGCAGGGCGATGGACGTTGTCTACATGGACTTTGGCAAGGCCTTTGACAAGATCCTGCATGGTAGGTTGGTCCAGAAGGTTCGAACACATGGGATCCAGGGTGAGCTATCAAATTGGATACAAAATTGGCTTGGTGATAGGAGGCAAAGGGTGGTAGTGGAGGGTTGTTTTTCAGATTGGAGGCCGGTGACCAGTGGTGTGCCACAGGGATCGGTGCTGGGTCCTCTGTTGTTTGTCATATATATTAATTACTTGGATGTGAATGCAAGGGGCAGGATTAGTAAGTTTGCAGATGACACCAAAATTGGTGGTATAGTGGACAGTGAAGAAGGTTGTCTAAGGTTACAACAGGATATAGATCAACTGGGAAAGTGGGCAAGAGTGGCAAATGGAATTTGATGCAGACAAGTGTGAAGTGATGCATTTTGGGAAGTTAAACCAGGGTAGGACATATCCAGTGAATGGCAGGGCCCTGGGGAGTGTTCTTGATCAGAGAGACCTTGGGCTGCAAGTACGTAGTTTCCTGAAAGTGGCAACACAGGTAGACAGGGTGGTGAAGAAAGCATAGGGCATGCTTGCCTTCATTGGCCGAGGCATTGAGTACAAGAGTTGGGACGTCATGTTACAGTTGTACATAACGTTGGTTAGGCCGCATTTGGAGTACTGTGTGCAGTTCTGGTTGCTGCACTACAGGAAAGATGTGATTAAGCTAGAGACGGTACAGAAAAGATTCACAAAGATGTTGCCTGGTTTGGAGGGCTTGAGTTATAAAGAGAGATTGGATAGGCTGGGTCTGTTTTCCCTGGAGCGAAGGAGGCTGAGAGGGGACATGATAGAGGTATATAAAATTATGAAAGGCATAGATAGGGTAGATAGCCAGAGTCTGTTTCCCCTGGTAGGGGTGACTAAAACTAGAGAGCATAGATTTAAGGTGAGAGGGAGGAGGTTTAAAGGGGATCAAAGGGGTAAATTTTTCACACAAAGAATAGTGGGTATCTGGAATGAGCTGCCTGAGGAGGTGGTGGAGGCAGGAACAGTAGCGACATTTAAGAGGCATCTGGACAGGCACTTGAATGAGCAAGGCATAGAGGGATACGGAATTAATGCAGGCAGATGGGATTAGTATAGATAGGCATTATGGTCGGCATGGAAACGGTGGGCTGGAGGGCCTGTTTCTATGCTGTACGACTCTATGACACTGTCACTTCAAATTGAGTTCAGCTCTTTTGGCCATGTTTAAGGCAGTAATGAGGTCAAGAGTCGAGTGGTCCTGGTAGAACCTAAACTGAGCGTCAGTGAGCAGGTTATGGCTGTTTAAGTGCCGCTTGATAGCACTGTCGCCGACCCCTTCCATCACTTTGCTGATGATCAAGAGTATACTGATGGGGATATAATTGGCCGGATTGAATTTGTTCTGTGTTTTCTGGATAGGACATACCTGGGCAATTTTCCACATTGTTGATTAGATGCCAGTGTTGTAGCTATACTGGAACAGCTTGGCTAGTTGGAAGTAAGAGACAGAGTGGGTCCTATTAGGGACAAAGAGTCGTCCAACCTTTTAGCATGGGCGCGGGGAGGTGGGTGGCGGGGTCACATTACCAATTTTTGGCTTAAATGGGAGTGGTGAGACAATTTCAGAAAGATAAAAGCATGAAAAAGTTATCTTACTATTGGTCAAAAATAACAGCAAATGTGCATTTTTGTGAAGAAGCTTTAAATGAGAAGATTAATTTATTGACTTACTTTCTCATCACTGTGCTGGACACTGATTTAATGAGATACCTGGCATTTTTTTGCTTGCATGTCAATGTTTGCTCGCACACTTGATGTCACAATACAGAGTATTCCGAATAGATGTCCATCTGTCAGGAGTGATCTTGATCACTCTCTCCCTTCTCTCTCTCTCTCTCTCCCTGTGCCCCCCATCTCTGTGTTGTTTCCCCCTCTCTCTGTCATCCTCACTCTGTGTCGCCCTCTCCATCCCCCCTTTTTCTCTCTCTGCTCTCCTCCTCTCTCCACCACCCCTCTGTTGCCCCTTTCTCTCTCCCCACCTCTTTCTCTCTGTCCCCCTCTCTCTCTGTCCCCCCTTTCTCTCTCTCTCTTTCTCTCTGTCCCCACTCTCTCTCCTCCGCTTTCTCTCTCTGTTCCCTGCCCCTCTCTTTCTCTCTCTGACAGTTGCAGAGAATGGGAATGCTCTTCAGATGGTTGGTCAGTTTTTTTTAAAAAGATCGCAGTCAGTTTTACAGCTGACAGCTGCTGACATCGTGAACAGCCATTTCCCAACTTCGGACAGACTTGGGGCTTCAAAAAAAAAAAGTCGGAACCTGCTGGAGAACCCCTGGAATGACCTGGAACTCGTTACTTACAAGGGTGGTGGAAGCAAAGGTGATGAATGACCTCAAAAGAAAATTAGATGGGCACTTGAGGGCAATAAACTTGCAGAGCAATGGGGCATAGACCTAGGTAATGGGACTGATTGGATTGCTTTGTAGAGAGCTGGCATGATCTCAATGGACTGAATGGCCTCCTTCTGTGCCATAAAGACTCTTTGACCCTGAGACATTAATAAACTTGCAGAATGGGCGTTTAATTGGCAAATGAACTTCAACGTAGATAGATGTGCGGTAATGGATTTTGATAGGAAGAATAAGGAGGACACGTTCCCCTTGGAAAATAACAGTCAACAATGTAGCACTCCCTCAGTACTTCAGATTTCTGAGCCAGAAGATAGAGTGCTACCACAGAAACAAGGATGATACCAAAAACCTGCAACTAGAAAGATGCAGCAGAGACTTACTAAGAATTTCTGTCATTATTCATGTAGCAGACAATTCCAACACACTTAGTCACTTCCTTCAGGTCAGACCATAGAAAATGCAGTTGCCTGAAATACAAAGTAGAAAATATCCTCTCAAAGGATATTGTTCCTTTCCTTATGGATGAAGGTTGCTTTTAATCAAAGGCACCAAGGCCAAACAGACAGAAAGTCACAGTAATATTGCTTTCCTGGCTGCTTGTCAGAAGCTGATGCTGTTTCTTGGCTGTAAATGTGATTCCAGGAGACAGCACAGGTCACCTGTGGCTTCGATGGTGAGGTATAGTCTTCTCCGTCAGTTTTCCTTGGTGAGGTCAAGGTCACTTCGTTGCATGCTTTAGAAACAGTTCCAGAGGTAGAAATGAAACCTGGTGGTCCTCATCCAATGGCCACTGATCACCCCTGCTGTTCATTCTCTTCCTCCAGCATATTCAGCAGTAGAAAGTTTGCTGATGTGTAAATCATGCTGTTGTGTAAATTGGATTAGTTGACTCACTCTGTAAGAAAGCAAAGAAAAAAAAAACTTGAACTTATATAGCATTTTTCAAGACCTCAGGATGTCCCACAGCACTTCAAACTCAACAAAGTACTTTCTGCAGTCACTGTTGTACTGTAGGAAATGCAGCAGCCAATTTGCAAAAAGGAAGGCCCTGCAAACAACAATGAGATCATGTCTAGATATTCTGTATTAATGATGTTGGCTTAGACATGAATATTGGCCAGGTCACAGGGAGCTTTGGAGTCTTTAACATTCCCAAGAGAACACATAGGGCCTCAGTTTAATGTCTCATCTGTAAGATGGGACCTTCCTCGGTACTTGCCTCAACCATTCCTTGTGGTAGCAAGTTCCACATTGTAACCATTCTAAGTTTTTCATGAATTCCCCATTGGATTTATTAGTGACTATTTCATATTTCTGGCCCCTAGTTCTGGTCTCGCACTTAAGTGGAAACATCCTCTGTACATCTATCCTATCAAACCCCTTTCATGATCTTAAAGACCTCTATCAGCTCACCCCTTCTATTTTCTAGAGAAAAGCACACAGTCTGTTCAATCTTTCCTGGTAAGTATAACCTCTCATGTCTGGAATCATTCTGGTAAATATTTTTTGCAACTTCTCCATTGCCTCTTTATCCTTTTTATAATATGGAGACCAGAACTGTCTCTGTTTCGATGTGTGGTTTAATCTATGTTCAACATGTTTAGCATAACGTCTCTACTTTCCACTTTTATCTTTCGAGAATTGAACCTCAGTGGTTTGTTTTATGGCCTTATTAACCTCTGTTACTACTTATGATGATTTGTGTATCTGTACCCTCAAATCACTCTGCTCCTCTACCCCATTTAGACACTTAGGCCATAGATTAGGCACCCCCCCCACAGGAGCAGACTGGTGGCAAGGGAGCCACAAAATTGTGTGGGAGGCGGGGGGTGCCGTTCCCAATGCCTTCCCGCCCCTGCTGCAATTTTATGAGGGGCAGCGGTGGCGAGAAATGGCCCACCTGCACCAGGCCAATCAAGGCCCTTAAGTGGCCAATTAACTGCCACTTAAGGGCTTTCTCCCACCACTACTGGCATTTTGCCAGCAGCCGGCAGGCAGCTCAGGCCCCCAGAATTCCACCAGGTAAAACCTGGCGGGCTTTCTTGCGGATTGGAGGGGCCCTCCTGATCGGACACCCTGTGCTGACCCCATAACACTCCCCCCCCACATTGCTAACCAACCCCCTTTGCCTCATCAGGGCCCAGCTGATTGTCCCTGGCGAGGCCCCAAAAACCTACCTTGTTATCACTCCCGGTGGTGCTGCTGGGACTGAGAGCTGCCGGTCCGCTGATTGGCCAGCAGCTCCATTAGGTGGGACTTCCTGCCTCAAAGAGGTGGAAGCCCCGCCCAAGGACAATTAAGGGTCTGGGGAGTGTAAAATCCCAGCGTGGCTCCCTAGGCCCGGTGGAGGAGGGCTTGCCCCAACTTTTTGGCCGGTGGGCGGGGCCATCCACCCAATGTAAAATTCCGGCCTTATTTTCCAAGGAGTTTGTGACCTCCTTATTCTTCCTACCAAAATGTTCCTCCTCACACTAATCTATATTGACATTCATTTGCCAATTACTTGCACATTCTGCAATTTGTGAATGTCTTCCTGTATTTTGTCTCAGTCGACCTCCATATAAACTATACCCTTCGATTTGGTGTTAACTGTAAACTTTGAAATTGTACTTCCTATTCCTGAGTTCAATTCATTTATGGAAATGGTGAACAACAGTGGTCCCAATACTGATCTTTGTGGAACACCACTTCCCACCTTTAGTGTGTCTGTGTAATGATCTTTAACCTCTATTCACTATTTTCAGTTTTGTAACCAGCTTGCTATGCATTCTGCTACTTGTCCCCTGACTCCACAGGTTCTAACCTTAGTCATTTGTCTACTCTGCAGGACCGTAGAAAAGATCTTTTGGAAACCCTAATATATTACATCTATTACGTTTCCCTTATCTACACCTTCTGTCACTTCTTCAAAGAAATTAATGAGGCCAGTCAATCAGGACCTTCCCTTTTGAAATCAATGCTGACCAGTCTTTATTATATTTTCAGTTTTTGAGTGAGGATTCCATTATCTTTCCTCCCATTGTTAAAAGAATAAAGAACAAAGAAAATTACAGCATAGGAACAGGCCCTTCGGCCCTCCAAGCCTGCGCCGATCCAGATCCTCTATCTAAACATGTCGCCTATTTTCTTAGGGTCTGTATCTCTTTGCTTCCTGCCCATTCATGTATCTGTCTAGATACATCTTAAAAGACGCTATCGTGCCCGCGTCTACCACCTCCGCTGGCAACACATTCCAGGCACCCACCACCCTCTGCGTAAAGAACTTTCCACGCATATCCCCCCTCAACCTCCGTTGATGTTAATCTAATTGGTCTATAGTGTGCTAGACTTGTTCTCTCTCCTCTTTTAATTATAGGAATCATTTTAGCTGTCTGTCAGTCCTCTGGAACTATTCCATTTTCTAATGAATTTGAACATATGAGTAGAAGTTTCTTTGTCATCCCTTCCCTAACTTTTTTTAATATGCACAGATGCAATTCATCCAGAGCTGGGGTTTTATCCTCTCTAAGTTTGATTAGTTTATTAATTATTCCCCCCCCCCCATTTCTATCTTATTTGTTTTTATATTTTTTTTGTTCTCTTCTTCTAATGTCATGTCCATCATGTTAGTCTTCCCGCCATGGACTGAGAAAAGTAATTAGTTAATACTTCTGTCATTTTGCTGTCATTGCCGCTGAGTTCATTGCGTGTATCCCTTAGTGGACCTATCCCTCTCCTGATATTTTTTGTTATTTATTTGTCTGAAGAATGCTTTGATTTTTTTTAATATTCCTTGATAAATTAATTTTGTAGTTTCTCTTTGGCTTCCTCATTGAGTTTTTGACTTCTTTCCCAACCTTACATAATCCCTTTTGTCATCCTTTCCTTTGTTGTCTATAGAATTTGTCTATGTCTTTTCTTTAGTTTCAATTTTGTCCTTATTTCTTTATTCCTCCATGGTGTGCCATTACAGGATAGTTCATTCTTGCTTTTTGGAATATATTCTTCTGGGACCCTAGTGATCACTGTTTTTAATGTTTTTCACTGCTGTTCTACTTCTTTGTTTGTCAGTAAATGGTTCGAGTTTATTTTCCCTGCTTCCATTCTCATCCACTTAAAATCAGCTTTTATTCAATTAAATACTTTGGCCTTTTCCTTTCTCATGTCCTTCTCAATCTTTATCTGAATCCTTATATTATGTTATCATCACTATTGCTTGGATATTCCTCCATCCTTACTTCTCATATCTATTCTGGTTCACTTCCCATTCCGAGATCCAGCAGTGCTTCCTCTCGTGTTGGGTTTTAAACATACTGGGCAAGAAGGGAGCCCTGCAAATGCTGTAAAAACTCTATTCCCTCCACCCTTTTTGCTATCTCTTTCCAATTTATCTGTGGGTAGTTAAAATCTTCCAGGATTACTGTTCTGTGTCAACACGGCAATAGCAAGAACTTGCATTTAACTCTTTGGCCTCCTTATCTCGATAGATAATGGGTAAGAGCCTGGAGGTGGTCAGTGATATGTGGAGCAGCGCCTGGAGTGACTATAAAGGCCAATTCTAGAGTGACAGGCTCTTCCACAGGTGCTGCAGAAAAATTTGTTTGTCGGGGCTGTTACACAGTTGGCTCTCCCTTTGTGCTTCTGTCATTTTTTCCTGCCAACTGCTAAGTCTCTTCAACTCGCCACACTTTAGCCCCGCCTGTATGGCTGCCCGCCAGCTCTGGCGAACGCTGGCAACTGACTCCCACGACTTGTGATCAATGTCACAGGACTTCATGTCGCGTTTGCAGATGTCTTTAAAGCGGAGACGTGGACGGCCGATGGGTCTGACACCAGTGGCGAGCTCGCTGTACAATGTGTCTTTGGGGATCCTGCCATCTTCCATGCGGCTCACATGGCCAAGCCATCTCAAGCGCCACTGACTCAGTAGTGTGTATAAGCTGGGGATGTTGTCCGCCTCGAGGACTTCTGTGTTGGAGATACGGTCCTGCCACCTGATGCCAAGTATTCTCCAGAGGCAGCGAAGATGGAATGAATTGTGACGTCACTCTTGGCTGACATACGTTGTCCAGGCCTCGCTGCCATAGAGCAAGGTACTGAGGACACAGGCTTGATACACTCAGACTTTTGTGTTCCGTGTCAGTGCGCCATTTTCCCACACTCTCTTGGCCAGTCTGGACATAGCAGTGGAAGCCTTTCCCATGCGCTTGTTGATTTCTGCATCGAGAGACAGGTTACTGGTGATAGTTGAGCCTAGGTAGGTGAACTCTTGAACCACTTCCAGAGCGTGGTCGCCAATCTTGATGGATGGAGTATTTCTGACGTCAAACAAAGAACAAAGAACAAAGAAAATTACAGCATAGGAATAGGCCCTTCGGCCCTCCAAGCCTGCGCCGATCCAGATCCTCTATCTAAACATGTCGCCTATCTTCTAAAGGACTGTATCTCTTTGCTTCCTGCCCATTCATGTATCTGTCTAGATACATCTTAAAAGACGCTATCGTGCCCGCGTCTACCACCTCCGCTGGCAACACATTCCAGGCACCCACCACCCTCTGCGTAAAGAACTTTCCACGCATATCCCCCCTAAACCTTTCCCCTCTCACTTTGAACTCGTGACCCCTAGTATTTGAATCCCCCTCTCTGGGAAAAAGCTTCTTGCTATCCACCCTGTCTATACCTCTCATGATTTTGTACACCTCAATCAGGTCCCCCCTCAACCTCCGTCTTTCCAATGAAAATAATCCTAATCTACTCAACCTCTCTTCATAGCTAGCGCCCTCCATACCAGGCAACATCCTGGTCAACCTCCTCTGCACCCTCTCCAAAGCATCTACATCCTTTTGGTAATGTGGCGACCAGAACTGCACGCAGTATTCCAAATGTGGCCGAACCAAAGTCTGATACAACTGTAACATGACCTGCCAACTCTTGTACTCAATACCCCGTCCGATGAAGGAAAGCATGCCGTGTGCCTTCTTGACCACTCTATTTACCTGCGTTGCCACCTTCAGGGAACAATGGACCTGAACACCCAAATCTCTCTGTACATCAATTTTCCCCAGGACTTTTCCATTTACTGTATAGTTCACTCTTGAATTGGATCTTCCAAAATGCATCACCTCGCATTTGCTCTGATTGAACTCCACCTGCCATTTCTCTGCCCAACTCTCCAATCTATCTATATTCTGCTGTATTCTCTGACAGTCCCCTTCACTATCTGCTACTCCACCAATCTAAGTGTCGTCTGCAAACTTGCTAATCAGACCACCTATACTTTCCTACAAATCATTTATGTATATCACAAACAACAGTGGTCCCAGCACAGATCCCTGTGGAACACCACTGATCACACGTCTCCATTTTGAGAAACTCCCTTCCACTGCTACTCTCTGTCTCCTGTTGCCCAGCCAGTTCTTCATCCATCTAGCTAGTACACCCTGGAAATCATGCAACTTCACTTTCTCCATCAACCTACCATGGGGAACCTTATCAAACGCCTTACTGAAGTCCATGTATATGACATCTACAGCCCTTCCCTCATCAATCAACTTTGTCACTTCCTCAAAGAATTCTATTAAGTTGGTAAGACATGACCTTCCCTGCACAAAACCATGTTGCCTATCACTGATAAACCCATTTTCTTCCAAATGGGAATAGATCCTATCCCTCAGTATCTTCTCCAGCAGCTTCCCTACCACTGACGTCAGGCTCACCGGTCTATAATTACCTGGATTATCCCTGCTACCCTTCTTAAACAAGGGGACTACATTAGCAATTCTCCAGTCCTTCGGGACCTCACCCATGTTTAAGGATGCTGCAAAGATATCTGTTAAGGCCCCAGCTATTTCCTCTCTCGCTTCCCTCAGTAGCCTGGGATAGATCCCATCCGGACCTGGGGACTCGTCCACCTTAATGCCTTTTAGAATACCCAACACTTCCTCCCTCCTTATGCCAACTTGACCTAGAGTAATCAAACATCTATCCCTAACCTCAACATCCGTCATGTCCCTCTCCTCGGTGAATACCAATACAAAGTACTCGTTTAGAATCTCACCCATTTTCTCTGACTCCACGCATAACTTTCCTCCTTTGTCCTTGAGTGGGCCAATCCTTTCTCTAGTTACCCTCTTGCTCCTTATATATGAATAAAAGGCTTTGGGATTTTCCTTAACCCTGTTTGCTAAAGATATTTCATGACCCTTTTAGCCCTCTTAATTCCTCGTTTCAGATTGGTCCTACATTCCCGATATTCTTCCAAAGCTTCGTCTTTCTTCAGCCACCTAGTCCTTATGTGCGCTTCCTTTTTCCTCTTAGCTAGTTTCACAATTTCACCTGTCATCCATGGTTCCCTAATCTTGCCATTTCTATCCCTCATTTTCACAGGAACATGTCTCTCCTGCACGCTAATCAACCTCTCTTTAAAAGCCTCCCACATATCAAATGTGGATTTATCTTCAAATAGCTGCTCCCAATCTACATTCCCCAGCTGCGGCCGAATTTTGGTATAGTTGGCCTTCCCCCAATTTAGCACTCTTTCTTTGGGACCACTCTCATCTTTGTCCATGAGTATTCTAAAACTTACGGAATTGTGATCACTATTCCCAAAGTAGTCCCCTACTGAAACTTCAACCACCTGGCCGGGCTCATTCCCCAACACCAGGTCCAGTATGGCCCCTTCCCGAATTGGACTATCTACATACTGCTCTAGAAAACCCTCCTGGATGCTCCTTACAAATTCTGCTCCATCTAGACATCTAACACTAATTGAATCCCAGTCAATGTTGGGAAAATTAAAATCTCCTATCACCACCACCCTGTTGCTCCTATCATCTTTCCATAATCTGTTTACATATTTGTACCTCTATCTCACGCTTGCTGTTGGGAGGCCTGTAGTACAGCCCCAACATTGTTACCGCACCCTTCCTATTTCTGAGTTCTGCCCATATTGCCTCACTGCTCGAGTCCTCCATAGTGCCCTCCTTCAGCACAGCTGTGATATCCTCTTTGACCAGTAATGCAACTCCTCCACCCCTTTTAACTCCCTCTATATCCCGCCTGAAGCATCAATATCCTGGGATATTTAGCTGCCAATCGTGCCCTTCCCTCGACCAAATCTCAGTAATAGCAACAACATCATACTCCCAGGTACTAATCCAAGCCCTAAGTTCATCTGCCTTACCTACTACACTTCTTGCATTAAAACAAATGCATCTCAGACCACCAGTTCATCATCTGCTCCCTGCCTACTCTTCCCCTTAGTCACGCTGACTTCATTATCTAGTCCTGTCCCACGATGTTCATTTTCTTGAGGCTGATGGTTAGGCCAAATTCGTTGCAGGCAGCCGCAAACCTGTCGATGAGACTCTGCAGACACTCTTCAGTGTGAGATGTTAAAGCAGCATCGTCAGCAAAGAGGAGTTGCCTGATGAGGACTTTTCGTACTTTGGTCTTCACTCTTAGACGGGCAGGTTTGAACAACCTGCCCCCTGATCTTGTGTGGAGGAAAATTCCTTCTTCTGAAGACTTGAATGCATGTGAAAGCAGCAGGGAGAAAAAAATCCCAAAAAGTATGGGTGCGAGAACACAGCCCTGTTCCACGCCACTCAGGATAGGAAAGGGGTCTGATGAGGTGCCGCTATGTTGACTTGTGCCTTTCATATTGTCATGGAATGAGGTGATGATACTTAGTAGCTTTGGTGGACATCCAATCTTTTCTAGTAGTCTGAAGAGACCATGTCTGCTGACAAGGTCAAAGGCTTTGGTGAGATCAATGAAAGCAATGTAGAGGGGCATCTGTTGTTCGCGGCATTTCTCCTGTATCTGACGAAGGGAGAACAGCATGTCAATGGTTGATCTCTCTGCTCGAAAGCCACACTGTGCCTCAGGGTAGACGCGCTCGGCCAGCTTCTGGAGCCTGTTTAAAGTGACTCGAGCTATATAATGCATTTAATGTAGAAAAATGTACAAAGGTGCTTAACAAGAGTAGAATATTCGATACAAAATGTTGCCACTGAGCGACAGAAGGAGATATCAGGACAGATGACTGATAGCTCGGTCAAAGAGGTAGGTTTTAAGGAGCATCTTAAAGGAGGAGAGAGAGATCGAGAGGCAGAGAGTTTTAAAGAGGGAATTCCAGAGCTGAAGGCCCAGGCAGCTGAAGGCACAGTCATCAATAGTGGAGTGATTAAAATTGGGGATGCTCAAGAGGCCAGAATTGTTTGGAGGAGCACAGATATCTTGGAGGATTGTAAGGCTGGAGGAGTTTACAGGGATAGGGAGAGGTGAGGCAATGGATGGATTCGAAAAAAAGGATGAGAATTTTAAAACTGAGCCGCTGTCAGACCCGGAGCCGATGTTGGTCAATGGGCATAGGGGCGAGTGAATGAGACTTGATATGAGTTAAGATACAGTCAGCAGAGATATGGATGAACACAAGTTTATGTAAGGTGGGAGATGGAAGATCAGGCAAGAGAGCATTGGAGTAGTCAACTCAAGAGGTAACAAAGGCATAGATGAGGATTTCAGCTGTAGATAAGCTTAGGCAGGATCAGAGTCAGGTGATGATGTGATAGTGGAAGTAGGCAGTCTTGGTGATGTTCTTTACTCATGTCACGCAATAGCTTAAATATTTCTTCCTCCACCTCCTTTCCAATATTAAGTGGTCTGTAATATCTCAGTATTAGCATGATTGATCCATTCTGATCTTTTATTTCAATTTATATGGATTCTGTTTCTAACTTTCTGTTATTCATTTCCCTTATCTCTACTGCCATTATGTTATCTCTAATTCATACACCTATCCCTCCCTACTTCTTGCTTCCCTAATAATCCATAACCCTTTCTGATTACATCACACAACCTGCAATATTTTGTCAGTCTTGATGTATATGCAGCCGTGTTTCAGTTGTTCCTTCTGCATCTTTTTCCTTGCTACGGATTATTGACTCCATTTCTCCCATTTTATTTTGGATGCTGTGTTTTTTTAATTCATTATTGGGATGTGGGCATTGCTGGCTAGGCCAGCATTTATTGCCCATCCCTAACTGCCCTTGAATTGAGTGGCCATTACAGAGGCCATTTTAAGAGTCAACCACATTGCTGTGAATCTGGAGTCACATGTAGGCCAGACCAGGTAAGGACAGCAGATTTCCTTCCCTAAAGGACATTAGCAAACCAGATGGGTTTTTACAACCATCGACAATGGCTTCATGGTCACACTAGACTCGCTTTTTAATTCCAGATTTATTAATTTAATTCAAATTTCATCATCTGCCGTGGTGGGATTCGAACCCATGTCTCCAGAGCATTAGCCTGGGCCTCTGGGCTACCAATCCAGTGACATTATCACTACGCCACTGCCTCCCCTTAACATTGCTACACAGGCAGTTTAATTTGTCTTTAATAGATGTTCCTTTTACTTCTATTTTTAACAGTCCTTTCACACTTTTCTTTTATAACTGTTTTTGCCTCCTGACCTAGTATGTTCCCCTTGTGCCTTACCTTGCTCTCACCTTTACTCTTGACTCCTATTTCTTTTATCTTCAGACTTATGTTATTTTCACCAGATCCGCCATCCCACATTCTCATGAGTTAAAAGTCCTATCGACAGCCCTATCTATCCTTTCAGCTAATTCACTGGACCCACTCCTGTTCAGGAGTAACCCCATTCCAGCGGTCTCAGTGCTGGTGCCAGTGTTTCATGTACTGGAACTGCACCTTCCCTGCTCCCACACCAGTCTTTCAGCCACGCATTCACCTTCCTCATCTGCCTATCACTTTGCCAACTAGCACATAGCTTGGGTAGTAATCCCAAGATTACCACCCATAAGGCCCTGCATTTTAATTTCATTTCTAACTTCTGATATGCCTTTATCAGGATCTCCTCCTTTTCTTTTCATCGGTCTCAACATGGACCACAACAACTATGGGAGTAGGTTGGTATTTGAAGTGTAATTCTGGGTAGATTAATTTGAAGTGTGATTTTAGAGAGGTTGGTATTTGGAATATAATGTTGGGTAGGTTGATTTGAACTGTGATATTGTTGAGATTTTGAACATATTTTCCTTCATGTGTGCAGATGTCGGATGCAAACAGGGATCATGGGTATTCACCCAGAGTATGAAACTTGACTGCCTTTTAGTATTAGTAGAGGACACGTAAGCAATCATGGCTAATCCTGCGTTGCCACTTTGGACTGTTGAAAATGCACTGGAAGCATCATTAACGCATGGTTTGTTCCTCAGAAACAAAGAGAACGGTTAGCATGGCAAGGTTGTTCAAGAAACTATAAATGTAGTCATGCAAACTCAGGGAAAATATTAATAGAAACCAACAGGCAATTTGAGGGCAGAATTGGCTTTTCTGCAAAAAATGTGATGGAATGGAAAACACTTGTGTGAAATTTTAAGGAAAGCAATGAGCCAAAGGCTAGTAATCTGGCTATCAGACTATCCAATGCAGCTCAAAAGAGATTAGTTCAGATTTTTTAAAATAATTTTACTTAAAACTCTGCACTTTGGGACTGAATGCATTGGAGCTGGACCTCAAAATGTTTTTCTTTAATTATGCTATCAGTATTACCTCTGGATGATAGAAATGGGTTCTGAAAAAGCAAATTGAATCTATGAAATGCCTATGGACAAAAAAGAAACAACCTTGTTTATCTGTGGAGTTTTATAGGATCAATCTAAAAGTTTACTCTAGTGCTGACTTAGCTCTTAAAAATAGTTGTCAAAGATTATTTATGAAGGCCTCTATGTTGTGTTTACAGTGATAATAAATTGAGCAATGAGAGACTGCCATTAACTACAGCCTGATATTCATCTTACATTTGACTGTAAAAAGACTCTGTAAAAATATTAGCATCTTTATTAGAAAGACTCTTAAATTGACTGATCTATTGGATTATGTTTGTGCTTTATTAAGAGTGCCATTCTCTGTAGATGGGAACCTTGTGACATAAACTCAAGAAGAAAGGATGTTCTGATTCACCCTTATCTGCTTTTTTCTAGTGATGCTGCATTTGATGGTCACATGGAACTCACCCAGTCAGAAACATGGAATTCACCTTCATTTCGTGTCAACCTTGACTCAATGAGTCCAGAGACTTGAGCACAAAAGTCTAGGCGAACAATTCAATGATCGCACTGAGGGAGTGCTGCACTGCCGGAGGTGCCGACTTTCAGATGAGACTTTACACCAGGGTCCTGTCTGCCCTCTCAGTTGGATAGAAAAGATCCTATGACACAATTTTGAAAAAAGAGTTGGTGAGTTCTTCCTGGTGTCCTGGCCAATATTAATCTCTCAACCAACATCACTGAAACAGATTGTTTGGTCATTATCACATTGCCGTTTATGGGACCTTGCTGTGCGCAAATTGGCTGCCGCGTGCCCTACAATACTACAGTGACCACATTTCAAAATTATTACATTGGCTGTGAAGCTCTCTGGGTCATTCTGAGGTCATGAGAGGCACTATATAAATGCTAAATATTTCTTTATATTAATTGTTGCATCCAGTTTAGTTTAGTTTCGAGATACAGCACGGAAACAGGCCCTTCGGCCCACCGAGTCTGTGCTGACCATCAACCACCCATTTATACTAATCCTACACTAATCCCATATTCCTACCACATCCCCACCTGTCCTTATATTTCCCTACCACCTACCTACACTAGGGACAATTTATAATGGCCAATTTACTTACCAACCTGCAAGTCTTTTGGCTTGTGGGAGGAAACCGGAGCACCCGGAGGAAACCCACGCAGACACAGGGAGAACTTGCAAACTCCACACAGGCAGTACCTAGAATTGAACCCAGGTCGCTGGAGCTGTGAGGCTGCAGTGCTAACCACTGCGCCACTGTTCCATCCTCTCTGAAAGGTGTGCTGGGCTATGGTAATTTGGCACTGGCTTCCCTCTGTATCTTGTCATGTGATCATTCTTCACGCTGTGTTGACATGCAATTCAAACATGAGGTTAGGAGGGGAGGTGTGAGGAGTCAGATTTAATCTGACCTCATACACCTGAGCATACATCCAGCAAGAGCCATTGGACACCAGTAATGAGCAGGGTCCTAACTGATTGGGTGAAATTTTGTGCTGGCGGCAGGGGTCTCAACATCGGGGGAAACTGACGTCGGCTTCGCTGGGCTGGCCCTTGTATGGAAGGCTGGTCGAATTTAGTGCCAATCAGGCACTTAACAGGACAGCGGCGGGCCTACTGTACAATTGAGGACCCCACCAATGAAAGTCTTGGCCTTGCAGAGCTGCCAGCCAATCAGAGGCCAGCAGCTGCAGAGCCACAGCAGAGGTGGTGGCTGCAGCCACTAGACACTGAGGAGCAGTGCTGAAACCCAGCTCAAGGTAGGTCAGGGGGGAGCAGGGTCTCACAGGGTTGGGATCACAGAGGAGGGGGGTAAGCGGGTTGGCAGCAAGGGAAGGGGTGTGGCCCTCAGCGGGCCCCCCTTTCTGATGCCAGGTCCCATGTTCAGGCATTAAGTGCCTTTGAATGAGGGCCACCCCCCCACACCCACAGCTGGGAATCAGCCCGCACGGTTTTTCATGCCATGCTTCCTGTGCAATGACAGGGCTGCCCGCCGCATGGATAATTGTGGCTTCAGCAGCAAGAGGCCCTTAATTAGGGGTTAATTACCCAGTTAAGGGCCCTCAATTGGCCCATGCATAGGCCTTCCCACCCCAGACTAAATTTTGACAGGGGCGGGATGGTGGTGGGGCCCCCTCCTGCCACGAAACCACCTGATTTTATGCTCTCGCCATCTCCAAACCTGCCATGGGGGATAGCATAAAATTCCACCCATTGTTTCCCTGTCTAACCCGGAAGCACTCGAGTCCTATGGGAGCACCCATATTATCTCTGGGCCACTGAGCTTGGACCGGGAATCAAACCTTGGACATTCCTCATCCTCCTGTCTCAGATCCACCTTGTGACACGTACTTACCAACTAAGGCATTGGAGCAGGGACAGTCATCTTATTTAATCAATGTTCACTTTGGAAAGTGAGTCATCTACTGCCTCTAAAAGGTAGAATGCTTCAATTCAGGAGGTCCTCAAAATAAGATCCATGAGGGCAAAATTGATACATTTTAGTTGGGTAAGGGCGTTAAGGGATATGGATCACTGAAAATGGCAACGCAGGTGGATAAGGTAGTCAAGAAGGCATACGGCATGCTTGCCTTCATCGGTCGGGGCATAGAGTATAAAAATTGGCAAGTCATGTTGCAGCTGTACAGAACCTTAGTTAGGCCACACTTAGAATATTGCGTGCAATTCTGGTCGCCACACTACCAGAAGGACGTGGAGGCTTTGGAGAGGGTACAGAGGAGGTTTACCAGGATGTTGCCTGGTCTGGAGGGCATTAGCTATGAGGAGAGGTTGGAAAAACTCGGATGGTTTTCACTGGAACGACGGAGGTGGAGGGGCGACATGATAGAGGTTTACAAAGTTATGAGCGGCATGGACAGAATGGATAGTCAGAAGCTTTTTCCCAGGGTGGAAGAGTCAGTTACTAGGGGACATAGGTTTAAGGTGCGAGGGGCAAAATTTAGAGGGGATGTGTGAGGCAAGTTTTTTACACAGAGGGTGGTGAGCGCCTGGAACTTGTTGCCAGGGGAAGTGGTGGAAGCAGGTACGATAGCGACGTTTAAGAGACATCTTGACAAATACATGAATAGGATGGGAATAGAGGGATATGGGCCCCGGAAGTGCAGAAGGTGTTAGTTTAGGCAGGCATCAAGATCAGCGCAGGCTTGGAGGGCCGAATGGCCTGTTCTTGTGCTGTACTGTTCTTTGTTCTGGATCAATGGTGGTTTAATGAAGTTAAGATACAAATCAAACATGATCAATTGAATGGTGGAACAGGCTCAAGAGGTTGAATGGCCCACTCCTGTTCCTATGTTCCTAACCTCAAAACAACCACTTTTCTCATTAAATCTGGTGTTTTCTCTACATAACCCACCTTGTTTATCCACAGGAAACGAGCTCCATTTAAATCCTGAGGTGGTGGGTGTGGGAGGGTGGTGTGGAAGGGGAGAGGGGGAGGGGGGCTCGTCCAAAGAATTTCTTCATAGTTGTCTAAATCACTTACAGTAACATCCATGGAATATTGTGCAAGAGGTCCTGGAGAAATGGTGCAAAGGGTTGTTTCTCCAGGGTTTCGGAAATTCAAGGTTGAGAGTTTTTAAAGCCACACGCATTCACACAATTTTTTAAAAAACAGTGAGACAAAAGGTGGTTAAAGTACCAATGAGGTAAGATGAATAAAGTTACACAGAAGTACTTGGAATTTACAGCACAGAAAATGGCCGTGTACCGCAAGATATATGCTCCACATGAACCACCTTCCACCTTATTTCATCTCACCCTATCAGCATATTTTGTTTTTCCCTCATGTACTTCTCCATTAATGCATCTGTACTATTTATTTTATTTCAACAACTCCATGCGGTAGCAAATTCCACATTACAACCAGCTGTGGGTAAAGAAATGTCTCCTGAATTCCTTATTGGATTTATTGGCGACTATCCTATATTTCCGACCCCTAGCTTTGGACTCTCCCACAAGTGGATAAATCATCTCTATGTCCGCCCTTTCAAAAATGATATCAAGAAATGATTGAAGTCATTGAATACAACAAATTCTATGCACCCTGACAATATCTCAGCTGTAGTACTGAAGACTTTTGCTCCAGAACTAACTGCACACCTAGTCAAGCTGCTCCAGTGCAGCTACAACACGAACATCTACCCAATAATGTTGAAAATTGCCCAGCTATGTCCTCTCCACAAAAAGTAGGACAAATCCAATCCAGCCGATTATCACCCCCATCAGTCTACACTCAAATCATCAGCAAAGCAATGGAAGGTGACAGTGACAGTGCAATCAAGCAGCACTTACACCCCAATAATCTGCTCACTGACACCTCAGTTTGCATTTTGCCAAGGCCACTCAGCTCCAGACTTCATTATATAATTAGTCCAAATATGGAAAAAAGAGCTGATTTTATGAGGAGGGGAAAGAGTCATTGTCTTCAACATCATGGCAGCATTTGACCAAGTGTAGTACCAAGGAGCCCGAGCAAAATTGAAGTCAATGAGAATTACACAAAAATTCTCCGCTGGTTGGAGTCATACCTAGCACAAAGGAAGATGGTTGTTGTTGTTGGAGGCCAATCATTTTGGCCCTGGACATTGCTGCAGGAGTTCCTCAAGGTAGTATCCTGGGCTCAACCAACTACAACTGCTTCATCAATGGCCTTTCATGCAATTTAAGGTCAGAAGTGTGGATGTTCGCTGATGATTGCACAGTGTTCCGTATTCTTCGCAACTCCTCAGATACTGAAGCAATTCATGCCCGAATGCAGCAAGACTGGACAACATTCTGGTTTGGGCTGATAAATATCAAGTAACATTTGTGCCACACAAGTGCAAGGCAATGGCCATCGCCAAGAATCTATCCATCTCCCCTTGAAGTTCAACAGTACTACCACCATCAACATGCTGTAGGTTACCATTGACCAGAAAATTAACTGGACCAGCCATATAAATACTGTGACTACAAGAGTAGGTCAGAGGCTGGGAATTCTGCGACAAGTAACTCACTTTCTGACTCACCAAACCCTGTCCACCATCTACAAGACACAAATCAGGAGTTTGATGGAATACTCTCCACTTGCCTGGAGGAGTGCAACTCCAACAACACTCAAGATCCTTGGCACCATCCAAGACAAAGCAGGCTGCTTGATTGGCATCCCATCCTTAAATATTCACTCCCTCATGACCGGGACACAGTGCATACATTCTACAAGATGCCCTGCAGCAACTCACCAAGTCTCCTTTGACAGCACCTTCTAAACCTGCAAGCTCTATCGCCTAGAAGAGCAAGGGCAACAAATGCATGGGAATACCATGTTCCCCTCCAGGTGAGATGAGAGTGACTGCCCTTGACAA
Source organism: Heterodontus francisci (assembly GCF_036365525.1). Taxonomy (NCBI): domain Eukaryota; kingdom Metazoa; phylum Chordata; class Chondrichthyes; order Heterodontiformes; family Heterodontidae; genus Heterodontus; species Heterodontus francisci. The sequence continues at coordinate 14,426,149 of NC_090376.1, read as the reverse complement.
CAAGGCAGCATTTGACTGAGTATGGCATCAAGGAGCCCTAGCAAAACTGGAGTCAATGGGAATCAGGGGGAAGACTCTCCCCTGGTTGGAAATGTACCTAGCACAAAGGAAGATAGTTGAGGTTGTTGGCATCAATCATCTCAGCTCCAGGACCTCACTGCAGGATTGTGTCAGAGCAGTGTCCTAGGCCCAACCATCTTCAGCTGCTTCATCAAAGACCTTTCTTCAATCATAAGGTCAGAAGTGGGGATGTTCGCGATGATTGCACAATGTTCAGCACCATTCGCGACTCTTCAGATACTGAAGCGTTCCGTGTAGAAATGCAGCAAGACCTGGATAATATCCAGGCTTGGGCTGTTAAGTGGCAAGTAACATTCGCACCATACAGATGCCAGGCAATGACCATCTCCAACAATAGAGAATCTAACCATCTCCCCTTGACATTCAATGACATTACCATCGCTGAATCCCCCACTATCAACTACCATTGAACAGGAGTAGCCATATAAATACCGTGGCTACAAGAGCAAGTCAGAGGCTAGGAATCCTATGGCGAGTAACTCACCTCCTGAAACCCAAAACCTGTGCACCATCTACAAGGCACAATTCAGGAGTGTGATGGAATACTCTCCACTTGCCTGGATGGGTGCAGCTCTAACAACACTCAAGAAACTCAACACCATTCAGGACAAATCAGCCCGCTTGATTGGCACCCCATCTACAAACATTCACTCCCTCCACCAGTAATGCACAGTGGCAGCAGTGTGTACCATCTACAAGATGCTCTGCAGCAACGCACCAAGTCTCCTGAGACAGCAACTTCCAAACCCGTGACCTCTACTACCAAGAAGGACAAGGGCAGCAGATGCGTGGGAACACCACCACCTGCAAGTTCCCCTCCAAGCCACACACCATCCTGACTTGGAACTATATCATTGTTCCTTCACTGTTGCTGGGTCAAAATCCTGGAATTCCCTTCCTAACAGCACTGTGGGTGTACCTACCTCACATGGACTGCAGAGGTTCAATAAGGCAGCACACCACCACCTTCTCAAGGGAAAATAGGGATGGGTAATAAATGCTGGCCTAGCTAGCGATGCCCACATCCCATGAATGGATAAAAAATTATATATTGGGTGGACCGTGTGAAGAAAAACACAAACCAGGATGGCCAGATCACCTGTATAATGATGTCAACACGCACTGGGCATACTCATAACACAGGACTCTATTCCATGGCTTCCCCCAAAAAATGAATAAACTATTTATAGGTACACCAGCTACACATCTTCATAAGCAAATATATATTTGAGAATATTCACATTGGCAAAGTAATAACTGACTTTTTTTCTTTTAAACATTCAAGTCAAACAACTGATTTACAAAGTCTTCTTGATCTTCTCACGAGCTTTGGTGTGGAGTCATGTTTTGGACTGTTAGGTTTCAGTTCAGGTCTTACAAAGAATCTTGATTCTTTTTGTGAAAACTGGTACTTCAGACTCCGAAGTCTGAACTGGTTCACACTCTACCAAAAGCTCACTATCAAGTAGGTCATGTTCAAGTTTTGGATCATCCCATGCCTGGATCATGTGATCTACATGAGCACTTCTCACTTCTCCAATTTCAACTAAAAATCTCTTAGTACCTCAAACTTCTATGGCATATTCCACATCCCACTAATGTGACTTGTGAGGGGTGCTCACAACACAAATATGTTGATTTTTCATTTCTCCTAAACTACGTTCTTTTTCATGTCATACTGACATTTCTGACTGAACTGTTTTAATTCAACTTTAGCAGTCAAATTTGGTAGAACTAAACCCAAACGTGTTTGTATCTTCGCTTCATTAGGAGCTCAGCAGGTGTATACCGTGCCGTTGAGTTGTTCTATACTTGAGCAGAACATTAGCTAATCTCTGTTTCATGCTGAAACTTGAACATTCTTGCAGCACTTAATTCTTGAGTGCTTCTTTGACTATTCTCACAGACCTTTCTGCTGCTCCATTTGATGCTGGGTGATATGGAGGAGCGAGGTTATGTTTGATAACATCTTACTTTATGAAATTCTGAAACAACACAATGACATTGAGGGCCACAATCTGAGGCAAGCTCCTCCGGTCAACCATGACAAGCAAAAATGAACCGGAGCTCCTCTATTGTCCTTTCAGCATTGGTGTTTTGCTTTACTTCGATCCACTTGGTGTGACTGTCAATAAGCATCAAAAACTGTCACTTTCCTGTTTGCAAAGGTCTACATACACTCTTTGAAATGGATGAGTCACTCACGAGCATATTTGTAAAGGAGTTTTTGGCAACTTATTCCTGCAGTTTTTATAAATGCTACATTTGCTAGCCAATGACTCTAGATCATCATCTAGACCAGGCCAATAACAAAACATCTGGCTATGGTTTTCATGCTAACTATACCCGTGAGGCTAATATGAAATTCTGCCAAAATCTTATCTCTTAAAGAGCTCGGTAATACCACTCAGTGACTCCACTTAATGCATTCCTGTTCACATGCCAACTCATAACATCAATTGTGGAACAGTTTCAGTTTCTCACCTGTACACCGATCAAACTCTGTCCCATCATTTAAACTCGTTCATAGACTCTTTTTAAAACTAGGCCTTTGAGTTTCAGATGCAATTTCAATTGCAGTGATTGGAAAATCCTAACTCCTATTGTAAAGATTGCACCTTTACAGCCTACTTTTGAGTCTTCATACAGCAAATGTAACTGTGCCAGCTATAGCATTCTTCTTTGAAGCACGATATTCAATATTGTAGTCATACTGTGGAAGAAGTGCAGCTGCTGCTGCATCCTTGATGCTGCCGTTGTTGGTATTGCTGTGGACCCATAATAGCTATTAGGGATTTATGACCTGTAACCAGCGTAAAGTCTCTACCCAACAAAAACTGGTGAAGCTTTTTGATTCCGAAGATGATTCCAAGCACTTCCTTTTCTATCTATGTGTAGTTAGATTCACTTTTGCTCAGGATATATGATGCAAATACTATGGGCTTCTCTTGACCATCACCCTTGACATGACTGATCACTGCTTAAACTCCATAGTTTGAAGCATCACATTCTAGGTTCAGGTCACAATTTGTGCCATAATGAAGATGTAGTACATCACTGGTCAAAATTCTCTTACATACATCATATGTGTCTTTTTACACTATAGACAATTCCCATTTCACATCTTTCTTCAACAACGCATGTAGTGGAGCTAACACTAGAGCAAGCTCAGGCAGAAATTGCAAGTAGTATTGGATCATGTTTTTAAAAGATCTATGCTCAGACACATCTTTTGGTTTTGGAGAATAAACTATAACCTCTGTCTTCTCTTTCACTGGCTGTAGTCCTTTTTAGCTGATTTTCAAACCAAGGTACACTCTGATCATTGAGCTTTTGCTAACACTCCATTCAACACTAGAAGATTCTCTTCCTCTGTTGCGGTTGCAATCGACAGATCATCCTGATTGCGTAAGCAAGGTGCACCTCCTTGCAGAATATTATCCATTGTAGCTTGTAAGAGTTTTGGAGAAGACTTCACACCATAGAGCAGCTTTGTGTAGGTGTATAACCCCCATGTGTCTTCTACTTCTTAGGCAGTCCCTCGGGATCGAGGATGGCTTGCTTCCACTGCAGTTCAATGAGTCCAGAGATGGCTGATAAGTCCATTGCATGATCTACAGACTTTGCCACATGAGGGGCAGGTGATGCTTGAAGGGTCAGGTTGAGTAGTTTTGAGGTTGGTGCGCTCCCTCTGATGCCTCAACTTTGCCTCTGTATGTTCTTGATGAAGTCCCTCGATGTGTACAATGGCTTCCTGAATAAGCGTTATCCATCGAGGATGGTCACGAGCCAAGGACTCCCATGAGTCAGAGATGTCTGATCACTTCAGGGATGTTTTGAGGACATCTCTGATGCATTTCCACTGTCCTCCTGGGAGACTCTACCGTGACCAAGTACCGAATAGAACAGCTGTTTTGGGCATGTGAGTGACATTTCCTGCGCACCCCATAAGTGTTTGTCCATCGTGAGATACTGTTGACTCTCGTGATCCACATTGAGCTGTTCATAAGCATGAGACAAATCCAATATTGTGAAGAACTTGAAGCCACAAACAACACAGTGGATACTGCTCATAAAGTCACAAAGTCATCGAGTCATTTACAGCATGGAAAGAAGCCATTCACCCATCGGGTCCATTCCCACTCTCTGTGGAGCTACGCAGTCAATCCCACTCCCTGGCTCGATTCCTGTAGCCTTGAAAGTCTATTTCTCTCAAGGTGGCCTTCTAACTTCTTCTAGAAGTCAATGATCATCTCTGCTTCCACCACCCTTGTGGGCAGTGAGTTCCAGGTCATTACCATCCGCTGCTTAAAAAATGCTTCCTCATATTCCTCCTGCATCTTTAGCCCAAAACTTTCAATCTGTGTCCCCTCATCTTTGTACCATTTGTTATTTCTTGTATAACTTATCGAAGCCTGTCGTAATCTTGTACACTCCCCTTAATCTCCTTTGTTCTGAAGGAGAATAAACCCAGCTTTTCCAACCAGCTGTTTGCTGACAACGCAACCACTAGTTGGCGTAGTACTTACACATGCGCAAATGCAGGCTGTTCAACTGGAACGTCAGTGTCTGCAACGTACAGGCAGGTGCCAGGATTAAAGCTGGCGCTGCTCAATTTATCACAGGAAACGCTTATGGTTAGATCGTTCTAGCAAACTAACCTTACATTAAGTTGGATGGAAGCCCAGTAGTTACTAGCTCCCGCCCCACTGGCCGCTGTCCCCCCTCAGCAACTCGCTTTCTCCCCCTCCTCCTCACCGGCCGATTGTTCCCCGCTTGCACCACGCCGCTCTCCGATCGGTCGCTCCCTATGTCCCCCCACACTACAGCCGCTAGTTATAGGCGGCACCACTTCCCTCCTCTCGCCCGCTCGCTCCTACGTTTGATCGTTCTCCACGCACCACCCGAAGAAGCAAGGCGGGCCGCAAGGGGCGACGTAGGAGCGAGTGGCTGAGAGGAGGAAAGCGGCGCAGCCTAGAGCTAGTGGTTGGAGCTAGCGGGAAAGCGGGAAGCGAGCGGCCGGAGAGCGGGGTGACGCAAAGATAGGAACAATTGGCTAGGGGAGTGGGGGGAGCAGAGAGATCTGGAGCGAGCGGCTGACAGGAGGAAGCGTCGAGGCCTGGAGCGAGTTGCCGAGGGAGGAGAGTGGCTAGTGTGCCGGGAGCAAGTGACGGGGATCAAACTCCAGTCTCAAAGTCTCCCATTCAGCCGCTTCCTCCAGCCAAGTGGGGGGCTGGATACCCGATGACGCTTTTTCGCGTATGCGCGAAGATGGACCAGGCGCGGATACGCGATGACATTGGGGCTGTGCCATGACGTCATCCCGCGCGCCACTTAGTCCTGGCACGATGTAACTGCGCATATGCGCAGCTTGGCACACTCTGATGACGCCAGCGGCTGCTGCGTTGTCAGGAATCACTTTGTTTACAACCTAGCCTTGTAACTAAAAATCCTTCATCCCTGGAACCATTCTGGTAAATCTCCTCTGCACCATCTCAAGGACCCTTACATTCTTCCTGAAGTATGGTGACCAAAACTGGATGCAATACTCCAATTATGGCCGAACCAGAGCTTTATAACAGTTCAGCATAACATCCCTGCTTTTGCACTCAATGCCTTTATTTATGAAGCCCAAGATCCCATATGCGTTACTAACCAGTCTCTCAATATGTCCTACCACCTTCAAAGATCAATGTGCATGCACCCGCAGGTCCTTGAGTTCCTGCACATTTTTTAGAAATGTGCCATTAAGTATATATTGCCTCTCCCTATTCCTTGTGCCAAAATGTATCACCTCACATTTGTAGGTATTAAATTCCATCTGCCATCTCTCTGCCCATTCTGCTAGCCTATCTATGTCCTGTTGCAGGCAGTTCATATCATCTTCGCTGTTTGCCATACCTACAAGTTTGGTGTCATCAGCAAATTTTGAGATTCTGCTCTGTATTCCAAGATCCAAGTCATTTATATATAGCAAAAAAAAAGTGGTCCCAGCACTGATCCTTGAGGAACACCACTGCCTACCAGCCTCCAGTCTGTAATGCAACTATTTACTATGCTTTGCCATTTTCTGTCCTTAAGCCAGTTTTTTATCCAATTGGACATTGACCCTCCTATTCTATGAGCATCAATTTTGTTAACCAGCCTTTTTACGAGGTACCTTCTCAAATGCTTTCTTAAAAGCCATATTCCTTTTATCAAGCTTCTCTGTTACTTCATCAAAAATATTCAATTAGATTAGACAAGCATGTTCTGCTTTTTGCAAATACATGCTGGCTATTCTTAATAAACTCGAATCTCTCTAATTATGTATTGATATTTTCCCTGATTATTGTTTCTAAAACCTTACCCACCACTGATGTTAAACTAACTGGCCTGTAGTTGATAGGACTGTCCTTACACCCTTTCTTGAATAGGGGTGTCACATTTGCATCCACTGCCTGATTGATTATGACTTTGTAGTCACTGCATAGTCTTACAGTTTTGTTTGACTTGGGCACTACTACAATTGGGGTTGCCCAATCACTATGATCACTTTTCACAAGCACACTGTTCCTCTCTAGCTTCTTGGGTTCCTCTTCAACCAGATTTTTGAGAGCATAAGGAACCAGCCTAGCCTTGCAATTTACAGGTTTTGCATCAGGCCTAATTCGGATGTGCACTTTCACATCAATTATGCCGTCATAGCTGTCCTCAAAAATGTTGCTGTAACTATTCAATAGTTGATCAAACTTCTTGGTTGTCTCAACTTGGACAACATGCTTCCAGTCTAAATTTAGCTTGCGAAGCAGTCTTTGACCATTAACATTGGTTTGTTGACATATCTTGCTACAACAATGGTTAACTTGTCCTTATATTGGACACTGCACTCCATTTGTCCACACATTTCAAAAACTTCACCAGAGTAGGTTTTTAACTGAACTGTGCTCTCAGTTAGAGATACATCACTGAATTTGCTCCCATACCTGTAGCTACTCATAATGGAGCCATCTGCAGTTGTATCAATGTGCATGTTGATGTACAGTTGATTTGCCAACACTTTGTACTAAAGTCGCTGTCATTTGAGTGAATGCTGGTGGCATAAATGTTGCGCAGCCCTAGCTCTTCTTTGCTTAGGCACACTGGATTCACTTCAAGATTGTGAACTGCACCCTTGTAATATTGCTGTTTTCCATTATTACTAAAAAGAGTTCTCTTTCCTGCTGTGGTCTTCACCTGGCAAGCAGTTGCAATATGGCCTTTCTTTTGGCAATTAAAGCATTTGACATTTCTCTCCTGATATGCCTGTGCCGTGTGGTTGCTATTACAGTGATACTCTTCTGATCAGGTCTCACCCCTTTAGAAACATAGAAAAATAGGAGCTGGAGTAGGCCAATCTGCCCTTCGAGCATGCTCCACCATTCAATACGATCATGGCTGATCATCCAAACTCAGTAACCTATTCCTGCTCTCTCCCCACATCTCTTGATCCCATTAGCCTTAAGAACTATATCTAACTCTTTTTTGAATATATTTAATGACTTGTCCTCAACTGCTTTCCGTGATAGAGAAATCCACAGGTTCCCCACTCTCCGGGTGAAGAAATCTCTCCTCATCTTAGTCCTAAATGGCTTACCCCTTATCCTTAGACTGTGACCCCTGGTCCTGGACACCCCCACCATCGGGAACATCCTTCCTGCATCTAGTCTGTCCAGTCCTGTTAGACTTTTGTAGGTTTCTATGAGATTCCTTCTCATTCTTCTAAACTCTAGCGAATACAAGCCTAATTGACCCAATCTCTCTTCATACGTCATTCCTGCCATCCCAGGAATCAGTCTGGTGAACCTTTGCTGCACTCCCTCCATACCAAGAACATCCTTCCTCAGATAAGGAGACCAAAACTGCACACAATACTCCAGATGTGGCCTCACCAAGGTCTTGTATAATTGCAGCAAGATATACTTGCTCCTGTACTTGAATCCTCTTGCTATGAAGGCCAACATACCATTTGCCTTCTTAACTGCCTGCTGCACCTGCATGCTTACTTTCAGCGACTGGTGCATAAGGACACCCAGGTCCCGCTGCACCTCCCCTTTCCCAAACTATTGCCGTTCAGATAATAATCTGCCTTTCTGTTTTTGCCACCAAAGTGGATAACCTCACATTTATCCACATTATACTACATCTGCCATATATTTGCACACTCACTCAAACTGTCCAAATCACATTGGAGCTTCTCTGCAACCTCCTCACAGCTCACACTCCCACCCAGCTTTGTATCATCTGCAAACTTAGATATATTACATTTAATTCCCTCATCTATATCATTAATATATATTGTGAATAGCTGGGGTCCTAGCACTGATCCCTGCGATACCCCACTAGTCACCGCCTGCCGCTTGGAAAAAGACCCGTTTATTCTTACTCTTTGTTTCCTGTCTGCCAACCAGTTCTCTATCCATGTCAGTACCTTACCCCCAAACCCATGTGCTTTAATTTTGCACGCTAATCTCTTATGTGAGACCTTATCGAAAGCCTTCTGAAAGTCCAAATACACCACATCCACTGGTTCTCCCTTATCTATTCTACTAGTTACATCCTCAAAAAATTCCAGTAGATTTGTCAAGCATGATTTCCCTTTCATAAATCCATGTTGGCTTTGTCCAATCCTGTCATTGTTTTCCAAGTGCTCTGCTATTACATCTTTTATAATGGACTCTAGCATTTTCCCCACCACTGATGTCAGGCTAACCGGTCTATAATTCCCTATTTTCTCTCTACCTCCTTTTATAAATAGTGGGAATTGGCGGAAGCCTTCTGACGATGGACAAAAGCTGTACTAGTCACTTGCATAGTATGAAATATCCGAGCATTCTTGGATGTCGTCTCCATTTTAAAAGCAATCTTACACGCTAGCTCAAATGCCAGTTTTTGTGTTCTTAATAACTTCAACTGGATTCTTTCATCAACTAATCCACACAAGAATCTATCTCGTAATGCATGGTCTAAGAATGTACCAAAGTTGCAATGTAATGATAAATTCTTCAGTGCCACAAGGTACGCACCGACTGTTTATACTTCTCTGGTTTCTGCTTCTAAATTTGTACCTTCTACTATCGCTAGTGGCTTGAGATTAAAATTTTCCTCCAACTTGCTGATTATTACTTTGAATGGCTCACCTTTTACCTTGTTGAGAGCAAGAAGGTTTGTTAGCATGCCTGGGCCAATTTCCATTAGCAAAATTGCTTTCTTGCGCTCAAGAATTGCCTTATTCTGAGCCTGGGACTCTTCACTTTCACCTTCAAATTCTGACATATTAATCACTCTGAAGAACATGTCCATTATTTCAATGTATGAACTGAATGGCTCTTGAGCTCTAGCCTTCCGATGCATCCTGTGGGCACAGCCATTTTGTCTAATTTTCAAATAGTAACACTTTACTGTGGCTGTCAATAACAGTGGGGCAGAAACTAAGTCAGCCTAATTGGAACAAACTCACCAAAGCCAGTAGTTGAATAGGATGGACACTAAGACCCTGCAGAATCCATTCAGCTGAGTGCAGCCACACATTTTCGGAGGCAATGGGGCTCAACACAATCTCATTGAAAATCCTCACCATCTTAGCAGGTAGGTCACTGGTAGCTAGCTTATTTTGTTCATTGTGGTCTCTACTGTCATTTGCTGCAAAACCTTTTGCACTTTAATCCCATTTTGTTGCCAAAATCTGTTATATATTGGGAGGAGCTCGCAAAGAAAGACAGACACCAAGATGGCCAGATCACATGTTTAATGACATCATCATCCATTGGGCATGCTCATAACGTAGGAATACATTATACCCTTCCAGTCACACACCATCCTGCCTTGGATCTATATTGTTACTTCACGATCACTGGGTCAAAATCCTGGAACTCCCTCGCTAACAGCATTGTGGATGTACCTATACCACATTGACTGTATTGGTTCAAGATAGTGGCTCACCACCACCTTCTGGAGGGCAATTAGGTGTAGGCAATAAATGCTGGCCTTGCCAGTGATGTTCATTTCCTACAAATGAATATTTCAATGACCTCTATCATGCAGGTCACCCCTCAGCTTTCTCTTTACTAGAGTAAAGAGCCCCAGCCTATTCAGTCTTTCCTGATAGTTATAACCTCTCAGTTCTGGCCATCCTTGCAAATCTTTTTTCTGTACCTTTCTCGAATGCCTCGATATCCTTTCTGTAATATGAAGACCAGAACTGTGCATGATATGTTAACTGCAGTAGGGATGAGCACAATACTTTTTAGTTACAGAAAAATGAAGTGGTTGAAAACACAAGATGACATGCAGATTAGGATAAGAAATTTGAAATCTAACAGTAGAGGAAACGGAGAGTCAATGAGTGTGGGTGAGGACCGGGCTGACGGACGAACTGGACTTAAAAGAAATCATAGGTATAACTAGGACAGGCAAAAGCTGACAGTAAAAAGAAAATTGAAGGCAAAAAATGATGGAGCAGAAACGCTCCAGTGCAAATACAATCATTTTTTTGGGTTATACTTTTGTGGCAAGGGGAAAGGGATCAAAAAATAAGATTGCTCTTGTATGCTTGCGATAATGCAGACAGCTATGGATGGTCCCTCAAAGCAGGAAGAATTTGAATCAGGTTGGTTGCACGAGCTTAGTTTTAATCAATTTTCTTCACAGCTGGCTGGAGCCCAGCGGTAAGAAATGTGCATTTTTATTCAGCACAGCAAAGTAAATACATTTTTTGGTGAATTTTAATTTTGAACAGCTGCCATCTTAACACAAAACTGAATTAGCAGTTGCTGTGCAGATTGGAAATGAGACAAAGTAAATGCATTGCCTCTGCTCAGGATTGCTCTCTGTTGCAGCTTTTTTGTTCTTTGCTTTGTTCTTTTTATCATGCTGTCATGATTATTAACCCTCTAAGTGTCTTTTCCTTCCATCATAAGCTCCAAACGTGCACATGACATTCTTGTTCCCTACCTCTTTGATACAGCAAATCGATGCCAACTGTTACGAGCTAACAGGACAATAGTCTTGCTTGTACTGCGTCTTTATTGAACTGAACCTGTGATGGCTGCCTGCAGTGAGTGCCTCATGGTAGAGGTCAACTGACTACAGCAAGCCAGGAGGCACATTAGTACAGTATGCATTTCTATTCCAAACACAAACCATTAATGGTTTGTGAATGACATCAAACGATGAGGGGGCAGCTGCTTCTGTGGAGGTGATGCTGAAACTACAAAATAAGTTGGGCAATGGAAAATGAACTTTAACTGGACAAGTGTAAAGTACTATACACACAGCAAGTAAAAATATGGTAGGATATTACACCACTAAAATGTCAAGCCTAGATGATGTGTCTGGAGCAGGGCTTGAATAAATGATCTATAAGACACAAATGCAAGAGTGCTACTACTGAGCCAAGGCTGACGGCAAGAGTGTTTTTAGACATGACACTCAACATACCAAACCACTGAGGAGCAGCAATCAACAAAACAAATAGGGTGTTGAGCTATATAGCCAGAACAATGCAAGTCAGAGGAAGCCATGCTCAAACTGCTACTGAGACACAAGGGAGACCATCATGCAGGGCTAATTAAACCTAACCATCTCAAAGACCCTAGGCAGCCATGGAAATGGGCAAACTGAAGAAAAACTTCCCCAAAAAAATTTACTGGGATGCCAAAAAGGGGGCAATTAAAGCAGCACTGGCACCAAGAAAAGACAGGCTGTAATATGTTTTAGGATTTATGAATGAGAGTTATCTTGGTGAAGGAGTGAAAATAGACTTAATGGGCTGGATTTTCAGTCCGGGGTCAGGAACTTAACAGCTGGATCATTTCCGGGTCCCGACTCTGCATCGTGTCGGTGATGCAACATGATTTTTAAAGGAAAAAGCCCTAATTGGCCCGGAGGCGAGTTCGGCGTCCAATTAGGGGCGCCGGGCGCCTGGAGGAGGCGGGAACTAATGAGGGAGGGTGCTTTTAAAAGGCAAATGGCGGCCATTACTGGGCTTTCCATTGCCTGGCGGAATGGAGCAGGCAGGAGAGCAGAGGACCAGCAGCCTCACGGTCCACTCAATGCCCAAATGCTCATTCCTCAAAATACTCAAGACGCTCTGCTCAAGCAATGGCAACCTTGTGCATGAGCACCACAGTTTGACTATTCTTTCTTATACAAGATTATTCATGAGCAGCCACAATCAATAATGGCTCCCTGCTGTACTCCCAACAGTCGTACACTGGCGTGTCCCAGACCATTTGTTCTTCCTGTTATTGCTTTTGAAAATTTGATTCTGTCCCTCTCCAACCTGTTAACAAGCTCATCAATGAGCAAAACAGCAAGTTAATTGGAGGTGTGCAGGTTGTCTGCAACCTCCACACCACCACCCTCCCCCCCCCATCCCGCCCTCACTTTAAGGATTTCAGTGCGTCACGGAGGAGCCAGCAGACTGACACGCAATCAGAGTGCGCTATTTTGGGACCATGCCGCACCTGACCTCACCCCCAGGGGTGATTAAAAATCCAGCCCTACGTGGGTGCTTGCTAATAAGGCATGCGTGCCTGCAGTCTGGCTTTAACACACAATTTTGGGGCTACTGCTGATTACCATAATTTGATCTTACTTGGAGGTGCTAAATCAGACACCTACAGGTTTACCATTTAAGGGAAGATTAGAAGCAATTTTCATGGAGCGGTATATGTTGGCTTCAGCTACCCACTTCCAGAGGAGGAGGGATGTCCTGTACATGCAAGGGGGAATGATTCTACCTCCTCCTCTTGTCCATCACTCCTGCAGCAGCTGGTGCTGCTCTGCCTGTCCTCATCTCCTCCTCCCATTCCTCATGCAAACCAAATGGGACCCCTAGCAAGATACCCATGACCAATCAGTCCCTTTCTCCTGGGGACTTATATAAGGTTTCCAGTAAGGTAGAGTTGTACAGCACATACTGTCTTTAGGTCAAATCTCAGAGAATTTCTGGAATAAATGTTGGTGAGATCTTGACAAAGTGTTCGAGAATGTTCCCGATGTGTTTCAAAAGTCATGTTCAAACATCCAGCAGCAACTGAACAGTAAAAGGTCACTTAAGTGCCTTTAAGTAGAATTAGAAATCCTCAGCAATGACTTGTTTACTCCTATTCAGCTGGTTGCTATTAAGAGAGGGCATTAGTTCAGGCACTACCCACCAAATCCAGTACAGTCTCTTTAATGGGTAGCAGGCAATTTAAGTCACAATTTTGCCTTTAAAAATCCCTTCGGGCAGCCATTCCTAGTGTACACGTCAACTCCTTTACCAAGATGGCGTTTTTAGTTTTTAGTTTTAGAGATACAGCACTGAAACAGGCCCTTCGGCCCACCTAGTCTGTGCCGACTATCAACCACCCATTTATACTAATCCTACACTAATTCCATATTCCTACCACATCCCCACCTGTCCCTATATTTCCCTACCACCTACCTATACTAGGGGCAATTGCTAATGGCCAATTTACCTATCAACCTGCAAGTCTTTGGCATGTGGGAGGAAACCAGAGCACCCGGAGGAAACCCACGCAGACACAGAGAGAACTTGCAAACTCCACACAGGCAGTACCCGGAATTGAACCCGGGTTGCTGGAGCTGTGAGGCTGCGGTGCTAACCACTGCGCCACTGTGCCGTCTTGTGCTAAACCAGCATTGCAGCTCAAGAACCCATCTTGGCCCCCAGGGAGGCTCTTTAGTGCCTAAAGGAGTGAGGGGGTAAATCGTTCCCTTGGACTTTTTAGCACTAAAATGAGGTGTCTGGGAGGTGACCTTATCAAGTGATGTACGTTAGTAAATGGTATGAAATAATAGGTCCAAAACATTACGACAAACTAAATGTGAAAGTGGGACACCGTCCCAAATTAGTAAAAGGGAACCTTAGGGATTTTCCTCTTCAAAAGAAGAGTGATAATGACATAGAATGGACTTCTGAGTAGAATAATGGAGGTGAAAGCCCTGGAAACATTGTAGAAATGGATGGATGCTTCAATGGGCAGGAATTTAGGGTCTTTCTGTATGGATAAGCTAAGATTGGTCATTTGTATCTTATTCTTGTGATCCTCACTATATTGAACTTGAGACTCATGGTACATTCCTCCAACTCAAATATATACTTTCCCCAAATCTCCAAACCATGGACCTCTTTTGTTTTTCCTTCTTCCAAGAGTGTACAGGCATTTGAAACCCAAGTTTAATATCAGCTAACCACGAGTTCCTGATTTATCTGACCTTCACTCCAATTATTTTTCAGCTTTGGTAGTTTCTGTACATTATGGAGATTGGGTGGTCACCTTGCTGTCGCAGTTAAAAAAATAAAACCTGGTCTTCTTGGCACTGCAATCATCAATATTATTATTCTGCTATAAGAAACCTGTCAATTAATATTAAAAATATTTGATTAAAGTACTACATTTGATTAAAGTATGATGGGGCCTTTAATCTGTTTACTGGAGGAAGATAATTATCCCAAATTCCATAGTGACCATTTCATCCACCACATTGCAAAACGTGTATCGAGATCAGTTGAGGGTGGGTCTTGGTTCAGAGTGATTCCCCTTATAGTTTGAGTAGCTTGTTGATGATTACTGCCTAGATCAGGAGTTTTCTGAATGGGGGAGTCCAATAAATATTGACATTTTGTCAGACATCGCCTGAAAATTTCAAGCCATTTCCAGTGATCCCATGAAAATCCCATTTGTGTCTGTCTTCATAGATGAAGAGACAAAAAACCTCCCAGGAATACTAGAGAACCAAAGGACTAATGAGAATGAGGAACTGAAAGAAATTAGTACTAGTAAAAGAGTAGTATTGGAGAAATTAATGGGACTGATAAATCCCCTGAACCTGATGATTTACATTCCAGAGTGTTGAAAGAGGTGGCTGTAGAGATAGTGGCTGTGTTGGTGATCATCGTCCAGAATTCTGTAGATTCTGGACCAGTTCCTGCAGATTGGAAGGTAGCAAATGTAACCCCACTGTTTAAGAAAGGAGGGAGAGAGAAAACAGGGAACTACAGACCTGTTAGCTTGACATCAGTAGTAGGGAAAATGGTCGAATCTATTATAAAGTATGTGATAACTGGACACTTAGAAAATAATAATAGGATTTGGCAAAGTCAACACGGATTTATGAAAGGGAAATCATGTTTGACAAACCTGTTAGAGTTTTTTGAGGATGTAGATAAGGAGGAACCAATTTATGTGATGTATTTGGATTTTCAGAAGACTTTCAATAAGGTCCCACACGAGGGGCTAGATTTTGTTTTCCGATGCCACAAAACTAGATGGGAATGTGAATTGTGACGAGGATGCAACGAGGCTTCAAGGGAATTTAGGGCAAGAACGTGGCAGATAGAATGCAATGTGGAAAAATGTGAAGTTAGCCACTTTGGTGGGAAAAGCAGAAATGCAGAGTATTTCTTAACTGGTGAGAGTTTGGGAAGTATTGATGTCCAAAGGGACCTGGGTATCCTTGTTCATAAGTCATTGAAAGCTAACATGCAGGTGCAGCAAGCAATTAGGAAGGCAAGTGGTATGTTGGCCTTTATTGCAAGAGGATTTGAGTACAGGAGTAAAGAAGTCTTGCTGCAATTATGTAGAGATTTGGTGAGACCGCACTTGGAGTATTGTGTACAGTTTTGGTCTCCTTACCTAAGGAAGGATATACTTGCCATAGCGGGAGTGCAACGAAGGTTCACCAAACTGATCCCTGGAATGGCAGGATTGTTCCGTGAGGAAAGATTGAGGAGACTGGGCCTATATTCTCTAGAGTTTAGAAGAATGAGAAAAGAACTGAAGCATACAAAATTCTCACAGGGCTCCACAGGGTAGATGCTGGAAGGCTGTTTTTCCTGGCTGGGGTGTCTAGAGCAAGAGGACACAGTCTCAGAATAAGAGGTAGGCAATTTAGGACTGAGATGAGGACGAATTTACTCAGAGAGTGGTGAATCTTTGGAATTCTCTATCCCAGAGGACGGTAGAGTCTCAGTCATTGAGTGTATTCAAGACAGAAATTGATATTTTTTGTTGCTTGTTCGTGGGACGTGGGCATCGATAGCTAGGCCAGCAGTTATTGCCCATCCTTGATTGCTCTTGAGAAGGTGATGGTGAGCTGCCTTCTTGAACCGCTGTAGTCTTTGGGGTGTGGGTACACCAACAGTTCTGGTAGGAAGGGAGTTCCAGGATTTTTGACCTAGCGACAGGGAAGGGACGGCAATATAGTTCAAAGTTAGGAACTTGCAGGTGGTGTTGTTCCCGTGCATCTGCTGCCTTTGTACTTCTAGGTGATAGAGGTCCCGGGTTTGGAAGGTGCTGTTGAAGGAGCTTTAGTGAGTTGCTGCAGCACATATTGTATATGCTACACACTGCTGCCACTTTGCGTCTGTGGCGGAGGGAGTGAATGTTTAAGGTAGTGGATGGGGTGCCAATCAAGCGGGCTGCTTTGTCCTGGATGGTGTTGAGCTTCTTGAGTGTTGTTGGAGTTGCACCCATCCAGGCAAGTGGAGAGTATTTCATCACACTCCTGACTTGTGCCTTGTAGATGGTGGGCAGGCTTCAGGGAGACAAGAGGTGAGTTACTTGCTGCAGAATTCCAGCCTCTGACCTGCTCTTGCAGCCACAGCATTTATATGGTTGGTCCAGTTCAATTTTGGGTCAATGGTAGCTCCCAGGATGTTGACAGTGGGGGATTCAGTGATGGTATGTCATTGAATGTCAAGGCGAGATGGCTAGATTCTCTCTTGTTTGAGATTGTCATTTCCTGGCACTTGTGTGGCACGAATGTTGCTTGCCACTTATCAGCCCAAGACTGAATGTTGTCCAGGTTTTGCTGCATATGGACATGGGCTGCTTCAGTATCTGAGGAGTTGCGAATGGTGCTGAACATTGTGCAATCATCAGCAAACTTCTGAACTTATGATGGAGGGAAGGTCATTGATGAAGCAGCTGAAGATGGTTGGGCCTAGGACATTATCCTGAGGAATTCCTGCAGTGATGTCCTGTGACTGAGATGATTGACCTCCAATAACCACAACCATCTTCCTTTGCACTAGGTATGACTCCAACCAGTGGAGAGTTTTCCCCCTGATTCCCATTGACTCCAGTTTTGCTAGGGCTCCTGGATGCCACACTCAGTCAAATGCTGCCTTGATGTCAAGGGCAGTCACTCTCACCTCACCTTAGGTGTTCAGCTCTTATGTCCATGTTTGGACCAAGGCTGTAATGAGGTCAGGAGCTCAGTGGCCCTGGCAGAATCCAAACTGAGCATCAGCGAGCAGGTTATTGCTGAGCAAGTACCACTTGAGAGCACTGCCCCTGACACCTTCCATCAATTTGCTGATGATCGAGAGTAGACTGATAGGGTGGTAATTGACCGGGTTGGATTTGTCCTGCTTTTTGTCGACAGGACATACCTGGACAATTTTCCACATTGTTGGATAGATGCCATTGACGTAGCTGTACTAAAACAGCTTGGCCAGGTGCCTGGCTAGTTCTGGAGCGCACGTTTTCCATACTATTGAAGATAGCTTTCTAGATATTAAAGATATCAAGGGATATGGGGATAGTGCTGGAAAATGGCGTTGAGGTAGAAGATCAGCCATGATCTAGATGAATGGCGGAGCAGGTTCGAGGGGCCGAATGGCCTACTACTGCTCCTATTCCCTATGTTTCTAAAACGCTGACCCATTACCATTTATTACAAACATTGATGTACCTCTTGATAACTGTCACAACTCTGATCTGCATTTCCGAAAGATAGTCACCCAAAGGAAAGCTGTACTGCCTTTGCAGAAGATGTGTTTTGAAAAATTAGCACACACTAAGAGTAGAGATATGGTAACATAGTGATTATGTTACTTGATCAGTAACCACTTGGACCTGTCCTCCTCTGGATCATGAGTTCAAATCCCATCACAGTGGCTGTAGAGTTTAAATGCAGTTAAATAAATCTGGAAAACTAGGAGCAGTAATGATGACCATGAATCTAGATGATTGTCATAAAAACACAGCTGGTTCATTAAAGCCCTCGAGGGAAGTAATCTGTGATTCTAACCTGGTCTGGCTATAAGTGACTCCAGCCCTATAGAAATATGGTTGACTCTCAGCTTCTCTCTGAAGTGGCCTAGCAAGCCACTTAGTTACCTTAAAAAGGCAATTGGGGATGGACAATAAATACTGGCCTTGTCAGTAATACCCACATCCTGTGAATGAATATAAAGGAAAATTAGCCTGGATTTTAACTCAACTGGATTGATGCATGAGGGGAGGTGTCCAGTGCAAGTAACAAGCTTGAATTACGAGGCCAGGAGAGATTTTTGACTCCTTGTCATCTTTACCATGTTCAAGCTCCAATTCCCGCCCAAACCCAGTAGGATTCACGTGGGAGTGGGAATTTGAGCGGCAGGGGGCTGCAGTTGGATACCCATGGCACTATTCCCGGCAGTCAGGTAAGTGGTTTGATGGGGGGAGGGTGCTGTTGAGTGGGAATGTCCAGAGTGGATTCTGATTGGGGGAGGGTAGAGGACATCTTACATAAAAGAGGCATTAAATTTCCTTGTGGGCCTGGAGGAGAACTCCTAACCCTCCTGGCCCATAAGAGAACCGGAAATAAGATTATAAAACTTGCATCTCTCAGCCACATCTGGTCCGTGATCCAGCTCCAGGCAGGTTTGGTCTGGCGTGGAATCCGTTACTGAACTCCTGCTCAGGACCTGGGTTAAAATCACAGATCATGTCCCCTGATAATGTCATCAGCATATTTAGAAAGGTAATCTCCATCTTGGAGCAGCTGTCCTTGCCTCCTGCAATTAAAATTACAATCGGTCAGATTGGATGGAAAAGTAGTGGGTAGCGCCCCATTCTATTTTAACTGCCCCCTACCTCCCCACCACCATGTTTCTGCCAGGCAAAGCAGTTAAAGTCTAGGCCTATAGGCCTGTATTCCCTGGAATACAGAAGATTTAAGGGGTGATTTGATTGAGGTTCTTTTAGGATTTTGAAAGGAATTGATAGAGTAGGAAGAGAGAAACTTTTTCCGCTGGTGGGGTGGAGTCCAGGGCAAGGGGACATAACCTTATCATCAGAGCCAGGCCATTTAGGAGAGCGGTTAAGAAACACTTCTTTATGCAAAGAGTGGCAGAAGTGTGGGATTCTCTCCCACAAAAAGCAGTAGATGTTTGCTCTATTAATAATCTTAAATCGGAGATTGCTAGATTATTGTGAGCGAATGGTACAAAAAGATACGGAGCAAAGGCAGGTGTATGGAATTAAGATACAGATCATCCATGACCTTATCAAATGGCGGAACAGGCTCAAGGGGCTGAATGGCCTTCTCCTGTTCCTATGTTCCTTTCTGCTGCTAAGTTAACAAGCACAAAAATCTGATGACAAATGGAAATCTGAAGTGTTTGTGGAGCCTTAGGGTGCTGGAATCCCAATGGCCTGGGTTCACCCTGGAAGAATGATCATGTGGGTGTGCTATAGTTGGGGTACTTTTTATATCCATGAAATCTTGGACGTAATCCCAGATCAGGCAACCAAAGTGAGGAGCTGCCTTCACAAGGAGGTTTGGATTGAAAGTTTCGAGCCCAAAGCCCCTGATTGCCTGTCTATTCATTTAAACGAATGGAGACAGGAGGAGGCTACAGTCCTGCCACACCCTGATCAACGAACCCTCCTTCCAGCCTCCAATCCTTTCCTAGTAGATCAACGCCTAGTCAGGGGCTCAGCCACCTGGGCTCCAGCACGAGTCACTGCCTTCAGGAGAGGAGGAAAGCGAAGAGAGAAGAATCAATAGTTACAACGACAAATGTAGAAGGAAATATTCTGCTGGAGACTAAGAGCTTGACTGATCATTATTTTAATGAATTGCGGAGTGTAAACACTCATTTTAATTGCTATTAATGTAATTTAATTGTCATTGCCACCATAGTGATTTCAGCATGGTATGAAAATGATTATGGCACCTCAAATATGATTGAAACTTCAATTAAGCTAAGTATACTGAATGTGGTTTTAATCCTAAAATATTCATAATGTTCTATTATTTTAAGTGTCACGTGGCAGCTGCGAGATTGTGCTTCATAAAAGGAAGATGTAGACTAATCCAAAATAAGCTCAGAATTTCATTAAGCCGATCAGTACAGTCAATACAAACGCTGTCAGCACATCGTATTGAAATAAGACAAGTGTACTGTGAGACAAAGCTATTGTGTGCTGGTTCATAAATTAACCGGTGCCCACATCTATTGCACTGTCATGTAGAGTTGTATCAGCAACTCTCAATGTGTCGTAGGCCTCACGATCATAAAAGAGACTCACATTTCATTTGTGACCCTTCAGATTTCTTTGTATTTCTCCACTTTCTGCTTGTTACTTCCGTCATCACATCTTTGAACTTTTTTCTCCTATTCTTCCCAATCTCCAAGTATGTCTTTGTTCTTCCACTCCATGTCTTCACTGTGTCAGAAGTCACGTTACATAGAATGACACAGCACCGAAACAGGCCGACTGATCCATGCCAGTGTTTCTGCTCCACATGAATGTCCTCCCTCTCATCAGCATATCCTTCTACTCCTTTCTCCCCCATGTGTGAACCGAGCTTTATATTAAATGCAGCTACACTCGGATGGATGTAAAAGATTTCATGGCTCTACTTCAAAGAAGGGCAGGGGAGTTCTCCCTGGTGACCTGGCCAATATTTATCCCTCAATCAACATCACCAGAACGTACTATCTGATCATTATCACATTGCTGCTCGTGGGAGCTTGCTGTGTGCAAATTGGCTGCCATATTTCCTACTTTCAATATGCTTCTGAGATGTCCGATGGTGGTGAAAAGCGCAATATAAATGCAAGTCTTTCTTCTTTCTTTCTTTCTATACCATTTGTCTCAACTAGTCCTTGTGGTAGCAAGTTCCACATTCTAATGTTATAGGATGAGTAGTGGATTGAGGGATTGTCTCTTTATTGACAGTGGAGGAGAAAAGAGGAAAGGCTCTGTTACAAAAGGCTACACTGAGAAGAGAACTTCAGTGACGTGATTTGTGCAGATGCCTCTTGCAGCACTGTCGTCTGTGGCTCAGATGGTAGCTCTCCTGCCTGCTGGGGCTTAGAAGGTTGAGGGTTCCAGCTCTACTCTGGGGATTTGAGCATGTAATCTTGGCTGACAGTCCAGTACAGTACTGAGGGAGTGTTGCACTATCTCCGGTGCTGTCTTTTTTGGATGAGAAGTTATATTGAGGTCTTATCTGCCCCCTCAGTTGGATGTCAAAGATTCCACAGCAATATTTCAAAGGAGAGCAGGGGAGTTCTTCCCGATGTCCTGGCCAATATTTATCCCTCACCCAACATCACTAAAACAAATGATCTGCAGATCATCTCATTGCTGTTTGTGAGGCCTTGTAGTGCACAAATTGATTGTCGCATTTCCTATAAAAATGACTACACTTCAAAAGTACTTATTGGCTGTAAAGCACTTTAGAGCGTGAAGTCATGAGAGGTACAATATCAAGGCAAGTCTTTCTTTATTATTGAGAAGTGGTGTGAGCACAGATGATCCTGATTCTCCACCTCCATGACGTTCCACCTCAAACAAAGCCAAAAGCCTCCTCATCATCGATGTCAAAGTCCAACCCTGATTTTTATGGTGAAGTTGCGAAGAGCACAGCATTTTACAGCTATGAAGGAGCGGAAGGCCTTCCTGCTGAGGTCGTTGAGGATGTTTCCTGTGGGTTCTTGTAAAACAAAGTGGGTGCCATCAGCGGTATCCCGGAAACTCAGATAGCCAGCAAGACTGAGTGATTCTATCTTGTGGTGATTCTAAAGGTAATGAATTCCCCGTAACTCCTGTAAAGTGCACCAGTCACCTGTCAAAAGCATTTCCCTACTCCAGCCTGGTTGATATTACAGAGATTTTCATTAGTTGCCTATACCATTAAAGCTGACTGTGGTAGTGTCCGTCATTAGCACAGCGCAGGTAAATGAATATGGCAGATGCTCATGCAGTAGTTGATACAGGTGTGCTATTGAGTCTGGTGAAGAGCATTTTTCTTATACATTCTACCGCATAGACTGTTTGAGGTGAATAGCAGAGACGCCTTTAAGGGTCAGCCAGATAAGTGCATTTGGGAGAAAGAAATAGAAGGATAAATTGAAATTAAGTAAGGTGGGAGAAGGCTTGTGTGGACAGCAACAGTTCAGCTGAATGGCCTCTTTCTGTGCTGCAAGTTTCTATGTAGCATTTCCTCATTAAGGCCCTTATATGACTTGCCTGGAACTTGCTGCCGGGGGAGATGGTGGAAGCAGGTATGATAATGACGTTTAAGAGGCATCTTGACAAATACATGAATAGGATGGGAATAGAGGGATACGGTCCCCGGAAGTGCAGAAGGTTTTAGTTTAGGCAGGCATCAAGATCGGCGCAGGCTTGGAGGGCCGAATGGCCTGTTCCTGTGCTGTACTGTTCTTTGTTCTTTGTCCAGCCTATAAGTGCAATTGGATGCAGAGGTATTATTTGGTAGGCTGCATCCTGACTTCTCATGTCCCTTCTCAATGATACTAGGCCTAACCCGTGGTCCTTAAAGGGAAAGCTAGAGGCCGCTCACATAATGACCAGAGATATTCTCACTTTTCCTTTCGGTGGGTCCAGGAGGAGCTGGATAGCATGGAGCAGCTGCTATCAGGCAACGATTGGGCAGCCCTTGACTGCTTATTGACGCCCAGGTAAGTGGCATGTAGGGAATCTCAGTGGGTCATGTGAAATGGAAGGGGGCGGGGGGGACCTCGGGAAAAGAGAGGTCCTTGACTTTATTTGAGCTGCCTAGAGGAGCTCTCTTGCTCCTCCTGGCCTCACAAAGGAAATGTTGCCACTTACCTGGATGTCCTCCCTGTTCTTCCCACCAGCTGCCAACTTGCTTCAGCCTGGTGGGAAAGCCACAATGGAGGCTTCCATGCTGAGACCTGAGTTACATTATCAACGTTCCCAACATTGCCCGAGCCCCCTGCCATTTTGTCCGGGTTGATGGTGGCCTTCCCACCCCAGGCCAACTGAGGCCCTTAAGTGGCTAAATAATGGCTACTTAAGGGCCTCTTCCTGCCTCCACCTCAATTTCATTGAAGGCAGAGGGGCCTGCTGCCCTGGGGAGATGCTGCCTGGTAAAGCCTAGTGGCCTCCCACCGGGGTCATACAAACATACGAATTAGGAGCAGGAGTAGGCCACTCGGCCCTTCGAGCCTGTTCCGCCATTCAATAAGTTTATGGCTGAACTGATTACTCCACATTTACACCTACCCCCGATAACCTTCCACCCTCTTGCTTATCAAGAATCTACCTCTGCTTTAAAAATATTCAAAGACTCTGCTTCCACTGCCTTTTGAGGAAGAGAATTCCAAAGACTCACGACCCTCGGAGAGAAAAAATTTCTCCTCATCTCTGTCTTAAATGGGCGACCCCTTATTTTTAAACAGTGACCCCTAGTTTCTAGATTCTACCACAAGGAGAAACATCCTTTCCACATCCACCCTGTCAAGACCCCTCAGGATCTTATATGTTTCAATCAAGTTGCCTCTTACTCTTCTAAATTCCAGCGGATACAAGCCGTCTGTCAAATCATTCCTCTTAAGACAGCCTGCCCATTCCGGGTATTAGTCCAGTAAACCTCCTCTGTACTGCCTCCAACGCATTTACATCCTTCCTTAAATAAGGAGACCAGTACTGTACACAGTACTCCAGATGTGGTCTCACCAATGCCCTGTATAGCTAAAGCATAAGTTCCCTATTTTTGAATTCAATACCCCTTGCGATAAACGAAAGCATTCTATTAGCTTTCCTAATTACGTGCTGTACCTGCATACTAACCATTTTGCGATTCATGCACTAGGACACCCAGACCCCTCTGCAACTCAGAGCTCTGCAATCTCTCACCATTTAGAAAATATGCTTTTTTATTCTTCCTGCCAAAGTGGACAATTTCCCACTTTCCCACATTATACTCCATTTGTCAGGTCTTTGCCCACTCACTTAACCTATCTATATCCCTTTGTAGTCCCCTTATGTCCTCTTCACAAGTTACTTTCCTACTTATCTTTGTGCCATCAGCAAATTTAGCAACCATACCTTCGATCCCTTCATCTAAGTCATTTATTAGAATTGTAAAAAGCTGAGGCCCCAGCACAGATGCCTGTGGCACACCACTGATTACATCTTGCCAACCAGAAAATGATCCATTTATGCCGACTCTCTGTTTCCTGTTAGCTCGTCATTCTTCTATCCATGTCAATGCCATGCCATGTCCCTCCTTTGGGGGCTATCCATGGCCCGGGCCCCCTGGAAGACCCCTCACCCTCCTCCACTCTCACTAACACCCACCACCCCCCCCCCCCACACCCCGTCGCCTGGGCCTGCCTGACTGACCCTGGCAACTGTGACCCCACTTACCCTTCCCAGGGTCTCCTCCTGTCTTCAATGGCCAGCGCTCCTGGTGGAGGCAGAGGCAAAACAATATGAAGAAATGATTTCTTTTACAGACATTTCTTCTGTTTTATTATGGATAAAATTATCATCCTTCCAATTGTCTGACAGCTCTGGAGGCGGGAACTTGTCCCCTAAAGGGATTGCAGGCAGTTAATTGGCTGCTTGCCGTGAAATAACAGCTGGAATCCAATGAAGGGCCAAGATTGGATCATCCCCACCGCCTTCAGGCACACCGCATGGCATCCCCATCGCTCGAATAAAATCAGCTTTCCATAGGTACCCTGTAGCAGAAACTGATTAAAACAAGAACCTATACAATAAGAAAAATTAATTACTAGTCGAGAGTACAGATTAATAATATAAATTCCTTAAAGGGTTCAGATAAAGTTCTTGTGTTAATTATTTTTCATTAGATTAACCAATTCAGTAATATTGCCAACAAAGGAACCTCAGCTGAATGTGTTAACAATTTCTGTTTTAAATAGAATCATTTCTACCCATTCAAATGATTTAAATCATTATAAAAACTCCAGGAAGGCTGTTCTATAGATTAATGTTACATTTGAAGTGCATAAACGTAATGATTTCTGGTGTTGATGACTTTAATTATCCCTGATACCGCTTGCTGTCCTTGTACTAAAAATCTTTTTTGCTAAGTTTTCGGGATTGGTTGGCTGACACAAGGCAAGTAAACACATCTTGCATTAATGATTGCAAATTAACGGGTGGTGATTAAAGCAGGAAATGAAGTAGAAATACATTTTTTGAAAAAGCATGTCAATAAGCAGCGAATCAGGCCATTCAGCCCAACTGGGGCATAGAAGCTCAATGTTGGGCAGCAGGAGAGAGAGGGCCAAGTTTGGAGACCACAGTAATGATCCCTGGCACTCAGTATTGTCATGGGGAAGGGGTTCTGGAGGAGCCTCGCAATCCTGCGCCACCAGGCCTCAATGAACAAAGCAAAAAAACTTCAAATAAATAGACTTTCCTTTTCTGGGGCCCTTCAAAGAACTGTCAGGAGGCTACTTCTATTTATAATAAAACAGAAGACAAAGAAATCTTTTCTTCATATTGTTTTTCCTCTGCCTCCAAAAAGCCTTTAACTACACTGGTGCAGTGAATTTTGCCTATGTTGATTCAAGACTTAAAGAAAGACTTACATTTATATAATGCCCTGTATGTCCTTAGGGCATCCCTGAGCGCTTTGCAGCTAATGAAGTCACTTTGAATTTTAGTCACTGTTGTAATGTAGGAAATGTGGCAGCCAATTTACACACAGTAAGCTCCCACAAATATCATGAGATAATGACCAGACCATCTTTTTTTTTAATGATGTTGGTTGAGGGCTAAACAGAACTGAACACCAGGGAGAACTCCCCTGCTGTTCTTCAACATAGTGTCATTGGATCTTTTACATTCACATAAGAGGGAAGACAGGACCTCAGATTATTACTTCCTATTTACAAGCCAGGACCTCTGACAGTGTGGGACTCCCTCAGTACAGCATTGGTGTGTCAGCCGAGATTTTGTGCTCAAGTCCTTGGCGGTGGGGCTTGGACCCATGAACTGCTGACTCAGAGGCAAGACTCTACCCACTGAGACAGTGCTGAGGGTTGAAAAAGAAATGATTCAAACTCTAAATCAAAAAAAAATCTCGGCGATGTGGACTGTGACCAGCAAAGAAAATACAATTTAAAAAATGTCACAGGCTGCAGTGAATCTTACTCCACAGATCACCTCAGCGAATTGAGCGTGGTTCTATTTGTATTTCTATAATCTCGATGACTGTATTGGAATTTTTCTTGCTTTATATATTATGCTTGAGTCAGATCAAACTGAGCACTATGTTTTCCTTCCTTCTCCTACACAAAGGAAGTTCCATCAATACTTCCACAAGAGAAACAGTAGATATACTGATACATGGTGACAGCTTATTGAGTAGTACAAGGATTTCTGGTGCTATCCAATTGCGTTGTTGACTGTTTAACATCATGGATCCAGTTCGTTGGTCTCAGCACTTCAGTCACCCACTGTGGGAAGTCTATATTGCCAATATTTCACTTTGGATAACATTTGCATAACATTTACAATCATTAATGGGCAGTCAAGTTGGAATGCAATGTTAGAAATGGTAAAAACACTGGAGGGGATCAAGGGTTCTTACGTATGCATCAGGAGTCTGCAAGTGCTTTTTCATGGACAACAACAGTTTGCATTTGTATAGTGCCTTTGACATAGTAAAATGCCTCAAGGCACCTCAGTGGAGTATAATTAGATAAAGATTGTCACTGAGCTAAAGAAGAAGGCATTAGGACAGATGACCATATGCTTGTTCAAAGAGGTAAGCTTTTAAGCAGCCAATTAAAGAAAGAGAGAGCTGGTGAGGGAGTGAGGTTTGGGGAGGGAATTGTAAAGCTATATAAATGCAGTTGTTGTTAATTACGGCCCTGTGTAACTACGCAGTGCCCACATAATTAGAATGACTGGATTGTTAACTTGGCATTTTTTTTTAGTTGCACAAGATGCGGCTCAGAAGAACACCACACTATCGAGAAATAATGCATCTGGGTCTGTTACCACAAGGAAAACATATTGCATTCCTTGCTTATTTAATGCATTAAATATCAAATGTATCACAGTAATCCGATTTGAGTTACTAATGTCTGCCAAAGTTGTCATATTTGCAATGATTAGACATTAACCTGCCATTGCTGTTTAACCTTCTATTTGGACTTGTCACCTCCATACATTAAATGTGTAATGGTAATGACAATCCCCAAGGGTATTAGTTTATGAAAGATATTCATCATTTAACATCAAGGCAAGAACAATTTGGATTCCATTGGGATGTTGTTTAGAAGTCAAGAACTAAAATAAGTAAAATTTTTCTTTTCACCCGACATCGTTAGGAATATAGGAGCAGAAGGAGGCCATTATGCCCTGCGAGCCTGTTCTGTCATTCAATTAGATCATGACTGATCTGCGATCTAATTCCATACACCTGCTTTTTCCCCATATCTCCTAATACCTTTGGTTAGCAAAAATCTATCAATCTCAGATTTAACATTAACAATTGACCTAGCATCAATTGCTGTTTGCAGAAGCGTTCCAAACCTCTGCTGTCCTTTGTGTGATTCCTCCAGATCAGTAGCGTCACATTGTGTGGGTCCTAGCTATACCTGTCTCTTCATAAGAATCCTAGTTAGGACTACTTCTTAATCTCTTCCTTTATAACATGGATGCATGTGTTGCTGCTTCTTCCTGTTCCTACTCTGATCTGGACAACACTGCTGATTCCACATATCCATCACATGCTCCATTCTGATTAATTTCTTTTTGGGACATCTCTAGCAATAAGTTCCCTTAATTATCTTTAACAAGCCTGCAGGCATCTAAAACTACTTGGATTAAGATTCTTCCCACCTTTTACCTGCAAAGCCTCCATCCTTTTCTTTCAGTTCCTCCATATCCATTGGATCAAGTGTGGTGATTCTACCTGGGGCATAGAGCATCTGAAATGGCCCCTTTTTCCTCTACGAAGGCTTTTTCTTCACTTGTGGTCAGGGAGGCTCTTAGTTGCACCTTCCCCATTTTTAGTGAACCCATGCTCCCTCTTCTCACAATCTCTCTTTACACTTTTCCTTTGATTAGAATTAGTATCTGTCAAAGTCTGCTTCACTTTAAAGCATTAGATTCAATTAAGATGGAATTTCTCTATTCTCTGTGAAGGACATAATTAATCTTTTAGTATCCAGGATCAGTTTTATATAACGATATGCAATTATTTCTCACTGGTATCAGAAACTAGATACTATAACCTAGAAATTCAGGGAATCCAATGCAGAGAGAGTGAAGGGGCAGAATGACAGCTGGCCATCCCTTTCTGGATCTGAAGACATATTTCTCTAAGTGGTGCATGGGGCCAGAATCACCCTTTCCCCGCACCCCCATCCCCTCCACTTGCTCCTGTGCCGTCTCATAGAATTTATTATGCTCCATTGGATGTGAGTTTGTCCAAAATGGTTAGCTGATTATATAGGGAATGGCATGTTCAATTCAAGTTATGACTACATTCCTGTGCCAGCGATACAATGAAAAGTTAATTAAAATGACCTTTCCAGCTGGTTATTGCAGTATTTCTGATCCATTTGCAAGTTCTGTAATGTAAGTGAAAATAAAAATGAATTTTATAGAAATCATTTTCCTTCATTTGCTGCTGTTAGTTTTTCATTAAAAACACAGTGGGTAGATTTTGACTTGGTACCATGGCATAAAATGGATGATAGCAAGTTAGCAGCTTGTTTTACATCACTCCAGATTTTACTTCCATTGAAGCCAATCAGGAGAGATGTAAAATGGGCTGCCAACTCGCTATTACCCATTTAACACTATAGCTTCAGTGCAGTACTGAGGGCGTGCTGCACTGACGGAGGTGCCGTCTTTTTGGATAAGTCATGAAACTGAAGCCCCGTCTGCCCTCAGGTGAACATGAAAGATTTCATTATTTTGAAGAAGAATATAGGAATTGTCCCCAGTGTCCTAGCCAATATTTATCACTCAACCAACATCACTAAAATGGATGATCTGGTCATTATTGCATGCCTGTTGGTAGGACATTGCTCTATTCTATGACTAGTTGCTCACCTCCTGACTCCCTCAAGCCTCTCCACTACCTAGTGTGCAGTAGGATGCTGTAGTGCTCACAATTCGCCTGAACTGGGTGCAGCTGCAATAATGCTCAAGAAGCTTGTGCCGTCCACAAAAAATCAGTCAGCTTGATAGTCACTCCATCCACAAGCTTGAAAAACATCCATTTCCTTCACTATCAGTACATGGAGACACTGCAGCAAGTCACCATAACTTCTTTGGCAGCACCTCCCAAACCTGAAACTTCCATCACCTTGTGGGACTTGGGCAGCAGGTGTGTGGAAACACCATTACCTCCAAGTTCCCCTCCAAATCATATAGCATCTTGTCTTGGACATATATCGCCATTCCTTCATTGACACTGGGTCAAAATCCTAAAACTCCGTATGTAACAGAATTGTGGAAGAACCTTATCCAAATGGACTACAACAGTTCAAGAAGAGTTTCACCACCACCTTCTCAAGGGCAATTAGCAATGGGCAAAATATCCTGGCCTTGCCTGTGACACCCAAATCCAAGAATGTATGAAAAAATATTCCTTGATTTACCTTTTGATTCCCATTGCAACTCTTTCCCTTCCCGGCTGGTTTCTCTTTCCCTTAAACTCTAATGTTAAAGGCACTATATAGATCCAAGTTATTGCTATTTCTTGTTTCATAGATTCATAGAATCATATAGCACAGAAGGCAATTCGTCCCATTGTCCCTTTGCCGTCCCTTTGTCGGCCCTTTGAAAGGGCTATCCAATTAGCCCACTTCTCTGCTCTTTCCTCATAGCCCTACAATTTACTCCTTTCAAGTATTTATCCAATTCCCTTTTGAAAGTTACTATTGAATCTGCTTCCAACACCCTTTCAGGCAATGCATCTTGATCATAACGTCTTACTGCGCAGAACTTTTGTCCTCACCTCCCCCCTGCCAATTATTTTACATTGGTGTCCTCTGGGTTGCTGACCACCCTACCAGTAGAAACAGTTTCTCCTTAGTTACTCTATCAAAACCCCTCATAATATTAAATTGCCCATTATCCTTCCCTGCTCTATAACAACATATATTTATATAGCGCCTTTAAAGTAATCAAACATCCCAAGGTGCTTCATAGGAGCATTATAGAAGAAAATGTGACACCGAGCCACATAAGGAGATCTTATGTCAGATGATCAAAAGCTTGGTCAAAGAGAGATAAGTTTTAAGGAGTGTCTTAAAGGTGGAAAGAGAAGTGGAGAGGTGGAGAGATGTATAGAGGGAATTCCAGAGCTTCGGGCTAAGTAACTGAAGGTATGGCCGCTAATGGTGTAGTGATTAAAATCAGGGATGCTCAAGAGGCCAAACAGAGGAGTGCAGATATCTCAGAGGTTCGCGGGGCTGCAAAAGATTACAGAGATAGGGAGGGGCGAGGCCACGGAGGGATTTGAAAACAAGGACGAGGATTTTAAAATCAAGACGTTGCTTGGCCGGGAGCCAGTGTAGGTCAGTGAGCACATGGGTGATAGGTTAATGGGACTTGGTGCCAGTTAAGGCAGCAGGGTTTTGGATGACCTCATATTTACATAGGGTAGAATATGGGAGACCAGCCAGGAGTGCGTTGGAATAGAGGTAACGAAGGCATGAATGGGGGTTTAAGCAGCAGATGAGCTGAGACAGGGGCGATGTTATGGAGGTAGCAATAGGCGGTCTTATTGATGGTGTGAATATGAGATCAGAAGCAGATCTCAGGGTCAAGTGTGACACCAAGGTTGTGAACAGACTGGCTTAATCTGAAATATTAGCAGGGAGAGGGATGGAGTTGATAACTAGGGAACGGAGTTTGGAGTGGGGACTAAAAACAATGGCTTCAGTCTTCCCAATATTAAAGAGAACAACCCTAGCTGCTCTAAGTCTCTCTACATAATTGGAGCATCTCACTCCTGGTACCATTTCAGTAAATCTTCTTTGCACTTCTTTCATTTTTGTTTTTAATACATGGCTTAATGACCTGGTGTTAAATTCTGTTGTGCATTGTCATAGCACATAGTGGAATGTTGCATGAATGAGTTAGCCTGTGCACTGTCAGAGGCAATTAACTCTGGGAAAAAAAGTTTGAAGAGGGCTCCGAGTGGGAGAGAGAGATTGGGACTGAGAGTTGGTTTTTAACAGGAGAGGTGACGTGTCATGGAGGAGGTAGAGATTCAATGATGCCACCAGATAATTTATTATTTCAGTTGAAATCTAAGTAAACTTGAAAAACAAATTGTACTTAGAAACTAGCTGATGCAAGGGATTGACACTTATTAAGAAAATGGCATTTTCAGCACCTAGCCTGTGTATTAATTCTCTCTCCACCACCTCTTCACCAGGCAGCGGAAGGTAAATGCCTTTTTGCAAATGAGTGGGAGGAAAAATACCACCAATTATTCACAATGTGAAATGGGATGCATGATGCATATATGCTGAACATTAATAAATTCTATCAATATAAATAATCATAATCTTTAGATCAGTTACAATTCCTTATGTCTGTCTCCAGAATGCAATAAGTACACATTTCCTCTTCCCCTGTCTTCTTCATCCCATTTGCACTGTTCCTCTTTTTCTGATGGAATTCATTCCTCATTGAGGTGCAGTCCCCCATGGTAGGAAAAGAAAGGTTTACATTGATATCATAATTCTCTCAATATCAGTGCTTTACAACCAACAAAGTATGGTTGAATTGTAGTCACTGTTGTAATGTAGGGAAACACAGCAGTCAATTCACACACAGCAAGCTCCCACAAACAGAAATGCGATAATGACCAGATAATCTGCTTTAATGCTATTTATTGAGGTATAAATATTAGCCAGGACACAGGGAGAACTCCCCTGTTCTGTTTCAGAATGATACCATGCGATCCTTTGCATCTACCTGAGATGGCAGACAGGACCTGGGTCTCATCTGAAAGGTGGTACCTCTGACAATGCAGCACTCCCTCAGTGAGCATCAGCCTAGATTTTGTGTTCAAGTCTCTGGAGTGGGGCTTGAAGCCAAGGCCTCTGATTCAGAGGTGAGAGTGCTACTAATTAAGCCACAGCTGACACTAAGTGTCTTTGTTTCCCTTGTCCGATTGCCCATTTATCAGGTGCTGGCACGCATGGGTAGATCACTTGACATAAGAGGTACCAACAATGTATTCCTGCCCTCAGCAGCATTAACTTTAATTCAATCACAAACAGGAATCCTTAGTTAATTTTCCTATTCCTAATGCAGAGACAGTGAGCCCAATGATAAAGATTGATCAATACATGGGTTTTGAGCTTAAGACCTTCTTGGGACACAGACCAGACAGACACAGAGTATCCATGTTGAGCTACACCTGTGCAGGACCAAATTTCCTGGTCTGGCTGCCTTTGAGATCTGCTGCCAGGGATGAATTATTTAGTAACCGGCACACAAGCTACAATGGATGCTGTAAAGATATTGGCACAAGTCAGTGGGGAGTGAACCGCCCCATTAACTTTCAATACCCACAACATTCTTGAGGTTCAATCAAAAATCAATAATGGGCTTCATGTGTATTGTCTTTTCATTCCCTTAGTCGTGTTCTTCAGCTTTAGACCAGAGGGAAAGTTTCCTCTGGATCTGATAGATTAATGATAAATGGTAAACTTGGTGGGAAGGTGTGCTGCACTTGCTATTCCTCGATAAAGAATTCAGGCAGGGCAAGTTGATAAGGCAATTATGAAAGCATTAGGGATTCTTAACTTTGTAAATTGGGTCACTGAATATAAAAGCAAGGAAGTCATGCTAAATCTTTACAAATTTCTGGTTAGGCCTTAGCTGTTGTGTCCAATTCTGGACATCATACAAAGGATGGCAAGGCCTTGGAGAAGGTACAGAGGAGATTTATCTGGACAATACCAGGGATGAAGGACTTCAGTTATGTGGAGAGATTGGAGAAGCTGGATTTGTTCTCCTTAGAGCAGAAAAAATTAAAGAGAGATCTATTAGAGTTATTCCAAAAGTATTCAAAATTAGGAGGGGCTTTGATAGAGCAAGAAGGGAGAAACCATTTCCTCTGGCAACTAGGTCGATAAACAGAGGTCACAAATAATTGGTAAAAGAACCAAAGTGAAATGGGAATACATTTCTTCACACAGATGTTGTTAAGATCGGAACTCACTACCTGAAAGAGTGGGGGAAATCAGATCCCATACGAACTTGCAAAAGGCAGTTAGACATGTACAGAAAACTAATTTGTAGGTTTATGGCGGAAAAGCTGGGGTGTGAGCCTAAATTGGACAGCTCTTGCAAAGACCCGGCACAAGCTTGGCAGGCTGAATGGCCTCCTTCTATGCTGTTAGATTCTATGGATACAACAACCACCTACATTTCTGCATTGATCAATACGTACAAAAAGTGATGAATAGCTTTACTTACCTACCCGAGCATAGCACTGTCTTTTATTAATCGGGTCACTACTATAAATTCCCAAATAAATTTCTCAAGGATACAACAGCTTTTTCATCTTGTGCACTTGAAAGGAGGGCAGATAGTAAGCGGGAGCAGAGTCATTGGTGGATGGGGAGGGGGTGGGATGGACATGAAAATGCAAGGAAAATTCTGGTTGGACCCCATATAGAGTACCTTAAGTGCATGTCCGCAGATCCCTGAGAGTAGCAGGACAAGTAAATAAGGTGGCTAAGAAGGCATACGGGATATTTTCCTTTATTATTTGAGACATAGGGCTGAATTTTATGGGTCCCCTGAGACAGGTTCAGAGGCGGTCGGGGTTGGGGGGGGGGGCTGCAGTGGCAGGGGGTGGCTAATAGAATTGTGATGGGAGGCGGGGGGGCACAGGGCCTGTTGCTTTCCCATCGCAATGCGATCTTGGCTGGGGCGGGTTAGGTCGACGACAACCTTCCTGCCCAGAGGCCAATTGAGGCCCTTAAGAGGCCTATTAACAGCCATTTAAGGGCCTCGTTCCCCCCGCCACTGGCATTAAGGCATTGGTGAGTGGGGCCCTTGCACGCCGGGAGGTCGTCCAGTAAAACAATATGACCTCCCTGCGGGCTTAGGCTGGGGGGTTCCCTACTCTGTGGGCAATCTGTGACACACGGAGAGCCCCCGCCAGTAAATAAAACACCTCCCTGTACTGTCTCCCCCTGTACTCAATGCCCAGCCTGCCCCTTCACCCCCCAACTCCAGGGCCTTCTGGGCTGTCCCTGGCAACCCCATCACACTTACCTGAGGTCTGGGTCTGCAGCACTAGGCCTGGGTACAAGGCCTCTGCAGTCCCAGAAGTGGCCACCGCTTTGGTGGCACTTCTGATACTATTGAGCTGCCAGTCCTATGATTGGCCAACAGCTCTTGGAGGCGGGATCCCCATCTTTAAAGGGACAGGGATCCAGGCGCCAGGCTGTTAATTGGCCCGGTGTCGTAGAAACGCTCCGGGGGTGGGGAGGGCTCCAGCTGGCTGAAACAGGATTCCCCCACCTTTTCAGACCAGCGCTGGGAGCCCCGCCCTGGGCACAAAATTACGCCCATAGAGTATAAGAGCACAGAGATTATATTAGAAATGTACAAAACACTAGTTAAGGTACAGCTAGAGCACAGCATACAGTTCTGGTCACCACATTACAGGAAGGATGTGATCGCACTAGAGAGGGTACAGAGGAAATTTACAAGGACATTGCTTAGACTGGAGCATTTTAGCTATGAAGAAGGATTGGATAGGCTGGGGCTGTTTTCTTAGGAACAGAGCAGACAGAAGGATGATTTAATTGAGGTGTATAAAATTATGAGGAGCCTTGATAGAGTGGATAGGAAGGACATCTTTCCCTTAGTAGAGAGGTCAACAACAGGGAGCATAGATCTCAAATAATTGGCAGAAGGATTAGAGGGGGGTTGAGGAGAATTTTTTTTAACCCACAGGATGGTTGGGGTCTGGAATTCACTGCCTGAAAGGGTGATAGAGGCAGAAACCCTCATTGCATCAAGTGCCATAACGTACAGGGCTACGGATCAACATATGAAACGTGGGACTAGGGTGGGCAGCCATTTTTCAACTGACACAGACATAATGGGCTGAAGGGCCTCTTTCTGTAAATGTCTATGATTTTAGGAGAGGGAGCAGTGAACAAGACTGCAATACCGACCAAAGCTAATCTTCCCATGATGTTTACAATATCACAAAACATAGTGAGAGCACGAATCTTACCTCCCTTCTATTTGTATTGCCCTACTTGGCACATCAGTACTCCCACATATCCATTACTGTTTAAATTTAAGAAAGCAATGCTGTTCAGATGGCATGAACTGAATTATTCAAAGTCCCAGAATTAAATACCCATTTGCAATCTCTTGATGATATTGCATAATGTTGAGCTCGTCTCACAATTGAAAGTTAATATATTTTGACTATGATCTTAGACGCATTGTTTTTCTCCACAGTAAGGTTTGCAAGACCAAATTGAATTGCCCTGTTTTAATATCAGGTTTTCTAGTACCATCTGTTGTGTTTTGCACGCATTGAGGTTGAAAGTACAGTGGTATTGATTAATCTATTTTATCTTAATACTTTCTTAACACATCTCAGTTCGCTCTCAAGTTCATGGATCAGCTGTTTAACCTTGCATTGTTGACATAAGAATTGATAGCAATGAACCTATTTAATAATATGCCTGGAGGGTTAAGTAACCATAATTAGCCGGCATGTCATCTGAAATAAAACCAGAAAATGCTGGAAGCACTCAGGTCAGGCAGCAATGTTGAAGAGAGAAGCAGCGTTAGCAGGCTGGATTTTCCCAGAGGGTTTCTGAACCCTGTCATCAGGCTGAAACGTGGGTCAGAAGCCCCAATGTTGTGTGGGAAACAGACACACAGGGGGGAATTTTATGCTCTTCCCCCACATCGAGTTTGGAGGCCCAATTAAGTCCATGGCAGAAAGCGCATAGACGGCCTTCCTGCCCTGCCCCGAATTGAGGCCCTTATGTAGGCAATTAATGCCCAATTAAGGGCCTCATCCCGCTACCCTCGGTATTAGCCCAGCATTGGGCAGGCCTGTCGCCACATGGGGAGTATGCCAAGCCAACCCGTGCAGGTTGCTTGCCGGCTCCAGGGTTGGGTGGGCCTGGGTGGGGGGGGGGGGGTGTCCCTCATTAAAAGGCACAGTGCCTGGTCGAGGGACCTGGCATCGGGAAGAGGGGCGCCTGGTGAGGGCCAACCCCTGCCCTTACTGCCAACCCCCCTACAGACCCCAGCCTGCAAAATTGCAAAATCCCTCCTGCCCTGACACCTGTGGCTTGAGTCTCTTGTCTCCAATGGGTCCATCACCGGTAGCAGCCAACACATCCGTGGTGGCACTGCTCAGTAAGAGTTGCTGGCTGCTGATTGGTCCGCTGATCCAACGCCAGGGTCCTTAAACCCAGGGAAGGGCTGCCACTGTCCACTGAAGTGCCTAATTGGCACATAATGTGGCAAGCCTTCCCCAGAGGAGGCAACAGGGTCTCTCGCTGACACTTCAGTTGGTGGCCTAGACTCCAGTCTCCCACATAAAAACCCTGCCCATTGTTATTTTCCCCGGAGCGGCCAATTAACGACCAGAGGTCAGACACATTGTCCAATTAAGGTCTTTCAAAGTTTGAAAGCAGCAGTGGGATGTCATTGCAGTTAAGTGAGGGAGAGGGTGCTTCAAAATGAAGGCGCACTCTCACCAAATTTTTAAAATTTGAAATAAAAATGGTCTTCATGGGCCAGCAATGTGGCAGGGGAATCCGCTCTGCAGGGCAGCCTGTGGCCTCTAGAACTGCCTTGAGCACTGACCCGCCGGACAAACTGGCCCCCATCACCTGCAGGAATCTGGCGGCCGACAGGAAAGTCCTTGTCGGCCTCTTACACTCGGCCTTAAATGGCCCTTAATTAGTTTAATCAGCTACCCATCACATGCTGCCCCACCCACTCCATCCCACCATCAGGAAAATAGCCTAGAGGTGGCATGAAGCCGGGGAAAGGGCACGCTGGCCAGCAGTACCATTTTTAGCGCCCGCCTGCCTTTGTTCCCAGCCCCGTTGGGGGCTCAAAATCAGGTCCAACGTTTCAGATCGATGACCTTTCATCAGAAATCATTGAAAATGATTGGCCCATTTGAAGAACCAATCAAAACCCCAAAATCCCATCCACCTGATTGGATTTTATGAATCTGCAAGGTAGCTAGGCAGGTGGGTGGGTGTCATGGAGAATTTGGATCTCATTGCAGCAGATTTACGGCAATGAGGGCCAAGTTTGGGGTCCAATGCCCTGGGCCTCAAAGACACCCGAAAGACATCCGATCTGAGATTGGGTTAGGCCATTTATTAGACCATCTAAAATAAGCGATAGGCCCCTCATATATGCTAATGTGGGTGCTTACGCCTGTTTTAGGATCCCCATGGGAAATTGAGTTGCCTTGAGCAAAGCAGGGGCTGGGCCTCTTCCACTCAGGTTTTCCCAGCATGAATGTGGCCTAGCAGGTGACCTCCACCAAAAAGGCAACTGTATTACTTTTAAGAGTTGGTTGTGGAGGGAGGAACAGGCGAGGGGCTGTCTCCACCATATACCCAAGGGCCTCTACAATCAGCCCCTCTCCCATTGTCCTGCCTAAGACTTACCTGCAGTCTGTTGAAGGTGAGAACTGCCCAAAATAGCTCCATCGGCAAATGGGAAAGCTGCCTCTGGAGGCATGACAAGCAGTAGCATCTCACTCAAATAATGTTAATGATGCCTGAAGTCCAATTTAGGGCCAACCCCAGTCCTCGATATGTGGCCACCCACTTCATTCGTGGCACGTATTTCAGTCCTGCAAATAGGCCTAAAGGAATTTCCACACCAGGGTTCTTATTGCTGAATTAAGCTGTTAACGAGTTCTGAGGCAGCGAATCGTTAAAGGAATGCAGGAGTGAATTTTCAACTTTATGGATTGACTACCCGTTACATAAACCAAAATGGAAATTAAAATTAGGCGGTTCCGATAACAGGTACCATCAGTTTTACACAAGGGTGACACATGGAAATTCTCCTGCATTTTTTTAAAGAAGAGAAATGCTGACAAACTTATTTTCTTTGAACATATGAATAATGCTGGAAAGGTAAAGAGCCTTTGGTCCATCCAGTGTGTCCCACACAATTGTGATACGTTGTGCTTCATAATATATCCCACTCCTGAGCCCATCTGAAAGCATGTGACCTCTTGGGAGAGACGATAAATGAAATAAAAACCCAGGCCAAGTTGAGTGGGGGACAAATCTGGGAAACTCCTCCCGGATCGATCTAGGCAATCAAAACCAGTCCGGGAGATTGCTCTGGCTCTGAATGTCCTGACGTCCGCACAGGAAATTACTGAAGAGAAAGAGAGACAGAGCAGGAATTAGGCATCATTTTACTTAAGAGAATCACATAGAATTTACAGCACTGAAATAGGCTATTCAGCCCAACTGGTCCAGACTAGTTTTATGCTGTACATGAACCTCCTCCCACCTTACTTCATCTAATCCTATCAGCATAACCTTTCTCACTCCTGTACTTATCTAACTTCCCTTTAAGTGCATCTATGCTATTCGCCTCAATTATTTGTGGTATTGAGTTCAGCTACCCCAATCAGGGATTTAAATTATTCATATGATTTCCCAGACAAAGAGAAGATATGGAGTTGGAAATAATTTGTTCAAATTGGTCTCTGGGACATCCAACATGTGCTACATTGCTATGGGGTTAAATGATGCAAGGGGTGCTTGTTGGTATTTTGATCTGTGTGTGCTTGCTGACAGCCAAGCAGTTAGCTTTTGGAAGTTAGTTGGACTCAGGAGCAAAGAGGCCATCAGGAACCAGGGGTGTTTCTGTTTTGAGGCAGGCCCGTGCTCAAGCTGGGAAATCCAGATTTGGGAAGTGATCTCATACCTCGGATGATAGCTGAGAAACTAAGGAATCAAAGTGAATTCCTAAGAGCTGCGGTACACTTTGGATTGGTTTCAGGAGAAGTGAACAAACTGCCAAGATCCTGTAATGTATAGGGGAACTCTTTGGATGGAAGTAAAAGTCAAACAGAGGTGTTATGTTGAGATTTAGAATTTAAAGTATACAACTGTATGTTCTGTTAAGATTTTAAGTTTAAGCAATAAGTTTCCAAATTGTAGTGTTAAGTTAGAGTGTTTTGCTTCCTTTAACTCTTGCACTGTAAAGTTTTTTGTTTAAAAAATGAAATCTTGTTGGGTAATTCTTTCAGTAATAACTGGGAATTCAACTTTCTCTTTTTAAAAGTTAACAGTCTCTAATGGGATCGTAACATCAAGTAAATATAGAAGGATATTTATTAATTTGGTTGCGATTTTCAAAGGAAGTTTCATCGCCAACCCTACTCTTTTTCCCCTTGCAACCCTCCATTTTTTAGCAGTTTATTTTCTGTTTCCTCAGTTCGTGTGTCATGTGCCATAACCTTGCTGAGGAAGCATGCTGATCTTCGAGAATGACTGCAATGGTCTTCATTGATCCTGTACTTTCTAAATTGTTATGAAAACATTATCCCAGGGCCAGTAATGCCTTTTTTAAGCCAGCAAGTGGCGAGCAGTTTGAGGTGGCATCTTCCAGTTGTCCTCTTTGAGGGACCACCTATCTTCTGCTTGTTTGCCTTTCTGTCCATTTTCAGCTGTTAAACTACCTCTCTGATGGTTTCGGCTGAAGTTACAGTAGGAGATTGCAAGAGCCCCCATGCGATTTCATGGCCTGTTTCCTCCATGAGCTGGAGGAAGCTAACCAGTGATTATTTCAAATCTCCTTACAGGAGGATTGTGTTAGGTCTGATCTTACACCTGCCCGTTCCATTACAATATCAATGCTCTTTGCCTGTTTCCTGATTTATCAACAGTCCCAAACAACAGATAACAACCTCAGCAACTTTCCCTGCAAATCTAGGATAATGTATCCATTACTCAACAAAGCCTGTCTCATCACTTCTCTCTCTCCTTGTCTAATTCTGGAAGCCTCTCATTCCTCATTCTCCTTCTCCAGCTAGTGTTCAGCCTGTGTCTTTAACCTCATGGCTCACATCTCCAGTCTTCTTTCATCGCCATTCAAGTACAAATTTTCACAATGAGGTCAAGAACATGCTTTTCAGGATTCTGTTTCTTCCTGACAGTTTGATTGCACTTAAAACATAAAACCCCTTCAAGTCTTTTGGATGAGATTTTAGAGCAAGGCCCTGTCTGCCCTCTCAGGTGGACAAAAAAGATCCTGAGGCACTATTTTGAAGAAGAGCAGGGAGATTTCCCCCAGTACCCCGGCCTCAAACAATGGGCTGAATTTTATCAGCGCGCTGAGCTCCCCGGCGGTGCGCTGTGAAGTCGGTGGCCTTCCGACATGGAAATACCACCGCATAGCCCCCACGATATAACGTGGGGGGCCTCATTTAAATGGAGGGGGCGGAGTGGCTGCCCCTGATGATGCAGAGCGGGCGGCCACCGCATCCCCAGCAGTGGCATCCAGTGCCACCACGCATGTGCCAGCGCCATTTCTAAAGGGTTTCAAGCTCTTCAGGATATAATGTATTTAAAGGTGCCAGTGTGCATAACAAGCTTAATAAACTTTTAACTTAACATTGAATCCCCTCTCCCACACCCCTCCCTCACTGAGTCCTCAACACTTAAATTTCCCTATCCCTCCGAAAATACACTTCATGAAACTCTGAATTCCGCTTCCCCTGCCCCTCCCCCCACAGAACTTAAGTATCTTTGATCCTCAACCCCTTCCCACCATCCCCACAACCAATTGGAAAAGTTTTCCCCGCTCCCCCTCTGATAATTTTATTCCTCCCCCCTCCCCACCAGTGTCTCGCCACGGATTTCCGAAGGCGTGCAAGTTGCGGCCAGTTGACTGTAAAATTGGCGTGGGACAGCCGCTGGCAGCAGGTAGGTTAATTTTCATTATAATTTAACTCATTTCAATATTTTAATGAAGGCCGCACCGAGGCCGCTGCTAATATCCGGCGGGGCCTTCATGGTGTCGCGGGTTGAGGTGTTCCGCCCCCTCTAGCATTTTACGGGCCTCCCTGCCTCGACCCACGGCGTCAAGGGGCTGATAAAATTCAAACCACTATCACTAAACAGATTACCTGGTCATTATCATCTTGCTGTTTCTGGAGTCTTGCTGTGTACAAATTGGCTACCGCGTTTCCTACATTACAACAGTGACTACACTTTAAAAATACTCCACTGGCTGTAAAGTGATCATGAACAGCATTCGAGAAATATAAGTTCTTTCTTCAATTGTTATCCCATATTTAATTTCTTTGTCACTTTAGCCACCTGCTGTTTTTGGATCATCGAAATAAACAATTTTATTTCTGTACTGCTCGTTCTAAGCAATTTTTGGAAGGTCCTCTTTCTTGTAAGTACCGCAGACTTTGGGGGGTAATTTTAACTTTGGGCAATATTGTAAAATGGGAAATATCAGATCAGACGCCCATTGTACATCTTTCGCAATTTTCATTTCCATTGAAGTTGACATAAATGAAAATTGGAAGAGGTGTATAGCAAGCAGCTGATCCCATATCATCTATTTTACTATCACCTAAAGTCCCCCACTTTTATCTTTATCTGATTCTCCTTCCCAAGCGATTGCTTGCAACTTCCTTTGATGTACGGTTGTTCATCAATTTTTCAAAGACCTTGAGTCCAAATTCAATGCAATTCTGACAATGAATAATAATGAAATTCAGAATATATGGAGGCAAGATTGTGTGATATTTTGTTAATATAATAATGACAAAGGTAATACAGCTTAGAGCAGTTTAACATAGCTCAGAGCTGGACTGAAGTTATTAAATTGCTCAATAAAAATAATTCATGAGGGCGACTGTTTAACCAATCCACTTCTTCTTCCACAAAAAGCTACAAATCCCTCCCTATTAAAGCATCTAACCGTGTCTTGAATGACTCCAGATGTTTTGCCTCCACTACTGTAGCCTGAAGACCATTCAAGGTTTCCTGACATTACATCATTGGCTATAAAGCACTTTGGGATGTCCAGAGGTTATGAAAGGATCTATATAAATGCATGTTTCTTCTTTCTAATCACTCTTTGTGGCATGAAGTGCTTCCTAATAACAGTCCTGAAGTGGCCTTAGACTAATATGTACCTGTGTCTCCTTTTCCTGCAGTTTTGTCTTAATTTGAAATGACACTCATTGGGCCAGATTTTGCAGGGTGTGGGGGAGGGAGTTACCACTCTGAAACTGACCACAACTTCAGGTTGTTGGCCATGCGCAGATTAGCGCAGAAATCCTGAAGTTACAGTCTGTCCCTCCTCTTCTTAGGCAGTCCCTTGGGATCGAGGATGATTTGCTTCCACTTCAGTTCACTGGGTTCTGAGACGGCTGATAAGTCCGATGCGTGACTGCAGACTCTGCCCCATGTGGGGCAGGTGGTGCTTGAAGGGTCAGGTAGATGAGTAGTTTTGAGGTTTGTGCACTCCCTCCGACGCCTTGACTTCTCCTCTGCATGTTCCCGATGAAGATTCTCGAGGTGTATGATGCCTTCCTTATTGAGCTGTCCCTATCTAGGACGGTCACAGGCCAGGGACTCCCATGAGTTGATGGGGATGTTTGATCTCATCAGGGATGCTCTGAGGACATCTCTAAAGTGTTTCCACTGTCCTCCTGGGAGTCTCCTGTCACGACCAAGTTCCAAGTAGGACAGCTGTTTCGGGAGTCTTGTGGCGGGCATGCAAATGACATGTTCCGCCCAGCGCAGCTGGTTTTGGGTGAATAGTGCCCCAATGTTGGGCAGGTTGTCTTGGGAGAGGACCCTGCTCTTGGACTGCCTATCTTGCCACGGGATTTGGAGGATCTTGCAGAGGCATCTCTGTTGGTACTTCTCCAGTGCTTTGAGGTGTCTGCTGTAGGTTGACCAAGTGTCCGAAGCATATAGAAGCACAGAGATCCCTGCTGCCTGGTAAACTATGATCTTAGTCCTGGGTTTTGAGATCCTGAACCTCATTTACTATCACTCCAGGCTCTGACGCAGGCTGCTTTGTGGACAGGCACCGGTCCCCACTCAGAGCTAGCAATTACTGAAATCAGCCAGAATTTCAACTTCAACAACAAAAACAAGAAATGCTGGATTCACTCAGCAGGTCTGGCAGCATCTGTGGAAAGAGAAGCAGAGTTAACGTTTCGGGTCAGTGACCCTTCTTCGGAACTCGAAAGAGAAGCAGAGTTAACGTTTCGGGTCAGTGACCCTTCTTCGGAACTCACCACAGATGCTGCCAGACCTGCTGAGTGAATCCAGCATTTCTTGTTTTTGTTTCAGATTTCCAGCATCCGCAGTATTTTGCTTTTATTTCAGAATTTCAACTTTCCTGCTCTCACATCAAAGTTTGAAATGCCTTAAAAAGTTACACCTTGTTCAATCAAGTTTTTGATGGCAATATTATTTTAAAAAATTGATGAACAGCAGGACTGACTCGGAAAAACTAATTTTATAATTGTGGAGTGCTGTTAGATGATTAATTAGTAGATTTTTAATGTTAAATTGTAATCATTTCTTTTAAAGTTTATTCCAGAATATTTTAG
This sequence comes from Heterodontus francisci, assembly GCF_036365525.1. Taxonomy (NCBI): domain Eukaryota; kingdom Metazoa; phylum Chordata; class Chondrichthyes; order Heterodontiformes; family Heterodontidae; genus Heterodontus; species Heterodontus francisci. The sequence continues at coordinate 14,382,385 of NC_090376.1, read as the reverse complement.
CTTCTACCTTCTCCGATGTGTATGGTCCAGTCTTTGCTCCAGGTGAAACTTATTTAAAAGTGATGCTATTTCACTGCTTTTAGTTTCCTGTTTGTGTGTCTGTGAAAATCCTTTAATGTGATTGGCTGCTTGGATTGTCTGATGACATCCCTGCCAGTTGCAGTACCACTGTGACTGCACCAGGGCCAGGAGTTGAATGTTTCCCTTGTGCGTTGGTGACCAGGACTGAAGACTGTGCTCAAGCAGCAACCTAACCAGAGCACTGCATGGCTTTAGTGTAATGGCCTTAGACATGGAGGGGACAGGGGGAATTTCGATGGAGATTCTCTCATCCGTTCATTGTAACTTTGGCAGAAGAGCCACCAAGACCCTGGGAAAAAAGTTGTAAGTACTGAAGAGTAGTTTCTGCAGCTCTTCCACTGAAGCTATGACAGCTTCTACCAAAATTCACTCCTACAATCTCCAGTGGCTTACAAATATGTCTAAGCTCTACCCCAGATTTTACTGCAGTGGAGTATCTTATGGCATGGCCCATTAGTTCGACTCTTTCCCTCACTGGGAAGCATGAAAAAATTGGCACCACAAATGGTTGGAAGTGCAGGGGCAGCTGGAACTCTGGGACCTTGGTGGATAATGGGACCAACAGTCTGTCTGCTTAACCAGTGAGATTTAAGGATTGAGAAAGAAGCAGAGGAATGACAGATACAGAAATAGGGTGAATTCATGAGGTATCTCCTACTCTCCACACGTTGCTGAACAATTTACACATTAATACTGGCGTGCACCTTCAAACTCACCATTATTTTGGCCTCTGTTTACAGAATCACAGAATCGTTGCAGTACAGAAGGAGGCTATTCGGCCCATCATGTCTACACCGGTTCTCCAAATGAGCAATTCACCTAATGCCATTCCCCCACCTTCTCCCCGTAACCCTGCACATTCTTACTTTTCAGATAACAGTCTAATTCCCTTTTAAATGCCTCGATTGAATCTGCCTCCACCACACTCTCAGGCAGTGCATTCCAGATCCTAACCACTCGCGGCATGAAGAAGTTTTCCCTCATGTTGCTTTTGCTTCTTTTGCCAATCATTTTAAATCTCTGCCCTCTCATTCTCGATCCTTTCATGAGTAAGAACAGTTTTTCCCTATCCACTCAGTCCAGACCCTTCATGATTTTGAATACCTCTATAAAATCTCCTCTCAGCCTTCTTTTCTCCAAGGAAAACATCTCCAATAAAAACAGAAAGTGCTGGAAATACTCAGCTGGTCTGGTAGCATCTGTGGAGAGAGATACAGAGCCCCAGTTTCAGGGCTGTGACCTTTCATCAGAACCTCTCCAATCTGTCTTCACACCTTAATTTGTTCATTAATGTTCTCCAATGACTTGACATGGCCAGCTCACTCCCAAATCTTTTTCAGCCTCTTCCTACCTGGCTCAACACCGTTTCTTAGGTACATTTTCATTTATTCTTCCTACGTGTAAGACCGAGAATGTATTGGATTTATCTTATTTGTTGCTGAAGACTTTGTCTTCACATTGAAGCTGGGGCTCCTCATTAACATCCCTTTTAAAGAAGGAGGCTCCTTAGTATTCATTGTAAATAACAGAGCAGTTACAAAGAGCTCTAATTAACTTAAAGCTCCTTTTGTTTCCTTCTGTATATATCTGTTGGGAGTCTGAAAACTTTAGTATAGTAACACTTGGCGTCGCTTGGGAAAAATTAGCTTGGCATTCATGACGGAAACAGCATGGGGAATTTGAGTTGGTGTACTTGATTGGAATGGGGAGGAGCTTGCGTTTTGCAATGTGTTTGATCAGTTTTACCACTGTTGGAAAATTGTTTCAGGAAATCCTCTCAGGTTTAATGCTGGCTTTCAGATTTCTAATCTGTGTTAATGTGCACTGAAAAGGATTATCAGTGAAAGGCCAATTCTGTAGGAAAGAGGGATTAGATGATGTTTTCCAAACCAAATCCCAGCACTAATCACTAATGATACACAGGCTAATTAATGGCATTAAAATGCCCCATGATGATATAAATATGTTCACAGACAACTCTCTGGTACTACAGGAGTTATGGTTAGAGATGCTAGAAGCCATGCTGTTTTTAGATACTAAGACAAATTTTACCGTAAATAACAGTAGGAGCAGTACTCGCTTGTGTTTTATAAATCATACAATCATTGAATTTTACAGTACAGAAGGAGGCCATTCGGCCCATCATGCCTGTGCCAGCTTTTGTAAAGATCTATCCAATTAGTCCCAATTGTGGTCTTTAATTAATATTGCCTCTTCTTATTCTTCTGACTAAATGTATCACTCACACTTCTCTGCGTTAAATTTCAGCTGCCTGTCACCTCCTCCTGAATTCTGTTACCTTGCTTCATGTTATTTGCTCCATTTCTGAGTTTTGTGCCATCTGAAAATTTTGAAATTTTGCCCAGTATAACCAAGCTCAGATAATTAATCTGACACCTGGAGAACACCAATGTATGTTCCCCTTCTGCCTGTTCACCACTACTTTTTTTTATTCATGGAATGTGGGCATGGCTGTCATGTCCAGCGTTTATTGCCCATCACTAATTGCCCTTGAGAAGGTGGTAGTGAGCCACCTCTTGAACCGCTGCAGTCCATCTGGTGCAGGTACATCCACAGTGCTGTCAGGGAGGGAGTTCCAGGATTTTGACGCAGCAACAGTGAAGAAACAGCGATATAGTTCCAAGTCGGGTTGGTGTGTGGCTTAGAGGGGAACTTGCTGATGGTGGTGTTCCCATGCATCTGCCGCCCTTGTCCTTCTAGGTGGTAGAGGTCACGAGTTTGGAAGGTGCTGTCGAAGGAGGCTTGGCGACTTGCTGCAATGCATCTTGTAGATGGTACACACTGCTGCCACTGTGCTTCGGTGGTGGAGGGAGGAATGCTTAAGGTGGTGGATTGGGTGCTAATCAAGAAGGCAGCTTTGTCCTGGGTATTGTCAAGGTGTTTGAGTGTTGTTGGAGTGGCATTCATCCAGGCAAGCAGGGTGTATTTCAATACACTCCTGACTTGTGCCTTGTAGATGGTGGGCAGTGTTTCAGGAGTCAGGAGGTGGGCTACCCGCCTTGGAATTCCCAGCCTCTGACCTGCTTTTGTAGCCACAGTATTTATGTGGCTGGTCCAGTTAAGTTTCTGGTCAATGGTGATGCCCAAGATGTTGATTGTGAGGGATTCATTGAATGTCAAGTGGAGATAGTTAGATTCTCTCTTGTTAGTCATTGCCTGACACTTGTGTGGCGTGAATGTTACTTGCCACTTAGCAGCCTAAGCCTGAATCTTTTCCAGGTCTGCATATGGGCATGGGTTGCTTCATTATGTGAGGAACTGTGAATAGAACTGAACATTGTGCAATAATCAGTGAATATCCGCACTCCTGACCTTATGATGGAGGGAAGGTCATTGATGAAGCAGCAGAAGATGGTTGGTCCCAAGACCTGAGGAACACCTGCAGTGATATCCTGGGGCCAAAATGATTGATCTCCAACAACTACAACATCTTCTTTTGTGCTAGCTATGACTCAAGCCAGTGGAGAACTTTTCCCCTGATTTCTATTAACTCCAGTTTTGGTAGGGCTCCTTGATGCCACACTCAAGTGCTGCCTTGATGTCAAGGGCAGTCACTCTCACCTCACCTCTGAAATTAAGTCCTTTTGTTCATATTTGAACCAAAGCTGTAATGAGGTCTGGAGCTGAGTGGAACCTAAACTGAACATCAGTGGGCAGGTTATTGCTGCTGAAGAAGCACTGTCACTTGATCAGACAGTCACAGCCACCAGCTGAGACACTGGCACTGCAAGTACCTTAAAGGCTAGTATAGAATTGGGATCGGTGCATGGTGAGTCACCGGGCATGAGTGGGCTGCATTCTGGCCAAGGGTGATTCGTGTGCCAGCTCACTGGAGGGCGAGGTCACAGACAAGTCCGGCTATACGGGACTCAGATGAGGACCTCAGTAGGATGGCTTACAGCAGAACGCTGGTAGGCATGCCTGCAGGTAGGGTGCGTGCGTGGCACTTTAAGTAACATTAGCGCAGGGCCCATCTTGCAACTCAACGCTTGATCTATTATGAGTGACATGCAAATTTGTTGAATGGATCTGTGTGGTCCACATTTGGTAAATGTGTGTCACACCAGCCAGTAGGGCTGTATGACATCATGATAGCATGAATTCAGTTGTTTCCGCCACTTGCAGGGGACACCCTCGCAACTAGCCTTCTCAAGGTGGTGCACCCCATAGGCCATGCCTGAAGTGGATAGTGGTACAACACACACCCTCAGGAGAGCAATCAGCTTTTCTAGCACCATTGGCTAATCAGAATTTTGCACTCATTAAGTTTCCAATCCTCCCCTCTTTTGATCCAGGTCTCTGTTATTGCCACTGTATCATAGTTCCATGTGGCTAGTTGTGCCTGCAGCTCATTCATCTTATTGACCATGCTCTGTGCATTTAAACACATGGATTCCAAACCCATCTTACATTGCTCACAGTTACTGCCTATCTGGTCTTTCCTATTTCTGAACTGTTAATGAACCTAATGCTGTTTCTCTTCTCTGATGCTTCATCCAGGTGCTCCCCCCCCCCCCCCACCCCACCAAATTAGTTCAAACCCAAGCTCATAGCACAATTTAACCTTCCTGCAAGGACAGTGGTCTCAGCTCTGTTGAGGTGCAAATTATCCACTTTGTACAGATCCGTCCTGCACCAGAATTGGACCCAGTGCCCCAGCAATCTGAAGCCCTTTCTCCTGCACTATCTCGCCAGCCGCAAATTGAACTGTCTTTATTTTTATAAAAGCAAAATACTGCGGATGCTGGAAATCTGAAATAAAAACAAGAAATGCTGGAACCACTCAGCAGGTCTGGCAGCATCTGTGGAAAGAGAAGCAGAGTTAACGTTTCGGGTCAGTGACCCGATGAAGGTTCCGATGAAGGGTCACTGACCCGAAACGTTAACTCTGCTCCTCTTTCCACAGATGCTGCCAGACCTGCTGAGTGGTTCCAGCATTTCTTGTTTTTATGTCTTTGTCTTTAATTTGTTCGTGGGATGTGAGCATCGCTGGCTAGGCCATCATTTATTGCCCATCCCTAATTGGCCTTGAGAAGGTGGTGGTGAGCTGCCTTCTTGAATCGCTGCAGTCCATGTGGGGTAGGTATACCCACACTGCTGTTAGGGAGAGAGTTCCAGGATTTTAACCCAGCGACAGTGAAGGAATGGCGATATAGTTCCAAGTCGGGATGGTGTGTGGCTTGGAGGAGAACTTGTAGGTGGTGGTGTTCCCATACATCTGCTGCCCTTATCCTTCTAGGGGGTAGAGCTCACAGGTTTGGAAGGTGCTGTCAAAGGAGCCTTGGTGAGTTGCTGCAGTGCATCTTGTAGATGGTACACACTACTGCCACTGCATTGATACTGAAGGGAGTGAATGTTGAAGTTCATGGATGGGGTGCCAATCAAGTGAGCTGCTTTGTCCTGGATGGTGTTGAGCTTCTTGAGTGTTGTTGGAGCTGCACCCATCCAGGCAATTGGAAAGTATTCCATCACACTCCTGACTTGTGCCTTGTAGGTAGTGGAGACAAGCATTGGGAAAACAGGAGGTGTGTTACTCACTGCAGAATTCCCAGCCTCTGACCCGCTCTTGTAGCCACATCATTTATGTGGCTGGTCCAGTTCAGTTTTTGATCAATGGTAACCCCCAGGATGTTGACAGTGGGGGATTCAGTGTTGGTAATTTCATTGAACATCAAGGGGAGATGTTTAGATTCTCTCATGTTGGAGATGGTCATTGCCTGGCACTTATGTGGCGCGAATGTTACTTGCCACTTATCGGTCCAAGCCTGGATATTGTCCAGGTCTTGCTGCATCTGGACATGGGCTGCTTCAGTATCTAAGGAGTCACAATGGTGCTGAACATTGTGCAATCATTAGCGAACTTCTGACCTTATGTTGAGGGAAGGTCATTGATGAAGCAGTTGAAGATGGTTGGGCCCAGGACACTTATCCTTCTATTTCTATGCTCACTGGAAAGTGGCACTGGAAGCAATCCAGAGATTTCTACCTTTGACATCCTATTCTTTAATTTTCTCCCTGGCTGGTGAAACTCTAACAGCAGGATTTCAACCCTTTTCTTTCCTATGTTGTTGGTTCCCATATGGGTGATTTCTGAGTGTTTCCTTCTCACAAACTGAAAATGTTCTTCACCCTCAGTGATGTCCTTTACCCTGATACTAGGAAGGCTACGCACCATACTGGCCTATCTGTCCCCCATAACTACTGCATTCCCACATTACACTGTGCAGGTGGACTGTGCAGTCCTTTCAATGGTGTTTTGGAAGTAGCTTTGATTCCCAACAGATGCAGAGTTCTGTTAAAATTGAGTATCTGCGCTCCTGCAGTGCTGTATTCAGCATTTTCCTTGGATATTAAATAATAATGTGGTCGGCTAAATTTGCCCAAGTGATAATCTGGTGGACCAGATCACTCTCCTATTTTACAACCCATTGATTTCCATCGAAGATCAAGCAGGTTCTGTAGCTAGTGGACAGGTCACTCCATCAGATTATATCCCTGGCAGTGGCCACAAAATCCCATTTGTTTGTATCATGAAGCCTTGGGTTGCCCTCAGATATTGACAGCATTGCAAGCATCATCCATTACCTTGAGCCCTGGATTTCTCCCAGTGCCTCCGAACTCATTGCTGCCCCTTTCCGCTTGACCCTCGTTCATTAACTACCAGTGATTGACTGTCATGAACTTATAAACTCCTGGAGCAGGTGCATTCCTTCCACATCCGTATGTTTGTTGATACATTTTCTGCGCAATACTAATACTGTTTTGGAACATTTGTTTCTGGGAAACCATTATGAGCAGTCCTGGAGTTTTGTTGCACTACTTTTCAGCAAAATTTACAACAAATTCTGATGAATTTGTGCACACTTATTCACTTTCTTTTGATTCCTCTCCTCCTCAAGACCTTCCTCCATTGGGATACAGTCTTTGGGGCACCAATTAACCTCCACTATCTGTGCTGGCTAACCGTTGCTCACCTATTAATTTTGATCAGAATGTGGAATCCTGGCCTTAAATACATTCGATCAGTGGTTACCATATTACTTCTTTTAAATTAATTCCTGGAATGTTGCCTTTGAGAAGGTGGTGGTGAGTTGCCTTTCTAAAGCACTGCAATCTTTGTGGCAAAGGTGCTCTCACAATGCTGTTAGGTAGGGAGCTCCAGGATTTTGACCCAGTGACATTGAAGGAACAGCAGAAAAATTTCTGGGTCAGATTGGGAAGAACTGGGGGTTGAAACTTGCTAAAGTGGAAGGCAGTAGGGGATGCTTAGTTTACTCTGGGCATGAGATGGTTAAGGTGCTTCTATATCAGCTTTACCTAGCTGAGAATAGTTGGCTTATTGTTCAGCTTGCTGATGCAGCTCATCTTTTCCATGGCCCTTGATCTACACTTGTCAGGTGGTACTAGCCTAATGAGGCCCCTCATGTCCTCAAAGTCCAATTTTCGGATCAAACATCTTAACCTTCTTGGAGTGTGAGACACAGTTAGATAGCAAATAAAAATAGTTTACTGAGAGGAAGCAAAGCAGGTTATCAATCACTGAAGTAGCCCACATGACATGTTGCAATCCAGCATGACAATAGGCTTAATTAGGTATGTTTTGACTGTCTCCACTTTGCATTCAACTGAGCAAGGCAGCATGAATCAAATAAACATAGAAATGGAGAGAGAGAGAGAGAAAGAGACAACAAGTTAGCTCTGAATGTTAAAGATAAAGCTTTTAAGGTTCAAACTAATTACACCAGGTGGGCTAATAGCTAACTGTAGTCTGTTAGGTCATGATTCAGTGGGTAGTAGCCTTGCCTCTGAGTCAGAAGGTTGTGGGTTTGAGTCCCACTCCAGAGTTTGGAGCACATAATCTAGTCGAACAGTCCAGTTCTAGTGCTGCAGTGTTGTGGGAGCCTCTTTCAAATGAGATGTTCAACTGAGGCCCCTGATGTGAATGCAAATGACTATTTTCAAGAAGAGTCGTGGAGTTCCAGATGTCCGAGTGAATGTTTATCCCCAACTGACATTGCAAAAACAGATGATCTGGTCATTATCTCATTGCTGTTTGTGGGATCTTGCTGTGTGCAAATTTTCTGCCGTGTTTTCTGCCGTGGCAGGAATGGATGTTGCAGGTTCCGGGATTTAGATGTTTCAGAAAGAACAGAGAAGAGGGTAAAAGAGGGGGGGGTGTGGCATTGTTAATCAAGGAAAGTATTACAGCGGCAGAAAGGACGTTTGAGGACTCGTCTACTGAGGTAGTATGGGCCGAGGCTAGAAACAGGAGAGGAGAGGTCACCCTGTTGGGAGTTTTCTATAGACCTCCGAATTCTTTTCTTTTGGGCCTCCTTATCTCGAGAGACAATGGATACGCGCCTGGAGGTGGTCAGTGGTTTGTGAAGCAGCGCCTAATAGTTCTCCTCCGAATAGTTCCAGAGATGTAGAGGAAAGGATAGCGAAGATGATTCTCGACAGGAGCGAGAGTAACAGGGTAGTGGTTATGGGGGACTTTAACTTTCCAAATATTGACTGGAAATACTATAGTTCGAGTACTTTAGATGGGTCTGTTTTTGTCCAGTGTGTGCAGGAGGGTTTTCTGACACAGTATGTGGACAGGCCAACCAGGGGCGATGCCACATTGGATTTGGTACTGGGTAATGAACCCGGCCAGGTGTTTGATTTAGATGTAGGTGAGCACTTTGGCGATAGTGATCACAATTCGGTTAGGTTTACCTTAGCGATGGGCAGGGACAGGTATATACCGCAGGGCAAGAATTATAGCTGGGGGAAAGGAAATTATGACGCGATTAGGCAAGATTTAGGATGTGTAGGATGGGGAAGGAAACTGCAGGGGATGGGCACAAACGAAATGTGGAGCTTATTCAAGGAGCAGCTAATGCGTGTCCTTGATAAGTATGTACCTGTCAGGCAGGGAGGAAGTTGTCGAGCAAGGGAGCCGTGGTTTACTCAAGAAGTTGAAGCGCTTGTCAAGAGGAAGAGGGCGGCTTATGTTAGGATGAGACGTGAAGGCTCAGTTAGGGCGCTTGAGAGTTACAAGCTAGCCAGGAAGGATCTAAAGGGAGGGCTAAGAAGAGCAAGGAGAGGACACGAGAAGTCATTGGCGGATAGGATCAAAGAAAACCCTAAGGCTTTCTATAGGTATATCAGGAATAAACGAATGATAAGAGTTAGAACAGGGCCAATCAAGGATAGTAGTGGGAAGTTGTGTGCGGAATCAGAGGAGATAGGGGAAGCGTTAAATGAATATTTTTCGTCAGTATTTACAGTAGAGAAAGAAAATGTTGCCGAGGAGATTACTGAGATACAGCCTACTAGGCTAGATGGGATTGAGATTCACAATGAGGAGGTGTTAGCAATTTTGGAAAGAGTGAAAATAGATAAGTCCCCTGGGCCAGATGGGATTTATCCTAGGATTCTCTGGGAAGCCAGGGAGGAGATTGCAGAGCCGTTGTTGTTGATCTTTAAGTCGTCATTGTCGACAGGAGTAGTGCCGGAGGACTGGAGGATAGCAAATGTTGTCCCCTTGTTCAAGAAGGGGAGTAGAGACAGCCCTGGTAATTATAGACCTGTGAGCCTTACTTCGGTTGTGGGTAAAATGTTGGAAAAGGTTATAAGAGACAGGATTTATAATCATCTTGAAAAGAATAAGTTCATTTGCGATAGTCAGCACGGTTTTGTGAAAGGTAGGTCGTGCCTCACAAACCTTATTGAGTTTTTCGAGAGGGTGACCAAACAGGTGGATGAGGGTAAAGCCGTGGATGTGGTGTATATGGATTTCAGTAAGGCGTTTGATAAGGTTCCCCACGGTAGGCTATTGCAGAAAATACGCAAGTATGGGGTTGAAGGTGATTTAGAGCTTTGGATCAGAAATTGGCTAGCTGAAAGAAGACAGAGGGTGGTGGTTGATGGCAAATGTTCATCCTGGAGTTTAGTTACTAGTGGTGTACCGCAAGGTTCTGTTTTGGGGCCACTGCTGTTTGTCATTTTTATAAACGACCTGGATGAGGGTGTAGAAGGGTGGGTTAGTAAATTTGCGGATGACACGAAGGTCGGTGGAGTTGTGGATAGTGTCGAAGGGTGTTGTAGGGTACAGAGGGACATAGATAGGCTGCAGAGCTGGGCTGAGAGATGGCAAATGGAGTTTAATGCGGAGAAGTGTGAGGTGATTCACTTTGGAAGGAGTAACAGCAATGCAGAGTACTGGGCTAATGGGAAGATTCTTGGTAGTGTAGATGAGCAGAGAGATCTTGGTATCCAGGTACATAAATCCCTGAAAGTTGCTACCCAGGTTAATAGGGCTGTTAAGAAGGCATATGGTGTGTTAGCCTTTATTAGTAGGGGGATCGAGTTTCAGAGCCACGGGGTCATGATGCAGCTGTACAAAACTCTGGTGAGGCCGCACCTGGAGTATTGCGTGCAGTTCTGGTCACCGCATTATAGGAAGGATGTCGAAGCTTTGGAAAGGGTGCAGAGGAGATTTACTAGGATGTTGCCTGGTATGGAAGGAAGGTCTTACGAGGAAAGGCTGAGGGACTTGGGGTTGTTTTCGTTAGAGAGAAGGAGGAGGAGAGGTGACTTAATAGAGACATACAAGATAATCAGAGGGTTAGATAGGGTGGATAGTGAGAGTCTTTTTCCTCGGATGAGGATGGCAAACACGAGGGGACATAGCTTTAAGTTGAGGGGTGAAAGATATAGGACAGATGTCAGAGGTAGTTTCTTTACGCAGAGAGTAGTAGGGGCGTGGAACGCCCTGCCTGCAACAGTAGTAGACTCGCCAACTTTAAGGGCATTTAAGTGGTCATTGGATAGACATATGGATGTAAATGGAATAGTGTAGGTCAGATGATCGGCGCAACATCGAGGGCCGAAGGGCCTGCACTGCGCTGTAATCTTCTAATTCTAATTCTAATTACAACAGTGACTGCACTTCAATAACTAGTGCATTGGCTGTAAAGCACTTAGAGATGCTCTGAGTTCATGAAAGGTGCTACCTAAACGCAACCTCTTTCCCTTCAGATGAACAATGGCATTAGGAATCACCCACATTTTATTCCCACAAATATACACTTTCACAAGCACAACTTTGACTTCCTGATTTGCTAATGTGCAATCTTCTTCTTCTTCTTTGGCATCCTTGTCTCGAGAGACAATGGGTAAGTGCCTGGAGGTGGTCAGTGGTTTGTGAAGCAGCACATAGAGTGGTTATAAAGGCCAATTCTAGAGGGACAGACCCTTCCATCAGATGTGCAAGAAGGGAGCCTGTTCAAAGACTGCCACTGACACACCTCAATGGAAGAAAACGGTGCAGATTAACCCTTTGAAAACTGAACGTATTTTGGCAATTGTACATTTGTTAACTGCCAAAAATGATTTTTCTATATCTGCACCCTTTAAATCTGACCTGCAAATTTTTTTTTTCTCGGGATGTGGGCATCGCTGGCTAAGCCAGCATTTATTGCCCATCCCTAATTGCCCTTGAGAAGGTGGTGGTGAGCTGCCTTCTTGAACCGCTGCAGTCCATGTGGTGTAGGTACACCCACAATGCTGCTAGGAAGGGCTACTCCAGTTCAGTTTCTGGTCAATGGTAACCTCAGGATGTTGATAGTGGGGGATTCAGCGATGGTAATGCCATTGAATGTCAAGGTGAGATGGTTGGATTCTCTGTTGTTGGAAATGGTCATTGCCTGGCACTTGTGTGGCGCGAATGTAACTTGCCACTTATCAGCCCAAGCCTGAACGTTGTTCAGATCTTGCTGCATATGGTCACGGACTGCTTCAGTATCTGAGGAGTCGTGAATGGTGCTGAACATTGTGCAATCATTGGTGAACATCCCAACTTAGACCTTATGATGGAGGGAAGGTCATTAATGAAGCAGCTGAAGATGGTTGGCTTAAGATAGGATGGAGTGTTGGATTTCTTACCCCTCCCTTTTGCGATCTATCAGGTCTAGGCACAATCCATAGCCAGATGTCACTTTGAATAGTGACAAATGATGACCCTGGAAGCCTATTCTGGACTTGTGTGAATGGAAAGTTCACAATGTACCAGTCACACAGCATTGTGCCAGAAAACGTACCCTACTGTGCCCTGTCTATCTTTTTGTTTGTTTTCAACTCTATTATTATTCATTCATGGGATGTGGTTGTCGCTGGGAAGGCCAGCATTTATTTCTCATCCCTAGTTGCCCTTGAGAAGGTGGTGGTGAGCTGCCTTATTGGACTGCCGCAATTCGTGTGATGCAGGTGCTCCCACAGTGTTATTAGGAAGGGAGTTCCAAGGTTTTGATCCAGTGACAGTGAAGGAATGGTGATATACTTCCAAGTCTCTCTCCCTCTATATGGCTTACAATCATGTTCCTGAACTGCTATACTCTGTGTCTGACACCTATCATTAAGATCCAACCTATGTACCAGGATGATAGGCAACAGGTGGTTGTCAGAATCAGGGATAAACTTTACTGCAAGCTACTGGAACACATGCAGTTGAGACAGAAAGTGGAGACTGTGCTGTGAGATGTGGCCTAGAGCTGGAATGAAGCAGGGGGGTAGGGCTTAGATTAGATTAGAGATACAGCACTGAAACAGGCCCTTCGGCCCACCGAGTCTGTGCCGAACATCAACCACCCATTTATACTAATCCTACACTAATCCCATATTCCTACCAAACATCCCCACCTGTTCCTATATTTCCCTACCACCTACCTATACTAGGGGCAATTTATAATGGCCAATTTACCTATCAACCTGCAAGTCTTTTGACTTGTGGGAGGAAACCGGAGCACCCGGAGAAAACCCACGCAGACACAGGGAGAACTTGCAAACTCCACACAGGCAGTACCAGGAAACGAACCCGGGTCCCTGGAGCTGTGAGGCTGCGGTGTTAACCACTGTGCCACTGTGCCGCCCAACCGCTTGCTTCGTCACCGCTTGGTGCAGGCATGAGGGAGGGAATGGGTGGGGGGACCCTGATCTTGGAGAGACTTGGTGGTGGGAGTGGGGCCTGGGTGTACTTGCAGGGGCAGATTCTATTAGAGATAAAGTTTATGGCTTGGTAATACTCAGGAGTTGAGTCGAGAAAGTGGCAGGGAGAGGAAACATTTGGATCCTGGGCCTACACACAGGAAGGGAAAAAGCACCGGTGATCTGGAAGCTCTGGGTGAGCTGCTGGTATCTCAACCACTTGGAAGGGCTAGTAAATTGAAGAGCAAGAGATTGGATCTGAATGCACTGGAGAGGGTGGGATCTCTAACCCTCATGTACTCCTTTAGCCACTTACCTTTGTGCCTCATTCATTCCTTACATGTATGACTCTGTGCTATTCTCTCCACTCATGCACGTGCCTCTACTCTCTCACTGACCATTCTCCATATCCTTTAGCCCTTGAGGCTACACTCTGTGCTCCTGTCCCACTCCCAATATGAACAGAGCCAGACCAAGAGCTCAAGTGCTTTCTAACCATGATTAAACTCACAGCTCTCTGCTTTCTCTCCTTGTAGGAGAAGAGAGTGCAGAAGTGAAGGGAAAGGCAGAGAACATGGAGGAGGTGGGGGGGGGGGGAGGCCCCCCAGGGACTGCCACCTGTATGCCCACCTGATACACTGGGAAGGAAGCATTTTTCCAGGAGGCTGCAGATGTCAGCAGCAACCTGCCATGAAAGCCGGAGCTTCCTGACATATGAAGAGAGCTGGTCCTCTGCCTGTAGCACCTGTATTGGGGGGTTCCGCCTCCTTCAAGCTGGATCTCAGTCTCCATACCCTCTGCTCTATGGAGTCGCATGCAGCTGAGGAGAAGGCAGCTGCTGATGTTGCTCCTGCTGCTCCTCTTCTTCCTCATCAGAGGTCTAACGTAGAGTGGCATAAGCTGCTCCCATACTGCAGTGAGGGCTGGCAGCAGGGAAGTGGAGATCAAGGTGAGCGAAGTCCAAGACAGGTGACCTGATAACCAAGAGATTGGAAAACACCTGTCAGGCCGTGCAAGCAGACTCGGAGGAGTGCTGTGAGCAGCAGCCTCTCACATAGTCAGGGCTGCAGCTATTTAGTTTCACTGTTTGAAGTCTTCCAAGCCTATCAATTTAATTGATCTCGCCTGGCTGACACTGCCAAGTCTCATGCAGCTCGGGAAACCCAAGAACTGGCTGTTAAAGCCAGAATGCTGGGTTAAATTCTCAGTTAATTGGGGATTTAAATATTGAAATAAAAACAAGAAATGCTGGAACCACTCAGCAGGTCTGGCAGCATCTGTGGAAAGAGAAGCAGAGTTAACGTTTCGGGTCAGTGACCCTTCTTCAGAACTGACAGATATTAAAAATGTCAAAGGTTATAAGCAAGTGAGCCGGGGGTGGGGCAAGAGATAACAAAGGAGAAGGTGTAGATTGGACAAGGCCACAGAATAGCTGACCAAAAGGTCATGGAGCAAAGGCAAACAATATGTTAATGGTGTGTTGAAAGACAAAGCATTAGTACAGAAAAGGTGTTAACGGACTGAATATTGAACAGCAGCAAGTGCAAACATGAAAAAAAAACAGCGGGTAAGCAAACTGAACAAACAAAGATGAAATGAAATAAATGCAAAAAAGAAGGGTTGTAAAAAATGTAAAAAAGAAAAAAAGAAAAAATAACTAAAAATGAAAGTAAAATGGGGGGCTGTCATGCTCTGAAATTATTGAACCCAATGTTCAGTCCGGCAGGCTGTAGTGTGCCTAATCAGTAGATGAGATGCTGTTCCTCGAGCTTGCGTTGATGTTCACTGGAACACTGCAGCAATCCCAGGACAGAGATGTGAGCATGAGAGCAGGGGGGAGTGTTGAAATGGCAAGCAACTGGAAGCACAGGGTCCTGCTTGCGGACTGAGCAGGGGTGTTCCGCAAAGCGGTCACCCAGTCTGCGTTTCGTCTCCCCAATGTAGAGGAGACCACATTGTGAGCAGCGAATACAGTATACTACATTGAAAGAAGAACAAGTAAATCGCTGCTTCACCTGAATTATTTAAATATTGAAATTACTTACCTGACAATTTCCCACTGACCTGCAAACCTGCCCGGATGTAGGCGGGACCATTTCAGGTTACTGACCCAACACCACTTTCCGGGGCTTTAACTAACTGCCCACTCCTGAACCTGCCTCCCCTTTGCGTTAAAATTCTGTCCATTATTTCTAATTTTCTCTCTGAACAGATGCTGCCAGACCTGCTGAGTATTTCCAGTGTTTTCTGTTTCAGTTTCAGCTTATCCAGCATCTGCAGTATTTTGCTTTTGTGTAGGTGGAAATCAACGTGACCACCGAAAGGCAAGTTTCAAGGGATTGATTTGATCTATATTTTGTGTGAAAGGGATTTTTTTTTTGAGAAATAGTAACATAAATACTTGGCTTAGTTTTGCGAAATTTGAAACAATCATCAGTTCCTTTACCTATTAACACATCAAGCAGCTGACAGGTGCAAAACCATTAATTATATAACTACACCAGTTCACAAAACGATCTGCAGTTTACATCTCCATAGCAAGGTTCACTGAGCCCCTATTCAATAATTTGATGTGGTATTGTCTCCTGTTAGCTTAGAGGTAGGAGTGATTTTAGCATTAAAAAGAGAAGTTAACCTTTGAAACTTCATTTCACAATTGATACCCCAAGGCAGCTTGAATGGTGAAATAGTGCAACAGTCCTTCAAATGGTATACATTTCTGGCTAAATAGAATAACTTTCTCTGGGAGGGATTTACATGTTGTTTGCATACGAATGATATAGAGGACTGGAACTTTCTCTTAGTTGCTCTTGATTAAGACCATAAGAAATAGGATTAGACAATATGTTCCCTCGAGCCTGCTTCACCATTCAGTTTGATCATGGCTGATCTTCTGCCTCATCTCCACTTTCCCGCCTGTTCCCATATCCCTTGATTCCCTGAAAGATCAAAAATCTACCTGTCCAAGCGTGGAGTATACTCAATGATGGAGCATTCACAACCCTCTGGGGTAGGCAATTATAAAGATTCACAACACTCCGAGTGGCAAAATTTCTCCTCATCTCAGTCCTATGCGAGAGGATGTAGTTGAGTTTCCGTCTTCTTCCATTAGGAGTTCACATGGTGCTAACCCATTTTGTAGTGGGGTTGAACAATAGATCAGAAGTGCAATTTGACCACTCTCGTTCTTTTCAGCAATGATTTTACTGTATGCACTCCTCTTGCAGCTTCATCATTGGCCTGAAGATATCTTGGCAAACTGATGGTATGAACAAATCTAATGATACTGTGAACTCTTTAACGTATTTGTTGGCAAACTCTGGTCTCAAATTACAAGGTCTGGGTTTCCAGATGTTGTAAATATCTCCTTCACAGAATCCTTACAGTGCAGAAGGAGGTCATTCAGCCCATTGTGTCTGCACTGGCTCTCCGAAAGAGCAATTCCCTCAGTTCCATTCTCCTGCCTTCTTCCCATAACCCTGCACATTCTTCCTTTTCATATAACTGTCTAATTCCCTTTTGAACGCTTCAGTTGAATCTGCCTCCACCACGTTCTCAGGCTGTGCATTCCAGACTTTAACCACTTGCAGTGTGAAAAGGGTTTTTCCTCATGGCACTTTTGCTTCTCTTACCAAATACTTTAAATCTGTGCCCTCTCGTTCTCGATTCATTCACGAATGGGAACAGTTTCTCTCTATCTACTCTGTCCAGACCCCTCATGATTTTGAATACCTCTATCAAATCACCTCTCAGTCTTCTCTTCAAGGAAAACAGTCCTAACTTCTCCAATCTATTGTCATAACTGAAGTTTTTCATCCCTGGAATCATTATTGTGAATCTTTTCTGTACTTTCTCCAATGCCCTGACGTCTTTCCTAAAGTGCGGCACCCAGAACTGGACGCAATATTCCAGCTGAGGCCGAACTAGTGTCTTACTCAATGATGTAATTGCTGCTTCAGAAGTTTGACCCTGCAGTTGCTTGACTTCTGTCCATTTTGAGTAATAGTCTACTACCATCGAGAACATCTTTCCTCTGTATTCAGAAAGATCTATTCCAAGATGTTCCCGATGGTCTTGATGGAAAGGAAGATGGCATCAGTGGTTCTCTTGTCTCCTGACGATGAATAGCACAAGTGATACATCTTGATATCATCTCTTCTAGTGATTTTGAAAGACCCAGCCACCAAACAGAATTTCTTGCTCTGCCTCGACATTTTGTGATGCCAAAATACCCTTGGTGCAATCGTTGTAGTTTGCCTAATCTCAAAACTCTTGGAATGACCAATCCCTCATCATAAACGAGTAAATCATCAACTACACTGAGATGTCCTCTCTGTTCATGGTACTATTTGAGAGTAGGATTGTGTGGCAGCTATTTTGCCATCCTTTGACACAGTACCCTCTCACTTGAGCAGATTTCTATGCATCTCTGATTTCGTTCAGTCTCTGAGTTGTGGCTGGTACATTTGTGATTGTTTTCGATGCAAAGATTTCCACCTCGTCATAAAGAATACATTCCCTTGTTCCGGTCTTGCCAAAGAGATATGAGACAACACATCTGCTGTGATCTGCTGCTTTCGTAGAACATACTCTGTCTTTGCTTTAAATCGCATCATCCTCAGTCTGAATCTTTGTACTCATGGAGGCACCTTTGCTAACTCCTTTGCATTTAAGAGAGTTACCAATGGTTTATGGTCTGCCTCCATTTTTAAGACCAATAACATAGTCTTCAAACTTTTCACAAGCCCATATAGCCACTAATGCTTCTTTCTCTATCACTGCATACCTCTGTTCAGTCTCTGTCAGTGCAGGGATGCATCGTAAACTTTCCATCCACCTCGATCTGAAACAGTACAGCTCCCAGTCCTGTAGAAGATGCATCTGCTGCAATGGTAGTGGGTATCTCTGGGTTGTAGTAAGCTAACACATCCAGTGATATCAGCATTTCTTTGATTCTCTTGAAAGATACCTGTTATGCTTCCTCCCAACTCCATGTATTTTTTTAACAATTGACATGGTGACTCATTGAGTACAACTAGGTTGGGCAAAAACTTTCCAACTTGAGGAATAGGGCGGCACAGTGGCGCAGTGGTTAGCACCGCAGCCTCACAGCTCCAGCGACCCGGGTTCAATTCCGGGTACTGCCTGTGTGGAGTTTGCAAGTTCTCCCTGTGTCTGCGTGGGTTTTCTCCGGGTGCTCCAGTTTCCTCCCACAAGCCAAAAGACTTGCAGGTTGGTAGGTAAATTGGCCATTATAAATTGCCCCTAGTATAGGTAGGTGGTAGGGAAATATAGGGACAGGTGGGGATGTGGTAGGAATATGGGATTAGTGTAGGATTAGTATAAATGGGTGGTTGATGGTCGGCACAGACTCGGTGGCCTGTTTCAGTGCTGTATCTCTAAACTAAACTAAACTTGATTTGCCATTCCCATAAATCTCTGTGGCTCAGTCATGTTACTAGTAGTTGAAAACTCCCTGATTGCTCTTGTCTTCTGTGGACCAACTCTTACACCAGATCGATCTACAATATGTCCAAGGAATTTGACAATCAGCTGCGAGAACTCACATTTGTTATTGAATGTAAGGCCTGTTTTCTCTAAGCAATGCAGTACTGCTCTTACTCTAGTGTCACCTTCTGTCTGAGTGGATCCATAGATCCGGACATCATCTATATGATATACAACTTCATCTAGTAGCCCTTCTAGAATGCTTGACATGATCCTTTAGAAAATTTTAAGAACTGACGTGATACCAAAGGGTAGTATGTTGAAACAAAACCTTCCAAATGGGATGATAAAGACTCTTCATTTAGGGGTAGTTGCCAAAACCACTATTTGCATCTAGCTTCGTGAAGATTGAGCTCTTCCCCAGTTTAGCTAAGCTCTCACCTACAGACCACTTTGGATGGACTTTACGTTTGACTACTTTGTTCAGCTGTATACAATCAACACAAACTCTTATAGATCCATTTGGTTTTTGTACTGGGACCATACCTGAACACCAGTTGTAGATTCTGTCACCGGTGAAATAACTCCTTGCTTCGCCATAGAGTTGATTTCTTTCTATAACTTTGGCCATAATGGGTGAGGAAATTTCCAAGATTTCCAGGCACATTGGCTTACCTTCTCGCCAGAGGGTATTATGGTATGCTGTCTTCAGCTTCCCTCATCCTGTGAACAGCTGTAAATTTTCTGGACTGACCTTCTCTGCTTTCCAGTTCCTCCACTCTGCAAACCAAATGCAAGCTTTCCTGCTCAAAAGAGAAACATTTTGGTTTTGAATCACATATAATGTTCCTGTGATTTCATTTTCCCGATATTTGAGGGTTGCCTTCAGTTCTCTTGTGACTTTGAGTTCCATCCCTCCCAACCCGTATAATTTCTTGCCTGATGGTTGAAGAATGTTCATCTCTAACCACGGTTCGGCATCAGAAAGAACTGAAACTGCTGCTCCAGTATCCAATTTAAAGTGTGACTTGTTTCCCTCTACAAGAATCTTTGCGCTCCGGCAACTCCCGCTTGGTTCCTGGATCTCTCTCAGAAACGGTGGGCTCAATCTTCTGAATCTTCCCGCGGCACCATCCTCCACCAAATATAAACCTATCTCTTCCACCAATCCAGTCTTTTCTGCAGAGGATGGGCAGAGTACATTGCCTGAAATATCAAATACTAACAGTTCTTCGACGAACTCTTCTTTCAGGAAAACAACTGTTCTTTTCAGAGCAATTCACATGGTGTAAACCATATATTATCCTAATCAACCTTACTGCCCTATTCATGAAAACCTTCAAACAAAGTTTATTTCGGTGTTGAAGGACAAATGCTGGTCAGGACACTGGAAGAATTCCCCAGCTCTTTTTCAAGTAGCATTTTAGGATAATTTGCATCCACTTGAACAAAAAGACAGGACCTCAGCTTAACAGTTTATCAATGTCCATCACTAAGAGTGACTTGGTAGCACCCTACTGACCAAGCTGGCCGAGTCCTAAAGGACATAGCTGCTAGACTGGGCTAGCGGCAGAGGGTGAGGGAACCAAAAAGAGGGAAAAACCTACTAGACCTTGTCTTCTCCAATCTACCTGTTTCAGATGCATCTGTCCATGACAGTATTGGTAGGAGTGACCATTGTGAAAACAAAGTCCCACCTTCACATAGAGGATACCCTCCATTGTGTTGTGTGGCACTACCACCGTGCTAAATGGGATAGATACGGAACAGATCTGACAGCTGAAACCTGGGCATCCATGAGGTGCTGTGGACCATCAGCAGCAGCAGGATTGTATTCAACCACAAACTGTAACCTCATGGCCCGGCATATCCCTCACCATTACCATCAAGCCAAGGAATCAACCCTGATTCAATGAGGAGTGCAGGAGAGCATGCCAGGAGCAGCATCAGGCATACCTAAAAATGGGGTACCAACTTGGTGAAGTTATAGTACAGGACTACTTGCATGTCAAACAGTGGAAGCATCATGCGATAAACAGAGCGAAGCAATTCCATAACCAACGGATCAGATCAATGCTCTGCAGTCCTGTCACATCCAGTCATGAATGGTGGTGGACAATTAAACAACTAACTGGAGGAGACTCTACAAATATTCCCATCCTCAATGATGGGGGAGCCCAGCAAATAAGTGCAAAAGAAAAGGCTGAAGCATTGCGACCATCTTCAGCCAGACGTGCCGAGTGGATGATCCATCATGGTCTTGTCCTGAGGCCCCCAGCATCACAGATGCCAGTCTTCAGCCAATTTGATTCCCCCCACGTGACATCAAGAAACAGCTGAAGGCACTGGATACTGCTAAAACTATAGGTTCTGACAACATCCGGGTGTAGTACTGAAGAAGATTTGTGCTGCAGAACTAGGTACAATACTGGCATCTACCCGGCAATGTGGAACATTGCTCAGGTATGTCCTATCCACAGAAAGCAGGTCCAATCCAATCCGGCCAATTATCGCCCCTTCAGTCTACTCTCAATCATTAGCAAAGTGATGAAAGGTATCGTCGACAGTGCTATCAGGCGCCACTTAAACAGCAACAACCTGCTCACCAGTGCTCAGTTTGGGTTCCGCCAGCGCTACTCAGCTCCTGACCTTATTACAGCTTGGTCAAAACTTGGACAAAAGAGCTGAACTCAAGAGGTAAGGTGAAAGTGAATGCCTTTGATATCAAGGCACCATAAGACCGAGTATGGCATCAAGGAGTCTGAGCCAAACTGAAATCAAGGGAATCAAGGGGAAATATCTCCACTGATTGGAGTCATACTTAGCACAAAGGAAGAGGGTTGTGGTTGTTGGAGGCCAATCATCTGAGCCCCACTACATTGCTGCAGGAGTTCCTCAGGGTAGTGTCCTAGGCCCATCTTCAGCGGTTTCATCAATGACCTTCCCTCCATCATAAGATCAGAAGTGGGGATGTTCGCTGATGATTGCACAATGTTCAGTACCATTTGCGACTCCTCAGATACTGAAGCAGTCCGTGCCCATGTGTAACAAGACCTGGACAACATTCAGTCTTGGGCTGATAAGTGGCAAGTAACATTCACGCCACACAAGTGCCAGGAAATGACCATCTCAAACAAGAGAGAATCTAACCATCTCCCCTTGACATTTAATGGCATTCTTCTTCTTCTTTGGCCTTCTTGTCTCGGGAGACAATGGGTAAGCGCCTGGAGGTGGTCAGTGGTTTGTGGAGCAGCGCCTGGAGTGGCTATAAAGGCCAATACTAGAGCGACAGACTCTTCCACAGGTGCTGCAGATAAAATTGGTTGTCTGGGCTGTTACACAGTTGGCTCTCCCCTTGCGTTTCTGACTTTTTTCCTGCCAACTGCTAAGTCTCTTCGACTCGCCACACTTTAGCCCCGTCTTTATGGCTGCCCGTCAGCTCTGGTGATCACTGGCAACTGACTCCCACGACTTGTGATCAATGTCACAGGACTTCATGGTGCATTTGCAGACGTCTTTAAAGCGGAGACATGGACAGCCGGTGGGTCTGATACCAGTGGCGAGCTCACTGTACAATATGTCCTTGGGGATCCTGCCATCTTCCATGCAGCTCACATGGCCAAGCCATCTCAGGTGCCGCTGACTCAATAGGGTGTATAAGCTGGGGATGTTGGCCGCCTCAAGGACTTCTGTGTTGGAGATATGGTGCTGCCACCTGATGCCAAGGATTCTCCGGAGGCAGCGAAGATGGAATGAATTGAGACGTTGCTCTTGGCTGACATACGTTGTCAAGGCCTCGCTGCCGTAGAGCAAGGTACTGAGGACACAGACTTGATACACACGGACTTTTGTGTTCCGTGTCAATGCGCCATTTTCCCACACTCTCTTGGCCAACCTGGACATAGCAGTGGAAGCTTTTCCCATGCGCTTGTTGATTTCTGCATAGAGAGACAGGTTACTGGTGATAGTTGAGCCTAGGTAGGTGAACACTTGAACCACTTCCAGATCGTGGTTGCCGATACTGATGGATGGAGCATTTCTGACGTCTTGTCCCATTTCCCCTTGACATTCAATGGCATTACCATCGCTGAATCCCCCACTATCAACATCCTGGGGTTACCATTGACCAGATACTGAACAGCACATAAATGCTGTGGCTACAAGTGCAGGTCAGAGGCTGAGAATTCTGTGGTGAGAATTCTCCACCTGCCTGGACGAATGTGGCTCCAACAACACTCAAGAAGCTCAACACCATCTGGGACAAAGCAACCTGCTTAATTGGCACCTCATCCACCACCTTAAACATTCACACTCTCTGCCACCGATGCACAGTGGCAGCAGTGTGTACCATATACAAGATGCACTGCAGCAACTCACCACGTCTCCTTCGACAGCACCTTCCAAACCCCGAACTCTTCCACCTAGAAGGACAAAGACAGCAGATGTATGGGAACACCACCATCTGCAAGCTGCCCTCCAAGTCACACACCATCCTGACTTGGAACTATATCGCCGTGCCTTCACTGTCACTGGATCAAAATCCTGCAACTGCGTTCCTAACTGCACTGTTGGTGTACCCGCACCAGATGGACTGCAGCAGTTCAAGAAGGCAGCTCACCACAACCTTCTCAATGGTAATTAGGGACGGACAAAAAATGCTGGCCTTGCCTACAATGCCAATACCCCATGAAATTAATTTAAAATAATTTATGGCATCTCCAACAGTGCAGTGCTTCTTCGGTACTGCACTGGAGTGTCAGTCTAGATTGAGCACCCGGGTATAGAGCCGGGCTATGAACCCACAAGCTTCTGTCTCAGAGGCAAAAGTGCCTCTGTTAAGTCAAGCACACTCTCCAGTCAATATTATATCCAGTGGAATCACTTCCTGGTGACCTAGTGAGTAAATGCTGTGTGATACTGGCCCATTTTGAGCAGAAGGGTTCAGTCCTTGTTCTTCGATGAGTTAATTAACATATACCAAGTTGGTCTTTGAGAAACTACAGTTTAAGGATTAATTAGCTTCCTGTTCTACACTGTCCAGTGGCATCTAATGGAGAGTGGTAAGTGAGGACGGACTTTCCCACCGGCTTTATTGAATAGACTCACTTTTCCAAGTACACACGTGAAGAAAATTGAAGTTGAAAGTTGCATTCCACAATGAGTTACCTGTGTTGAGCACCACTTTATGGGTCTGTGATGTGTTCATTTCAATATAGCAATTTTCATATGATTGAGCTCATTTTTGCTCCCTTGTCATCAGCCATTTCACAGGTTCTCTAGCTGCTAGATGTAATCAGTGGAATATCAGACTTTCAAGTGGTTTGTCATCAGTTACAATTGATAGTCTTGCGCAGCAGAACCCCAGCATTTCATCGCCTGGGAAGAGTCTATGATTGCTAAATTATTTGCTGATTATGCAGGAGCCAGAATATAAAGCATTGGCTCTGAGTGCTGTTAAAGTGTGCTGCTGTTATTAACTGTTTCTTCACCTCCATTTGTCTCCCTCTCCTGAAGGCTGTCACTAATCCACTTCCACAGGTCCTTAATCCTTCCCCTTAAGTGGCCATTCATCACGTGTGATCCTAGATGTGATGTCCGATTTTAACTGCACCTCCCACACCGAATGCCTGGTGGAAAATGGATGGGGTGATGGGGGGGCATGAGAAGTTAAAATGAGGGGCAGCCACTTACTCCCTTGTGATCCCCGCTGCCTTGCCCACAGGGTCCCGAGCTCAACCTGCTCTTCTGATCAGTACATTAGTGAATTGAATTAGGTTTGGTTTTTGGTTTAACTTATTATTTGCTGTGTATTGTAAAAAGTTATAAAATTGCACAAGAACTTTAGCTAGAAGTTATTTATATGGATCTTTTTGTGATCGATAGTCTGGAAACATCACATAAGTCATTTTTATTTAAACATTTCTTACCCTTAAATCTTTCTTTTCTTTTGTATGTTTTCTCTGATTTTTAAATTGTGATATTCATCTCATTACAAAGAAAGGTCAAATATTTGGTCATACTAAGACACTTAATTAAAGTAAGTACAATGACATTTGAAAACAGTGGTCAAATGTCACATGTTATATTTCAAATTTTTATTTGAGGTTTCCTTGTGAGCCGGGGGGAGCAGGCGTTCTCTGCCAGGCCCCACAACGAAGCCTTGGGCCTGCCGCAAATTGGGGTTAATCTCCTGCTTCCCTCGTCACCTTCACTGCTCCCCCTCCTCTTTCCCATTTACCTGACTGTCAAGGACACCTTTAAAATTGGGGCCTGAGTGCCAAAGGGGAATTGGATTTTAAGCAATGGCTAGCAATTATAAGGGGAGGCAGTAGTGTAGTAGTAATATCACTGGACTAATAATCCAGAATTCAGGCTATTGCTCTCAGGGCCTGGTTCCAAATCCCATTACAGCAGATGGTGAAATTTGAATTCAAATAATAAATCTGGAATTTGAAAAAAAACTAGTCTAATGATGACCATGAATCAATTGTTGTAAAAGCCCATCTGGCTCAATAATGTCCTTTGGGGAAGGAAATCTGCTGTCCTTACCTGGTCTGGCCTACATGTGACTCCAGACTGACAGCAATGTGATTGACTCTTAAATGCTGTCTGAAATGGCCTAGCAAACCAATCAGTTCAAGGACAATTAGGGATGGGCAATAAATGCTGGCAGAGTCAGTAATGCCCACATCCCACAAATGAATAATAAAAAAAAGACACTTTCCAGCTGGGGCAACTAGCCAGTGAGTTTCCCCACACATCCCTCTCTCTTGCCTGGGATCATTGATCCCCAACATGTAGCACTGGTGTTGCTTCCCCAGCTCAGATCAGCTGCTACTGGCAATCAAAACTTACTGGGCCATGAGCCTCAGTGCCAGTCTTTTGCCAAATGAACCATCAGGATATGATGCCAATATACTCTGCGTGGAAATCATTTTAGCTTTTCTCTCTTGAAGGAAAGAAAGAAAAACAAAGAAAGTTGCAATTAATATTTCATCCCCTAGGACATTCCAACACACCACAGCCAATGAACTGCTTCTGAAGTGTTACAATCGTAAAATCATACAAGACAGAAGGAGACCATTTGGCTCACTGTGCTTGTGCTGACTCTTTCCCTATAGACCTACAAGTTTATTTCTTTTCAAGTATTTATTCAATTCCCTTTATTATTGAAGTTGCTTCCACCATCCTTTCAGGCAGCGCATTCCAAATCGTTAACAACTCACTGTAAAAAAAAAATTGTGCCTCATTCCCCCCCCCCCCCCCCCCCACCACATCTTGGTTCTTTTGTCAGTTATCTGAAATCTGTCTTCTCCTTATCTACTCTATCAAAGCCCTTCATCATTTTTAACACCTCTATTAAATATCCTCTTAACTATCCATGCTCTGAGAGAACAAACCCAGCTTCTTGGGTCCTGTTGTTTTATAGGAAATTGTGGCAGTCAATTTGCATTCAGCAGTGTCCCACAGAGAGCAGTGATATGAATGATCAGTTAACCTGAGTTAGATGATGTTGACTGAAGGATAAATGTTGGCCAGAACTCCCTGCTCTTCTTTCAACAGTGCCATGGGATCTTTCTCAACCACCGGACCTCAACTTAATATCTCATCCAAAAGATGGTGGCATAAATCAATGAGAGGTTACCGATTGGCAATGTCAGTTTTACACCTAGGTGGCAAGTTGAAAATCTACCCTGTCTCAGCCATAGCTCAGTGGGCAGCACTCTCACCTCTGTGTGGGTTCAACTTCCGAGGGCATAATCTAGGCTGAAACTTCAGTGCAGTACTTATCGTGTTCAATTGTTTGATTGATTTGGGTTTGATTGTACTAGTCTGTCCACTGATCAGAGTCCACTGTGACTGATTGCTAAACCCTAGAATTGATGAAACAAATTTAGATGCTGGAAAGTTCTAGTAAATACAAGAGTGTTCTGAAAAACATTGTACTGAAATCTTGTAAGTGCTGAGATATTTTACAGTACTGTAAATAAACTAATTATTGACATAAGAACTACTGTCATCTCTGCATTGGTCTGAGATAAATCAGCTATATAAAATATCCAGCAAACCTACAAATGCATAACAATACTGAGAAAGTACTACATTGTCAGAAGTGTCATCTTTTGGATTACAAGATCTGGGGTTTGCTTTTATTTAATTGTAAGACTTAGGTCAATTACAATTACAGTTGGGAGAGCTGATCTCAAAGGGACATTCAGTTCAGACTAGCTACAAACCAAGTTGGGTACAAGTGTGCCTGGGTTTCACAGAATTCATTAAGTTTATCGCTATGAGTACAAAAATGTGATACTTCGCAAAAGGCAGTGATAATCAATTACATTCACTGAGGAACACCAGTCCTCTACCTCCGGTTGACTGCAGCGCTAATCTCTTGATTGAAGTCTATCTTCTTTCGTCTCTTCTTCTTGTGATGCGCCTCAGAGTTTAAGGGGTTCTTACTTTATACCCCTCTATCTCAGGCCTCATGCCATATTAGGTAAACCTCATTTGAGCCCAACTAATTAAGTTACAATTATCTCATTGTCCATCTATAAGCCGACAGCAAACTTGCACATCTCTCACGACCCACAGCTCCGACTTAATTGGTTTACAAATTATCCCATTGTTCTATACACCAAGGTCCATACAGGAAAACATGTTTCCCAGCCTTCAGACAGACAAAGGTCAGGGTCTAACACAATCACTCATGCAAGTATTAACATCTTTTAAGCAGGGCTAACAATCATGCTTCACTTCTCAGCCTTTACTAAACTCCTAAACTCCTACAAGGTTGCCTAAACCTACAGGATAAAATGTTAAACCAATGAAAGGTCTTTGCTTTCAGGTAAACTTAAAAGATCCCATGACGCTATTTTGAAGAACAAGAGCAGTTCTCCCGGGTGCCCTAACCAACATTTATCCTTCAACCAACACCACTAAAACAGATTATCTAGTCATTATTTAATTACTGTTTTTGGGATCTTGCTGTGCACCAGTTGGTTGCTACAGTTCCCACATTACAACAATGACCACACTTCAAAAAAGTACTTCATTGGCTGCAATTGGGATGTCCTGAGGTTGTGAAAGGCACTATATGAATGCAAATTCTTTCTTTTAAGTACAAATCCGGCTGGTTCTAATGGATATCATGCATTGTGCCTTCCTTCCCCGACTTGCTTAACACTCACTCTTCTCTCTCTCTCTCTCTCACTCTTTCTCAATTAAGCACAAAAGTCAGCGAATGTAATTAAAAACAAGTTTCTTTAGACAGTGAAGTGATTACATCGAGTCAATCTTCAGGTGAGTGGATTGATGTATCAAGCTGGAGAGTGGTTTTTGCAGTGAGAATCATAGCCCAAAACTTTCATAAATATTGAATTATCTTGCAGCTTATCATCTTGATGTTACAGCCATGTTTTTGTAATTATTACTAAAGATTTCTATATGACATAAAAAAGGCCAAAAAAACTGCAAAAGGTGGAAAGAAGAAAAAAAGGATAGATAATCCAATATGGGCTCAATGGGCCGAATGGTCTCCTTCTGTACGATAATGACTCTATGGCCTGGATTTTGTGGTGCTGGCTGCGGCCTTTCCGAGCCACGCGGCACGATCTTGCGTTGTTCAGGCACTTAAGTGGCTGGCACCGGGATCCCTGTCCCTTTAAAGATGGGGACCCCACCTTCAACAGCTGCCAGCCAATCACAGGGCCAGCAGCTCAGCAGTATCAGCAGTACCACTGGGAGCAGTGGCCACTGCCGGTATTGCAGAGGTTTTGGACCCAAGTCCAGCGCTGGAACCCCGGACCTTAGTTAAGTGAGGCGGGGTCACCGGGGCCTGTTAATAAGCACTTAAGGGCCTCAATTGGGCTCTGGGTGGGAAGGCCGTCATCAACCTATCCTGCTTCCTGACCGGCCCTCTGCGCACCCCCCCCCCGCTTCCCGTCACAATTTTAAGGGCCCCCCTGCCTCCAACCTCACCTCGGGGGGCCAATAAATTCCAGCCCTATGACTGACAATATTGGAAATACAGGGTAGTCAGAAATGTTAACTTCACTTTTGCCTTTACAGTTACTGATTCAAATATTTCACATTGAAGGAAGATCTCACAAAGCTTGACCAGCCCGAAGTCGACTGATGTTTTTTTCCTTCCACTGGGTTCTCTTTTTCTTCATCTGGTTGTTTTTTGGGCCAGTACGCCACTGTGAACTGGGTGCAGCGAACAATCCTGGAAACAGCACAGGTAAGCCAAGGCCCGATCAATACTAGACCTCAGGCTTATTTTTAATACATCCAGCAAGATGCAGGCACCAAATATTTATTGAGAAGTAGAGATTAGTTTTGGACCGCTGTGACACTGGCAGCGACTCTTGAGTGGGTCCTGGGAGGAGGGAGATGGTCAGGAGGTGACTGAGCGTGAACCAGCTGTCTATCTGGCCGATGACAGATTCTGGTGGTTGATTTAAGGACCACAGTTCAGGCCCATTGAACGACTGGAAAATTAGGCTCTGCCGAATTCTTTACAAAGTTGGGTGCGGGGGGGACCTAAAACAGGCCTTAAGCCCCTTATTAGCCAGGCAAAAGGCCTATTGCCTGTTTTAGGCTGCCGCACAGTGGCGCAGTGGTTAGCACTGCAGCCTCACAGCTCCAGCTACCTGGGTTCAATTCTGGGTACTGCCTGTGCAGAGTTTACAAGTTCTCCCTGTGACCGTGTGGGTTTTCGCCAGGTGCTCCGGTTTCCTCCCACCGCCAAAGACTTGCAGGTTGATAGGTAAATTGGCCATTATAAATTGCCCCTTGTATAGGTAGGTGGTAGGGGAATATAGGGACAGGTGGGGATGTGGTAGGAATATGGGATTAGTGTAGGATTAGTATAAATGGGTGGTTGATGGTCGGCACAGACTCGGTGGGCCGAAGGGCCTGTTTCAGTGCTGTATCTCTAAATAAATAAACAAACCTTGGTTACCAGCAAAATAAAATCCATACTTTCATATTATGTAGCCTTTACATGCGACAGGTAAATTGTGCTACATTTTGAAAAGAAGCTACACATTTGCAGCCACATACTGTAATAAGATTTGTTGAAGGTTTCATGGTTGAAGGTTATGGCAGCTGATCATATTAAACCTACCACCAGCTGTAAAGCATTCTAATTTAATAGAAGAAATGCATGTTAAATCCTTGAATTAAAAGAAAGAAAGACTTGCATTTATATAGTGCCTTTCATGACTACATGACGTCCTTGGTGTTTACAGCCAATGAAATAATTATAGAATAATACAGCACAGAAGGAGGCCATTTGATCCATCGTGCCTGAGGTAGAGCTATCCAATTAATCCCACTCCTCTGTTTTTCCCCATAGCCCTGTATTTTTTTTCCCCTTCAAGTATTTATCCAATTCTCTTTTGAATGTTACTATTGCTTTCAGCATCCTTTCAGGCAGCATATTCCAAATCACAACAATATTTTGACTCACTATTAGAAAAGGAGTGCTTGCTATGGCAGCACAATTGGGTTTTCTTGTCCAAAAGCATGACCCCGAACTTCCTGTTGCTGGCCATTTCAACACCCCTCCCCACCCCCACTCTCATCTTTGTCCTGGGACTGCTGTAGTGTTCCAGCGAATATCAACGCAAGCTCGAGGAACAGCATCTCATTTACCGATTAGGCACACTACAGCCTGCCGGACTGAATATTGAGTTCAATAATTTCAGAGCATGACGGGCCCCCCATTTTACTTTAATTTTTAGTTTCTCTTTCTTTTCTCTTTTTTCTTTTTGTGCTTATTTTATTTTAGTTTGTTCAGTTCGTTTCTACTGTGCCTATCCACTGTGTTTTTTTTCATGTTTGTACTTGCGGCTGTTCAGTTTTCAGTCCATTAACACCCTATCTGTACTAATGCTTTGTCTTTCAGCACACCATTAACATATTGTTTGCCTTTGCTCCATGACCTTCTGGTCAGCTATTCTGTGACCTTGTCCTATCAACAGCTCTTTTGTTATCTCTTGCCCCACCCCCGCTTTACTTGCTTATAACCTTTTACATTTCTTATATTTGCCAGTTCGGAAGAAGGGTCACTGACCTGAAGCGTTAACTCTGCTCCTCTCTCCACAGATGCTGCCAGACCTGTTGAGTATTTCCAGCATTTTTTGTTTTTATTTCAGATTTCCAGCATCCGCAGTATTTTGCTTTTATTTGGGTTTTGTTGTTCCTGTTTTACAAGTGGGAAAAATTGGGACACAGAGATCCAATTTAGGGTGCCAACCTCAAGTGCCCAAACAGCACCAGAACCACTTCCAATGCCATATTGGTTCAGGCAATCGAGAAGCATCCCTGGCAGCAGCCTAAAGCAGGGCAATAGGCCTTTTGCCTGGCTAATAAGGGACTTAAGGCCTGTTTTAGGTCCCACCCGCACCCAACTTTGTAAAGAATTCGGCAGAGCCTAATTTTCCAGGCCTGACCTGCGGTCCTTAAATTGACCACCAGAATCTGTCATAGGCCAGATAGACAGCTGGTTCACGCTCAGTCACCTCCTGACCATTTCCCTCCTCCCAGGACCCACTCAAGAGTCGCTGCCAGTGTCACAACGGTCCAAAACTAATCTATACTTCTCAATAAATGTTTGGTGCCTGCAGCTTGCTGGATGTATTAAAAATAAGCCTGAGGTCTAGTATTGATTGGACCTTGGCTTACCAGTGCTGTTTCCAGGATTGTTCGCTGCACCCAGTTCACAGCGGCATTCTGGCCCAAAGAAACAACCAGATGATGAAAAAGAGAACCCAGCGGAAGGAAAAAAACATCAGTCGGCCTCGGGCCAATGCTATTCATCTGTGTCAGCTGCGGAAGAGATTGCCTCTCACGAGCTGGTCTCCTCAGCCACAACAGATGATGTTCAATCCAGAAGTGACATACATCCCGGGCGCAGCCAATCATCTCCAGAGACAGATGGATGCCATCACTGGCCCAAATGAATTCCTACCCATATGTCTCAATGACATTGTAAACATAGTGGCAGAATCTTATATGCTTGCAAATTCTAGTAAAATTGTAAATGTGTCTAAATGAACAGGTGGGAGATTTAATAGAGGTGTTTAAAATTATGACGGCATTTAATAGAGCAAATAAGAAGAAACTGTTTCTGTTGGCTGGTGGGTCTGTAACCAGAGGACAAATTTAAGATTTTTGGAAAACGAATCAGAGGGGAGACGAGGACATTTTATTTTACAGAGGCCGGCTTGTGAGTGGCAATCCCTTCCGCAACTGGCACAGATGAACAATGTTGGCCTGAGGTCGGACTTTATTAATAGGGGCATAGAGTACAAGAGCAAGGAGGTTATGTTAAACTTGTACAAGACACTAGTTCGCCCTCAGCTGGAGTATTGCATCCAGTTCTGGGCGCCGCACTTTAGGAAAGACATAAGGGCATTGGAGAGAGTACAGAAAAGATTCACGAGAATGGTTCCAGGGATGAAAAATTTCAGTTATGACGATAGATTGGAGAAGTTAGGACTGTTTTCCTTGGAAAAGAGAAGACTGAGAGGTGATTTGATAGAGGTAATCAAAATCATGAGGGGTCTAGACAGAGTAGACAGAGAGAAACTATTCCCACTCATGAAAGGATCGAGAACGAGAGGGCACAGATTTAAAGTATTTTGGTCAGAGAAGCAAAAGTGACATGAGGAAAAACCTTTTCACATAGAGTGGTTAAGGTCTGGAATGCACTGCCTGAGAGTGTGGTGGAGGCAGGTTCAATTGAAGCATTCAAAAGGGAATTAGACAGTTATATGAAAAGGAAGAATGTGCAGGGTTCCGGGGAGAAGGCAGGGGAATGGAACTGAGGGAGTTGTTCTTTTGGAGAGCCGGTGCGGACACAATAGGCCGAATGGCCTCCTTCTGCATTGTAACAATTCTGTGATTCTGTGATTCTCAGTTGTTATGATCTGGAATGTGCTGCCTGAAAGGTGGAAGCAGACTCAATAGTAACTTTCAAAAGGGAATTCAAAAAGTACTTGAAGAGGAAAAATGTGCAGGACTATAGGGAAAGAGCAGATTAGGGATGGCGGTTGTGCGGGGAGGGGTGAGTGACTCTAATTGGATAGCTCTTTCAAAGCTCCAAAGCATGATGGGCCAAATGTTCTTTTTTGTGATAAGCAAAAAAATGATGAAGGGCAATATTCCATTGTTTAGGATTCTGCTAACACATAGCGATCAGATGAAATCATCCTCCATAATTAGAGCTTTGTGTTGTATTAACAGATTGTAGAATAGTGTCATTGGCTGTCATATGTAGGTCTCCAGTAGGATGGCCCTTTTCCTTTTGCTAGAAAAGTCTTGATAGAAGCAAGCTAGATCTCTATGGGGAGAGGGAAATATATACACTTAACAAGTGGACGCAGGTATACTCTGTAAGGTTTACCCACAGTTTCATTAGCCCTGTTTAGCTAAGTTGGGAAACTAATTTTCTAAATCTTAACAATTGCTCCTTGTTTGCTTTATCTCTGGCCACTAATTTATAGCCTGCTTGGTACTTTTTAGCACCACTGGGAAGTTTTATAGCTTCAGTGCCTTTTGAAAAGCACTTTCTATCTGGAACCAATGCCCCCACATCCGTTAAAAGTAAACAGTGTTTATTACCAGCTCATCATTTGTAAGTGGAGGTGAAGTGTGATGCAAGGCTGGATGAATGGAAGTGATGGCCCATAGTTATGTACAAGGCTAGAGGTTCACAAGGCGAGTATTAAACTGGACACCAATAAGATTAACTGAGGTGGTTTAACTGATTAGAGCTGAAAGATTTTTTTCTGTGGCTTGTTGTGGGATCGAACACTTTAATATCTCAGTAGGAAACCACTTTTGGATGATTGCAATTAGCTGCAGTCATCAAACCACATGAAAACCATTTAGCACATGAGAATGGAGCCAATTCTTTTACAATTAACTTCAAGGAGCTTCTCGATGACTTAGTGGCTAAGTGCATCTTCTGTGATGGTGCTTGAGCTTTACGGACCAGAAGGCTCCCTGTATAATACAGCATAGAAGGAGGCCAGTTGGCTCTGTGCTGTGTGCAGAACTAGTTTTAGTATTATACCAATGTGGGAATATGTGTTCACTGCCACTCACCTCATTTTCCTGTTGATATGCTGATCGGACACCTCAGCATTGGTGTGCCTAAAGAACCCTGGCACAAGGGCTTTCCCCAGGCTCCCCGTGGACTGTGTTTGTGATGAGTTGGCTATTCTCAGTTGGGATGGCATTACAGATGGCATCAGAGAGCCCGGGCAAGCGAGGGGTAAAATCAACCCATGTTCCGGTTCTCGATCACTACTGAGTGTCTCTTTTCTGGACAAGAATTGTATCAATGGCATGATTGATCTGTGTTTGATTGTATTAGCTGTCCACTGATCAGTGTTCACTGTGCTCTATTGCTTAAGCATAGTGTTTTGAAACTGAAACTAAAAAGACAGGCGACAATGTTCCAGTAAGCACAAGAGTATTCTAAAAGACATTGTACTGAAATCTTGTAAATGCTGAGATATTTTAAAATACTGCAAATAAACTAGTTGTTGACTTAGAACTAGTGTCCTCTCTGCATTGCTCTGACATAAATCAGATATATAAAATATCCAACAAACTGGCGAATGCATAACACTGTAGATGTTCATGAGAAGAGAATTAAGCTTGGTTGTGATGCCCCTGAGGTAAAATAGCCTGTTAATGCTCTCCGTCCAGGCTCAAGTGTGAAGAAGTGTGGAATGCCAATTTGATATGCAACCTTCAGCAGAGGAACGACGAAAAGGAAAACAATTTCTCTCACCAAATTCCTTGCCAATTTCTCACCTTTCCACTCCTGTCCTGAGGGTGTTGATTGTTTGTTGGGCTATGGTTCTTCAGATGTTACTCAACTATGTGGCTGTTGTGGCACCGTGGGTAACGTTTATGCAGCTGAGTTGTGAGGTTCTTGGTTCGAGTCCCAGTCCAGGAATTTGGGCACATAATTTAGGCTGATGTTTCAAGTTCTGCACTCTTGAAGGTGCTCCTTTTCAAAGAGGAGGTTAAATCAAGGTTCTGTCAAGTAAAGGATCCCATGGTTTCCTAATCCAGGCAATTACAACACCCTTCTCACTGCCAGCATAGACCAAGGATCAAATCCTGAGTCTTCTAATCTGTTTGACCTTGTGAATTGGCCTTAAAAGAGCTGATTTGTACTTCCTTATAAACTGTTGACTCTCTTAACTTAAGAAATAGTAGCTGGAGTAGGTCATTTGACCCTTTGAGCCTGCTCTACCATTCAATATGGTCATGGCTGATCTTCTACCTCAACTCCACCTTCCTGCACAATTCCCATATCCCTTAGTATCCAAAAATCTACTGACCTCTGTCTTGAATATACTCAATGGCTGAGTATCCTCAACTCTCTGAGGTGGAGATTTCCAAGGATTCACAATCCTTTGAGTGAAGAAATTTCTCCTGATCTCAGTCCTAAATGGCTGACCCCTTATTCTGAGACTATGACCCCTAGTTTTATACACAGGGGAAATATCCTCCCAGCAACTACCCTATCAAGCCTCTTAAAAATATTGTATGTTTCAATTAGATCACCTCTCATGCTTCTAAATTTCGGGGAATATAGGCATAGTCTACTCAATCTCTCCTCATAGGAGAATCACGTCATCCCAGGACTCAGTCCAATGAACTTCTGTTGCACTTCCTCTAAGGTAAGTATATCCCTCCTTAGGTAAGGAGACCAAAACTATACACAATACGCCAGGTGTGGTCTCATCAAGGCGCTATATAATTGTAGTAAGACTTCTTTACTCATCATAGAATCATAGAAAGTTTATGGCACAGAAAGAGGCCAGAGGCCCATCGTGTCTGCTCCAATCTCTTAGGAATAAAAGCCAACATACCATTTGCTTTCCTAACTGCTTGCTATATCTGCATGATAACTTTCTATGATTTGTTTACAAGGATACCCAGGTTCCGCTGAATTCTTCTTCCAGATCCGATAGAGGTCACTGACCTGAAACATTAATTCTATTTCTCTCTCTCCCCACAGGATGTTCTCTGCTCTGCTGAGCATTTCCAGTATTTTCTTGTTTTATTTCAGACTTCCAGCATCCAAAGTATTTTGTTTTTTCACCATGGCTCTGACTTTTTCTGACCTTCAAACCTTGGTCACTCCTGCCCTGGAGGAGCCAGGGATCTAGAAGCTGCTCCGAAGAAGGGTCACTGACCCGAAACGTTAACTCTGCTTCTCTTTCCACAGATGCTGCCAGACCTGCTGAGTGAATCCAGCATTTCTTGTTTTTGTTGTAGAAGCTGCTCTCAATCTGCAGTGACACCTCCCTAACAACAGAAATTAGCCTTCAGTTTGCTCAGGAAACATCAATTAGACATCATGGCTGGCAACAAACAAGCCACTGAAATCTGGTCCCACCTATTCAGAACAATGGATTGTGCATTGAATGGTATTACACTCCCTTTTGCTAAATATCAGTATTTCCTCTAACTTGTAATGAATAGTGTCACAGGAGATTCTCTAGAATAGCAACAACAAAGAGTCTCTAGGAACTCAGGGACCTGGGGTTGCATGTGCATCGATCTTTGAAGGTGGCAGGACATATTGAGAGTGTGGTTAGTAAAGCATATGGCATCTCAGGCTTTATAAATAGAGGCATTGAGTACAAAAGCAGGGAAGTTATGCTGAACTTTATAAAGCTCTGGTTAGGCCCCAACTGGAGTATTGTCTCCAGTTCTGGTCACCACACTTCAGGAAGGATCTGAGGGCCCTTGAGAGGGTGCAGAGGAGATTTAGCAGAATGGTTCCAGGGATGGGGGATTTTAGTTAAAAGATTAGGTTGGAAAAGCTGAGGTTGTTCTCCTTAGAACAAAGGACGTTGAGGGGAGATTTAATAGAAATGAACAAGATTATAACAGGCTTAGATAAATCAGTCAAGTAAAAGCTGTTCCCATTAACAAATGGTACAAGGGGACGCAGAATTAAAGTTTTGTGCAAAAGATGCAGGGGGAATTTGAAGAAGCACTTTGTTACACAGCGGGTGGTAAGGATCTGGAACTCGTTGTCCACAAGGGTGGTGGAAGCGGAGACGATCAGTGACTTCAAGAGGAAGTTGGACGTCCACCCAGGAAAAAATAAACTTGCAGGACTACAGGGAGTGGGACTGACTGCATAGCTCCGTGGAGAGCCGGCATGGGCTCCTTGAGCTGAATGGCCTTCTTCTGTGCCGTAAATGACTCTATGGGTTGAATTTTATGCGCCTGCTGCCGATTTCAGTGGCGGGTGAAAGGCAGGCTGCATGTTGCGGAGCCGCCACAATTTTCCACGCAGCTGCTTATTTAAATAGCCGGGGACGGGCTGCCCCCTCACCCCAATCACATGGAGGGGGTGAGCTGTCCATCCCTGGCAATGACATCAGCTGCCTGTGAGCTGGTGCTGATGCCATTTTTAAAGGGCTGTTAGCCCTACCTGCTAATTTAAATGTTTAAAGCTAAAGTGAATTAAAAAAAAAACATTTCTTTTTCCCCGCTCCCATCCCCCAATAACAATTAAATTAAATATTTGCCCTTCCCCCCTAAAACACTTATCTTTACCATCTGACCTCCACCCCCCCCCCTCAAACCGCACAAACTTTCAACTATAACCTTTCCCACCATCCCCTACACCTATGCATTAATTTAACCCCATTTCCCCCCGCTCCCCACACTGATGAACTTACTTCCTACCCTGTCCCCACCAGTATTGTGCTCCATTTCTACGGATGGGGATCCGAAGGCGCGGGAGAGCCGGCCACCGGGCCCAGGATCGCAGCGGGACATCAGGCGGTGACATGAGCTTCATTATTTCATTCATTTTAATTTATTTATGTATTCAAATTGGGCCTCGCCGCCACCGGTAATATCAGACTGGGTCCTCCCGGCATCGGGGTAAGTGGCGGCCCTCTCCCGGAAGCATCTTCAGGCCCCCTCCCCCTCGCCACAGAACCCAACAACTGGGTGAGAACAACATGCAGCCCTACGACTCTATCTGCTCTTCTCAATCAATTATAATTCACTGGTAGTAGCTACGTCCTTGGGTAACTGCACCTTTTAAAGAGTGTTTACAGCACAGTAACAGGCCATTTGGCCCAACTGATCCATGCTGGTGCTTGTGCTCCACATGAGTCTCTTCCCACCTGTCTTCATCTAACCCCATCAGCATATCCTTCTATTCCTTTCCCTCATATAATTATCTAACTTCCCCATAAATGCATCCTCGCTAGTTGCCTCAACTACTCCTTGTGGTCATGAGTTCCACATTCCCACCACTCTCTAGGCTAAGGTGTTTCTCCTGAATTCCCCACTGGATTTATTATGAATATCCTATATTTATGGCCACTAGTTCGGGTCTCACCCAAAAGTGGAAACATCTTATCTATGTCTGCTCTATCAAACCCTTTCATAATCTTAGATCTCTACGAGGTCACCTCTCAGTCTTTTCTAGAAAAAAAAGCCCCAGTCTGGTTAATCCATCAGAATCACAACAAGAAACTGTGAGTAGATTGCTCCAAGAAAGCCTCAAAATTTAAGTAACAGAAAGGGTCAGGAAGTAAGCTCATTAAATCCTGATGATCTTTTATTTTTTTTAAAACACTTTTTACACTTATCTAATCATGTCATGTTGGATTGTACATTATGTATATTAAATCCAATGTGGCAATGATATTTGTAGCAGTAACTTGTAATTAAACTGAATTCCATTCTCTTATATCCTTGATTATAACTAACGTTGAGTGAAGTACTGAGGGAGTGCTGCGGTGTCACCTTGTACATGAGAGATTAAACCATCTGTCTGTTCTGTTGGGTCAGAACAGTAGAGTCCTGGCCAAAATTTATCCCTCAACCCTTGGCTGTGTGTTAATTGAGTACCATGTTGTTTTATGATACCGAGCTCTATTTTATGTCTCCTCTGTTGATTCAAAATGCATTTGCTATGTCCTGTCCAACAACAACACCTGGCTCAATTATAATTTCCTCCAGCTTAATTTTGGCAAGCCAAATCTATCCTCTTTGGCTGCTTTTGGCACCTCTGTTCTGTTCTTGGGTTATCAACCTTCTTGGCAACTGCCTCAGACTGAATCAAGAGTTGCTGAGCATTGGTGTGCTGTATGACAATGAGCTAAGCTTCCTTCTCCTATTTGTTCCATTACACAACAACGACTTGCATTTATGTAGTGACTTTAACATAATGAAACACCCTAAGCTGCTTCACAGAAGCTTAATAAGGCAAAATTCAATGCCGAGCCACGTAAGATGATGTGACAACGTGACCATTTTGCTCCACCCCCATAATATTGCCTGGGGGTTTATTCTGGTGAAAGGGTAATAACAAGTGCTGTGTGGATGCCTGTTGAAAGTCTGGATTTAGCACACAATGTTGGTTCTAATTGCTGATTACCATGATTTGAACTTGCCTGGAGACGCTGAAACAGAAACCTGCGAGTTTAGCACTCAATTGCTGATTAGTCACAATTTCCATGGAACAGTATACATGGTTGTTCTCACCCACTTTCACTGAAGGTGTGGACTGGGCTGTTGGGCTCATATCAGCTGGTTTCAGGGTGGCCGAGAGACTGAGTGATAGGCCAGACATGTTTTGGTACGTGGAACTGGAGGTCCTGGCGGAGGTTCAGAGGAGGAGGGATGTCCTGTACTTCATTCTCCTGTCCCATCTGTCCCTCTCCTGCAGCCTGGCCTCACCTCCTCCTCCCATTCCTCCTGCAGAGGTACCCTTAGTAAGATGTCAGCGACCAAGCACTCCCTTTCTCCTCGTGACTATGAGAAGGTATCCAATAAGGTGCAGTAATACAGCACTCACTCTTTGTAAGTGAGTCCTTAGAAAATTTCCAGAACAAATATTGATAGCCTGTTGGTGAAGCCTTGGTGAGATGTCTCAGAAAGCCCCCCAGTGGTTTTCAAAAGTCCTCTTCAAACTTCCAGCAGCAGGTGAACAGTAGGAGGTAATATATCTTTAAGGAGCGCAACAATTAGTTCACTCCCAATCAGCTGGTCGCTGTTAGGAAAGGTTGTTAAAAGAAACATTATCCACTAAAATAGCATGCAGCTTCTTTAATGAGTGCTAGAAGGAAAAGTAATCGTCAATCAGCCCCTTAATGATCCTCCGGGTAGCCGTTACTCATGCTGACTTCAGCTCCTTTACCAAGTAGCGACTTGTGCTAAATGCAGGTTAAACTGGCGTTGCAGCTTAAAATCGCATCTTGCTAACTCTTTACATTAACATTTGGCACAAATCGTCCATCCTGACTCTGCTTATACCTCTCGCTCTCACACACGGTGGATGAAACCTAGTCTATGCCTTCCTCACCTGAAGCCTTGACAACAAAAGTCTCTTGTAGCTGGTTGTCTATGAGTTACAATGCATTCAAAGTGCCACTGTGCACATCCTCACAAAGTCCAACACTCTCATTGCCGCCCCCACCCACCCCCCCCACCCCCATCCCCTCCAAGCTCTGTTGGTTCTCCATGTTGTGATGACCTGACCTATTGGGGCTAATTTGAACCGAACCTACCCATTAGGAAATTAAGAACATAAGAAATAGAAGCAGGAGTAAACCATATGGCTCCCTCAAGCCTGCTGCGCTATTTAATTCGATCAGGGCTGATCATCAGCCTCAACTCCACTTTCCCACCCACTCCCCATATCCCTTGATTTTCTGAGAGATCAAAAATCTGTCTATCTCTGCCTTAAATGTATTCAACGATGGAGCATCCACAACCCTCTGGGGTAGGCAATTCCAAAGATTCATAATCCTTTGAGTGAAGAAATTCCTCCTCATCTCACTCCCAAATGATTGATCCCTTATCCTGAAACTGTGCCCCATGTTCTAGATTACCTGATGGGGAAACAACCTCTCAGTGTCTACCCTATCAAGCCCCTTCAGAATTTTGTATGTTTCAAAGAGATCACCTCTCATTCTTCTGAGAGTATAGACCAAATTTACTCAGCCTCTCATCATAGGACAAACCTCTCATCCCAGAAGTTAATCTAGTGAAACTGACAGGATTAGCTGAAATGCTGTCTTTTACCTCACTCATTTTACTCCCCATTGAAGCCAATAATGGATAAATATTGTTCAGTGCTCACCCGATCCTCTTCGAAATAGTGCCATAGGACTTTTACATCCACCTGAGAGAGCAGATTGGGTCTTGCTTTAACATCTCATCCAAAAGGCAGCATCTATGACAATGTAGCACTGCTTCAGTACCTCAGTTTTTATTTATTCTTCCATAGGATGTGGGCATCACTGGCAAAGCCAACATTTATTGCTCATCCCTATTGCTCATTTATTGCTCTTGAGAAGATAGTGGTGAGATGCCGTCTTGAACCGCTGCAGTCCATGTGGTATACGTACACCCATAGTGCTATTAGGGAGAGAGTTCCAGCATTTTGACCCTGTGACAGCGAACGAACAGTGATATAGTTCCAAGTCAGGATTGTGTGTGGCTTGGAAGGGAGCTTGCAGGTGGTGGTGTTCCCATGCACCTGCTGTCCTTGTCCTTCTAGGCGGTAGAGGTCACAGGTTTGGAAGGTGCTGTCTAAGGAGCTGTGGTACATCTTGTAGATGGTACACACTGCTGTCACTGTGTGTCGGTGGTGGAAGGAGTGAATGTTTGTAGATGGGGTGCCAATCAAGCTGGCTGCTTTGTCCTGGATGGTGTCGAGCTTCCTGAGTGTTGTTGGAGCTGCACCCATCCAGGCAAGTGGAGAGTGTAAGTACAAACTCACTGACACTTGACAAATCACAGGCTACTACCTGAAAGGAGCCTGTATCAAAACAAAAATGAGTACCACTGTCAGATGTAGCATTGGCATCATTGCAGAGTTGATATTGCTGCATAGTCCTAAGGCTAATTCTAAGAGATAGTACAATTAATCAGGAGCTTTACTTAGTAAGAAGTGGGATGAACTTTAACTCAGAGGCTGTTTTCGGCAGGAATTTTCACCAGCAGGTTGACATCCCACCCAGGCAGAAGGGAAGCCACAGCCATATGAATTCAATATAGGCAAGTGTGAGGTAGTGCATTATTGTAGGTATAATAAGGTTGTATAATAAGAGTGAATGGGGTAGAGAACCAGAGAGAACTTGGGGTAAAGCTGACCAAGCACCTGGGTTAATTTCTAGAGAGGTAGAACTGAAAAGTAGAGAAGTTATATCAAATATATTAGCATCGCAGGCCGGGATTTAACCAAAGGCAGATGGGAGCTGGCCACCGACTGAAATGTCAGTGATGAACCCACTTCAGCCTCGCCTGGGGATCCAAGCCGTATTTTGTGTGTCCTCAGGCTTCAATTGCTCTGAGGCGGGACATCCACCCAGCTTGAGGTAGGAAGCCCAGCCTAATGGAACTGCAGGCCAATCAGCGGCGTGGCAGCTCCTGGGAGCGGTGGCCACTGCTTTGACTACAGCCCAGTTAGAAGTAAAGATGCCTGGGAGCCTGGAAGGCAGATAGGTTTTGTTTGCTTCGCCGGGGCTAATTGGTCAGGCCTCGGCGAAGCAAATGTGGTCGGTTGGGGGGACGGGGGGGGGCGTGTTGGGTGTTGAGGGTGGTTGGGGTAGTGGGGATGGCCCTCCATTGGCCACAGGGTGCCCAATCATGAGGGCCCCCCCCCCCAGGACTACTTTTGTCAGGCGGCTTCTCTCGTGTCTAGGACACCTGCCTGCCACGCGTAAAATCCGCGTGGAGGCGGGCGAAGGCCCCTAAGTGGCTGTTAAATGGCCACTTAAGGACCCTGATTGGCCTGGGGCGAACAGGCCATTTTCGCCGTCGCCACCCTGCATAAAGCGGCGGCAGAGGCGGGAGCAGGTCAGGAAGGGTTCCCGGAGCCTCCGCTACATTTTATGCCATCCTG
This sequence comes from Heterodontus francisci, assembly GCF_036365525.1. NCBI lineage: Eukaryota > Metazoa > Chordata > Chondrichthyes > Heterodontiformes > Heterodontidae > Heterodontus > Heterodontus francisci. The sequence continues at coordinate 14,339,940 of NC_090376.1, read as the reverse complement.
CCATCTTCCTGCTCTTTAGGGTGAGGTAAAATTTAGTCTATAGAATCATTGAATGATTACAGCACAGAAGGTGGCTATTTGGCCCATTATATCCATGCTGGATCTCTGTTAAGAGGAGTTCAGCTCGTCCCACTCCCCGCCTTTTCCCTGTAGCCTTGCAAATTTTTTCTGGTCAGATGATTATCCAATTCACTCTTGAAAACCACGATTGAATCAGTCTCCACCACACTCTCAGGCAGTGCATTCCAGATCCTAACCACTCGCTGTGTAAAGAAGTTTTTCCTCATGTTGTCTTGGTTAGATTACACTTGAAGTATGGTGAGCAGTTCTGGTCTCCCGAGAATAAAATGTATATAGAGGCACTGGAGAAAGATTTCACAGAACGATTCCACATCTGAGAGGTTGTAACTATCAGGAGCAAGTGAACAGACTGAGGCATTTTTCTCCAGAAAAGAGAAGGCTGGCAGATGAGCTGATGGAGGTCTTTAAGATTACGTAGGGGTTTAATAGGGTAGACGTAGATAAGATAGCCGGGATTTTATCAGGGTGACAGGAGTCTTGCACCACGCCATGAACCACGCGTCGCTCCTTCTGTGGGAGGACCACCGAATCAAGTGCCAGGTAGCAACCAAAGACCCCGGTAATGGACATCCTGCCCTCTGAGAGTTGCTGGCCAATCAGAGGCTGGCAGCTCTTTAACTGAGCAGTGCCATTGAGGAGGTGGTAGGTGCTGCCTGTGGACCACTTACCCGAGGCCGATGAGCAGTGCTGGACCCAGGCCACAGGTAGGTCAATGTGGGAGGGGTCTCACGGGGTGGAGGTTGCAGGGGAGGTGGTTGTCGGGGTTCCTGCCAGCAAGGGCAGGGGGTGGTGGCTTTCAGCGGGACCACCCTTCCCGATGCTGAGTCCCTTGTTCAGGAACTAAGTGCCTTTTAATGAGGGACACCCCCCACCCCCACACACTCCCCGGAGCCGGCTTGCCGCCTGCACAGTTTTTCCTGCCGTGCTTCCCATGTGGCAACAGGCCCGCCCACAGCTTGGCTAATTACAACGGCGGCAGGATGAGGCCCTTAATTGTGCCTTAATTGCCCACTTAAGGGCCTCAATTGGCGGCGGTGGGGGAAGAGGGGTGGGGGTGGGCCGTTCATAGGTTTTCCCACCCCGAACTTAATTTCAGCAGAGGTGGGAAGGTGGCGGGGATCCCCCCTCCGCCACAATCCCATCCAATTATATGCTGTTCCCGCCTCCAAACCCACCACGGGGCAGAGCATAAAATTCTCCCGATGTTTCCACTTGTAGGGGAGTCCAAAACTAGAGGGCAGTAATATAATATTGTCACTGATAAATCCATAGGGATTCAGGAGAAGCTATTTTTACCCAGAGAGAATGGTTAGAATGTGGAACTCGTTACCACAAGGAGTAGTTGAGGCAGAAAGCATAGATATATTTAAAGGCAAGTGAGATGAACACATGTAGGAGAAAGGAATGGAAGGTTATGCTGATACGGTTAGCTGAAGAGGAGTGGGAGGAGGCTCGTGTGCAGCATAAACAACAGAAAAGATCTTTTGAGCCAAATGGCCTGTTTCTGTGCTCTACACTGTAGGTAATTTGATGTAGCTCAGGCCAGCCACGTAATAGATTCAGACTCATTTGCAACTCGTGAAGGTGATAATAATGCTGTCGCTGGTAATACAGTCCAAAAAAATCAATTTCAAAATTGGTTGTGAGTGGTTAACTCCTTCACCAGTTTATATATTGATTTTAAATATTAAAAAAATCATCATTACATAGGCAGGAAATGTCTAACAAAAAAATTGGCCATCTCCTATATAAATCTGACAATGCATGACTAAAAAATGAAGGTTCAGAAACAAAATTCTAAGCTCATGTAATTTCTCCATGTTAAAAGAATTTTTGGGACACCCCCCACCATCCCCACCCCGATGAAGTTGGGAATGGAGGCAAGGGAATCCCAAAAATGCCAGCGCCGGCTGGATTGTCTGTTACAGGACGGTGTTCCTGGTGCTGGCAATGATAGCCAGGGTAGGGGGAGAGCAGGACAGGAATCCCCTTCTCTTCCCTATTGAGGCCAATGAAATTAGTTAAAAAGCTCATTGAGACTTTTGCTGGAGAGGGCGGGTGGAATAATTAAAGGGGCGCATGGAGTTCAGAAGCAGTCATGTTCTGTTCTGCTGAAGGAAGGTGGGTACAGAGTGGAGAGTCAGTCAAGGTTGCCGCAAGGCATCACCCCAGCCCCAAAAGAGGGTCAGTAGTGTGAAGGGGGACCCGGAATTTGATAAAGAGGGACCCTTGGTGCTGTGACGGAGGTGGAGAGAGTGGGCACTCAACACCCGAACATTGAACGGTATTGTCACACCCCTGTCATTCAGGGGGGCAGAAGAGCAGGTGGCAAGGCTGCCAAGGACAATTGGGCAGCCACCTGTCCAAAAGAAAGGCTGCAGCTGGCAATGGGAGCACAACTGTCAGATTTTGGGCCCAGTGGCCATGTGGGGCAACACCCTCCGCAGGAGGGCACAGGAGAGAAAAGAAGGGCAGGAAGGCAATGGAGGCCAAACCCTCAACACAGGATCTACCTCCGAAGACAGGGCTACTTGGAGATGACCGAGAACCAATGCTGCAGGACAGTGCAACTCTCCAGTCAAATGGCTGTGCCCTGGTCGCTGAAGACCTCGTACTTCGCAGCACTGGTCGCCATCCCCTGCCAGTAGCTGTCAAAGTCACTGCGGTCTTGAACTTCTTCACTTCTGGCTCCTTCCAAGGATCAGCTGGGGACCTTAGTGGCATCTAGCAAGTGACATGCAAACCACTGCATCTCTCTGGTCACTGATGCCCTCTTTGCCAGAGCTGGTTAGCACATTCATTTCATGATAGACATGGCCTCGCAGGGACAGAAGGCATTTGGTTTCACCTCCCTGTCTGGATTCCCCCCAGGTGCAGGGCATCATCGATTGCACCCCTTTGGCCATCAGAGCACCCAGTGACCGGCCAGTCAAATTCATCAACAGGAAGGGCTTCCACTCCCTCAACATCCTACTGGTCTGTGACCACAACAAAATCTTCCTTCATTTGTGCGCTCACTTTCCTGGCAGCTGCCCTGACTCCTTCATCCTCCGCCAGTCCAGGCTGCCTCGGACTTTCACTCCATCCCCAAAGTGCATGGTTGGATCCTAGGGGTCGAGGTTTATCCCTTGACGAGATGGCTGTTGACAACTGTGCGGGAGCCCTAGACAGAGGTACAGAGGTGATGCAACCAACCATTGAGTAGGCCATCGGGTGGCTGAAGATGCGATTCTGCTGCCTGGAGCAGTCAGGTGGCTCCCTCCATTGCCCTCGTGCAGGGATCTCGATCATTGTGGTGGTCTGCTGCACTCTCCGTTGCATAGCCCTCCAGAGAGGTGTGGACCTTGAAGATAATGAGGCCTTGGAAGGAGACAGCTCATTGGAGGAGGAGCGGGAGGTGAGGTGAGGAGGAGGTGGTGGAAGAAGATGATGCTGAACAGAGAAGTGCCCCTGCTGCATGACGAGTTGGCCTACTCCTGCCAGCCTCCACAAAGAAGACCTCCCTCCTCTTCCTCACAGCCTTCAGCGTTAGATCCAGGTCGACATCAATGCACTGAGGGGCAGCCCTGCTAAGGTGCCAGTCCTCTGGCTCCCCTGGTGCAGTGGAAGGCTTTGGCAGACTCAGCAGTTCTCTTCAGGATAGCCAGCAACCTTGGTAATGACTGCCATGGGAGTAAAAATGAGTCCCACGCTTCATCTGACCCACCTCTATTCACACCACCATTGGCTCTAAGTAGACAGGAAACCTGTCTCCATACCAATTAAAGGCCTCCCCATATGAAAATCTTAACTTTAATCAGTTTCCCACTGGAGGCAGGTTTCTGACCTGAAAACAAAACTGGCTGCTGTTTCCTGCATCTATGGTGTAAATTAAGCCCAATGTTTCATGTAGTGTTTACTGCTGTAACTCTGGTCTCTTGTCCTCCTCCCTTACTTCCTTCACTCCACCACTGGCAGCTATCCCTTTAGTGGTCTAGGCCCTAAGCTCTGGAATTCCATTCCAGAACCTCTTCGTCTTGCCACCACTCCCCACCCCCCCCCCCCCCCCCCCCACCTCCCCCGACCCCTTTAATTTGTTAAAACCTATCTCTTCGACCAGGGTGTTAGGGCTGGAAGAGGTTACAGAGATCGGGGAGCATAAGGCTTTGTACACAAGGATGAGAATTTTAAGGCCGAGACATTGCCGGACTGGGAGCCAATGTAGGCCAGCAAGCACAAGAGTTGCTGGGTGAACAGGTCTTGGCGCGAATTGAGATACAGACAGTAGAGATATGGTTGACCTCAACATTATGGAGGGTGCAAGATGGGAGGCCCCTGATTGACAAAATCGAAGATGCAGTCACAGTTCACAGCTGGTTCAGTATTGGGGGTGGGGGAGGATTGCCAAATTGGAAATGGGTCCATCTAATACCTGATTTAGCATCCAAAAAACTGGGAGTGACACTTAACAATTCCTATCCTCACTTCTGGCAAATCTATTCATTCTTCTGCAAAAACCAGAAATTAGCAAAGCAAAGCATTAATGTCACAACTCTCAGAAGTATCAAAACAGATTTATGTTTAACAGTGCTGTCACTGTTTCAGTAAAATGCATTTCACTCTCGCAAAGCTGAATCCCACACAGAGCAAAGAGACATGACCTGTGAACCTATATTTGGTACTTTGGCCAATAATGGATGAGGCAGTCAGCAAATCCGCCCAGCTGACACCAGACTGCTGATTCGAAGAGAAAGAGAGAAATGAGCAGCAACCCAGTGGGCGTCAAAGGTGAATACAAATCACACGTGTTTAATTATTTTGTTTTTTTTTAGCCATCTTACGCCTAATAAATGGTAGATTGCTGAGTCAGGGCATTAAGGCATGGATGAGAAAAAAAGTTCACAATCAAAGCAGTTCCCTTGGGTATTTTACAAGCATTTGTAAGTATTTTGCTTCTGAATTAATTTCAACACAGCTCACGAATCGCAGTGAAAGTATTTTGTTCTGCTACAAATAGCTGGATGCTTATGATCAAAGTTTCCTCTATCTATCCAGTTCTGATCTGGGCGCTACACTTGTAAGACTGGTGGATGAGTCGAAAACAAGAGGACACTGATTTAAGGTGATTGGCAAAAGAACAAAAGGCGACACAAGGAACAACGTTTTTTATGCAGCAAGTGGCTAGGATCTGGAATGCACTGGTGGTGGCAGATTCAATCATGGCTTTCAAAATGGAATTGGATAATTATCTGAATAGAAATATTTTCAGGGCTATGGGGAAAAGGTGGGGGAGTAGGGAGTAAATCCACAATTTTAAAATTAGTTCTCAATTCCATTTGACTCCTGTGTCTGTTCCAGTCACGTCTATATCAAATACGTACAAAAGAAACCATTATCACGACACACAAATCTCCTTCCTTGTCCCTGTTAGCACACTGGGATAAATACCATGTCTTTTTTTCATTCATTCTTGGGATATGTCTGTCACTGGCAAGCCTGGCATTTATTACCCTCCCCTATTGACCCTAAACATTTTGGTGTTGACCTTCATCTTTTTCATTCGCTCATGGGATGTTAGTATTGTTGGCTAGGCCAGCATTTCTTGCCCATCCCTAATTGCCCTTGAGAATGTGGGGGTGAGCCTCCTTCCTGAACTGTTGCAGTCCATCTGGTGTAGGTACACCCACAGTGCTGTTAGGCAGGGAGTTCCAGGTTTTTGACCCAGTAACAATGAAGGAACGGCAATATATTTCCAAGTCAGGATGGTGTGTGAATTGGAGGGAACTTTGCAGGTGGTGGTGTTCCTTTCGCGCCTTCTGCACTTGTCGTTCTAGGTGGTAGAGGTCATGGGTTTGGAAAGTGCTGTCAAAGGAGGTTTGGCAAATTGCTGCAATGCATCTTGAATTACTGTAGTTTGGGTGGTGAAGGTGTTCCAAAAAGACTGTTAGGTAGGGAGTTCCAGGACTTTGACCCAATGATGATGATTTATTCCTGGAGGGTTATATGTCTTAAGCCCATTTAGTCTTTCTAGGACTTCCATCACACTGATACTGAAGTCATCGAATTTAGTTGCGATATCTTCAATTGTGATTACTTGGAGGAAGAGACACATTCAGAATATTTATTATTTTGAGCTCTCCTGATGACTGAGTATATGGGCTGGATTTTATTAGCTTGCCGCATGCGCCGCAGAGCTGCCGTGATATTTTGCATGGAGGGGGCGGAACGCCTCCCCCTGATGACGTAGAGGGGGCAGGCGCTTCATTCCCAGCAACGGTGTCCGGCGCCACCGTGCAGGCGCGAGCGCCATTTTTAAAGGGCTTCAAGCCCTGACAGGTCATTGTAATCTTTAAATGGTCAGGTGTGGCAAAATATTAAAATAAAATTATACTCACACTTCCAATCCCCTCTCCCACTCCCCCAGTGAATAAAACGCTTATTATTTGTCCTATCCCCCCAAAAAATAAGTTTTCAATCAAAGCCTTTCCCCCACCCCCGAACTTTATTCCCTTTGATCCTCAACCCCTTCCCACTATCCCCACAGCCAATCGCATTGTTTTCTGAATCTCTCTCCACTCCCACCCTGAAAAATTCACTCCTCCCCCCTCCCCGCCAGTGTCACTCCTCCGGCCGAATATCGGCGTGGGATGGCCGTCAGGACAAGGTAAGTGCTTTTGCATATATTTAAATTTATTTAAATATTTAGATGACGGCTCCGCCGCCGAGCGGCAGGAGAGTCACCCCGAGGCCTCGCCACTGCCGGTAAAATGCGGCGGGGCCTTCCCAGTGTTGAGGCTCATGGTGGGCCTCTCCCAGAAGTATTTTCCGTGCTCCCCCGAGCCACAGCCACCGATGTCTGGAGGGGGGAATTATAAAATTCAGTCCTATATGTTTACTGTTCGTTGCAGTACAAGCCAAGATAGTCACAGTTTTACCAACACAGCTAAGCAAAGTGATCAACAAGCAAATTGAAACTGAGATAAATAGGAAGAATAGGAACATATTGGGAGGAGGCCATTCAGCCCTTCAAGCCTGTTCTGCCATTCAGTTAGATCATGGCTGATCTGTATCTCAACTCTCTCAAATCGCCTTGGTTCCATAACCCTTAATCCTCTTGCCTAATAAAAATGACTGTACAAATCTTGCAGAGATAAAGGACCGGGATGAAGATAAGAAAATGCAAAAAACAGTTCAAAAAGGGCTCAGAGGGACAAAGAGTAACCAGGAAACAGCTATAAAGAGATAAACGTGACCAGAGAGTGCTGGAAATCAAAGGAGCAATAAAATGTTGTCTTGACACCCCACACCAGGGGAAGAAACAAATCAAATTCATCTGAATATTTTGAATACGCAGTTAACAAACTGAAGGAATACATTCAGCAATCTAACTACACCTGCAGTCATAGAATCATAGAGCGCAGGAGGAGGCCATTCGGCCCATTGTGCCTGTGTCAGCTCCATGAAAGAGCTATTCAATTAGTCCCACTTCGCCGCTCTTTCCCCACATCCCTGCAAATTTTTCCTTTTCAAATATTGATCCAATTTCCTTTCTGAAAACTACTATTGAATCTGCTTCCACCACCCTTTGCAGCAGCGCATTCCAGATCACAACAACTCACTGTGTTAAAACAAAAACCTCCTCACTTCCCGCCTCGTTCTTTTGCCAGTTATCTTAACAATTAAATCATCCATTAACCTTAAAAATATACATTTAAACCAGTCTTTCTGAAAGAGAAACACAGGGGATGAAAGACTGGTCATTTCTCCAAAATGGCACGATTAATTGTTGCCCTTAATGTGATGATTTTTGCAGTCTTCAGTCATGAAAATGATTCATTTCTGTTGCCATGGTTGCGAGGATTGAAAAACTGACAGTTGTAAATGCCAGGACATCTACATCCGCATCAACAAGAAACTGAGTTTATATAAACATCTTTAATATAGGAAAGCAACCCAAGTTTCCTACTTTCGCAGGAAACATTCGGACAATAAATTGACACTGAGCCCCCACCTGCCAAGAATGAGGCACATTAATTTTGTCATGAACATTGATTTTAAACTGTTACTGGAGTGAAGAAAGGACTTGTTAAACTGATCAGCCAGGGCTGGAAAATACATTTGCATATTAACAGACAGTGATTGGAAGGACAAAGGACCATTCCCTGACACATTCAACCTACAATGGACCTTGTTCACCAGGTTTTGTGTGTAAGGGGAGCATTCCAGAGACTGCTATGGTGATACAATTCAAGACGTGGTCAGACCAGTTAGTCACATGACTAAACTGCTTGGCAGACTGGGGTTTTCTGAATTGTACAAACAGTTTGAACTCAGAAAAACTGTTTGCTCCTGGACTGAGAAGATCTCTCCTGTCTGTTCCCATCTCTTTCTCACAAGCCTCTGAATCCACTGAAGACACATGAACCCCAAGAGAGAAAAGTCTCCTACAGTGAACAAGGTTTAAGAAGAATACTGGGCCCCAACGAAAAGCAAGATCTACCTACAATCAAGGACTCTACAGTGAACTTGAAGAACCGTAACAAAATCTCTTCAGATATTGCCTCAAATATTTCCACTTTATTTTTCTTATGCTCTTTTCTCTCTCTATTTGCATGTGTGTATTGCGTATGCATGCGAGAATGGGAGCATCATGTGTCTGTAGGCGTCAACTGAATTAGAGTTTAAGTTCAAGTTTAATAAATTTAAACTTTTCTTCTTTAGACCTAAGAATTTAATACATTTAAACTTTTCTTCTTTAAACCTAAGAAATCCTGTTTGTGCTGGTTTCTTTACCTTAAATTGAAAAGCGGTGAACAAGGATTCACCAAGGGGGAGGTAAAAACACGGTGCATTTAAAAAAACACCCTGTTACGGTAAGACCAGGTGAAGGCTGAGAGGGAACCCGAGATCTCTTTCTCACCAGGTTGTAACAGAGCTAAAGAAGGAGGCATTAGGAGGTGTGGCTGAAAGTTTGGTCAAAGAGGCTTTAAGAATTGTCAAAAGAAGGGAGCGAGCTGGAGAGGCTGAGATGGAATTCGAGGGTGTGTTCCAAAGTATCTGAAAGATTGTTCCCTTTTTGAGGTACTTGTTTCCCTCCGACTGATCCATATTGGAGGCATCTTCCATTGATTGGAACTCATGAGAGGTATCATAATTATGCAAGGGAAGGTGCTTTCAGAACATTGAATGGTGTTTCCTGCAGCACGGGAAAGCATTTCTGCTGCATGACTATGGGATATTGGTATCTGTATCTTCTTTTGGGCCTCCTTATCTCGAGAGACAATGGATACGCGCCTGGAGGTGGTCAGTGGTTTGTGAAGCAGCGCCTGGAGTGGCTATAAAGGCCAATTCTGGAGTGACAGGCTCTTCCACAGGTGCTGCAGAGAAATTTGTTTGTTGGGGCTGTTGCACAGTTGGCTCTCCCCTTGCGCCTCTGTCTTTTTTCCTGCCAACTACTAAGTCTCTTCGACTCGCCACAATTTAGCCCTGTCTTTATGGCTGCCCGCCAGCTCTGGCGAATGCTGGCAACTGACTCCCACGACTTGTGATCAATGTCACACGATTTCATGTCGCGTTTGCAGACGTCTTTATAACGGAGACATGGACGGCCGGTGGGTCTGATACCAGTGGCGAGCTCGCTGTACAATGTGTCTTTGGGGATCCTGCCATCTTCCATGCGGCTCACATGGCCAAGCCATCTCAAGCGCCGCTGACTCAGTAGTGTGTATAAGCTGGGGATGTTGGCCGCTTCAAGGACTTCTGTGTTGGAGATATAGTCCTGCCACCTGATGCCAAGTATTCTCTGTATCAATGTGATGTATTCCACAAGAGAAAGCCTGCTTGTGGTATGTATGGAGAAAACAAACAGACAATACTGAAGATTGGTTTCGTATTGCACTTACCACTGTGGAACATAAAGACTTGCATTTATATAGAGCTTTTCACAATCTCAGGACATTCCAAAGCGTTTTACAGCCAATAAAGTTGTTTTTGAAGTGTTGTAATGTAGGAGCCAATTTGTGCACAGTAAGGTCCCATGCACAGCAATGTGCTAATGACCAGATTAGCTATTTTAGTGAAGGTGGTTGAGGGATAAATATTAGCAAGGCCACTGAGAATTCCTTTGGTCTTCTTCGAACAGTGCCACCTGATCTTTTAAGTCGACCTGAGAGGCCAGACAGTAACATTTCATCTGAAAGATGGCATCTTCGGCAGTACAGTTCACCCTCAATATGGTACTGGAGTGTCAGCCTGGAATATGTGCTCAAGTCTCTTGTGTAAGACTTGAACCTATGACCTTTTGGCTGAGAGAAACGAGTGCTCCAACTGAGCCATGACTGATGCTGCTAATGTCAGCATGACATAGTTAATGTTGGACAGGGGAGTTGGAAATACATATTACAGTATTGCACATGATAAAGCATTCAAGCATGAAAATGATTTGTGGCCAATCAGTAATGTAACTTTCTGTTACAGAATCAGCAAGATCGCTATTGCTTGTACTGAGACTCTTATTCCAACATTCACTCCCTCCAGCACTGGTGCACAGTGGCAGCAGTGTGTACCAAAGCAACTCGCCAAGTCTCCTTCAACAACACCTTCCAAGCCTCCAACCTCTACTACCTAGAAGGACAAAGACAACATGCAATTGAACACCACCACCTGCAAGTTCCCCTCCAAGCCACACACCATCCTGACTTGGAACTATATCACCATTCCTTCACTATTACTGGATCAAAATCCTGGAACATCCTTCCGAACAGCATTGGGGGCGTACCAACCCCACATGGACTGCAACGGTTCAAGAAGGCGGCTCACCATCACCTTCTCTGAGGAATGGGCAACAAATGTTGGCCTTACCAGCAGCAGCACCCACATCCTGTGAACAAATGAAAAAATAGAAACAGTTCATGCATCAAGTTTGCAGTCCTTTGATTTAGTCTGTCCCAAGATTGAAGCAGAACAATTTATGCTGAGGAAGAAGGAACGTTTGATCAAAATATTTACACAATGGATAATAGTAATAAAAACTGCAGATTTCCAGAAGGCATTTGATAAGGTGCCACATCAAAGGTTATTACAGAAAATAAAAGCTCATGGTGTAGGGGGTAACATATTGGCATAGATAGAAGATTGGCTAGCTAACAGGAAACAGAGAGTAGGCATAAATGGGTCATTTTCTGGTTGGCAAGATGTAACAAGTGGTGTGCCACAGGGATCAGTGCTGGGTCCTCAACTTTTAACAATTTATATAAATGACTTGAATGAAGGGACCAAAGGTATGGTTGCTAAATTTGCTGATGACCCAAAGATAGGAAGGAAAGTAAGTTGTGAAGAGGACATAAAGAGGCTAAAAAAGGGTATAAATAGGTTAAGTGAATGGGCAAAGGTCTGGCAAATGGAGTATAATGTGGGAAAATGTGAAATTGTCCATTTTGGCAGGAAAAATAAAAAAGAAGCATATTATCTAAATAGTGAGAGATTGCAGAGCTCTCAGATACAGATGGATCTGGTTGCCCTAGTGCATGATTCACAAAAGGTTTGCATGCCAGTACAGAAAGGAATTAGGAAAGTTAATAGAATGTTATCATTTATTGTGAGGGGAAGTGAATACAAAAGTAGGGAGCTTATGCTTCAGCTATACAGGGCATTGGTGAGACCACATCTGGAGTACTGTGTACAGTATTGATGTCCATATTTAAGGATATAAATGCATTTAAAGTAGTTCAGAGAAGGTTTACTAGACTAATACCTGGGATGGGCGAGTTATCTTCTGAGGAAAGGTTGGATAGGCTAGGCTTGTATCCACTGTAGTTTAGAAGAGTAGGAGGCAACTTGATTGAAACATATAAGATTCTGAGGGATCTTGACAGGATGGATGTGGAAAGGATGTTCCTCTTGTGAGAGAATCTATAAATAGAACACTGTTTAAAAATAAGGGGTCGCTCATTTAAGACAGAGATGAGGAGTATTTTTTTCTCTCAGAGGTTCGTGAATCTTTAGAACTCTCTTCCTCAAAAGGCATTGGAAACAGAGTCTTTGAATATTTTAAGGTAGAGCTAGATAGATTCTTGATAAGCAAGGGGTGAAAGGTTATCGGGGGTAGGCGGGAAAGTGGAGTTCAGGTTACAATCAGATCAGCCATGATCTTGTTGAATGGTGGAGCAGGCTCGAGGGGTCGAGTGGCCTACTCCGGCTCCTAATTCATATGTTCGTATGGAGATACAGCACAGAAGAAGACCATTTAGCCCATCAAGTATGTTTTAGCTCTTTGAAGGAGCTAGCCAATTAGTCCCACTTCCCAGCCATGCAAATTCTTTCCCTTCAACTAATCAATCTGTTATGATTTTCTTTGTATCATAATGTTGAATGAGTGAAGTGTAGGCTCCTGGAATTAATGTATATTGATTGGTGTATAATGTTAACAAGCTAGTGTGTGTGGAACTTAGGGATCGTCCCCGGTTCATAAGGGAGCAAGATGTTCAAGAAGTTATACAATGTGAAGTTGTGTTTGGATTCCATTTTGTTTTGAGGGTTTCATTTAGTAGTTAAAGCCAGTTCCTCCAGAAATTTGGAATTGAAAGCCAGTCTCAGTAATAGTACCATGAAACTATCATCGATTGTCATAAAAACCCATCTGGTTTGCTACTGTCCTTTAGGAAAGTAAATCTGCCACCCTTACCTGATCTGACCTACATGTGACTCCAGTCCCACAAAGTGGTTGATTCTTAACAGCCCTCTGAAATGGCCTAGCAAGCCATTCAGTTCAAGGGCAATTAGGGATGAGCAACAAATGCTGGCCTTGCCAGCAACACCCACATCCCATGAAATTTTTTTTTTTAATTTAAAAATATGCCCAGTACCTATAGAATGTCACCAAGGCAGCCCAAATCGTCAACGCCCCTGAAAAGACTGGTATCGAATATCCTCATCCCTCCCTACCTTTGTAACTTGTTCTGGCCCTCGAAACCTCCTAGATCTTGGCGCTCCTCCAATTCTGGCCTCTTCCCTATCCCCGATTTTAATTGCTCCACCTTTGGTGGTCATGCCTTCAGTTATCTTGATCCTAAGTTCTAGAATTCCCTCCCGAACCCTCTCAACCTCTTTACCTGTCGCTCTTTCTTTGGGACACTGCTGAAAACCTATCTCTTTGAGCAAGTTTCTGCTCACCTGTCCAAATTTCACCTTATGTGGCTTGGTGTCAAATTTTGTTTGCTAATCCTCCTGTGAAGTGCCTTAGAATATTTTACTCTGTTAAAGGCAATATATAAATGCAAGTTGTTGTTGTTATTGTTGTGTAAGAAAGTTTTCTGATTCCTTCTGATGTATAAATCTATCTGTTTGAAAATTATATGTTTATTTTCTCATATCTACCATGTACACGATGCAGAGCAGTGGCTCGCCAAGGCTCTGTCCAAACCCGCGACCTCGACTACCTAGAACAGGGGTCAGCGACCTTAGTAATAAGAACTATTTTTTATATATAGTGAAAAATGCAATATCTTAAAAGCCACAATGCTGTTACTCAAATGCCAATAATAATGAAAAACAAGGCAGGCTCATTTCAACAACATTTTAAAGGTTTTTACAAACAAATTGTCGATTGAATGATACTTTCTCACAAGTGCAATGCTAATCAAAGTTTAAAAAAACGAAAGGAGCCATTTCATTATCATCAAAATGGATTTGATCAATCAAGATCGGGGGGCTGCACTTGAGTGCATAATGAGCTGCATGTGGCTCCAGAGTCACAGGTTGCTGACCCCTGACCTAGAAGAACAAGGGCAGCAGATGCATGGGAACACCACCACCTGCAAGTTCTCCTCCAAGCCACACACCATCCTGACTTGGAACGATATTGTCATTCCTTCATCATCTCTGGATTAAAATCCTACAACTCCCTTCCTAACAGCACTGTGGGTGCACCTACAGACTGCAGCCCAAGATATTCTATAAGCATATCAATGGGAAGAGGATAACCAGGGAAAGAGTAGGACCCATTAGGTACCAAGGGTGAAATTTGTGGGTGGAGCCAGAGGACATTGGTAGGGTGTTGAACGAATACTTCACATCTGTCTTCACCCAAGAGAATGAGGATGTAGATATGGAACTTAGAGAGAGAGAGTGTGAGGTTCTTGAGCAAATTGTCAAAGGGAGTGACAAGGTATTGGAGGTTTTGAAAGGCTTAAAAGTGGACAAATCTCCAGGTCCGGACGATTTGTGTCCCAGGATGTTGTGGGAGGCAAGGGTGGAGACTGCAGGGGCTCTGACCCTAATTTTTAATTCCTCTCTGGCCACGGCATAGGTGCCGGAGGACTGGAGAACAGCTAATGTGGTCCCACTATTTAAGAAAGGTTGTAGAGATAAGCCAGGGAACTACAGACCAGTGAGTCTCACGTCAGTGGTAGGGAAACTATTGGAGAAAATTCTGAAGGAGAGAATCTACCTCTACTTGGAGAGGCAAAATTTGATTAGGAATAGTCAGCATGGCTTTGTCAGAGGGAGGTCATGCCTAACAAATTTGATTGAATTTTTTGAGCATGTGACCAGGTGTGTAAATGAGGGTAGTGCAGTTGATGTAGTTTACATGGATTTCAGCAAAGCCTTTGACAAGGTCCCACGTGGGAGACTTATCAAAAATCAAATGCAAATGGGATACAAGGTAACTTGATAAGGTGGATTCAAAATTGGCTTAGCTGTAGGAGACAGAGAGTGATGACAGACGGCTGTTTTAGTGACTGGAAGCCAGTGTCCAGTGGCGCACCACAGGGATCTGTGCTGGGTCCCCTATTGTTTGTCATTTATATAAATGACGTAGATGACTATGTGGGGGGTAGGATCAGTAAGTTCGTGGATGACACAAAGATTGGCCGAGTGGTTAACAGTGAGGTGGAGTGTCTTAGGTTACAGGAAGATATAGACGGGATGGTCAAATGGGCAGAAAAGTGGCAGATGGAATTTAACTCTGAAAAGTGTGAGGTGATGCACTTTGGAAGGAGTAATGTGACACGGAAGTATTCAATGAATGGACGGACACTGGGAAGTTCTGAGGAACAAAGGGAACTTGGCGTGTTTGTCCATAGATCTCTGAAGGCAGAAGGGCAGGTTAATAGGTGGTGAAAAAGGCATATGGGACACTTGCCTTTATCAATCGAGGCGTAGATTACAAAAGCAGGGAGGTCATGTTGGAGTTGTACAGAACTTTGTTTAGGCCACAGCTGGAGTACTGTGTGCAATTCTGGTCACCACATTATAGGAAGGATGTGATTGCATTGGAGGGGGTGCAGAGGCGATTCACCAGGATGTTGCCTGGGATGAAACATTTAAGCTATGAAGAGAGGTTGGGTAGGCTTAGGTTGTTTTCGCTGGAGCAGAGAACACTGAGGGGCGACCTGATCGAGGTGTACAAGATTATGAGGGGCATGGACAGGGTGGATAGGGATCAGCTGTTCCCCTTATTTGAAGGGTCAGTTACGAGGGGACACAAGTTTAAGTGAGGGGCGGGAGGTTTAAGGGGGTTTTGAGGAAGAACCTTTTTACCCAGAGGGTGGTGATGGTCTGGAATGCCCTGCCTGGGAGGGTGGTAGAGGCGGGTTGCCTCACCTCCTTTAAAAAGTACCAGGATGAGCACTTGGCCCATCATAACATTCAAGGCTATGGGCCAAGTGCTGGCAAATGGGATTAGGTAGACAGGTCAGGTGTCTTTAATGCATCAGTGCAGACTCGATGGGCCGAAGGGCCTCTTCTGCACTGTATTATTCTGTGATTCTGTGATTCTGGTTCAAGAAGACAGCTCACCACCACCTTCTCAAGGACGACTAGGGTTGAGCAACAAACATTGGCCTTGCCAGCGATGCTCACATCCCATGAATTAATAAAATGTAAAGGGACTGATGACTTATGCTGTGGCTTGAAGCCTACTGTGGAGGAAATAGAGCAGCCAATTTATACACAGCAAGGTCTCATGAACAAAAATGTGATAATGACTAAATAATCTGATTTAGTGATGTTGTTGAAGTGATAAATTTTGGCCAGGACACAGGGAAAATCACTGCTGCATGTCTTAGAAACAGCACCATGGGATCTTTTACATCCACCTGAGTGGGTAGACGAGGCCACAGTTTAACTTCTCATTAACTGACAGTATGCCACTTCCTCAGTCTACCTCGGTTTATGTCCAGGGTCTGAGTCCACAACCTATTGACTTAATGGCGAAAATGCTACCAACTGAACCAGGACTGAAAGCCCAACAGCGTCCCTTTAATGTTCAAAATAAATGGTGAATTTGCACTCGCTCATTTGTAATTCGTAAGTGGGATCTTGTAAATGTATTTGTAAGATGCCAGTTACGTGGCTCAGTGGTGCAGTAGATTAGATACTTATTTCAAATCATAAACTCCTGGCCTTTAACTCTACTGACATAATTATTTTAGTATATTGCAGTAATAGAACAGTGCACACATATCTGTCAATCAAACAGGCCATCATCAAGAAGAAATTTGCAAACGGCTTGTGAGCAACTTGAATTTAGACCACCAAGAATGTAGCTATTATTATAACTGATACCAGATCACAGGAACTGGCATCAAAACTGTCACAGCAATCTAATTCCCAAATAACAGCGAATCAACACTCAGCAAAACCTGTTTGCATCAGCTTGAGATAATAATTCAAAACATCATACTGCCTAGTGCAGATTACACTTCAGGAATAAAAAAAGAGCAAGTATTTACATGAAACATAACTGAGTAGGTTTTTGCCAATTTTTAAAATCTAGGTCAAATGTTTTATTTTAATGAACTGGACAAGAGCTTGCATTTATATAGCGCCTTTAATGTAGTAAAACATCCCAAACCACTTCATTAGAGCATTATCGGACAAAATATGACACTGAGCCATAGAAGGAGATATTAAGAGCAGCTGGCTAAAAGCTTGGTCAAAGAGGAAGCTTTTAAGGAAGGTCTCAAAGGAGGAGAGATTGGTGGAAAGGCATTGGGTTTTAGAGAGGCAATTCCAGAGCTTAAGGCCCAGGCAGCTGAAGGCACAGCGATGAAAATGGACAATTCACAACAGGCCAGAATTGGAGAAGCGCGGAGAGGGTTCTAGGGCTGAAGGTGGTTATGGACACAGGGAGGGGTGAGGCCATGGAGGGATTTGTAAATGTTGATGAGAATTTTAAAATCGACCATTGCAAGACTGGGAACCAAGGTGAGCGCAGACATGATTGGTGAATGGGATTTGGTGTGTCTTATGTTACAGAGTTTTGGATGAGGTCAAGTTTACAGAGCTTGGAGAGGCCTGACATTATTATTGATTTCAATGAAGAACGTCATGCAGGCCATGAAGGTAGTGACCCATGGCACAGCCTCCCCCCAGGGAATTGACGTAAGTCTGCGTAGTGAAGCGGTGCCACGCAAATGAATTTCACCCCCTGAGCAAAAGAACATCGGAAAATGTTCTGTTGCACATCACTGACACCCTTCAACTTGATGAGAACAAAACAGAACATTTTCTTTAAGACAGTACCGCAATGAAAAGAACAATGAGTGGACTGTGACAGATTCCACACAGCACTTAATTATTCCCACTGGCAACCCTTCAGGTCCTTCCTTCCTTTGAAATGTCTTTATTAAGCAATACATTTACTTTATGCCAATACCTATGATGTATCTTAGAGACCAGCTCTGACAGTTGAGGTAGGGTAATCCTGCAGATTTGCATGGAAAAACATCTGCGGCAGTAGATAGAGTGGACTATTATTACCAGTCAAATGCTAACAAGTAAATCACAGCTACTAAGAAGAAAAACTGGAGCAGGATGCGTTGATGCTCTGCGGCTGTTGTTAGGGCAGTCTCCAGGTCGAGGAGAGAATGATTAACTGGTTATAGACACTGTTTAACATAAAGTACCAACAATTCTATCTTGAATTTAAAGCTTTGTGTGCTCTGGAACACACTTAAAAAAAGATTCAGTTTTGGGATATGGGAGTCGCTAGCAAGGCCAGTACTTTCAGCACAAGTCTAGTTGTCCTTGAGAAGGTGTTAGTGAGCTGTCTTCTTCTTAAACAGCTGCACTCCTTGTGGTGAAGTTTCTTCCACAGTAGGGAGTTCTTGCATTCTGAATTGACGATGAAGGAATGGCAATATATCTCCAAGTCAGGATGGTATGTGACTTGCATGGGGACTTGGAGGTGGTGGTGTTCCTTGGAGGTGGGGACCTGCTGTCCTTGTCCTTCTAGGTGCGGGAGGTCACAGGTTTGGGAGGTGATATCGACAAAACCTTGGTAAGTTGCTGCAGTACATCCTGTAGTTAGTACATAGTGCAGCCACGGTACGCCAATGGTGCAGGGAGCTGATGTTTCATTAATCATCTTTAGCTACTGAAAGGATGTGTGCCATTGGATCTGAGGGCTAATGCCGATTCTGGGCGCTAGGCTTCTCCCCAAAGGAGTATAAGGCAGGGTCTCTGACCAGTTTAGCCCCATGTCTGTCCCATGCTACTTCCAAGCATAGATTCCTCCACTGGGAGCACAGGATGGTGAAGCTAGCCCTGTGATGTTTGTCCTTCTGTTGTGAAACGGTCCTTCTACAAAAGATTGATGGTTCCAATGCCATTGTAATGATGGCTGCCCAACATGGTTTCTCTTAACCACATTGTTCCATTGCTTCAAAACAGAAAGGGACTGACAGTCCTCAGAATTCTTGCCAGCTCTCAGGATTTGGTGGATATTTAAGTGGTGAGCCGTTTCATTGGATTGCTACCTCCAGTTGAAAAATTACCAATTGCTCGAGTATGAGCAGGTGTATTTCCCATTATTTGCTTGTTCACAGCATTTGGGCAGTAGGTATGTTGACCGTCCTTGGTGTAATATGTTGGTTTGATTTGTAGGGTAAGGCTGATGGAGATTTCAATTTAAATCCTCCCTGGGAGTGTGATTGATCACGAGTTGATTTAAAGCAGTGTCTCAGGGCCCCTGTCCTTTGACTTCTTTCTTAACTGATTTTTTCCAGGCTTTTTGCAGTGAGACCCCTCTCCTTCTCCTGAGGTGGGCTTCCTGATCAGGAATCAAGTCAGGAACCTGGCGAATTTATTAAAGTATGCTCGACCTTAGAAAATTGGCTTGGAGACAGGGTCACAAACCAGGGGAAAGTAGCAGGGTCCCCCATTCCCATGCATATGCACTGACATAGGGTCACTTGGAAAGCCAGTCCTAAAATATTATTCTTTAAGGTTCTTTTTATTAGGGAGGGGATTGTGGCCAACCTATGGAATGCTGTGCCGAAAGTTATCATGTGGATGTGGTACCATCACTATAAAAGCAATTGACAAGAGTTATGAAGGGGACATTGCTTCTGTACTGCATGAGATCCAATAAATCTTGTGGTGTGTAGCAGGCATGCAATGAAGCTTTGAAAGTCAAAGTCATTTTGGAGTCCTACCATGCCCAAAGTGACATTAAATCACATCTCATAAGTTGACCTTGCCCCATAACAAGGATACACATGTCAGTTTAGCATTCTTTTTTATTTAGAGATACAGCACTGAAACAGGCCCTTCGGCCCACCGAGTCTGTGCCGACCATCAGCCACCCATTGATACTAATCCTACATTAATCCCATATTCCGACCACATCCCCACCTTCCTTCAATTCCCCTACCACCTACCTAAATTAGGGGCAATTTATAATGGCCAATTTACCTATCAACCTGCAAGTCTTCGGCTGTGGGAGGAAACCAGAGCACTTGGCGAAAACCCACACGGTCACAGGGAAAACTTGTAAACTTCGCACAGGCAGTACCCAGAATTGAACCCAGGTCGCTGGAGTTGTGAGACTGCGGTGTTAACCGCTGCGCCACCGTGCCGCCCAATATCAGGTGGTTGTGAGTTCAAGATCTCCTTCCGAGGCTTGAGTTTAAAGTCTAGGTTGACACCAATGCAAAACTAATGAAAAACTGAACTGTTGGAGGTGCCATATAGAATCATTCAATGATATAGCACAGAAGGAGGCCATTCAGCCCATTATGCTTGTACCAGTTTTTGAAAGAGTGATCCAATTGGTCTCACCCTACCCCTATTCTTTCTCCACAGACTGTCAAATCTTTCCCCTTCAAGCATTTATCCAATTTTGAAAGTTATTATTGAATCTGTTTCCAACACCCTTTTAACTTTTCGATGAGATATTAAGCAGAGTTCCCATCTGCTTTCCTTCTCTCTGGTGGATGTAAATGATCCTATGGCAGTCTTTTTTTTAAATGTGCCAGGTCTCTCTTGCTGGCCTGGCCAACATTTAGCCCTTAAATAACATGATTGTGGAAACAGATGATCTGGTCAATTCTCTCATGGTTATTTGTGAGATTCTGATGTATGAAAATTGGCTGCCACCTTTTCCCTGCATTACAACAGTGATTAGAGTTCAAAAGTGCTTTATCTGCTTTGTGTAGCTTTGAGACAGCCTGACATATGAAAGTTGCTATATAAATGCAAGTTCCTTCATTGGATTCCAAAGAATAGAAAATGAAATGAGAAATAGCTCTCAATTAATTGAAAATACCATTCACTCCATTGTAAACTGTTTCCTCCTTAATTATTACTGCACATTGTAAAAGGTTATTTGGTCACTAAAAGGTAATCAGACCAAAGTATCTGGTTAACCTTCTTGCCTACCATATCTGCCTCATGCAACAAGTTATATTCTACATTCCTTTTTTGAACTGGTGTTTAACTACCAATGGTTGAAAAACCTATTATATGTCAGTCATCTGGGATGGTTCTCAAAACTCTCTACCGCCTTACACTTGTCCAATATCTGCTTTCACTTCTCCAACCCTTCCATCTACAGCAGTGAAATAAATGATTGATTCTGACCGACATGGGTGCTTTACACCTTCATTCTTCCCTTTCTGTCAGATCTGGTATTACATCTCCATTCAATCATGTCTATCATTTTTCTGTCTCACTCTCTCTTGAGAAATTCTGCTGTTTGCACCTGATCATTTTGACTTTTTGCAAGCTAAATTTATCTCTGTTTAGAACTTCTCTGAACCCACTATTAGAGTTACTAGACCATAGTCTCGTGTAAAGAATTGTCTGTACTTATCTTCCTGCCCTTTCTCCTGGTGTCTTGTAAAAGTTGCCTCTCTTAATTTGTGTTGAATGTTTCTCATAGCCCCCATTCAGAGAATAAATCATTTGTGTTTTGCATGTGACGCCTTGCCATATTTTGTGGAAACATTCCCATGCACTTCACGTAGAATGAATTATGAACATCAGCATCCAGTTGGCATAGAGCAAGCTCCCACAAAGAGGTGAGTGATCAGTTGGTCTGGATTTGGTGCTTTGTGGAAGGAAATATTGAAGGAGCAATGCTGATCAGGGAAGCAGAGAAAACATCTTTGGATAGTGCCACTGGGTAACTAACTTCCATTTGTACCACCAGAAAGATAATGCCTCTGTTTAATGTTTCATCCAACAATGTAGGACTATCTCAGTTCTTAGGCCTGTCTGAATAAAATTACCAATGAATACTGAGTTAGAGAGGTTTTATGTTATAGGCTCTTGCCCATGGGGAACTGACTTGGCATTATCCAAACTCACATCACATAGAGAACGTTGACCATTTTAGCATAGAAAGAGGCCATTAGTCCATTGCGTCTGTGCCAGCTCTTTGAAAGGTCTATCCTATTAGTCCCAGTCTTCAGCTGTTTCCCCACCAACCCTGCAAATGTTTCTTTTTCAAGTCAAACTTCCTTTTTAAAGTTACTTCTACCGTCCTTTAAGGCAATGAATTTCAGATCACAAAAACAGGCTGTGTAAAAAATAAAATCTCCTCAGGGCCCCTCTGGCTCTTTCATCAATTACCTTAAGTCTGTGTCCTCTGATTACCGACCCTCCCATCAGTTTATCCCTGATTACTCTATCAACATCCTTTATAATTTTGAACACCTCTGATGAATTTCCCTTAGCCTTCCATTCTGTTCCTTCCTTAATGACCTTCTCAACTTAGCGTTCAATATGACTGCACCGGTCTGAGGTGGCACCCCTTTATATCCATCAGCTACCTTCAGATCACATGCCATCAGCATGCACAAACTCCAGTTCTTAGATAGTGCAATGACTGAGTCACTACACCATGATCTCATCCATACCTTCGAGGACTCATTGAAAAACAGCCTTCAGCAAGCTCAGCTGCTTTCTGCTTCCACCTTTTGCAATTCTTAATTAGCTAGATGTTCACGCCTGACCAAGACTCGGGGATGGAATTTCCCTGTGGGCTTCTGAGCCCTGCGGTCAGGCTCAAATGTGGGTCAGAGGCCTGCACTGTGTGGGAAACAGTCAGTCATTGTGATTTTCCTTGAGTGGTCAATTGATGGTAGGAAGGCAGGCTCGCCATCCAAATAAGGACATTGGGTTGGCACTTGAAGCTGGAGGGCCAATCGGAGACCTTCTAGCTTGAAAGGAGCAGCAAGATACCATGGCAGGTAAGAGAGGGGGAGGGGGCTTCAAAATAGAGGACTCTCTCCTACTTATTTAAACTTAAAATAAAATATGACCTTTGCAGCCGGGCCACCACTGTTGGGGGGTGGCGGGGGAAGCCCCTCTGTAGGGCAGCCTGCGGTTGTTGCTGCACCCAGGTGGTCAAGGAGGGCCTCTAGGCCTGCCTGGAGCACTGGCCTCCTGGTCTGCCATGAGGATGCAGTTAAACTGGCCCCCACCCGCTGTGGGAACCTGGAGGCTGACTGGAAAATTCTAGTCAGCCTCCTTTAATTAGCCGTAAGTGACCCTTATCAAGCTTAATCAACTACCTACTATGTGCGGGCGAGTGGCCATGTCATCCCCCATCCCACCTCTGGGAAAATGGCCCAGGGGGCAGGATGGAGTCTGACAACTGGCACGCAGGCCGGCGGGGCTACTTTTAGCACCCGCCCACCTCTGCTCCTGGCCCTGTTGGGAGCTCAGAATCAGGCCCTTGATTACTGCTCTCATGGCTGAAGGAAGAATCTTTTAACAAGATAGGATAGGAAGAAAGGTTTTCTTCCAAATAATCACTCCTCTATCTTTAACCTCCAACCTTTGTCTTTGCTGGAGCTTCTCTACTTGGCTGCTCATTGCTTCTCTGAAATTTTCTTCCTTGCTTTTCCATCCCACGAGCTTTGCTTTCTCTCTATGTCTCCACTGTGTTGGAGTGCAGACTCATCAAATTGACTCAGATTCAAATGCATTCTTCCCTCTCAGGTGGACGTAAAAGATTCCATGCCACTAATTTGAAGAAGAGCAGGGGAGTTCTCCCGGTGTCCTGGCCAATATTTACCCCTCAATCAACATCGCTGAAACAGATTATCGGGTCTTTATCTCACTGCTGTTTGTGGGAGCTTGCTTTGCACAATGTTGCTGCTCTATTCCTGTACAATAACAGTGACGCACTTCAAAAGAGCTTTGGGATGTCCTGAGGTTGTGAAAGGCGCTATGTAAATGCAAGTCTTTCTTTCCAAAGCACCAATGCACTATCTATCGGCAGGGGAATTCTAATAGTGCAATATTTTATCTAAACACATGATAGTTCTGTTGATAACTGCTATTTGAGTCATAGGGATGGATTTTCCAAACGGGGCTGGGAACCTGATGCCCGGGTTCCAACCTCACGCTTGCAATGCAACCTCCAAATGGTAATGCCCTAATTGGTCAGGAGGTGAGCTCGGCACCCAGTTAGCAGCGCCAAGTGTCTTCAGGAGGTGGGAGCTGCCTGCCTGGTGAGAGTCAAGGCCAAATGGCAGCCATGATGTGGCCTGCGCTGCCTTGCCGAGGAGAGCAGGCAGCTTCTCAGAGGGATGGCAGAATGAACAGGTGAGGCAGCGGTTCCAAAATGAAAAAAAAGATGCCCCGCTCAAGATCCCCATGGGCCAAAAACATTTCTTCCTCAAATAACAAAGTTATTCCCCTGCCCACTGCGATCCTGACAGCTGTGTGCTATCGTGAATTGAAAATTGCGGTGCGGGCCCCTCCCCTGCCCCCTTAACAAGCTCCTAAAGGAGCTTAATGACCCCTTAATTGGAGGCGTGCGGCTTCCCCGTTCTCTCTCCCCGCCCTCACATTAAAAATTGCAGACTGCCCCGGAGGCGCCGAGTTTTTGAGACAACCTCCGGCACCGCTGTTTTTAAAATCGTGCCTGCACTGGCTCCTAACCCCGTGGCCCTGTCAAAATCCAACCCATAGAGTCATTATGGCACAAGGAGGCCATTCTGCCCATCCAGTCCACAGCAGGCAAGAATAAAATTATAAGCGGAATTTGTATTCTGAAAGCCACTGCTAAACTTTGTGACTTTGTGCTCCCCTATGGTTCAGATAGAATTATTCATCCACTCGGGAATGATCCCTATAATTCACCAATACCTATAATTCACCAATACCTTTCAGCCCGTGAGTTATTAAGCTTTCACACTCCTGAATAGATATCCACAACTCACCGGCAGTGGGACGATACTTTACACTTAAGACAAATAATGGAGTATTAATTAACTAATCGAATCATTATTATTTCTACATGGATTACACAGATAATATATTGTCACAGTTAACATAAATAAAGGATCACTAATTAAATTAGCTTTTGTACTCTTTTCTTGATACATAATGTCGTCTTTTGTGATCTATCTAAGCAAAGCCATTGTTCCTTTTGTTAGCAGCTAAACCTAAAAAAAATCATCCAGTTGCTGTTTTTGTAAGAGTTTGGCATTTAAAAAATACTATAGCAGTAATAAATGATGGCTGTAGGCCCAAGGCCTGATTCATATTTTTTGCAATATGGAAACCCCACGTGACTTTATTACAAGGCAGAGAAATCCACTGCATCATACAGCAATCTCAACATTACCATATGAAAGAAAGGAACAGCACAAATTTTAGTCAGCATTACTAATTCACCAGTAAGAGCTTTCAGGCACTTGACAGTTCCTGGCCTGTGCTGTTCTTTTTTTACACTGTTAAGGAAACCCAGGCTTCTATTCCTGGATTTATAAATAATGTATCACAGCTTTAAAATTTTTATTCATCTGTTTATGGCAGGAAAGGGGAATAGAGCCTCAAGCTCTGGGACATCAGAGCCCTATGCTAATGATCACAGAGGAAGAAGTTGTAGCTTGCTGGCGTTCAGTGTTAAAGGTGTCTTTTAGTAGAAATAATATGAGCAGTCACTGCCACTGTTGGGGCTACAATTCACAGACAATGGGTTTCTGAATCAGTGTTGCATTTAAATGCTTTATACTTGTTCTAAAAGCCAAACAAAATATTTTTATGATAGTGGGAAAACCTTGATGTTGCAGCTGTTAGCTAAAATAATTTTCCTCAGAGGCTGTCCAAGATGAAGGGCTACATGAAAAAGTATGATAAGACGTTCAAACTGTATTACCAACCCTGTTTATGTCTGTGGGGGAAACTTCCTCTCAGCATTTATTTTCATCCCCTTCTTTCTTCAGCAACCCCCTGTCCCAAGCGTGTCAGCTGTGGATTAGTGAATAGTACTTCTCACCTCTTGAGTCTGAAGGTTGTGGGTTCAAGTTCCATTCTCGAGACTGGAGCACAAAAATCAAGGCTGACATTCCAGTACAGTACTTAGGGAGTGCTGCATGGTCAGACTTGCTGTCTTTTGGATGAGATGTTAAACTGAGGCTCTGTCTCCCCTTTCAGGTGAACGTAAATATTCCCTGGCACTATTTCGAAGAAGTGCAGGAACATTGTCCTGGCGAATATTGAGCCCTCAATCAACCTCACAAGAACAGATTATATGGTCATTATCACTTTGCTGTTTGTGGGAGCTTGCTGTGCACAAATTAGCTGCTGTATTTTCTACATTACAACAGTGACTACACTTCAAAAGTACTTCTTTGGCTGTAAAATGCTTTGGGACATCCTATGGTCATGAAAGGCACTATATAAATGCAAGTCTTCCTTTTATCTCTCTTTCCATTTCAAAATGGAAATCAAAACATTAGCACTTTATTGGCGGTAAATTCACATATCCGCACCATCCCCACTCCAACTGATTCCTTACTGACCTTTATGGAAGGGTACCTGCTCTCTTTACCCATTCTGCTCTATATGTGACTTCAGCCCCACATCGACATGGCTCAGCAAGCCATGCAATAGTAAGTTAAAAATTGGATGTTAGGAGCAAAAAAGAGAAAGCAGGCGGAAATGTCCCCTCCCATGAGCAATGGAGTTGTGGAATAAGTTATCATTGAAGATTACTGAAGCATATACATTGATTCAAGAGACAACTGGATGTATTTCTTGAGATGGAATAAGGATGTTGAAGTTAGTTTTCATTTTTACTGCACCTGGTACTGACCTTAACCACTATGAGTGTAAATCAGCAATTCTGACCTGTTCCCAATTTGGAATCTATCATTTTCCATCCAATAATTTTAAACGGGGAATACCAAAGATAGGGAAATTGACCCAATCGTGGAAAGGCAAGTCAGTGGGTTTGATTTTTGTCCTAGAGCTCTTTTTGCATTCCTAAGACTTCTTGGTCTCTAAGTCAATTAACAATTAATATGTATGAAAGTACCAGTGACATTCCCAATGCTGTTCTAAACTTAATGTAAAATAACAATTGATTACAATTGATTAAGGAGAGCGGGTAAGAGTGATAGCATCTCCAGTACAATTTGATAATGCTTGAGGTATAAGAGTTTGCTGTCTGAACATAAGGAAGTATAGAATGACAGACGGACATTTGGCCACAAAACCCATCTCCTTTCATGGGCTAAGAGCTTCAGGGAGGAGACCACTGACAAGTAAATCCTTCAAAAAAGAAAGAACATGTATTTGTAAAGCTCTGTTTATAACCTCAGGACATATCAAAGCCAATTGATTATTTTTGAAGCGTTGTCCCTATTATTATCAAGTCAAAGGCAGCAACCAAAGTGAGGACCCACAAATAGTAAATGGTGGGTTAACTGACTTTTGGTTGCAGGAGAATTGTTGATGAGAATACTTCCAATCAAACGTACATACGAATTAGGGGCAGGAGTAGGCCACTCGGCCCCTCGAGCCTGTTCTGCCATTCAATTAGTTCATGGCTGAACTGATTTTTCCAAATTATCACCAACCCTCGATAACCTTTCACCCCCTTACTTATCAAGAATCTATCTACCTCTGCCTTAAACATATTCAAAGTCTCTGCTTCCACCGTCTTTTGAGGAAGAGAGTTCCAAAGACTCACGACCCTCTGAGAGAAAAAAATTCTCCCCACTTCTGCCTTAAATGGGCGACCCCTTATTTTTAAACAGTGACCCCGGTTCTAGATTCTCCCACAAGGGGAAACATCCTTTCCACACCCGATCAAGACCCCTCAGGATCTTGTTTCAATAAAGTCGCCTCTTACTCTGCTAAAGTTAAGCGCATACAAGCCTAGCCTGTCCAATCTTTCCTCATCAGATAGCCTGCCCATTCCAGGTATCAGTCTAGTAAGGCTTCTTTGAACTGCTTCCAATGCATTTACATCCTTCCTTAAATAAGGAGACCAGTACTGTACACAGTACTCCAGATGTGGTCTCCCCAATGCCTTGTATAGCTGAAGCATAACCTCCCTACTTATGTATTCAATTCCCCTCACGATAAATGATAACATTCTATTATCTTTCCTAATTACATGCTATACCTGCATACTAACCTTTTGCGTTTCATGCACTAGGATACCCAGATCCCTCTGCATCTCAGAGCTCTGCATATGCTTCTTGTTATTCTTCATGCCAAAATGGACAACTTTGCATTTTCCCACATTATACTCAATCATCACGTGGGATCTTTTATATCCACCCGATCAGGCAGAGAGGGCCTTGATTTTACAGGTTACCCTAACCACGGCATCTGTAAGAATGCAGCATTCTCTCAGCACTGTATTTCCTGTCCTTAATTCCTGGAGTGAGGCTTGAACCCACAGCCTTTGCATGCAGAGGCAAGAGTCCTACAGACTTAGTCAAGCTGAAAACAAAAATGACTTGCATTTATACTGCACCTTTCACAACCTCAACATGTCCCAACATGGTTTACAGCCATTGAGGTACTTTTAGAGTGTAGTCCCAGTTGCAATAAAGGGAAACACTGCAACCAAATTGTGCACAACAAGATCCCACAAATAACAATGACCATATGATCTGATTCTTAGGAGTAAACATTGGCCAGTGCACCAGAAGAGAACCCCCACTCTTTTTTGATTAGCACCATGGGATATTTTATGTTCATCCGAAAGGTTGTGGCTGACATTTAATATTGCATCTTAAAGGTCCCACAAATAACACAGCATTATCTCAGTATTGCACTGAATGTCAGCCTGGATTATATTCACAACCCTCTGGAGTGGGGCTTAAACCCACCACCTTCTGACTCAGAAGAAGTAATTGCCGCTAACTGAGCCTAGACCTTGGGTATGGGGCACAATTTCAAAGTTTGCAAATGATACAAAACTTGGAAGCATTGTGAACTGTGAGTAGGATAGTATAGAAATCCAAAAGGACATAGACAAGTTGGTGGAATGGGCAGACAGGTAGCAGTGAACTAAACGAATGCAGAGAAATGTGAAGTGATTCATTTTGGTAGGAAGAACACGGAGAGACAATATAAAATAAAAGGTACAATTCTAAAGGGGGTGCAGGAGCAGAGGGACCTGGGTGTATATTGTGTCATTGAAGGTGGCTGGACAGGTTGAGAGATTGGTTAATAAAGTATACAGTATCCTGGGCTTTATTAATAGGGGGAGAGAATATAAGAGCAAGGAAGTTATGTTGAACTTGTACAAGACACTAGCTCAGCTTCAGCTGGAGTATTGCGTCCAGTTGGAGAAAGTACAGAAAAGATTCACGAGAATGTTTCCAGGGATGAAGAATTTCTGTTGTGAAGATAGATTGGAGAATTTAGATTGGGTTCCGAAGAAGGGTCACTGACCCGAAACGTTAACTCTGCTTCTCTTTCCACAGATGCTGCCAGACCTGCTGAGTGAATCCAGCATTTCTTGTTTTTGTTTCAGATTTCCAGCATCCGCAGTATTTTGCTTTTATTGGAGAATTTAGGACTGTTTTCCTTGAAGAAGAGAAGGATGAGAGGTGATTTGATAGAGGTATTCAAAATCATGAGGGGTCTGGACAGAGTAGATAGAGAGAAACTGTTCCCACTCATGAAATGATTAAGAACGAGAGGGCAATAAATTTAAAGTATTTGGTAAGAGATGCAAAAGTGACACGAGGAGAAACTTTTTCACGCAGTGAGTGGTTAACGTCTGGAATGCACTGTCTGAGACTATGGTGAAGGCAGGTTCAATCGAGGTATTCAAAAGAAAATTAGATTGTTATATGAAAAGGAAGAATGTGCAGGATTACGGGGAGAAGGCAAGGTAATGGAACTGAGTGAATTGCTCTTTTGGAGAGCTGGCGCGGACACGATGGGCCGAATGGCCTCCTTCTGAAATGTAACAATTCTGTGATTCTCAGCCAAACCTGACACCACAAAGACAGCTCAAAATTCTTCCCACACTGACAAAAATAATTAAGTGAAAATCCAATTTTCCAACCCATGCTATTCAGTTCCTATTATCTGCATTCCATGGATGACTGATTCATCATGCCACTAGCTGTGTGTCCTGTGCTATATTCTATAATCTAATTCTATGTTTATACTCTTCAGCCTTGTTCTTAAATAGATGGTTAGTTGGCTTTTGAAGGAGACAGTCAACATACGATTAACTATTTCTTCTGAGGGAAGATTGGATATATCCACTAGTTTGCGACAAATTAAAAAGTCTTGTAATCTCTATCTCACATGAAGTTTACTAACTTTTAACCTGAATTCCTGTGATCAAAGTCTCAGTTAAAGGCTCTGTTCACATTTATATTATCTGTGCCTCTCATCAGTCTAAACAGTGATGTCCCCCTGCCAAAGCAAGCAATTGTAGATCTATGACTCTTAGTAATTTCAAACCATAGCATGTTCCCCCCCACATCACCTTTGTCACTCTCAACTATCTCCATTGCCTCAGTACCACTTTGGAGGTGCTCAAAAGTATGCACAGTGACCCAGATTTCCGACCAATGTTTTAGTGGATCTGGGGCAGGACAGGAAAATTGCTTGGGACATGTGTCACAGAATCACAGAATCATACAATGCAGAAGAGGCCCTTCGGCCCATCGAGTCTGCACCGATGCATTAAAGACACCTGACCTGACTACCTAATCCCACTTGCCAGCACTTGGCCCATAGCCTTGAATGTTATGATGTGCCAAGTGCTCATCCAGATACTTTTTAAAGGATGTGAGGCAACCCGCCTCTACCACCCTCCCAGGCAGGGCATTCCAGACCGTCACCACCCTCTGGGTAAAAAAGTTCTTCCTCAAATCCCCCTTAAACCTCCCGCCCCTCACCTTAAACCTGTGTCCCCTCGTAACTGACCCTTCAACTAAGGGGAACAGCTGCTCCCTATCCACCCTGTCCATGCCCCTCATAATCTTCTACACCTTGATCAGGTCACCCCTCAGTCTTCTCTGCTCCAGCGAAAACAACCCAAGCCTATCCAACCTCTCTTCATAGCTTAAATGTTCCATCCCAGGCAACATCCTGTGCTGCTGGATTCCCACATGAATCATTCTGACATTTCAAGATTGTGATGATTTTCCATGAAGGAGATTGATCTGCTTAATGTATCTATTAGATTCATTAATGTCCTTTGAGGTAGCTCGGAGGGAGTGACAGGCTTTAAATTTCAGCGTTGTGCTCACTGCAGCAGCCACATGGGAATCTTGGTCCTGGGCCCAATGTTGTCTTCAGGTCAAGTTCCAGCACCTGGCGCAGCTGCTTTCCTGCAGTGTGCCTGGGCATGTGCATGCTGCTGTGGGATGAGGCCTCTGGTGCAAATGTGCACCCCTTAGTTTAAATCCTTACATTGTCTTCTTCCAGCCCTGACCTAAAAGAGGTCTTTAAAATTATGAAAGGTTTTAATAGGATAGAGGTCAGATGAGCATGTGAGGGAAAAGGGAATGAAGGCTTATGGTGATAGAATCATAGAGTGGTTACACAGCAGAAGGAGGCCATTCTGCCCATTGTGTCTGTGCCTGCTCTCTGCAAGAGCAACTCACCTCATCCCACTCCCCTGCCTTTTACCCATAGCCTTCCAAATTTTTTCTCTTCAGATAATTATCCAGTCCTTTATTGAAGGTCACGATTGAATCTGCCTCCACCACACTCTCAGGCAGCCCATTCCAGATCCTAACCATTCACTGCATAAAAAAGTTTTTCCTCATGTCGCATGTTGCTTCTTTTGCCAATCACCTTAAATCGGTGTCCTCTGGTTCTGAATACTTCGGCCAATGGGAACAGTTTCTCTCTATCCACTCTGTCCAGACCCTTCATGGTGTTGAACATAGTTACATGAGGAATAGTGGGTTAAGTAGATCTACATGAAGAATGGTGAGGCAAGGAGCATAAATGCTGACATACATAGACTGGTTGGGCTGAATGGCCTGTTTCTGTGCAGTGTATTTTATGTAATCCGAGGTAACTCTCCAAGACTTCTGCAATCCTACAATTCTGACCTCTTATGCATCCGCAATTTTAATCAATCCACCACTGACAGCTATGCCTTCAGTTACCTATGCCCTAAACTTTGGAATTTCCTCCCTAAATCTCTCTGCCTCTCCACCTGACTTACTTAGTTTAAGACGCTCCTTATAGCCTACCTGTTTGACCAAGCTTTTGGTCACCTCTTCTAATATCTCATCATGCGGCTTGGTACCAAATATTATTTGAAGACGCTTCTATAGGCTGTTTTATGACAATAAAGGAGCCATATTGTTACTGTTGTCTCTTAATGAGAGGAGGTGCATTCAATCCATTGCCCATTTTATGAGTTTAGGCTGCATGGTGGATTAAGCCCAGAACAAATAAAGCAGTATGGGCATAGAGCAAGGGAATGGGACTAACTGGATTGCTCTACAGCAAGGGTTTACAACACATCGATTGCAAGCTAACGGTAGCTCACTGTCAGTCTTTGAGTAGCTTGCAGAAGGCTTTGAAAAATTGCACTTAGAACAAAGAACAGTACAGCACAGGAACAGGCCATTCGGCCCTCCAAGCCTGCACCGATCTTGATGCCTGTCTAAACTAAAACCTTCTGCACTTCCGGGGACTGTATCCCTCTATTCCCATCCTATTCATGTATTTGTCAAGATGCCTCTTAAACGTCGCTATCGTACCTGCTTCCACCACCTCCCCTGGCAGCAAGTTCCAGGCACTCACCACCTTCTGTGTAAAGAACTTGCCTCACACATCCCCTCTAAACTTTACCCCTCGCACCTTAAACCTATATCCCCTAGTAACTGACTCTCCCACCCGGGGAAAAAGCTTCTGACTATCCAGCTTCTATCTATCATGTCGCCCTCCACCTCCGTCGTTCCAGTGAAAACAATCTGAGTTTATCCAACCTCTCCTCATAGCTAATGCCCTCCAGACCAGGCAACATCCTGGTAAACCTCTTCTGTACCCTCGCCAAAGCCTCCACGTCCTTCTGGTAGTGTGGCGACCAGAATTGCACACGATATTCTAAATGTGGCCTAACTAAAGTTCTGTACAGCTGCAGCATGACTTGCCAATTTTTATACTCTATGCCCCGACCGATGAAGGCAAGCATGCCGTATGCCTTCTTGACTACCTTGTCCACCTGCGTTGCCACTTTCAGTGACCTGTGGACCTGTACACCCAGATCTCTCTGCCTGTCAATACTCCTAAGGGTTCTGCCACTTACTGTAGACTTCCCACCTGTATTAGATCTTCCAAAATGCATTACCTTCCATTTGTCCGGATTAAACTCCATCTGCCATTTCTCCGCCCAAGTCTCCAACCGATCTATATCCTGCTGTATCCTCTGACAATCCTCATCACTATCCGCAACTCCACCAACCTTTGTGTCGTCCGCAAACTTACTAATCCGACCAGCTACATTTTCCTCCACATCATTTATATATACTACAAACAGTAAAGGTCCCAGCACTGATCCCTGCGGAACACCACTAGTCACAGCCCTCCATTCAGAAAAGCACCCTTCCACTGCTACCCTCTGCCTTCTATTACCGAGCCAGTTCTGTATCCATCTTGCCAGCTCACCTCTGATCCCGTGTGACTTCACCTTTTGTACCAGTCTGCCATGAGGGACCTTGTCAAAGGCTTTACTGAAGTCCATATCGATAACATCCACTGCCCTTCCTTCATCAATCATCTTCATCACTTCCTCAAAAAACTCAATCAAGTTAGTGAGACACGACCTCTCCTTCACAAAACCATGCTGCCTCTCACTAATAAGTTTGTTTGTTTCCAAATGGGAGTAAATCCTGTCCCAAAGAATCCTCTCTAATAATTTCCCTACCACTGACGTAAGGCTCACCGGCCTATAATTTCCTGGATTATCCTTGCTACCCTTCTTAAACAAAGGAAGAACATTGGCTATTCTCCAGTCCTCTGGGACCTCACCTGTAGCCAATGAGGATACAAAGATTTCTGTCAAGGCCCCAGCAATTTCTTCCCTTGCCTCCCTCCGTATTCTGGGGTAGATCCCATCAGGCCCTGGGGACTTATCTACCTTAATGCTTTGCAAGATGCCCAACACCTCCTCCTTTTTGATAACAACATGACCCAGACTATCTACACTCCCTTCCCTAGACTCATCATCCACCAAATCCTTCTCTTTGGTGCAAAGTACTCATTTAAGTACTCAGTTAAAAAGAAAAGTTTTATTTGAAAAAGAAAAAAAAAACTACACGTGAGCAAATGTATGTAAATGATTGGATCATTGCACTAACTTCCAGGTCCAACTCAGTCTGCCAGGCTAAGTTGCCAATCCTAACTTAGATCTTCATTGGTTCATCACTTTTCCTCAGCATTAGGTTGGTTGGTTATATGAGCTGTCCATCAGAATGTGGTACTGGTTGCTCAAAGTGAAAGCTGCATGAGCGACAAACTGAGAAGTAAGCCACAGGATGGGAGATTTCCTCTCCAACAAAAACATCAATTCTACTGTTTCGGATAAATGTTGCATCTCCATTCATTAGGAAAAGGGCTCATTGTGATAATAGTCAGTGTTACGACCAGGTGAGAAAGGTGTCTGGGGGTTCCTCTCAGCCTTCACCTGGTCTTACCGTAACAGGGTTTAATTTTAAACACACTGTTTTTAGCTTCCCCTTGGTGAATCCTTGTTCACTAACTTCCAATTAGAACAAACAGGTTTTCTTAGGTTTAAAGAAAAAAGGTTGAACTTTATTAAACTTAAACTCTAATTCGGTTAAGAATACGCGACGCGCCCACGTTAGCATGCACACGCGATACACACATGCAGATGGAGACAGAAAAGAGTAGAAGGAATAAAGTGGAAAAGTTTGAGGCAGTATCTGAAGATGGTTTTGGTTACTGTTCTTAGAGCTCGCTGTAAAGGCCTTGATTGTAGATAGGTCTTGCTTTTCGTTGGGGCCCAGTATTCTTCTTCAACCTTGTTCAATGTAGGAGACTTTTCTCTCTTGAGGTTCACATGTCTTCAGTGGGTTTGGAGTTCCGTGAGAAAGAGATGGGAGCAGACAGGAGACGTCTTCTCAGTTCAGGAGCAAACAGTCTTTCTGAGTTTAAAGTCTCTGTGGCTAGTTCAAAAAACCCTGAACCAGCCAGTCATGTGACCAGCTGGTTTAAGCAGTCCTGGCTTATGTGGATTATATCACCTTAGCAGTCTGTGGAATACTCTTCCACAATGTCTGGTGATCAAAATCCATTGTGGGTTGAATGTGTCAGGGAGTGGTTCTTTTGTCACCACAAGCACTGTCTGTTAGTATGCAAACGTTTTTCAGCTAAGTGTCTGGCAGCCCTTGTAACAGGCCTTCTCTTCTTCCCAGCAAGTTTGAAATCAATGTTCATATGACAAAATTAATATGCCTCACTCTATGCAGGTGAGGACCTGCATTACATTCAGCCTTGTAAGCTTTCACCTGGTGAGTGAAGGAGGAGGATTCCATAACCTAGGTGCCTCTAGGAAATGGTTTGAAGGGGAACATGCTTTTCTTTTGCATTTGATTACTTGCAACAGATGATATGCAGCATATAGATTCACTGAGTGTGTGTGTGTTGTTCAGTGATGGTAGATGCGATATTTGTTGAGTAATTGGGGGCTGAATTTTCCAGTAAATGTTTTTAAACAGTGTCCTTCCAGTGACCTTCTAAAAAAACACATCCATGGAATCCCTTCAGTCTCAAATGAATCCATTTCCACAATTCTAAAACACAAGTCCTCAAAAAATATTTTAAAACTTGAAGCCCTTTCATAACATTAGTCAAACAAAAAACGGACGCGTAGCTATTTATTTTCGAAGGAAAAATGTTACTGTAGACTCGATTCATGGATGCTGAGGCAGGCTGTCCAAAAAAGACAAAAGACATACTATTTTCACTAAGAGTCGGAGACCAATTGTTTATTTACATGCATTAAAGACAAGTGTGTCTGTCTAATCTGCGACGTGGGAGTTGCAGTCGGAAAAAAGAGCAATGTTGAGAGGCAATTTGCAACGGTACACAAGGATTTTGAGAAAAATTTATTTTCCTGCATGAAGCATTCTCCGCACAAATGAGTAAGTGAACTAAAGGCGGCATGCAGAGACAGCAATCATTTTTAAATAAACCAGTGAAGAAAGCCAACATGGCAACAGAGGCATCTTTTCAAGTTGCTGATTTTTAAACGAAAAACAAGGCAACATTTACAAATGGTGCAATGGTAAAGGGCACAATGACTCTTATGGCCGATTCATTATTCAAAGAATTCAAAAACAAGCCAGGAATTATATTTGCCATATCCAACGTGCAATTAGGGATGAACCCATGGGAAGAAGAGTATCAGCATTATCTGCAGATGTTTCTGAACAGTTAGAGAGGGATTTAATTATTATCAGTGGTTCTCCATTCAGTGTGATGAATTGGATGTCTTCAGCGACATTGCCCAGCTGGCTGTGTTCATTTGAATGGTGTTTGAAGACTTCATCATTAAAGAGGAATTCTTGACATTGTTGCCTTTGAAAGCCACTACCAGAGGAGTTGATAGCTACAACGGGGTTAAGAATGATTTTTCAAAAGATAATGTGCCAGTCGAGAAGCTAGTGTCAATAACAACCAATGGAGTCCCTTCAATGACTGGATGTCATGTCAGTTTCATTGCAAGTTGCAAATGTTACGGATAGATTGTAAGGGGTGCAGGTGGTTCCCACTGTTCTCCCACCAACTGAGCGCAATCGTGTTTTGTTTAAAATGATAAGTTCGCCTCTGAGTGTTTTACTTGCCAAATAAACAGAGAGTGACAGGTTTCCTTGTAGGTTTAAAACAGAAGAGTAACTATTTCCTGAACAATATTCATTTCCCAAAATGTTCGCAACAACACTCACGCAAGTAGTCATTCTCACATGCACTCTCAAGAGAAGGTAGATAGAATGCAAAGAATAAGAGTTCAAGGTGTGGTAGGTGTTCATGGTTTACAGAAAACCTGTTGAATCTTCTAAGTAGGATAGTCTCTTTTAAAGGTGCAGGCCTGGGTGTTTGTAATCTTGAACTTGTTGGGGTGTTGTAGATTTCTGGTGGTTAAGATTTCAGACTGGAGGTGGAGGTCACTTTCAGTTCTCTGCTGCACCAAAGTTGAAGTGTAGAATTAGCAGCAAGGCTTCATCTTGTTTAGGCTGGGTCCTTCCATTGCTCCCAGCTGGACTATCTTCTGTGAGGTTGCTGTGATCTCTCTCTCTCTCTCTCCAGAGGGTTGCCTTTTAATGTCAAAATCCATCAAATTAGAGTCTTTTTTAGTTGACACATGGCCCTCTGCCCTGGTGTGTCCACACAATGCAAGATGTAGAATCCATGGCCATCCGTTAATGTCTGGATGAGTATAATCCTGTTCTGATGTGGCTACTTCACACTTTCTTTGTTGCAGAAGAACTCATTCAATTCAGGAATGTCTCCTGATGGTTTCAGTATGGGTGTAATTGACACCTCTTAGTCTGGTATCCTTTTTCCCTTTCGAGACAGTGAGACAGTTTGAATATATAGGTCAAATCAGCTGAACTTTGGTGGCCATTTTGCAGCACATTGTCCACTTTTTAAAGGAAAAGTCAATTTCAAAGATTCTACATTGAATAAAGTTTGTATCTTAAAAGCAATCATAAGATATGTCTTTACTGACCATGACACAAAGCAGACCCCAATTTCCGTAGTTTCCTGAACTACCACTGTATCATTCAGCAACTACCACTGTATCATTCAATAAGTTCATGGCTGAACTGATTACTCCACATTTCCACTACCCCCGATAACCTTCCACCCACCACCCCCCCCCCCCCCACTTGCTTATCAAGAATCTACCTACCTCTGCCTTAAAAATATTTAAATACTCTGCTTCCACTGCTTTTTGAGGAAGAGAATTCCAAAGACTCATGACACTCTGAGAGAAAAAAATTCTCCTCACTCTGTCTTAAATGGGCGACCCCTTATTTTTAAACAGTGACCCCTAGTTCTAGATTCTCCCACAAGGGGAAACATCCTTTCCACATCCACCCTGTCAAGACCCCTCAGGATCTTATATGTTTCAATCAAGTTGCCTCTTACTCTTCTAAATTCCAGTGGATACAAGCCTAGCCTGCCCAATCTTTCCTTGTAAGACAGCCCGCCCATTCCAGGTATTAGTCTAGTTGCTGCAAAGTAATGGCATTTGATCATGTTATAACTCCCATTGTGAAAATAATCAATTTGATTTGTGCAAGGGCCTTATAACAAGTTCAACTTACTTCTCAATGAACTATCATCCGAGTATGGCGATCTTTTGCTGCATGTTAATATCCAATGGCTGAGCAGAAGGAAAGTGTTGCATTGATTTCCTTCCCTTGTGTCAGAAATTAAAGCTTTCAGGGAGTCAAGGAACAAAAGTACGACCAAATATCAGACAGTGTGTTACTGCTTGACTTGGTATTTCTAATAAACATGATAGAGAAATTAAACAACC
Source organism: Heterodontus francisci (assembly GCF_036365525.1). Lineage (NCBI taxonomy): Eukaryota > Metazoa > Chordata > Chondrichthyes > Heterodontiformes > Heterodontidae > Heterodontus > Heterodontus francisci. The sequence continues at coordinate 14,301,833 of NC_090376.1, read as the reverse complement.
TGAACTGTGAATTGCAGGGGAAACAAAAAACAATTGCCGACATGATAATTGTAGTGAAAGCTTTCAAATTGAAACTGTACTTTTAGGTGCAACATTTGCAGAAAAAGAAAATGCAGCACTTTCCATCTGTACTCCAAATGCTGGCAGAAAATTAAGCCGCTGCTGGGCTTCGAGACACCAGCAAGTACAGTGATCTCTTGACCGGGCAGGGCCAAGAATTCAACAACAGCTTTCGTGACTTTAAGTAGCTGGAGCCATGTTGCTGTTTACTTCAAACCCCTTTATGGACATACGCACATACGAATTAGGAGCAGGAGTAGGTCACTCGGCCCTTCGAGCCTGCTCCGCCATTCAATAAGTTCATGGCTGAACTGAATACTCCACATTTCTACCTATCCCCGATAACCTTCCACCCCCTTGCTTATCAAGAATCTATCTACCTCTGCCTTAAAATATTCAAAGACTCTGCTTCCAGTGCCTTTTGAGGAAGAGAATTCCAAAGACTCACGACCCTCCGAGAGAAAAAAAAATTCTCCTCATCTCTGTCTTAAATGGGTGATGCCTTATTTTTAAACAGTGACCCCTAGTTCTCGATTCTCCCACAAGGGGAAACATCCTTTCCACATCCACCCAGTCAACACCCCTCAGGATCTTATATGCTTCAATCAATTTGTCTCTTACTCTTCTAAATTCCAGCAGATACAAGCCTAGCCTGTCCAATCTTTTCTCGTAAGGCAGCCTGCCCATTCCAAGTATTAGTCTGGTAAACCAATCCCACATGGAAGTGGATGTAAGTGACATTCCTGATCAAGTGAGCTCGCCGTTTAACCTGGATTGCGACAATTTGGAAATGACGATTATTCATCTTCAAAATGACATTAAACTGAAATCAAGGTACCCTGCAGCTGACTTCTGGAGTCTTGCGGATATGAAGAGGTCATGAAATATCCACACAGCAGCAATGAAAGTGGCTTCATCGTTTTCTTCCACAGATCTTTGTGAGTCTGCCTTTTCCGACATAAACATTATCAAAATGTACCAAGACTTCTTAGACAACACCTTCCAAACCCATGACCTCTACCACCTTAGAAGGACAAGGGCAGCAAAAGCGTGGGGACACCACCACCTGCAAGTTCCCCTCCAAGCCACACACCATCCTGATTTGGAACTATATTGCTGTTCCTTCACTGTCACTGGGTCAAAATCCTGGGACTCCCTTCGTAATAGTACTGTGGGTGTACCTACCCCAAATGGACTGCAGCGATTTAAGAAGGCAGCTCACCACAGCTTCAAGGGCTATTAGGGATGGGTAATGAATCTTGGCCTGGCCAGCGATGCCCATATCCCATGAAACGAATAAGAAAAATCAAAATTTCGAACCGATTGATCGACGATCATCTGAATGACACCATCATGGTTGCTCTTTCCAGTTACAAGATGAATTTCTTGGGCTGGTGGACCACATGTAGTGTCAAGTATCACATTGAAATTATGTTAAGAACAGATTCCTTCATATTTAATATAATATTATAATGTAATTATCACAGCTACATATTTAGTTTGCATTTATCTATCCATATTTTTGAATATATGTTTCAGTGGCTTGTGATATTTTACATTTATCAGAAGTAGCTCTCACTAAAGAAAAGCTTGGTGATCCCTGCTCTACAGAGAGCTGGCATGGACTTGATGGACTGAATGGCCTCCTTCTGTACCCTCCTCAATCAAACTGGGAAATCTGGCCTCAGGAATCTGACCTTCATTTGTATATTGTTAAGAAAGTGCTTTTGTTTTATGTTAAGTATTTTTTGAGGATTCATATTTAATTTTTTAAATTCAGTCATGGGATGTGGGCGTCACTGGCCAGGCCAGCATTTATTGCCCATCCCTAATTGTCCTTGAGAAGGTGGTGGTGAGCTGCCTTCTTGAACCGCTGCAGTCCATGGGAAGTAGGTACACCCACAGTGCTGTTAGGAAGGGAGTTCCAGGATTTTGACCCAGTGACAGCGAAGGAACGGCGATATAGTTCCAAGTCAGGATGGTATGTGACTTGGACGGGCACTTGCAGGTGGTGGTGTTCCCATGCATTTGTTGCCCTTGTCCTTCTAGTTGGTAGAGATCGCGGGTTTGGAAGGTGCTGTCTGAAGAGCCTTGGTGCGTTGCTGCAGTGCATCTTGTTGATGGTACACACTGCTGCCACTGTGGTGGAGAGAGTGAATGTTGAACGTGGTGGATGGGGTGCCAATTAAACGGCTGCTTTGTCCTGGTTGGTGTCGAGCTTCTTGAGTATTGTTGGAGCTACACCCATCCAGGCAAGTGGAGAGTATTCCATCACGCTCCTGACTTGTGCTTTGTAGACGGTGGACAGGCTTTGGGGAGTCAGGAGGTGAGTTACTCGTCACAGGATTCCTAGCCTCTGACCTGCTCTTGTAGCCATGGTATTTATATGGCTACTCCAGTTCAGTTTCAGGTCAATAGTAGCCCCTAGGATGTTAGTAGTAAGGGATTCAGCGATGGCAGTGCCATTGAATGTCAAGGGGAGATGGTTACATTCTCTCTTGTTGGAGATAGTCATTGCCTGGCACTTGTGTGGCGCGAATGTTACTTGCCACTTATCAGCCCAAGCCTGGATATTGTCCAGCTCTTGCTGCATTTCTACACGGACTGCTTCAGTATCTGAGGAGTCGCGATTGTGCAATCATCAGCGAACATCCCCACTTCTGACCTTATGATTGAAGGAAGGTCATTGATGAAGCAGTCAAACATGGTTGGGCCTAGGACACTACCCTGAAGAACTCCTGCAGTGATGTCCTGGAGCTCAGATGATTGACCTCCAACAACCACAACCATCTTCCTTAGTGCTAGGTATGACTCCACCCAGCAGAGAGTTTTCCCCCTGATTCCCATTGACTTCAGTTTTGCTTGGGCACCTTGATGCCATACTCGGTCAAATGCTGCCTTGATGTCACTCTCACCTCACCTCTGGAGTTCAGCTCTTTTGTCCATGTTTGAACCAAGGCTGTACTGAGGTCAGGAGCTGAGCGGCCCTGGCAGAACCCAAACTGACTGTCACTGAGCAGCTAATTGTTAAGCGGGTGCCGCTTGATGGCATTGTTGATGACACCTTCCATCACTTTATTGATGATTGAGAGTAGACTGATGGGGCAGTAATTGGCTGGATTGGACTTGTCCAGCTATTTGTGTAAGATTGTGGAAATGGATTCATTTTTTGGAAGGTTGAAGATTTCAGCTGCTGAACTTTGTTTTTGTTGAAAAGACTCGATGAACATGTATTTTACAAAGGTCACTGAGAGGTCTTGATGGAAACAACCTTTTACTGGAAGCCACATGCCTTAAACTCAATAAACAACAGAAACCTTCGTGACCTGAGGAAGATGTTTACAGAGAATTGACATGTGAAGATTTATGAGGGCCAGGAGGTTCTGACTGGCTGTTTGTGGTTTCGCTCGGAGATATTGTTTTGCTTCAGTTGGAGTGGGACTGTGTGTGAAAGAAGTTGAAGATCAACCTGCCAAAGATTAAACCCCCAGCTCATTTTTCCTGTGCCTCTTCAGCAGATCCTGAGAGGTCCTGTGTGTCAACTCCTCTTACCTCCTGTCTTTGAAAAAAACCCTCGAAAACCAGAGTGTGATAGCGGAAGCCCCTGATGCCGTATTTCTCCTGGAAACTATCAGACTATTTCTCAACATCTTCAGAATGAACTGATTCTGAAAAGATCCCTGTGACCATCACCGTATACCCCAACGTCAGTCCAAAAGGGACAACTGACATCCTTCCATATCTTATCTTTTTTTTCTACAAGAATTAACAAGCTTGGGCCAAAGTTTTTTTTTTTGTCTTTTTCAGTGATAGACCTCTGCCGAGAGACTTTATTTTTTCAGTGTGTGTGAGAGTTTGTGTGTGGGGGATTTAAAAAGGGAACTTTCAAATTTCAATCTGTGTGTTATTGCTTTGCTTCATTACTGGATGTCTTGTTTTTATAATAAACTGATAATTTTGTTGTTTATTAAAGAAACCTGTTTGGTGTATTTTATTCTGGGATAAAGAGTAGAGTGTAAGATTGACTGTATCGGTAACTGGGTAAACATTTAAAATATATGCTGTGACCTGTGAAGAAGTGGAACTAGAAAGACAGTGCACTCCTCCTACCTCAGTTGTAAAAATATGAATATATTTTGCTATACCCCCCCCATCTCTCTGTGACTCAGCCCAACTGATACATTTTGGTATCAAGAATGAGGAAAACCAATATAAAATAAGGGTAGAATTCTAAAGGGGATGCAGGAACAGAGGGACCTGAGGGCGTATCATTGAAAGTGGCAGGGCAGGTTGAGAAAGCAGTTATTAAGGCACATGGGATCCTGGACTTTATAAAGAGGGGCACAGATGAGGAAGTTATGATGAACCTTTATAAAACACTGGTTCAGCCTCAACCAAAGTATTGTGTCCAATTCTGGGCACCACGCTTTAGGAAGAATGTGAAAGAGTGCAGAAAAGATTTTTAAAAATGGTTCCAGAGATGAGAGACTTCTGTTACAAGGTTAGATTGGAGAAGCTGGGGTTCTCCTTAGAGAAGAGAAGGTTGAGACAAGATTTGATAGAGGTGTTCAAAATCATGTGGGGTCCAGACAAAGTATATAGAGAGAAATTGTTCCCAATGGCGGAGGATCTAGAACTGGAGAAAATAGTTTTGAAGTGATGGGCAAAAGAAGGAAAGGTGACATATGAGGAAAAACCTTTTTATGCAGCGAGTAATTATGATCTGGAATGCACTGCCTGAAAGGTTGTTTGAGGCAGATTCAATCATGACTTTCAGAAGTGAATTGGATAAGCACCTGAAGAGAAAAGAATTGCATGGTTATGGGGAAACGGGCGGGGGAGAGGTGCTAACTAAATTGCTCTTGCAGAGAGCTGGCACAGGCTCGACAGGCTAAATGGCCTCCTGTGTTGTAACCATTCTATGATTCTATGAAACACTCATCCATGCTTTTGTTACCTCTAATGCCCTCCTGGACAACCTCCCATACACTTGAGCTGTTCAAAACTCTGCTGCCTGTGTCCTAACTCATGCCAAATCCTGCTCACCCATCATGCCTGTGTTCGCTGCCCTACATTGGCTCCTGGTTCCTGAACATCTCAACTCTAAAATTTGCATCCTCCATGGCTGTGCCTAACCCTATCACTGTAACCCCTTGAAATACTCCAACCTTCCAAGAACTCTGCATCCCTCCAATTGTGGCCTCTTTCACTTCCCCAATTTCCTCACTCTACCATAGGCAGCTATGCTGTAAACTACCTAGGCGCTAAACTCTGGAATTCCCTCCCCCACCTCTTCACCTCTCCACCTATCTCTCCTCTTTTATGATAAACACTGCTTATATAAAGAAAGAAAGGAAGAACTTGGATTTATACAGTTCATGACCTCAAGACCGTCAAAAGGGTTTTACAGCCAATGAAAGTACTTTAAATATAGTCACTGTTGTAATGTAAAGAAAATTAGCATCGAGAAAGACAAGGCATTGTAATTCCTATTAATAGAAATCACCTTACAATGTTCCTGTGCACCTTCAGGCAGAGTTTCCACATGAATAAGCATATCCAGTTCATTCTAAGGCAACAAGAGTTTAATTATAGGACTAAATATTCACTTTTTTCTTTCTTTATTTTTTAAAAATTTTCCCTTTAGGCAACATCCTCTATACCTAATGGCTCTTTGTTCCACAGCATCAAAAACTGAACATTAGAATTGTGTGACGGATATATATTTCTGACAAGACACCGGCAGCACTTAACGACTACAGACTAGCTGCATTGTGCCTGCTTGATAAATGAGAGATGATTCACAAATTGCAAATAGAAGGAAAATTTTATAAGCCTGAGATAGTCCACCTCCAAGTACTTTCCAATTTGAGCCAAGACTTCATTACCATTAAAACACGATGAACAGCAGATGCTGTTGAGGCCCAACAGCATCTGGGAACATTGGATTTGCCAGATGTGAGAAGATCAAAGTCCATCCAGATCACCTTCTGCCCAATAGTCACATGCTACACAATAATGGAGTAGTTGTCTGATCATAGTTGTCAATCTCGATTAATTAGTCTACAACAGACCCAAACATAAAGTGAGGAAACTCCTTCATGGTGGTGAACTTTGGGAACTACAGAGCCAAAGTCACCTTGTTCCTCCCAAAAAATAAATACACTAGCCACATATCTTGTCTCAAATTACTTGCAGAACATAAAGGGATTCATCATTCCATTCTGGAAGAACATGATATATTAACCACTTAGAAAGTCTCAACTATAATGATACCAGTTTAATAGAGTTCAACATGCAAAGTGATGTAGGTTGTGCCATATTGTTTCAAGGTAGGATAAAATACAAGAAAAGTGCCAGTCTTGGCTCAATTGGAGAGATCTCATCTAACCTAGATTGATAGTGAGGTGAGAGTGACTGCCCTTGATATCAAGGCACCATTTGACCCAGTGTGGCATTAAGGAGCCCTAGTAAAATAGAAGTCAATGGGAGTCGGGGGAAAACTCTCCACTGGTTGGATCCATACCTAGCACAAAGGAAGATGGTTGTGGTTGTTGGAGGTCAATCATCTCAGTCCCTGGACATCACTGCAGGAGTTCCTTAGGGTAGTGTCCTAGGCGCAACCATCTTCAGCTGATTTATCAATGACCTTCCTTCCATCATAAGGTCAGAAGTGGGGATATTTGCAGATGTTTGCACAATGTTCAATAACATTCGCAACTCCTCAGATGCTGAGGCAGTCTATGCCCACATGCAGCAAGAGCTGGACATCATTCAGGGTTGGGTTGATGAGTGACAAGTAACATTCACACCAGACAGATGCCCAGCAATGACCATCTCCAATAAGAGAGAGTCTAACCACCACCACATTGAATGGCATTACCATCACTGAATCGCTCACCATCAACGTCCTGGGGGTTACCATTGACCAGAAACTGAACTGGACCAGCCACAGAAATATGGAGGTGACAAGAGTAGCTCAGATGCTGGGAATTCTGTGATGGGTAGATCACCTCCTGAATCCCCAAAGTCTGTCCACCATATACAAGGCACAAGTCAGGAGTGTGATGGAATACATTCCGCTTGCCTGGATGATTGTAGCTCTAATAACACTCAAACACTTTAACAATATCCAGGGCAAAGCAGCCCACATGATTGTCACCCCATCCTCCACCTTAAGCATTCAATTCCTCTACCACCTACACCCCATGGCTGCAATGTGTACCATTTACAAGATGCACTGTGGCAACTCGCCAAGGTTTCTTCAACAGTACTTTCCAAACCCATGACTGCTACTACCTAGAAGGACAAGGGCAGCAGGCGCATAGGAACACCACCAGCTGCACGTTTCCCTCCAACTCACACACCATTCGGATTTGGAAGTCTACCACCATTCCTTCATCGTGTCTGGGTCAAAATTCTGGAACCACCTCCCTAACATCACTGCGTGAGCACCTTCACCCTATGGACTGTACTGGTTCAGGAAGGCCTCTCACCACCAGCTTCTCAAAGGCAATTAGGAATGGGCAATAACGCTGGCCTTACCAGTGATGCCAACATTCCATGAAAGAATACTTTCTTTAAAAATTGGAGGGCGCCAAGGAAGGCATCTTAAGGTACACCTGAGGTAAGCATACAAGACAAAGAGGTATGGTAGCAGCTGTTTTACAGCTATGTTGGAACAGATAGGAGTGCAACTCTGAGAGAGGGATACTGTAGCAGTGGATGACATATGAAAGGCATTCGAAGAGGATGATCATATTGACCACATAAAACAAACTTGAGAGGTTCAGGATTACAAGGAGAGATAACATGTTGAGATTGCAGGCACAGAACCAAAAAGTCATTGAAATAGCGATTCCTTTCATGTCTCATGAAAATTCACTAAATATATTGGATATCAAAACATAGAGTACTAAAGTAATGGTTTCAGTTCAGCTTCACACTGTATGCATGAACGTTGGACCAGTGTATTTTGTGAATGGAGAATGGTCCTCCGTGCCTTCAAGAGTATTTGCCCATTAAACCTCATCCTGCTTAATTTAGCATGCCCAGTTATGAAGTTGACTTACAGGCAGGCAAAGCATTGATACTGAGCCCTGAATCACCAGATCGTACCTGGTGATGCCATCGGTCCCTGTCAGAAGTAAGAAATCCTTACATGCCTTGATTTAAAGTTTTAGGGTTCCTGCGGTGTCCGTGATGGATGGACAAAAATAAAATACCAATTTCCAAACTGGCGAAGCAGCTTGAGAAAGAGATGGGGGAGGGAAAATGAAAGAAGTGGGCTGGAAGAGGAAACATCTAGCTGTTGAAAAGACCCTGTTTTGAGGAACTTTAGGCATTGAATGCTGAAGACCTGTTAGTTTTAGTGTTGCTCAGTTATAATTAGAATCATGTGGGCTCAGCAGTTTGACTTATGAGAAGTTACCCTGGGACTGGAACCAATATTAGCTGATAGAAGCAGCACTTAATTGCTGCCTAGCCTGTGCCTTTAGTGTGACTTTATCATGTTAACCATTGTCACATATGCTGACACTGTCTCCCATCTATCAGAAGCTGTATACAATGTACTTAACCTTTGTGGCTGAGTGTGTTGTTTTGACTTGCTCGAATTGGTTCCTCTGTGAGATAGTAGCAAATAAATGGGTTAGCATGTCCATCACAATTCCTTTGTCCACGTTTTTTTAACTGATATGTTAATTAGTGGAGAGGCGAGAGAAGCTGGGATTGTTCTTCTTAAAGCTAAGAATGTTAAGGGGAGATTTAACAGAGGTGTTAAAAACGATGAAGGGTTTTGACAAAGAGAAACTCTTTCCACTTGCAACAGGTCGGGAACTAACAACGGCAACTTATATTTATATAGCACCATTAAAACATAATAAAATGTCCTGAGGTGCTTTACAGGAAAACAAAGTATGACACAGAGCCAGAAAAGGAGATATTAGGTCAGATGACCAAAAGCTTGGTCAAAGAGGTAGGTTTTATGGAATGTCTTAAAGGAGGAAAGCAAGTTGGAGAGGCGGAGAGGTGTAGGGAAGGTATTCCAGAGCTTGGGGCCTAGGTAACTGAAGGCACAGTCACCAATGGTGGAGCGATTAACATCGGGGATGCATGAGGCCAGAATTAGATAAGTACAGATATCTTGGAGGGTTGTGGAGCTGGAGGAGATTACAGAGATAGGGAGGGGCGAGACTATGGAGAGATTTGAAAACAAGGATGAGAGTTTTAAAATCACGACATTGCTTGACCGGGATCCAATGTAGGTCACCGAACACTGGAGGGATAGGGTAACGGGACTTGGTGTAAGTTGAGACATGGGCAGCAGAGTTTTAGATGACCTTAAGATTATGGAGAGTAGAATGTGGGATGCATGGAATAATTGAACCAGATACCAAAGATTTGTGATAAGTGGCAAAACAGAACCCAGATGGTATAATGAGGAGTTCTTTTTTATAATGCAGCGGGTTGTTGTGATCTGAAATGCACTGTCTGAATGGGGGGGTGGAAGCAGATTCAATAGTGACTTTCAAAAGGCAATTAGATATATACTTGAAAAAGAAAAAATTGCAGGGTTATGGGAAAAGAGCAGGAGAGTAGGATGGATTGGATAGCTCGGTCAGAGAGCCAGCACAGGGATGATGGGCCAAATGGCCTCCTTCTGTGCTGTACGATGCTGGATGATTAAACGATGATGATGCTTATTGAGGGCTAATTATTGGCCAGGAAACGACAAAGAACCTCCCAACCCTTCTTCAAAATATTGCCATGGGATAGTGGTGCAGACTCCGTGATTAATGGGGAATATCCCAATCATCTCCATTCTGTCCAGGACTTGTGGTGTCACTCTATACCTCCATTTATAGGCAAACATTGACGCCAAGTTGCGATATATACATAACAACCTTAAACACACTTCCGGGGTATTCATGACCACGTCTGCGACTGTTAAAATAATCTGCCTTAAACTTTGGTTCCACAAAGGCCTTTGAAGCACCATCAGAAAATGTAAGTCTTACCTCCCAACTTGGAGTATGACTATTTATTTTACTTCATTTCTTGGGATGTGGGTGATGCTGGCAAGGATACCTTTATCACCCATTCCCAGATGCCCAGAGAAGATGGTGGTGAGCGAACGTGGTATAAAGAAACAGAAAAAGAAAAAAAAAAGCCATAAATAATTTTTGGGCCTCTATGAATGCCACAGCAAAAGCAACAACTAACATTTATATAGCACTTTCTACATAGCAAAACAGCACAAGGTGCTTCACTGGAATATCATCAAATAAAATTTAACACCGAGGCACTTATGGAGATATTTGGACAGGTGACCAAAATCTTGGTCAAAGAGATAGTTTTAAGGAGCGTCTCAAAGGAGGATAGTGAGGTAAAGAGACAGAGAGGTTTAAAGAGTCAATTTTATAGCTTTGGATAGAGGCAGTTGAAGGTACAGCTGCCTATGGTGGAATGAAGAAATTCGGGAATGCTCAAGATGCCAGAATTGGAGGAGCGCATATCTCGTGGGAGGTTTTAGGGCTGGAGGAGTTTAAAGAGATAGGGAGGGGTGGCGGCTGCTGATCTCTGCTTGTTCCAGGTCCCGTTTACCGGGTGGTGGTGGCACCCCTCCACCGCCTTTGTTCGGCGGAGAGTTTCATCTGTTGACTTTTTTTATTAAAATAAAACCACCCAGTTTGTATATTATATCCAGCATTGGCAAAATCGGCAGCAAGCAGAACAAAACTTACCCCAAAATTCTGTTCGAGCTGGTCAACAAGCACCTGCACATTTCTCCAGACAGGACGTACATCGTGTTCCAAGACCTGGATGCTGCTAATGTTGGCTGGAATAGCACCACCTTCTGATCCAGAGCATTCCTAAATGATCACTGTAATAAAAAATGTTTGGGATTTGAATGCAAAGATGAGAATTTTAAATTTAAGACTTTGCGGGACTGGGAGCCAAGGTCAACGAGCACCGGGATGATGAGTGAATGGAACTTTTGCAAGACGGAATACGATACTAAGACACAAAGGAGCAGGAAGGCTTCTGTTCTGATCCCAGCTACATACTAGTCTCAACCAGAACAGTGTTTAGAAGTATATGTGACCTCAATGTTCCCAGTGCAGAAAGGGATGGATGGAGAGGGCAGTGAAATCCATCAGGATCGCTTGGTTGGTGCCCCATGAACCATTGCTAAGTAAGGAGTTGGTTTGTCTTGAACAGATCTCCTGTTCAATCAGTACTGCAGAAACTGTAGTCTAGACAGCAGGAGAGACGTGGGGGAAAGGAATTCTGACTCAGTAATGATAAATGGTGACATAAACTATAAAATCTTTCCTGGGCAAATTAAAATTCTATTTTTATCTGTTTCATTGGGAATCAATAAATCACTTTGTTTCTTTATGTATCTTCATACTCTCAAGTAACCTACGTTTCTCAGCTTGCCTAACAGTTCCTACATCTGTTGTTTGTGACAAAGACTTCAATAGTTTGTCTTCTGTCTAAATGGGTTACCACAGCTACCTGCAAGACTGAAAAGTAAAGATTGTTGTTATGCTTCTGATTTTTTTTTTCTTTTCCGGGAAGTATGCCTTTCAGGCTGTAACAGGATCAGTACTGCTTTAAGGCAACAAGCTCCAAGGACTGAGTCAAAGGATGCATTCCCATTGCCATAGGATGCAGCCACTCAGAGACTGATGATCGAGAGATACATTATTGCTGATTGACATTTGAAACTAGCTGAAAAACTGGCTTTTGAGATGCAGTTAACAGACACATACAGACTGTCTACCAGCATATGCTAAAGGAAAAGAGAGCTCTCTCTCGGTTTATTTATACCCTATTTATTATATTCTCAGAATTCTGATGTCAAGCCAGATTAATTTCTTAAAAGAAAATAAACAAATTCCTTTAACTACTGAACTGTCATTGCTGAAATTCATTGCTGGAAAAGAAGAGCATCAATTCAAATGCTGAATTAGACTACGGACTGTTCTACCGTTGAAGAACTTTTTTTCCCCCATTGGACGGCTGTGAGGACTTCAAGCAACCTTGGACTGTTCCACATTGGAAGATTTCACTTTGGCAGGAGCATTAATATGCAAGGACACTAATTTTTCTATTTTAAATGTTGTTTATATCTTAGTAGTGTTTAAGAATTTAGTTTTTCTAATTAAACAGTTAATTTGTTGATCTAAAAACACCTGGTTTGGTTAGCCTCATTCAGGGGTTAATAGATGGTACAATTTGGCTGGGTCTTTCTTTAATTTGGAAAGTTTTAAATGATATGTTAAGCAATCTGTGGAGGGACGGGACTGAATCAACAGTGCATTTCTCCCACCACAATCAGAATCGTATATTTTGATTGGGGGCTTTGACTTGAGCAGTCGGTCATAACATTGTAAAGATGCATTGGTTTGGAGATTGGTGGTTTAGCTGATGTTGTTTTAGCTCTAGAGTAGGGATCGGAATTGGGCCTAGATTTATGGGATTAAAGTCGGTCCCACTGCCTGGGGTAATGGTCCTGTGTGAATTTAATAGCCTCGATTTTAACTTTTGCATCCTTGTGTTCAATTCACTCCATGGCTTCACCCCTCCATATCTGTGTAACCACCTCCAGCCCCACAATCCCTTGTGATCTCTGCTCTTTTCCAGTTCTGGCCCCTTGCTCATCCCCGATTTCCTTCGCCCTCTCCCCACCATTGATAGCCCTTAAAGGGATCGCTGGTTGCCACTAACCTAGTGGACTTGAATCATTCTCGGCTTTTATTTTGTGCCTGGACTATCACAGATTCCCCATCACCGTCCAGATTATCACAGCTCTCCACCACCCTGCACCCTCCCCCGCCGCAGCCAGGACTATCAAAGCCCCACGGCCTGGATTATTGGCTTGCTCTACATAGGAATCAGCCAATTTCCTTCTCTCCCTATCTAGTGTCAGAGTGGCAGATTGCAACGCGCAGTTTATCCAGCCTTCGATGTTAAGGCAACGAACAATGGGCAAGCGATGGGCATGTCGTACTCATTCACAGCACATTTTGCATCCAGTGTGAAAATTGGCCCCGATAAATCCCCCCTCCCTCCCCAGTTGCAGAAACTAACTGGCCATTGAATGATTTCAGATGGTGTCTTCTTCTTCTTTGGCCTCCTTGTCTTGAGAGACAATGGGTAAGCGCCTGGAGGTGGTCAGTGGTGTGTGGAGCAGTGCCTGGAGTGGCTATAAAGGCCAATACTAGAGTGACAGACTCTTCCACAGGTGCTGCAGATAAAATTGGTTGTCAGGGCTGTTACACAGTTGGCTCTCTCCTTGCGCTTCTGTCTTTTTTCCTGCCAACTGCTAAGTCTCTTCGACTCGCCACACTTTAGCCCCGCCTTTATGGCTGCCCATCAGCTCTGGCGATCACTGGCAACTGACTCCCATGACTTGTGATCAATGTCACAGGACTTCATGTCGCGTTTGCAGAGGTCTTTAAAGCGGAGACATGGACGGCCGGTGGGTCTGATACCAATGGCAAGCTCACTGTACAATGTGTCCTTGAGGATCCTGCCATCTTCCATACGGCTCACATGGCCAAGCCATCTCAAGCGCCGCTGACTCAGTAGGGTGTATAAGCTGGGGATGTTGGCCGCCTCGAGGACTTCTGTGTTGGAGATACGGTCCTGCCCTCTGATGCCAAGGATTCTCCGGCGGCAGCGAAGATGGAATGAATTGAGACGTCGCTCTTGGCTGACATACGATGTTGTCACCACTATCTTATCTGGAAGACTACTCCAGATATTGATCTGTCCTTGTGTAAAGATTCGATGGATGGTGAATTGAGCAAACTCCATGAAAACTGCACAACCCTCTATGCAATCCACCTGGCAGATTAGATGCAACCAAGACACAAAAGAAATTACCCATGCTGCCGTTGGTAGAACTCTTGCATCTGAGTCAGAAGGCGGTGAGTTAAAGACTCTCTCCAGAGATCTGAGCGTGTAGTCTCGGCTGACACTTGAGGGAGGTACCAAGGGAATGCTGCACTGTCAGAGGTGCTGTTTTCCAGATGAGATGTTAAAGTGAGGCCTCGTCAGCCCCCTGACGTGGATATAAAAGAACCCATGGCACTATTTGAAGAAGAGAGGGGAAGTTGGCTGCAGAGTCTGGCTGCTATTTATCCCACAACTATTATCATTAAAAACATGCTGTTTGTGTGAGCTTGCTGTGCACAAATGGGATGCCACATTTCCTACATTGCAACAGTGATTATTTTGAAGCAATAAAGTGCCTTGGAGCATCCTGAGGTCATGTAAAGTGCTGTATAAAGTGCTTTCATTTTGAAAGAGGAGAATTTGCTCACTAAAATCTTCCCCTTATTTGTTTTTGCACTCTCCAGAAGATGTCTGAGCACTCAGCACATAAATCGAATGCATCCATCTCAGAGTATCTCAGAGCTCCTGACAATATCCAGATCTTGCTGTGTGTGCGCGCACTGTTGTTTAAACGACCACTGCATATCAAGCAACTGTTTTGCTGTCTAAGCGAAATCATGCAACAGGCATACAAAATCCCCAGGCATAAGATGAATAATAAGCACTTTTCAATATTGCATTACTTCTTCTCCTGTCTTGAAATTATTGATTTCTGTTTATTAATCCAATTCCTTGGCAGCACACGCCTTCAATTTAAATGCAGTCCAAACTCACGAAAAGGGATTGCGTCTAAGTGTGCACAGTCTGAATTTTATTTTTAGCTGCCAGGCATGCAGAAATAAAAATGCTTCTGTCAATTTGAGAAAGCATCAGGAATGAAGGGGCTGGAGAAAATTCCAATGCCATCCAAGAGTACTTGATAAATGATTAAATAAAAAAGAAAGATGTGCATTTAAATAACACCTTTTACAATCTCAAGACATCCCAAAGTGCTTTTCAGCCAATGAAATTGTTTTGATGTGTAGTCACTAGTGTAATGCAGGAAATGTGGCAGCCAATTTGCACACAGAAAGCTTCCACAATCAGCAATTAAATAAATGACCAAATCACTTAGGTGTTGGTTGATGGATAAATATTGGCCAGAGCATCTTGGGGCATTCCCCTGCTCTTCCCCAAAATTGCACACACGGAGGGAATTTTATGGAGGCAACAGGGGTCTTGGTTGCTGGCTAGAGAGCTGCCGAGAGACCTGTGTTGCCTCCTTTGGGGAAAGCCAACTATATTACGAAGTGCTCAGGCACTTGAGAGGCCACCGGTGGGAAGTCCTGCCCACCAAGGGCTGCCGGCCAACCAGAGGGCAACAGCTCTTTTGCTCAGCAACGTCACCAGGGAGGTGGTGGCTGCTGCCAGAACAGCACCCACCGGAGGTCTAGGATCGTGAGTGGCCCAGGCCAGAGGTAGATGATGGCAGGAGGGGTTTCGTTGGCTGGGGCTTGCGAGGGAGGGGGCGGGTGGTGAAGGGAGGGTCGGCAGCAAGGGCAGGGGTTGACTGTCAGTGGGCACCCCCCCCTTCCTGATGTCGGGGCCCTCGATGAGGCACTGAGTGCCTTTGAGTGAGGGTTCCTCCCACCTCATGCTCCCTGTGTGGCGACAGGCCCACCATCTGCTGGGTTAATACCAGCAGCGGCAGGAAGAGGCCCTTAATTGGGCATTAATTGCTCCTTAAGTCCTGAATTGGCAGCAGGATGGGACGGCCATCAATATGCTTTCCCGCCACAGACTTAGTCTGGGTAGAGGTGGGAATCCACCGAATTAAATGCTTTCCCACCTCCAAACTTGAGGGGGGAGAACATAAAATACTGCCTGCAGGATCTTTTAAGAGCTCAGACAGAAACCTGGTTTAAGATCTCATCCAAACAATGACACCTCTGCTAGTGCAGTCAGTACACCTTCATTACTATACTGGAGTGGGGCTTGGACCCACAACCTTCTGACTACAAAACAAGCATTCGATCCAATGACCCACAGCTGAGAGCAATAGCGATGGGATCGCACTGGCCTTTTAAGATGTGACTTGAAACTTCATAGAAGTTGCAGGTTTGCTGTTGCACCTTGCTCTTCTAAACTTCTCCAGTTGATTAAAAAGTCTGAAACAAGTAAAAGTACAATCCAGATCCAATCTCCATCTAGGTTTAAACTGTTGAAATAAAAGTGAGCTGATTTTGAGCCTTCCAACACTCCATTCAGCAGCAGAAAGAGAGCGGCAGAGAGGGAGCAAATTCACAATGGAAAACCGACTGGAGGTTGATGAATAAACAGGTACTACCTTTGGGAGCATTGGAGGGTCTGGACTGAATTTTCAAAAAAGGGTCGTGAACCCAACACAAAGATGATTTCCGGGCCTCGACCCCGCACCTCAGCTGCATCGCAACATGACGCAATCGTCAAATGTAAATGCCCTAATCGGGCAGAAGTTGAGCTCAGCGCTCAATTAATGGCACTATGCAGGAGGTCAGAGCTGCCTGTGAGCAGCAAAGGCAGGCAGCAGCTACGGTGGGCCCTGCCGCTGCCTTGCCGATGAGAGCAAGCAGCTTCTTGGGCAGCCCGCGGAACAAAAAAGTGAGGCAGTTCTTCCAGAATTAAAAACAAAGTCCTGCGCTGGGACCAGTGCAAAATTCCCGTTGGGCCCAAATAACCTAATCTCCCACCAAAAATGTTTGCTGCCTGCCCACTGTGAGGCTGACAGCTGTGCACTACCGTGCACCAGACTGATTGGGCTGCTGGAATCTTCATTGAATATTTTGAATATTGCCGAGTGGAGCTCCTTAACGAGCTCCTTCATGAGCTTAATGGGCCGTTAATTGGAGGCGAATGGCTTTCCCATTCCCTCCCCACTGCCCTCACATTGTAGATTGTGGACTGTCCAAGAGCCATCAGGTTCTGGACTGTGATTTTCTGAACCGCGTCCACACCGGCTCCCGACCCCATGGCCCATTTGGAAATCTGACCCAATAACACTACCTGTGCTGCTAATGGCCTTGCCTGTTTATTGACCTTTGTTTTAATTCATTCTGGGGATGTGAACAACACTGGTTAGGCCAGCATTTATTGCCCATCCCGAACTGCGCTTGAGAAGGTGGTGGTGAGCTGCCTTCTTGAACCGCTGAAGTCCATGTGGTGTAGGTACACCCACAGTGCTGTTAGGATGGGAGGTCCAGGAATTTTATCCAGTGACAGTGAAAGAAGAGCAATATGCAACCAAGTCAGGATGGTGTGTGACTTGAAGGGGAACTTGCAGGTGATGATGTTCCCATGTGTCTGCTGCCCTGTCCTTCGAGGTGGTGGAGACCGCATGTTTAGGAAGTGCTGCTGGAGAAGCCTTGGCGATTTTGCAAAGCCCTTCCTCACCCACTCCCCGATCAGCTTCCTGCTCACGTTTAAGTCAAAAGTGTTGGTTTGGGTTCAATGGAGGTCGAAGTTTCATACACGCCCCCACACACCCCATCACAACTTCCCCAGGATTGATGAGCTGCCTATCAGTGTTCGAAACAAGCAGGGAGCAACTTACCTGTCATACTCAAATGAGTCCCAACCATCAAAATGGTTCAAACCTCTTGCTGGTGATATTGAGCTATGTACATGACCCATCAAAATCATTGCTGCATGGCCCAACTGAGGTATCAATTTAAGTGTGCACATGGTGGATGGCGGAAACACGGTGGCCACTCGCTGGCGCCATTGAGAGTCCTGAAGCTCCTGATGGTCAGGCCTTTTACCCATGCAGTGCCAGTTCTGACAGGAAGCTTGCTATTCTGTGAGGGTGGTTGAGTGGGAAATCCAGAGAACAACCTGCAAAGGTAAGTCAACAGTGCTGAGCTAAAGAGGAGGATCTGACCAAATGTGGGAGTAGTAAGGGAGGGTGGTGGTGAAAGGTAAGGCAACGTCGAGGAGATTTTTGGAAGTGCAATTGCTCACCTCCTGCCTCCAAAAAACCCACAAAGCAACCTTAAACCCTCACAACATTACATAAAACATTAAAGAACCTCAGCTACTTAGATAGGCTTAAGAATCATGGTTTATTTACCATAGAGCAGCATAGACTTACAGGCACCTCTGACAGAGGGTAAGAAAAGTAATTAAAAGCCTGGATAGCATACCAATTGAGAGACAATTCAGTTTAACAGATTGATGACAGCCAGGAGAATGAGTTTAACAATAGATAGACTGGATATTAGGCAGTTCATCTTTTCCCAGAGAGAGAGGGTTGAAGAGGAATTTTTCAGAGTGTTTTCGTCCATATTTGCCCTGGAATTTTTCTCTTCTTTTTTGCCTCTCCCAGGAGAATACGTGGCAGCAGGAAGGGGGATTAGAATAGTGGGGGTAGAGGGAGGGCACTTGTCTTGTCATGATGCTCCAGCCATTATGAGCTGTAGTGAGGTCTTTATGGGCCAGCATGTCTTTTCCTGTCCTTTGATTTGATAAAGGTCATTATATAAAAAGACAATTTAGTAGCGCCTACTAGAGGGTGGCAATTTTGGTCTTGCAACCAGCTCAAACCTGCTGACAAAAGGGGGCAACGGTGGCATCAAAATCACCCCCCATCTGTGAGAGAAAATCCAAACTATAAATTTAAGCACATTCCTGATTTCCTTCATGTCAGCGCTGCATTTTGGATTCCAGTTGGTTCCTGACACGCACAAGTTAAAAGGAGGGAACTTAATAGCAAACAGTAGCCTGGTGCATTTGAGAAAAGAGACAACAATGATGCTGTGTACCAATGCTTCTAACCACCTATTGTATTATTTTAGGTTAAGCAGCAATGCATTGCCTAAACTCAATTCAGCCAGAAATCCTTCAGGCAAAATGTTTGCCATCGCAGCAGTTTGTTTTAGTCAATGATATTCTGCAGGGGGCTGAGTTCTGCTCCTAAGGTGGGCAATAGTGCCAACTGTTACTCTGGGTTCCAATTCCACTCCAGTGGCTTGAACACAAAATCTCAGCTGATCCTTCCAGTGCAGAACTGGGGAGACCAAATGCAAACTGGGTGACCGCTTTGCGGAACACCTCTGCTCAGTCTGAAAACCATGACCTCCAGCTTCCTGTCACTTGCCATTTCAACACACCCACCCTGCTCTCATGCCCACATCTCTGTCCTGGGCTTGCTGCAGTGGTCTGGTGAACATCAACGCAAGCTCGAGGAACAGCACCTCATTTACTGATTAGGCACACTGCAGCTTACCGGACTGAATGTTGAGCTCAATAATTTCAGAGCATGATTGGCACTTTTTAATTTTAATTTTTATTTTTTAATTTTATTTTATTTTAGTTTGTTTCATCATTCTTTTTTTTACCATGTGCCTGCCCACTTTTTTTTATGTTTGTGCTTTAGGCTAGGGCTTTCATTATTCTGTCATTTAACACCCTCTCTGCACTAAAGTTTTGTCTTTCACCACACCATTAGCACACTCTTTGCTTTTGCCTTTGCCCCCTGACCTCCTTGTCAGTTAATCTCTCTGACCCTCTGTCCTATCAATATCTTCCCTTTTGTTCGCTTTTCCCCCATCCCTGCTTTATTTGCTTAAAACCTATTACATTTTTAACCTTTGCCAGTTCTGATGAAAGGTCACTGACTTAAAATGTTAACTCTGCTTCTCTGTCCACAGATGCTGCCAGACGTGCTGAGTATTTCCAGCACTTTTTGTTTTTATTTTATATATTACATTTTCTGTCTCACATTGCCTTGAGGGACTGTTTTGCTTTTAGCAAAATGAGCAACACAAAACACGTTTCAAAAGTAATATTTAAAATCTATCTCCTTTAATGATAAAACAAGAGGAATCTATTGCTGGAGAAGTTTGACAAATGGATATTAACTGTTAAATATCATATTGAGCTTTCTTGTTCTGTTATACAACAACTGAAACATCAGACAGTTATAAGATAAAATGAATTATGATAATGTGATTGTTTGTTTTGCAGCTGCAATTCACCTCAATCTCAACCTCAGAAGAACTTCCCCAGAGCATCAGCATGAGTCTTATTTTTCCTGCTATCAGCCATCTTCATTGCCTGCTTTGATCAGGTTGCCAAGTTAGTGCTGTCAAGAAAACCCCATATGCCAAATGAGAAATATTAATTTCATCAGTTGGAAACTTACATTAAACTTTTAATGAAAAAATATTACAGTAACTTTAAAAAAAAACTAGCAGGCAAGATGGCCATTGCAATTTGCATCTGAAATTAGGGGGGAGAATAGGAGAGCGATAGTGATAGGAGATTCAATGGTTAGAGGAACAGACAGGAGATTCTGTGGTCGCGAACGAGACTCCCGGATGGTATGTTGCCTCCCGGGTGCCAGGGTCAGGGATGTCTCGGATCGAGTCTATAGGATTCTTAAGGGGGAGGGGGAGCAGCCAGAGGTCGTGGTACATATCTGTACCAATGACATAGCTAGGAAAAGGGATGAGGACCTGAAAAGCGAATATAGGGAGTTAGGTTGGAAGCTGAAAGGCAGGACGAGCAGAGTAGTAATCTCAGGATTGTTACCGGTGCCATGTGCTAGTGAGGCTAGAAACAGGGAGCGAGTGCAGCTGAACACGTGGCTACAGAACTGGTGTAGGAGGGAGGGATTCAGATATGTGGATCATTGGGATACCTTCTGGGGAAGGTGGGACCTGTACAAGAAGGACGGGTTGCATCTGAACTGGAGGGGCACCAATATCCTGGGCGGGAGGTTTGATAGAGCTCTTCGGGAGGGTTTAAACTAGTTTGGCAGGGGGATGGGAACCGGACCCATGGATCAGTGGATGGGGTAGCTGTTGAACAGGCAGATACAGAGTGCAGAGAGTCTGTGAGGAAGGTTAGACAGTTGACAGGGCAAAGTTGCAGCCAGTATGATGGGTTGAAGTGTGTCTATTTTAACGCAAGAAGTGTCAGGAATAAGGTGATGAACTTAGAGCATGGATCAGTACTTGGAGCTACGATGTTGTGGCCATTACAGAGACGTGGATATCACAAGAGCAGGAATGGATGTTGGATGTTCCAGGGTTTAGATGTTTCAAAAGGAATAGGGAGGGAGGTAAAAGAGGTGGGGGAGTGGCATTGTTAATCAGGGATAGTATCACAGCTGCAGAAAGGGAGGTCGTCGAGGAGGGTTTGTCCACTGAGTCATTATGGGTGGAAGTCAGAAACAGGAAAGGAGCAGTCACTTTATTGGGAGTTTTCTGTAGACCCCCCAATAGCAACAGTGACATGGAGGAACAGATTGGGAGGCAGATTTTGGAAAGGTGCAGAAGTAACAGGGTTGTTGTCATGGGTGACTTCAACTTCCCTACTATTGATTGGAACCTCCTTAGTGCAAATAGTTTGGATGGAGCAGTTTTTGTCAGGTGTGTCCAGGAAGGTTTTCTGACTCAATATGTAGATAGGCCGACTAGAGGGGAGACTATGTTGGACTTGGTGCTTGGCAACGAACCAGGCCAGGTGGCAGATCTCTCGGTGGGAGAGCATTTTGGTGATAGTGATCACAACTCCCTGACCTTTACTATAGTCATGGAGAGGGACAGGAGCAGACGGGATGGGAAAATATTTAATTGGGGGAGGGGGAATTACAATGCTATTAGGCAGGAACTGGGGGGCATAAATTGGGAACAGATGTTCTCAGGGAAATGCACGACAGAAATGTGGAGGTTGTTTAGGGAGCCCTTGCTGCGACTGCTGGATAGGTTTGTCCCGATGAGGCAGGGAAGGGATGGTAGGGTGAAGGAACCTTGGATGACAAGAGATGTGTAACAGCTAGTCAAGAGGAAGAAGGAAGCTTACTTAAGGTTGAGGAAGCAAGGATCAGACAGGGCTCTAGAGGGTTACAAGGTAACCAGGAAGGAACTGAAGAATGGACTTGGGAGAGCTAGAAGGGGACATGAAAAAGTCTTGGCGGGTAGGATTAAGGAAAATCCCAAGGCTTTCTACACTTATGTGAGGAACAAGAGGATGGCCAGAGTGAGGGTAGGGACGATCAGGGATAGTGGAGGGAACTTGTGCCTGGAGTCGGAGGAGGTAGGGAGGTCCTAAATGAATACTTTGCTTCAGTATTCACTAGTGAGAGGGAACTGGTTGTTTGTGAGGACAGCGTGCAACAGGCTGATATGCTGGAACAGGTTGAGGTTAAGAGGGAGGATGTGCTGGAAATTTTGAATGATATGAGGACAGATAAGTCCCCGGGGCCAGACGGGATATACCCAAGGATATTAAGGGAAGCGAGGGAAGAGATTGCCGCGCCTTTGGCGATGATCTTTGCATCTTCACTGTCCACTGGAGTAGGACCGGATGATTGGAGGGTGGCAAATGTTGTTCCCTTGTTCAAGAAAGAGAATAGGGATAACCCTGGGAATTATAGACCAGTCAGTCTTACGTCAGTAGTGGGCAAATTATTGGAGAGGATTCTGAGAGACAGGATTTATGATTACTTGGAAAAGCATGGTTTGATTAGAGACAGTCAGCATGGCTTTGTGAGGGGCAGGTCATGCCTCACAAGCCTTATTGAATTCTTTGAAGATGTGACAAAACACATTGATGAAGGAAGAGCAGTGGATGTGGTGTATATGGATTTTAGCAAGGCGTTTGATAAGGTTCCCCATGGTAGGCTCATTCAGAAAGTAAGGAGGCATGGGATTCAGGGAAAGTTGGCTGTCTGGATACAAAATTGGCTGGCCCATAGAAGTCAGAGGGTGGTAGTAGATGGAAAGTATTCAGCCTGGAGCTCGGTGACCAGTGGTGTTCCACAAGGATCTGTTCCGGGACCTCTGCTCTTTGTGATTTTTATAAATGACTTGGATGAGGAAGTGGAAGGCTGGTTTAGCAAGTTTGCCGATGACACGAAGGTTGCTGGAGTTGTGGATAGTGTGGAAGGCTGTTGTAGGTTGCAATGGGACATTGACAGGATGCAGAGCTAGGCTGAGAAGTGGCAGATGGAGCTCAACCTGGAAAAGTGTGAAGTGATTCATTTTGGAAGGTCGAATTTGAATGCGGAATACAGGCTTAAAGACAGGATTCTTGGTAGTGTGGAGGAACAGAGGGATCTTGGGGTCCATGTCCATAGATCGCTCAAAGTTTCCACCCAAGTTGATAGGGTTGTTAAGAAGGCGTATGGTGTGTTGGCTTTCATTAACAGGGGGATTGTGTTTAAGAGCTGCGGGGTTATGCTGCAGCTCTATAAGGCCCTGGTTCGACCTCACTTGGAATATTGTGTTCAGTTCTGGTCGCCTCATTATAGGAAGGATGTGGAAGCTTTAGAGAGGGTGCAGAGGAGATTTACCAGGATGCTGCCTGGACTGGAGGGCATGTCCTACGAAGAAAGATTGAGGGAGCTAGGGCTTTTCTCATTGGAGCGAAGAAGGATGAGAGGTGACTTGATAGAGGGGTACAAGATGATGAGAGGCATAGATAGAGTGGATAGTCAGAGACTTTTTCCCAGGGTGGAAAGGGCTATCACCAGGGGGCATAATTTTAGGGTGATTGGTGGAAGGTTTCGGGGAGATGTCAGAGGTAGGTTCTTTACACAGAGAGTGGTGGGTGCATGGAATGCGCTGCCAGCGGTGGTAGTAAAAGCAGATACATTAGGGGCATTTAAGCGACTCTTGGATAGGTACATGGATGATCGTAGAATGAAGGGGAGGTAGATCTTGAGTAGGTTAAAGGTTCGGCACAACATCGTGGGCCGAAGGGCCTGTACTGTGCTGTACTGTTCTATGTTCTATGTTCTAAATACCAGGAGACTGAACTGCAGACAGAAGTCATTAGCACAGCAGTCAAGGCCATCCTGAGACATTGACTTTGAAAGGGCGAACCCCTCCAAGTGTAAATATTGGCATCCTGGAACCAATGGAGCCAATTGTGAACCTTGTATCTCATTAAAAACAAAGGGGATTGAGAGAACTATGGTGACTGCCTGTCCATCTCTGCAAAAACAGGAGTATTGCTGCACTCACAGAAGACAACGAGCAACTGAGTGTACAGCAGCAGAAAGCTGCATGCTTCCCTTTCGCTCTCTCTTTCTCTCTTCCCCCAAAAAATCATGTTTGAAAACCCTCTGCGATTGTGGACCCTCCAGGTCTACAGACTGCTTCAGCCAACAACCAGGGGAACAGAGCCAACGACAATTCTGCCTTCAAAAAATACTGAGCAAAGCAGGCCAACTATAAAGTGCACTTTGACCAGCGAGGACTTCAAGAGTACAGCTTCTGTTGAGGATTAATGGATCATCCACTTCACAGACTGCGTATTTATGTTCCACTGATTCTGGACTTTAATCCAACCACCAAATCTACTTTTCCCTCTGTAATCTATTTGTGTGTGTGTGATTCTTGTGTGACTGTGTGGGTGAATGTGTAGCATATTTTTTTTTAGTATTTTTAAATCGGTTAGAAGTTAATAAACTTATCTCATTCTTGTATAGACTCAAGAACACCTGTCCGATTGGTTCTTTCACAATCACAGTAAAGGTAAAAGGTAAAACACTCACAGAGCTGGTAAGCACAATCACTGTTTAAAAGAAATAAACCCTGTTGCAGTAAAATAAGAAGAAGGGCAAGAGGGGAGCCTGAGACCCCTTCTCCACCTGGCCGTAACTGTGTTGTTAGGACCAAAGCAACTAAGGCGTTCAAATTTTACTGAGAGCTGATAGCACCCAAGACACGTTACACATTTGCCAAAATTTCTCGCTTTGCTATCGTTGTAAAGGTATTAATTCTTTCAAAGGTAAAAGATATGAAAGTTCCTTTGGTGGTTCTGCCAGTCAAAGAACAAAGAATAGTACCGCACAGGAACAGGCCATTCGGCCCTCCAAGCCTACGCCAATCTAGATGCCTGCCTAAACTAAAACCTTCTGCACTTCTGGGGACCGTATCCCTCTATTCCCATCCTATTCATGTATTTGTCAAGATGCCTCTTAAACGTCGCTATTGTACCTGCTTCCACCACCTCCCCCGGCAGCAAGTTCCAGGCACTCACCACCCTCTGTGAAAAGAACTTGCCTCGCACATCCCCTCTAAACTTTGCCCCTCTCACCTTAAACCTATGTCCCCTAGTAACTGACTCTTGCACCCTGGGAAAAAGCTTCTGACTATCCACTCTGTCCTTGCCGCTTATAACTTTGTAAACCTCTGTCATGTCGCCCCTCCACCTCCGTCGTTCCAGTGAAAACAATCCGAGTTTATCCAACCTCTCCTCACAGCTCATGCCCTCCAGGCCAGGCAACATCTTGGTAAACCTCTTCTGTACCCTCTCCAAAGCCTCCAAGTCCTTCTGGTAGTGTGGCGACCAGAATTGCACGCAATATTCTAAGTGTGGCTTAACTAAAGTTCTGTACAGCTGCAGCATGACTTGCCAATTTTTATACTCTATGCCCCGACCGATGAAGGCAAGCATGCTGCATGCCTTCGTGACTACCTTATCCACCTGCGTTGCCATATTCAGTGACCTGTGGACCTGTACGCCCAGATCTCTCTGCGTGTCAATACTCCTAAGAGTTTAGAGTTTAGTTTAGAGATACAGCACTGAAACAGGCCCTTCGGCCCACCGAGTCTGTGCTGACCATCAACCACCATTTATATACTAATCCTACACGAATTCCATATTCCTACCACATCCCCACCTGTCCTTATATTTCCCTACCACCTACGTATAGTAGGGACAATTTGTAATGGCCAATTTACCTATTAACCAGCAAGTCTTTGGCATGTGGGAGGAAACCGGAGCACCCAGAGGAAACCCACGCAGACACAGGG
Source organism: Heterodontus francisci (assembly GCF_036365525.1). Lineage (NCBI taxonomy): Eukaryota > Metazoa > Chordata > Chondrichthyes > Heterodontiformes > Heterodontidae > Heterodontus > Heterodontus francisci. The sequence continues at coordinate 14,276,079 of NC_090376.1, read as the reverse complement.
AGAACTTGCAAACTCCACACAGGCAGCACCCAGAATTGAACCCGGGTCGCTGGAGCTGTGAGGCTGCGGTGCTAACCACTGCGCCACTGTGCCGCCATTTACTGTATACTTCCCACCTGCATTAGACCTTCCAAAATGCATTACCTCACATTTGTCCGGACTAAACTCCATCTGCCATTTCTCCGCCCAAGTCTCCAACCGATCTATATCCTGCTGTATCCTCTGACAATCCTCATCACTATCTGCAACTCCACCAACCTTTGTGTCATCCGCAAACTTATTAATCAGACCAGCTACATTTTCCTCCAAATCATTTAAATATACGACAAACAGCAAAGGTCCCAGCAGTGATCCCTGCGGAACACCACTAGTCACATCCCTCCATTCAGAAAAGCACCCTTCCACTGCTACCCTCTGTCTTCTATGACTGAGCCAGTTCTGTATCCATCTTGCCAGCTCACCTCTGATCCCATGTGACTTCACCTTTTGTACCAGTGTGCCATGAGGGACCTTGTCAAAGTCTTTACTGAAGTCCATATCGACAACATCCACTGCCCTTCCTTCATCAATCATCTTTGTCACTTCCTCAAAAAACTCACTCAATTTAGTGTGACACGATCTCCCCTTCACAAAACAATGCTGCCTCTCGCTAATAAGTTCGTTTGTTTCCAAATGGGAGTAAATCCTGTCCTGAAGAATCCTCTGTAATAATTTCCCTACCACTGACGTTAGGCCTATAATTTCCAGGATTATCTTTGCTACCCTTCTTAAACAAAGGAACATCATTGGCTATTCTCCAGTCCTCTGGGACCTCACCTGTAGCCAATGCGGATGCAAAGATTTCTGTCAAGGCCCCAGCAATTTCTTTCCTTGCCTCCCTCAGTATTCTGGGGTAGATCCCATCAGGCCCTGGGGACTTATCTACCTTAATGCTTTGCAAGACGCCCAACACCTCCTCCATTTTGATAACGACATGACCGAGACTATCTACACTCCCTTCCCTAGGCTCATCATCCACCAAGTCCTTCTCTTTGGTGAATACTGATGCAAAGTACTCATTAAGTACCTCACCCATTTCCTCTGGCTCCACACATAGATTCCCTCCTCTGTCCTTGATTGGGCCAACCCTTTTCCTGGTTACCGTCTTGCTCTTTATATACATATAAAAAGCCTTGGGATTATCCTTAATCCTGTTTGCCAATGACTTTTCATGACCCCTTTTAGCCCTCCTGACTCCTTGCTTAAGTTCCTTCCTACTGTCTTTATATTACTCAAGGGCTTCGTCTGTTCCCAGCCTTCCAGCCCTTACGAAAGCTTCCTTTTTCTTTTTGACTAGACTCACAATATCCCGCGTTATCCAAGGTTCCCGAAACTTGCCAAACTTATCCTTCTTCCTCACAGGAACATGCTGGTCCTGGATTCTAATCAACTGACGTTTGAAAAACTCCCACATGTCAGATGTTGATTTACCCTCAAACAGCCGCCCCCAATCTAAATTCTTCAGTTCCTGCCTAATATTGTTATAATTAGCCTTCCCCCAATTTAGCACCTTCACCGAGGACTACTCTTATCCTTATCCACAAGTACCTTAAAACTTATGGAATTATGGTCACTGTTCCCGAAATGCTCCCCTTACTGAAACTTCGACCACCTGACCGGGCTCATTCCCCAATACCAGGTCCAGTTCGGCCCCATCCCTAGTTGGACTACCTACGTATTGTTTCAAGAAGCCCTCCTGGATGCTCCTTACAAATTCTGCCCCATCCAAGCCCCTAGCATTAAGTTAGTCCCAGTCAATATAGGGGAAGTTAAAATCACCCAGCACTACAACCCTGTTACCTTTACATCTTTCCAAAATCTGTCTACATATCTGCTCCTCTACCTCCCGCTGGCTGTTGGGAGGCCTGTAGTAAACCCCCAACATCGTGACTGCACCTTTCCTATTCCTGAGCTCCACCCATATTGCCTCGCTGCATGATCCCTCCGAGGTGTCCTCCCGCAGTACCGCTGTGATATTCTCCTTAACCAGTATTGCAACTCCCCCACCCCTTTTACATCCCCCTCTATCCCGCCTGAAGCTTCTAAATTCCGGAGCATTTAGCTGCCAATCCTGTCCTTCCCTCAACCAAGTCTCTGTAATAGCAACAACATCATAGTTCCAAGTACTAATCCAAGCTCTAAGTTCATCTGCCTTACCTGTTATACTTCTCGCATTGAAACAAATGCACTTCAGACCACCAGTCCGGCTGTGCTCAGCAACATCTCCCTGCCTGCTCTTCCTCTTGGTTTTACTGGCCTTATTTACTAGCTCCCCTTCATTTATTTCACCTGCTGTCCTACTGCTCTGTTTCCCACCCCCCTGCCACACTAGTTTAAACCCTCCCGAGTGACGCTGCCAAACCTCGCAGCCAGGATATTTGTGCCCCTCCAGCTTAGATGCAACCCGACCTTCTTGTACAGGTCCCACCTGTCCCTGAAGAGATCCCAATGGTCCAGATATCTGAAACCCTCCCTTCTACACCAGCTGTTCAGCCACGTGTTTAGCTGCACTATCTTCCTATTTCTAGCCTCACTGGCACGTGGCACAGGGAATAATCCTGAGATTACAACCCCAGAGGTCCTGTCTTTTAACTTTCTACCTAACTTTCTAAACTCCCCCTGCAGGACCTCGTCACTCTTCCTGCCTATGTCGTTGGTACCGATGTGTACCACAACCTCTGGCTGTTCACCCTCCCCTTCAGAATGCCCCCTGTCCGTTCAGAGACATCCTTGACCCTGGCACCAGGGAGGCAACATACCATCCTGGAGTCTCTTTCACGTCCACAGAAGCACCTATCTGTGCCCCTGACTATAGAGTCCCCTATAACTATTGCTCTTCAGCGCTTTGTCCCTCTCTGCTGAACAACAGTGCCAGCCATGGTACCAGAGGTAAGTTTTTTATACTTACCGGTCCGGAACTCCACCCTCCGAGTCTTCACCCTGGATGAAGGCCGCGAATCCCCGAGGTATGTTTTTATACTTACTGGTCCGGAACTCCACCCTCCGAGTCTTCACCCTATTATATGCCATTGATAGTAGTTGGAGGGAACAAAGTCTCCTTAATGGGAAGAAATTGGCTTAAAAACATACATTTAAACTGGGCCAAGTTATTTCCAGTTGGGATTAATAAAAGTATGTCTGAGATTGAGAAAGTGAAGTCTGATTCAATTTTAGCAAATGAGTTACCTATAAATTATATTACATACACAAATGATATGCCAGTCTCTGCCAGAGAAATTTCTAAAGAAACTCGCAAGAAACTCGGTAAAGTACTCAATTATGTGATGAATAGCTGGTCTAAAGCGTGTGATGATGAGAAATTGCAAGTGTATTTCACACATAGAAATGAACAGAGTGTGGATCAAGCTTGTCTCCCATGGGGTTTAAGAGTCATTATTCCACCACTGTTTAGAGAGAGATTGTTCGAGGAAATTCATCAAGAGCAAACAGGGATAGTCCATATGAAAGCAGCAACAAGAGACTATTTTTGGTATCCAAAGTAATAGAGATGTTGAAGAGTTGGTGAAAAATTGTGAAGCGTGTCTCAGAATGAGAAATAATCCAACCAAGCTTCCTTTTATTCCATGGTCAAAACCATGGGAGTGAGTACATGTCGATTTCTTTGAAGTGGAAGGGAAAGAGTATTTTGTTTTGGTCAATAGCTATAGCTAGTAGATAAATGTTGAGTTTATGCCCAATACCACAAGTGCCAAAACTATTGAGGTTTTAAGAAGTTGGTTTGCAATTTATGGGTTGCCAGAAGTGTTGGTGTCAGATAATGGTCCACAGTTTACATCAGAAGAGTTTGGAGTATTTCTGAGTAAGACTACAGTCAAACACACTCTATCTCATACCATCTTATCACCCAGAATTGAATGATGCTGCAGAAAGAAATACACAAATTGTAAAGATGTCTTTGCAGAAGTATTTGCTAGGTGACAATCTTAATTTCCATGTTTCTCTTTGACACAGACTGGACAATTTTCTGTTCTCTTGCAGAATAACCCCACAGTCTACAAAGGGTTGCTCAATTTATGGATTAGTGTTTAAACACATTCCTAGGACAAGGTTTAGTTTGCTTAAGCCAGCTGTCAATATCAAGATAAGCGAATAGCAAGACAGAGTGAAGATGAGTCATGATACTCAAGGCATGAAACTTACAGAGTTCAGTGCAAGTTAGAGGTCATGGTGAAAACCCACCTGGTGCTAAGGAGAAGTATGTGTTTGTAATTGTTGTAAAAAGACTAGGTGTATTCACATATCTAATGAAGAGTGGAGAGACACTCTGTCAGTGTCATGTAGATCGTTTGCTTGAAAGAGAAAATCTGACAAAGGGAGAGCATGAGAAGCCTCCTATAGTCCAAGTTCTTACAGTTCCAAGAGAAAGTCAGAAAGAAAGTGCGAGTCACAAAGAAACAAAGTTTGCCAGTATCACAGAATCCATTGGTCGAGCAAAGTGAGTCAGGGTCTTTGATTAAGACTAACCAATCAATTTTACAGTCCCAACCATTAAGTTGAATTGGTAGTCAAAGTCGAAGTTGAGGATTGACACAATCTGAGATGTTGGCAGAGCAAAGTCAAGCTAATGAAAATGGAAGAAAATATCCAGACAGAAAGAGAAAGAAGCCAGATAGGTTAATGAAAGTATATACTTTTTTTCAAAGATGATATTTTTGTTAAGACATACTGCGTTAAGAAAAAACAATTTTTTAACATGTAAATTATTCTGGAAATATTGGTTAGATATGTTCATTGTGATTACAGCAACCACAAGCGTGCAACCCAACCTATTAAATTTCAGGGTATTGTTATTATATTCTGTGAAATTATGTGCAAGTACCATTTTATATTTAAATGTGATTTTTTTTAATTGGGGAAGGAGTGTCGTATACTGTATTAAACTGGCTTATTGTAATATCATTTGTATGCTGCCTCTCTGCTGTCCTCTCTGTTTGGAGGTGTATATAAAAGTTTCCAACATGGCTGCTCTCAGTTAAGACCCCATGTCGTTTTACGCTGAATACACAACATTATCCCTAGTATGTTGGACAATATTTGTTCCTCAATTAACATCACAAAAACAGATTATCTAGTTATTATAATATTGCTGTTTGTGGGACCTTGCTATGTGTAAATTAGCTGCCTGGTTTCCTGCATTACAGAAGTAACTACACTTCAAAAAGTACTTCCTTGGCTGTAAAGTGCTTTGAGATGTCTGATGGTTGTGAAAAGTGCTATATAAATGCAATTCTTTCTTTCTCTGAAGGATCCACACCTGAAATGTTGGCCCCGGTTTGACCACCTATTCCAGCCTGATGAAAACCAACTTATCCCCTTCTGATCCTGCTGCCTTCCCCCATCTTCCGATCTTAACCTGCTCTTTCATGCAAGTGAGCGGGACAGCCATCCTAGGCTGACTAGGTCTTATTTAAACATGCAGATCGGGACCCGATGAAGTAATTGGGACACAAAATGTTATTTTAACCCATGGCCTGAACAAGGGGGAGCAGTTGTGGATTCCCCATTAGCTCTGACCGATTGGGCAGGAGGAGCACAGGCCAGGCCAGGCCACGCGTGCTTCTGGGCCAGGAGGCCTTGGGCCTTGCTTGCTACCAGACCTCCACCCCACAATCCCCTGATTGCATTCAAAATCCCCTTACCCCCACCAGAACCTCACCTCTTAAAGATCAGCTGAGTCTCCACTTTCCCTGGATTTCCCAGATGCATCACTTGTTTTGAGGATGGCATTGACTCTATGGGCTGAATTTTTATAGCTCGCTGCCAAAGTGGCTCATTAATATGGAGGGGACAGACCTGCTGCCACTGATGACGTAGAGGGGGCGGACGCTCCATCCCGGGCAATGGTGTCCGGTGCCACCACTTCATGTTAATGTTTAAAGGTACAGGCTTTGCAACAAATTGAAATAAAATTTTATTTACACTTCTAATCCCCTCTCCCACCCCTCCAATCAATAATACGTTTATGATTTGTCCTGAAGCATTGGAAGAAGAGGTTGAACAGAGATGATACCACATGGTGGGAGGATCTGTGGAATTGGGGTTCGAACATACAGATACTCCCTGGTTCAGGATCATCTCCCACATCTTGCTTATTGCCCAGGTAGTGATGGTTGTATATTTGACGTGCTTGGTCCACAGGGTCAGAGGGACGCACACGGAGAGGTCAGTAATATGTGAACATGGGAATTCGGGGATTAGGAAAGTAGTTTGTGAGCCCTTACTACAGGGCCAACCCATACAGACAGTGTAGTCAATTGCCTTTATAATCCTAAGCTCGATACCTGGCCAGTATCAGAGTGGCGGAGAGCAATCAGAGTTGAGCAAATCATTGTTCAGGTCTGTTGGTCCTCTTGGGCTGGGCCAAGGGCCAAAAGGGGGGACTCAAGGGGTTAAGTTGAAACAAGTTGAGTTTTAGAAAAGCATCTCAGCAGAATTTAACAGTCATGTTGAGAAAAGAAACAAACACGTTGCTAGGGTAAAGGACAGGATCAGGGAGCGAAGGTTGGAGCAGAGATCTCGAGGCCACTGTTTCTGTGGAAGGTTGGTGTAAGGGAAAACAAAGAGATTATAATAAGCTCAGGATGGAGCCACCTGGTATGTGTATTGATAAGGCTGAGGATGTGTATTCAATGTGTAATCAATCACCATTGTTTTATGATCCGTTGTTTGAACACATTGCATGATAAGAAAGGTATATAAGTTTGTGCTCCTGAATGTAAAATTAGAGTATTACCTCAGAATAACCGAGGTGGTGTCTCTGCCTGCGTATGCTTGAAAAAATTGATTGAACCTGTACCTGAGTCTCCTCGTGTGATGATTGATTTGTCCCACAACACCCACAAAAAGATACATTTTGGATCATGACCTCTCCCCCAAACTTTCTTCACTTTAACCTTCAACCCCTTCTCACCAACCCCTCAGCCAATCGCATTCATTTTTGCCACTCCCCCCCACCCCCCAACCCCCCACCGCCCTGAAAACTTCACTCCTCTCCCCTCCCCACCAGCGTTCTGCCTCCGATCTCCAAGCGGAGATCTGAAGGCACGGGATTTCCAGCTGCCAGCCACAATATTGGCGTGGGATGGCCATTGCGAGGAGGTAAATAATTATTCCTTTACTAGCATTTATTTACATATGTCGCCGCTGCCTGTAAAATGGGACGGGGCCTTCCGGCATCGAGGCTGTGGCGGATCTCTCCTGGAAGGATTTTCTGGGCCCCCTCAACACGACCCTCAATATCGGGGGGCTGGTAAAATTCAGCCCTATTTGTGTCTCCCCCTTTAAAAATCAAGGCCATTGTCTGTCATCTCCACAGATGCTGTTAACCTGCTGAGCATTTGCAGAATCATTTTTGTTTGATATCGGATTTCCAGCTTCCTTTTGGCTTCCTATAATTTTTAAGCAAACACAGAGAGACTTTTCTCCTATCAGTCTGATCCACATTTGAAACCCAGCTCCGAGTAATGAAAGAATAGACTTCTAATACATTGTGCCTCACTAAACTTTATACTAACATCAAACACTCTTAAATCAGAAATAAAAACAGAAAGTGTTGGAAATACTCAGCAGATCAGGCAGCCTCTGTGGTGAGAAAAGCAGAGTTATCATTTCAGCTCTATGACCTTTCACAGACCTTAAACGTTAACTCCGTTTCTCTCTCCACAGATGCTGCCAGACCTACTGAGTATTTCCAGCACTTTCTGTTTTTATTTCAAATTTCCAGGATCTGCAGTATTTTACTTTTATTTTGCTCTTAAATCAGAAGCCTATTTGCACCTGTAACAGCCCTTCAAAACACTCCCACAGGGGATGCTGAGACCAAGTGGGCCCACATCAGAGACGTCATCTATGAGTCAGCTTTGACCACCTACGGCAAAAGTGCGAAGAGAAATGCAGACTGGTTTCAATCTCATAATGAAGAGCTGGAACCTGTCATAGCCGCTAAGCGCATTGCACTGTTGAACTACAAGAAAGCCCCCAGCGATTTAACATCCGCAGCACTTAAAGCAGCCAGAAGTACTGCACAAAGAACAGCTAGGCGTTGCGCAAACGACTACTGGCAACACCTATGCAGTCATATTCAGCTGGCCTCAGACACCGGAAACATCAGAGGAATGTATGATGGCATGAAGAGAGCTCTTGGGCCAACCATCAAGAAGATCGCCCCCCTCAAATCTAAATCGGGGGACATAATCACTGACCAATGCAAACAGATGGACCGCTGGGTTGAGCACTACCTAGAACTGTACTCCAGGGAGAATGCTGTCACTGAGACTGCCCTCAATGCAGCCCAGCCTCTACCAGTCATGGATGAGCTGGACATACAGCCAACCAAATCGGAACTCAGTGATGCCATTGATTCCCTAGCCAGCGGAAAAGCCCCTGGGAAGGACAGCATTACCCCTGAAATAATCAAGAGTGCCAAGCCTGCTATACTCTCAGCACTACATGAACTGCTTTGCCTGTGCCGGGACGAGGGAGCAGTACCTCAGGACATGCGCGATGCCAACATCATCACCCTCTATAAAAACAAAGGTGACCGCGGTGACTGCAACAACTACCGTGGAATCTCCCTGCTGCATAGTGGGGAAAGTCTTTGCTCGAGTCGCTCTGAACAGGCTCCAGAAGCTGGCCGGGCGCGTCTACCCTGAGGCACAGTGTGGCTTTCGTGCAGAGAGATCGACCATTGACATGCTGTTCTCCCTTCGTCAGATACAGGAGAAATGCCGTGAACAACAGATGCCCCTCTACATTGCTTTCATTGATCTCACCAAAGCCTTTGACCTCGTCAGCAGACGTGGTCTCTTCAGACTACTAGAAAAGATCGGATGTCCACCAAAGCTACTAAGTATCATCACCTCATTCCATGACAATATGAAAGGCACAATTCAACATGGTGGCTCCTCATCAGAGCCCTTTCCTATCCTGAGTGGTGTGAAACAGGGCTGTGTTCTCGCACCCACACTTTTTGGGATTTTCTTCTCCCTGCTGCTTTCACATGCGTTCAAATCCTCTGAAGAAGGAATTTTCCTCCACACAAGATCAGGGGCAGGTTGTTCAACCTTGCCCGTCTAAGAGCGAAGTCCAAAGTACGGAAAGTCCTCATCAGAGAACTCCTCTTTGCTGACGATGCTGCTTTAACATCTCACACTGAAGAGTGCCTGCAGAGTCTCATCGACAGGTTTGCGTCTGCCTGCAATGAATTTGGCCTAACCATCAGCCTCAAGAAAACGAACATCATGGGGCAGGACGTCAGAAATGCTCCATCCATCAATATTGGCGACCACGCTCTGGAAGTGGTTCAAGAGTTCACCTACCTAGGCTCAACTATCACCAGTAACCTGTCTCTAGATGCAGAAATCAACAAGCGCATGGGTAAGGCTTCCACTGCTATGTCCAGACTGGCCAAGAGAGTGTGGGAAAATGGCGCACTGACACGGAACACAAAAGTCCGAGTGTATCAGGCCTGTGTCCTCAGTACCTTGCTCTACAGCAGCGAGGCCTGGACAACGTATGCCAGCCAAGAGCGACGTTTCAATTCATTCCATCTTCGCTGCCTTCGGAGAATACTTGGCATCAGGTGGCAGGACTATATCTCCAACACAGAAGTCCTTGAAGCGGCCAACACCCCCAGCTTATACACACTACTGAGTCAGCGGCGCTTGAGATGGCTTGTCCATGTGAGCCGCATGGAAGATGGCAGGATCCCCAAAGACACATTGTACAGCGATCTCGCCACTGGTATCAGACCCACCGGCCGACCATGTCTCCGCTATAAAGACGTCTGCAAACGCGACATGAAATCGTGTGACATTGATCACAAGTCGTGGGAGTCAGTTGCCAGCATTCGCCAGAGCTGGCGGGCAGCCATAAATACAGGGCTAAATTGTGGCGAGTCGAAGAGACTTAGTAGTTGGCAGGAAAAAAGACAGAGGCGCAAGGGGAGAGCCAACTGTGCAACAGCCCCGACAAACAAATTTCTCTGCAGCACCTGTGGAAGAGCCTGTCACTCCAGAATTGGCCTTTATAGCCACTCCAGGCGCTGCTTCACAAACCACTGACCACCTCCAGGCGCGTATCCATTGTCTCTCGAGATAAGGAGGCCCAAAAGAAATTTGCACCTACATGCAAAAATAAATATTTAGACTTTCAAATACTAGGCATGGCAAGTGTGATACATAATAATGTCGCAGGTAAATGGCACATCATGTTACGAAAGTGCCTCTGTCTTTTATTAAATATATTTTTTCATAGTCGAACTGAAGAAATGTTGGACTAGTTTTCTTTCAAGAGGGTCATCAAAAGAACACTGAAAGGACTTATTTGACAACAATATTTATTGGTTGTCACATGACTCCAATTAAATATAGAACAGAAACCCCCAGTAATTGGGGAAGATGTGTGCAGATACATGACAGGTCAGAAGGTGGACTTTCAGTTTCCGGCTTCACTTTTGAATTGTTTGGAATTGGGAATGAACTGTTTAAAAGGGGTTGGAGTTTTTAAAAAAACTGAAGGACAGAGCCCCAGCTCAGCCCAGCCTGTTCCATCTCTTTAAAAAACCTGCAGAAAAAGGAAGAGAACTACCAAGGAGAGAATTCCCTTGGAAAGAGAGAAGACCACAACCCACCTCAGCTTTCCAGCACCTCTCTAAAAGACCTTGAGAAGTCCACTGTGGCAACTCATCTTGTCTCCTGTCTTTGAAGAAAAGCCTGCTCAATTAATTCTCAACACTGCCTGAAAAGAACTGTTCTAAAAGATCCCAGTGTCCCATCTACTTGTACTCAAGAGGCCAGATTGTATGCCAGTTTTGGGGTGGCACAGTGGCGCAGTGGTTAGCACCGCAGCCTCACAGCTCCAGCGACCCGGGTTCAATCTGGGTACTGTCTGTGTGGAGTTTGCAAGTTCTCCCTGTGTCTGTGTGTGTTTTCTCCGGGTGTTCCGGTTTCCTCCCACAAGCCAAAAGCCGTGCAGGTTGGTAGGTAAATTGGCCGTTATAAATTGCCCCTAGTATAGGTAGGTGGTAGGGAAATATAGGGACAGGTGGGGATGTGGTAGGAATATGGGATTAGTGTAGGATTAGTATAAATGGGTGGTTGATGGTCAGCACAGACTCGGTGGGCCGAAGGGCCTGTTTCAGTGCTGTATAACTAAACTAAACTCATCTGGTTTTTCTTCAAGAATGAGCGTATTCAGCCTAAGTGGGGGTTTTTTTGTTAATGAACTCCAAACAACAATCCGTTTTATTTTTATCTAAATTTGAAGATGACACAAAGGCAGGTAGGAAAGTATGTTGTGAAGAGGACATAGAGAGGTTGCAGACAGATATAGATAGATAGGTTGAGTGAGTGGGTCGAAATCTGGCAGATGGTGAATAATGTGGGAAAATGTAAAGTTGTCACTTTGGCAGGAAGAATAAAAATTCAGAGTATTACTTAAATGGAGAACGACTGCAGAATTCCAAGGTGCAGAGGGATCCAGGTGTTCTAGTGCATAAGTCACAAAAATTTAGTATGCAAGTACAGCAAGTAATAAAGAAGGCTAATGGAATGCTATCCTTTATTGCGAGAGGAATTGAAAATAAACGTAAGGATGTTATGCTTCAGTTATACAGGGTATTGGTGAGACCACATCTCAAATACTATGTGCAGTTTTGGTTTCCGTATTTAAGGAAGGATGTAAATGCATTGGAGGCGGTTCAGAGGAGGTTTACTAGATTGATACCTGGAATGAGCGGGTTGTCTCATGAGGAAAGGTTGGACAGACTAGGCTTGTTTTCACTGGAGTTTAGAAGAGAGAGGGGAGACTTGATTGAAATATATAAGATCCTGAACAGTCTTGACAAGGTGGATGTGGAAAGAATGTTTCCTCTTGTAGGTGAGTCTAGAACTAGGCGGCACTGTTTAAAATTAAGAGTTGCTTTTTTAGGGCAGAGATGAGGAGAATTTTTTTCTCTCAGAGGGTTGTGCGAGGATTCTGTCTCAGAAGGTAGTGGAGGCGGGGTCATTGAATATTGTTAAGGTGGAGGCAGATAGATTCTTGGGAATCAAAGGTTATCAGGGGTAAATGGGAGTGTGGAATTCGAGACACGATCAGATCAGCGATGATATTATTGAATGGCGGAGTAGGCTCGTGGGGCCAAATGGCCTACTTCTGCTCCTAATTCATGCTCATATTTTCTGGTTATGTATGTGTGTGTGTGAGTGTGAGGGGCTAAGGTTAGAAGTGAACTTTAATATTTCAATCTGTGTGTTTATGCTTTACTTCATTACTGGTGATGATTTGTTTTATAATAAATTGATAATTTTGTTATTTATTTAAAACAACCTGGTTAGTGTGTTTTATTCTGGGAAAAATAGAGCGTATGATTGACCGTATCGGCAAGTGGGAAAATTTAAATATGTGTTGTGTCCTGTGGAGAAGTGGGACTAGAATGAACAGTGCACTCTGCCCGCCTCGGTCGTAACAACCAATAATTCCCACTCCATGCGATCACTTTGCCTGTCTAGCATAGTTAAGGGATTAAAAACCATGGTATGCACCATTCAGAGCCTACTGTAGAAAGCTCAACATTGCAAATGCATTCAAAGTAACTTTGACAAATGGAATCGAGACATCTGAACAAAGCTTCGAGTTTAGAAGACAGAAAAAACGACTGATTACATAGAACTTCATGGAAACGACAACAGAGAAACAGGCTATTTGTTCCAAATGGACGATGCTGGTGCTTATGCTCGACATGAACCTCCTCCCACCGTATTTCATCTCACACTATCAGCATAACCTTCTATTACTTTCTCCCTTGCGTGTTTATCTTGATATTCCTTAAATGCATCTATGCTATTTCCCTCAAACACTCCCTATGGTAGCAAGTTCCACATTTTTTGGGTAAAGATGTTTCTCCTGAATTCTCTATTGGATCTATCAGCGACTTTCTTATAGTGATGGCCCCTAAATGCCAAAAGACTTGCAGGTTGATAGGTAAATTGGCCATTATAAATTGCCCCTAGTATAGGTAGGTGGTCGGGAAATATAGGGACAGGTGGGGATGTGGTAGGAATATGGAATTAGTGTAGGATTAGTATAAATGGGTGGTTGATGGTCGGCACAGACCTCGGTGGGTCGAAGGGACTGTTTCAGTGCTGTATCTCTAACTAACTAACTAATTCTGGTCTCCCCTATTCTATTTCTGAAAACAAGGCAGTAAAGGATAGAACTGGAGCCTAATCTTCACACACTTTATAAACTTTTATTTACAGATGTACATAGTACAAGCAGTCACCTCCAAACACAACAACCATAGTTTCTGTCTGTTCCTATTTATAGGAGCACAAATGAATCCGCAGTTAATACCCACCACCTGAATACAATTAAATACTCAATAATTATACAATTACCATTCTCCACAAGTAAAAACATTTCTGTATGTCTACCCTATGAAACCTTTCATAATCGTAAAGACCTCTATCGAGCAATTAGCATACTGTGGCTGGCGACCCTCATCACTGAAGTGTCCACCTCAGTAGAAGGTGCAACATGATAGGGCTAACCCCGTGGACATTGTTCTATTAACAACAAGGTCCGAGTGCACTTTGCAAAACTCAGCCTCTCAACTTTTGAACCTCTGACATCTTCCCTACTTTCTACAACAACAAGTTTCATTTATATAACACCTTTAATGCAGTGAAATATCCCAAAATGTTTCGCAAGCACGACTGTCAAACAAAATCTAACACCGAGCCAGTCAGGAGACATTAAAACAGGTGACCAAAAATTCGGTTAAAAAGATAGGTTTTAAGGAGCATCTTAAAGGAGGAGACAGGGAGAGAAGCAAAGAGGTTTAGAAGGGAATTCCAGAACTGAGTGCCTTGGCAGCTGAACGTACGGCAGTTTTTGGTGGAGTGATGAAAATCAGGAATCCGTAAGTGGCCAGAATTAGACAAATGCGGATCTCACCCTGCAGAACAGATATCATTCTGTGATTACTCATTGTGAGAACTTGCTGGGTGCAAATTGGCTACTGCATTTCCAGAATTATGACAATGTCTACATTTTAAGCATGCGTTGGTGCTTCCTGAGGTTGTGAAAATCGCTATACAAATCCAAGTTCTTTCTTTCTATGTAGAAGGACATGGTTTGGCAGAGTTACTGGGCAGGTGTGATTTATAGCATAAAGAAATGATACAGCTGTAGCACCAACTGGAAATCAGCTGCTCTTGCTGCTTTTCTGGCTTCACAATTAATTCATCGCTGACATTTTCACCCTCTGTTCCATCATCGTTGACCTACAGGTTGAGGCCACTTTGTAAAGTGAGGTTATGGACCCTGCAGCAGGACAATTATTCCTAAAAGCCTGAAGGGGTTGTACACCATGAAGTGACTGAGTTATTTGAACCATTACTTGAGGATCCTAATGGTGTGTTTCATAAGAATTCCAGCTTGTTAAATGAGCTTCATGGTAACTGTGCATTGTGTCTGGCTGAGGTCAGCTTAAGTGTGTCTTGAAGCATGTCTACAAAGGGTTATCTTGGTCTCCCAAGAGCGACTCTTCCACTCTTCCTTCTTCTACAAATTAGATAGAGGTGATTGGTTTTAAAAAAACGGTTTCATGAGAACTCTGGTGAGAGCTGTACTCACATGCATGATTCTGTGCTGCTGTTCCATGCACACTCGCTGGACATTCAGTGAGTAATATCCCTTCAGATTTATACAAGACAGTGCATTGAGCAGAGAAAAAGCATATGGTTCAGGCGATTACCTTTCTGGGAAAGGCAGCAGGTTTGTCTGGTTATTTTGCCCTTTCACTTTGCTGCTGGTCACTGCTGTTGTTGTTATATTGTGTTACCTCAAGTCTACATCACCGAAACAGGAGATTCGGTTCAACAGGTCCATGCTCCACACGAGCATTTTCCCATCTATTATCATCAAACGCCTGTGCTTTCTATTCCTTCTTCCCTCATATGTTTATCGAGCTTCCCCTTTAATGAATCTAATCTAGTTGCCTCAGTCACTCCTCATGCTGGCGAGTTCCACATTCTAACCACTTCTGGGTAAAGAAATTTCTTCTGAATTCCCTATTGGATTTATTAGTGACTAGCTTACATTGATGACCCTAGTTTTGGACTCCCTCATAAGTGGAAACATTTTCTTAATGCTTACCCTATCAAACCCTTTCATAATCTTATAGGCCTCTGTTTGTTCACCCCTGAGTCTTTGCTTTTCTAGATAAAAGAACCCCAGCCTGTCTAGTCCTTCCTGGTATGTTTAACATATCAGTTCTGGGATCATTCAAGTGAATCTTTTTTGACCTCCCCAGTACCTCTATATTTTTTTTATAACATGGAGACCAGAACTGTTCATAGTACTTCAAGTGTGATCTAACCAAGGTTCAATACAAGTTTAACATAACTTCTCTGCTTTTCCGTTCTATCCCTCAAGAAATGAACAAATCCCAGTGCTTTGCATTTTATTTATTTGTTTTTATTTTATTTAGAGATACAACACTGAAACAGGCCCTTTGGCCCACCGAGTCTGTGTCAACCAACAACCACCCATTTATACTAATCCTACATTAATCCCTACCACATCCCTACCATTCTCCTACCACCTACCTACACTAGGGGCAATTTACAATGGCCAAGTTACCTATCCACCTGCAAGTCTTTGGCTGTGGGAGGTAACCAGAGCACCTGGCGGAAACCCACGCGGTCACACGGAGAACTTGCAAACTCCGCACAGGCAGTACCCAGAACTGAACCCGGGTCACTGGAGCTGTGAGACTGCGGTGCTAACCACTGCGCCACTGTGACATAGGAACACAGGAGCAGCAGTAGGCCATTCAGCCCATTGAGCCTGCCACCTTTCAATACGATCATAGCTGATTATCCACTTCAATGCCTTTTTCCCACAATATCCCCATAGCCATTTATATCATTGGTATTTAGAAATCTGTCAATCTCTGCTTTAAACCTACTCAATGACTGAGCTTCCACAGCTCTCTGTGGCAGAGAATTTCAAAGATTCACAATCCTCTGAGTAAAGAAATTTCTCTTCATCTCTGTCCGAAGTGGCTTCCACCTTATTTTGAAATTGTGTCCCCTGGTTCTAGACTCCCCAACC
Source organism: Heterodontus francisci (assembly GCF_036365525.1). Classification (NCBI taxonomy): domain Eukaryota; kingdom Metazoa; phylum Chordata; class Chondrichthyes; order Heterodontiformes; family Heterodontidae; genus Heterodontus; species Heterodontus francisci. The sequence goes on along the minus strand of NC_090376.1, from coordinate 14,259,900 downwards.
AGGGGAAACATCTTCGCTGCATCTACCCTGTTTATCCCTTTAAGTATTTTGTCGGTTTCAATTAGATCACCTCTCATTCTTCGAAACTCTAGAGAATACAAGGGCAGTTTCCCCAATCTCTCTTCATTGGGCAGTCCCGCCATCCCTGGAACAAGTCTGGTGAACCTTCGTTGCCACTCCCTCTATGGCAATAATATCTTTTTTAAGATAAGGGGACCAAAACAGCACTCCAGGTGCGGTCTAACCAAGGTTCTAAACAGTTGAAGCAAGACTTCACTACTCCTTATTGTGACCTTATTAACCTGCACCTTTACTATTAGTTTTTTTTTAATTCTTTGATGGGATGTGGGCATCACTGGCAGGGCCAACATTTGTTACCCATCCCTAATTGCCCTTGATAAGGGTCTGGCTTGCTAAGCTAGAGGGCAATTAAAAGTCAACCACATTACTGTGGGTCTGGAGTCACATGTAGGCCAGACCAAGTAAGCACAGCAGATTTCCTTCCCTGAAGGATATTAGTGAACCAGGTGTTATTTTTAAAACAAAAATTGATGAGACTAGCTTTCAATTCCAGATTTTCATTAATTAATTTAATTTCCACCAGCTGCCAAGGTGGGATTTGAACCGCTGTCCCCGATAACTACTGCATTCCCACACTTCACGGTGCAGGCGGGCTGTGCAGTCCTTTCCATGATGTATTGGAAGCAGCTTTGATTCCCAGCAGATGCGGAGTTCTGTTAAAATTGAGTATCTGCTCTCCCACAATGATGTATTCAGCATGTTCCTTGATCTGTTGTTATTTTAGGAATAGTAGTAGCAAAGTAAAGAAAGAATTGCATTTACATAACACCTTTCACAACCTCAGGACACCCCAAAACATTTTACACCGGATGAAGTGCTTCTAAAGTGTAATCGCTGTTGTAACGCAGGAAATATGGGAGACAGTTTGCTTACAGTTCTGACAAACAGCAGTGTGATAATCTGTTTTTCTGATGTTGGTTATTGCTATTATGACTATCAGCAGTAGTAGCTATAATATAGAATCATAGAATGGTTACAGCACAGAAGGAAGGCATTTGGCCCATCTTATCCATGCCAGCTGTCTGCAAGAACAACTCACCTAGTTCCACTCCCCGCCTTTTCCCCGTAGCCCTGCAAATTTTTCTTTTCTGATAATTATCCAATTCCCTTTTGAAAGCCCTAATTGAATCTGTCTCCACCACTCTCAGGCAGCGCATTCCAGATCCTGCCCGCTTGCTGCACAAAATAGATTTTCCCTCATGTCGCCTTTGGTTCTTTTGCCAATCAACTTAAATCAGTGGCATCTGGTTCTCAGCCCTTCTGCCAATGGGAATAGTTTCTCTCTACTTACTCTGTCCAGCCCCCTCATGATTATGAACACTTCCATCAAATCTCCAGTCAACCTTCTTTTCTTTAAGAACAGATCCAGCTTTTTCAATGTATCCATATAACTGAAGTCCCTCATCCCTGGAACCATTCTCATAAATATTTTCTGCATCTTCTCAAAAGTCTTCACTTCCTAAGGTGCGGTGCCCAAAATTAGACACAATACTCAAGTTGAGGTCGAACCAGTGTTTTATAAAGGTTCACAATAACTTCATTCATTTTGTCCTCTGTGCCTCTGTTTACAGATCGCAGGATTCCGTATGCCTTTTTAACCACTTTCTCAACCTGTCCTGCCACCTTCAACAATTTGTACACATATACCCCCGAGTCTATCTACTTCTGCACTCCCTATAATATTTTACCTTGAATTTTATATTGCCTTGCCTCATTCTTCCTACCAAAATGCATCACTTCACACTTCTCTGCATTAAATTTCATCTACCACATGTCTGCCCATTCCACCAGCCGGTCTATATCCTCTGGTAGTGGTAGTTATCGTGAAAGTTATGCTGGGTTTGGCGCTGCTGAATAATGCATAGGTGGCCTATGAGCAGCACATTGGCAGATGACTCCAATGCCAGCCCATAAGGAGATTACCCAGAAAATAATTGAGGGTGAAAGGTCACTTTGACCATGACTGATCGACATTAAATGTGGAAGGCTCCCTGAGTGGTGCAATTCACTAACAAGCAGACCGCAAATTCAGATCTCTGTATCTTTTGCAATCCCGGAGATGGATGTGTTGAGAGCGCTGGAATGTAGAATCATCTCCAAATTGTACATTCGGCCATGAATGAGGTAATCCCTGAGCTCAATAACTAAACTCAATCACTGCAGTGGAGGTCTGCAAAGCTCAGATCCAACTTACGATATGCAGCAATTTTAGGGCGTTTGTGAAGTGACCGACACTTGAGGGCTAACACTGTCATTCAGTAATCTGTTGATTGTAATGTTCCATTACCATAGCCAAGTTCCTCTTACAGTGCGGCACAGGGCATTGCAAGGTGGTCAGACTTTTCCAAGTGCTATACTTGAACAAATTTAGCTCTCCAATTCATTCTTGTTTTTTTAAAATTATTTTATTCATTCATGGGATGTGGGCGTCACTGGCTTGGTCAGCATTTATTGCTGTCCCCCATCTGCCAAGAATGAGGCATATTAATTTTGTCATATGAATATTGATTTTAACCTGTTGCTGGAGCGAGGAAATAACTTGTTAAGCAGATCAGCCGTAACTAGAAAAAACATTGCATACCAACAGACAGTGCTTGGAGGGACAAAGGGGCTTCACTTTAACCCACAATGGACTTTGAGCACCGGATATTGTGTGTAAGAAGAGACATTCCAGGGTCCTCTAAGACAAGAGAATCCACAGACAGATGTGGCCAGACTAGCTAGTCACGTGACTAAGCTGCTTGGCAACCTGGATTTTTCTGCATTGTACAAAGAGTTTGAACTCAGAAAAGACTGTTTACTCCTGGAGTGAGAAGACCTCTCCTGTCTGCTCCCATCTCTTTCTCACAAGCCTCTGGACCCACTGAGGACACATGAACTTTGAGAGAGAAAAGTCTCCTACATCGAAGAAGGTTTAAGAAGAATACTGGGCCCCAGCAAAAAGCAAGACCTACCTAAAATCAAAGACTTTACAGCGAGCTCGAAGAACCAAAACCATCTCCAGATATTGCCTCAAACTTTTCCACTTCATTTCTTCTGCTCTTTTCTCTCTCTATCTGCATGTGTGTATCGTGTATGCATGCTAGCATGGGCGCGTCGCGTATCCATAGGCGTTAACCGAATTAGAGTTGAAGTTTAATAAAGTTCAACATTTTTCCTTTAAACCTAAGAAAACCTGTTTGGCTAGTTTCTTTGCCTTATAATTGGAAGTTAGTGAACAAGGATTCACTAAGGGGAAGCTAAAAAAAAAACGGTGTGTTTAAAATTAAAATGTTACGGTAAGAGCAAGTGAAGGCTGAGAGGGAAACCTAGACCCCTTTCTCACCTGGTCATAACAATTGTCCATCCCTAATTGCCCTTGAGAAGGTAGTGGTGACCTGCTTTCTTGCACTGCTGCAGTCCATATAGGGTAGGTACATCCACAGTGCTGTTAGGAAGGAAGTTCCAGGATTTTGACCCAGTGACACGAAAAATGGTGGTGTCGTAAATAGTGAGGAGTAAAGCCTTAGATTACAGGACGATATAGATGGGCTGGTAAGATGGGCGGAGCAGTGGCAAATGGAATTTAATCCTGAGAAGTGTGAGGTGATGCATTTTGGGAAGACTAACAAGGCAAGCTAATACACAGTGGATGGTAGGACCCTAGGAAGTACAGAGGGTCAGAGGGACCTTGGTGTACTTGTCCATAGATCACTGAAGGCAGCAGCACAGGTAGACTAAGGTGGTTAGAAAGACATATGGGAAACTTGCCTTTATTAGCCGAGGCATAGAATATAAGAGCAGGGAGGTCATGATGGAGCTGTATAAAATGCTAGTTAGGTCACAGCTGGAGTACTGCGTACAGTTCTGTGCACCACACTATAGGAAGGATGTGATTGCACTGGAGAAGGTGCAGAGGAGATTCACCAAGATGTTGCCTGGGCTGGAGCATTTCAGCTCTGAAGAGAGACTGAAAAGGCTAGGGTTGTTTTCCTTAGAGCAGAGAAGGCTGAGGGGAGATATGATTGAGGTATACAAAATTATGAGGGGCATTGATAGGTTAGATAGGAAGAAACCTTTTCCCTGAGCGAAGGAGTCAACAACTGGGGGCATAGATTTAAGGTGAGGTGCAGGAGGTTTAGAGGGGATTTGAGGAAAAGTTTTTTCACCTAGAGGGTAGTTGGAATCTGGAACACACTGCCTGAAGAGGTGGTAGAGGCAGGAATCCTCACAACATTTAAGAAGTATTTAGATGAGCACTTGAAACGCCATAGTCTACAGGTCTACGGGCCAAGTGCTGGAAAATGGGGTTAGAATAGATAGGTACTTGATGGCCAGCACAGACATGATGAGCTGAAGGGCCTGTTTCTGTGCTGTATAACTCTATGATTCTCTGACTCTATGACAGTGAAGGAACGACGATACAGTTTCAAGTCAGGATCGTGTGTCGCTTGGAGCGGAACTTGTAGGTGGTGGTGTTCCCATACATTTGCTGCCCTTGTCCTTCTAGTTAATAGAGGTCGCGGGTTTGGAAGGTATTGTCGAAGGAGCCCTGGTGCGTTGCTGCAGTGCATCTTGTAGATGGTACACACTGCTGCCACTGTGTGTCGGTGATGGAGGGAGTGAATGTTTGTGGATGGCGTGCCAATCAAGCGGGCTGCTTTGTCCTGGATGATGTCGGGCTTCTTGAGTGTTTTTGGAGCTGTAGCCATCCAGGCAAGTGGAGAGTATTCCATCACACCCCTGACTTGTGCCTTGTAGATGGTGGACAGGCTTTGGGGAGTCAGGAGCTGAGTTACTCGCCGCAGGATTCCTAGCCTCTGACCTGCTCTCGTAGCCACGGTATTTATATGGCGACTCCAGCTTAATTTCTGTTAATGGTGACCCCCGGAATGTTGACAGTGGGGAATTCAGCAATCATAATGCTATTGAATGTCAAGGGGAGATGGTTAGATTCTCTCTTGTTGGAAATGGTCATTGCCTGGCACTTGTGTGACGCGAATGTTACTTGTCACTTATCAGCCCAAGCCTGGATATTGTCCAGGTCTTGCTGCATTTCTACACGGACTGCTTCAGTATCTGAGGAGTCGTGAATGGTGCTGAAGATTGTGCAATCATTGGTGAACATCCCCAATTCTGACCTTATGATTGAAGGAAGATCATTGATGAAGCAGCAGAAGATGGTTGGGCCTAGGACACTACCATGAAGAACTTCCACAGTGATGTCCTGGAGCTGAGATGATTGTCTTCCAACAACCAAAGCCATCTTCTTTGCGCTAGGTATGACTCCAACCAGTGGGGAGTTTTTGCCCTGATTCCCATTGACTCCAGTTTTGCTAGAGCTCCTTGATGCCATACTCAGTCAAATGTTGCCTTGATGTCAAAGGCAGTCACTCTCACCTCACCTTTTGAGTTCAGCTCTTTTGTCCATGTTTGAACCAAGGGGCTGTAATGAGGTCAGGAGCTGAGTGGCCCTGGCGGAACCCAAACTGAGCATCACTGAACAGGTTGTTGCTAAGCAATGCTGCTGGATAGCACTGTCGCTGACACCTTCCATCACTTTACTGATGATTGAGAGTAGACTGATGGGGTGGTAATTGGCCAGGTTGAACTTGTCCTGCTTTTTGTGTACAGGACATACCTGGGCAATTTTCCACTTTGCCGGGTAAATGCCAGTGTTGTAGCTGTACTGCAACAGCTTGACTTGGGGCATGGCAAGTTCTGGAGCACAGGTCTTCAGTACTATTGCCAGAATATTAGTCAGGGCCCATAGCCTTTGCAGTATCCAGTGCCTTCAGTCGTTTCTTGATATTATGTGGAGTGAATCGAATTGGCTTAAGATTGGCAATTGTGATGCCAAGGACCTCAGGAGGAGGCCGAGATAAATCATCAACTTGGCATTTCTGGCTGAAGATTGTTGCAAATGCTTCAGCCTTATCTTTCGCACTGATGCGCTGGGCTCCCCCATCATTGAGTATGGGGATGTTTGTGGAGTCACCTCCTCCAGTTAGTTGTTTAATTGTCCACCACCATTCATGACTGGATGTGGCAGGACTGCAGAACTTAACTATGTCTATCGCATGCTGCTTATGCAGTTTGGCACGCAAGTAGTCCTGGGTTGTAGTTTCACCAGGTTGACATCTCCTTTTGAGGTATGCCTGGTGCTGCTCCTGACATGCCCTCCTGCACTCTTCATTGAACCAGGGTTGGTCTCCTGGCTTGATGGTAATGGTAGAGTGAGGATATGCCGGGCCATGAGGTTACATATTGCGGTTGAGTACAATTCTTCTGCTGCTGATGGCCCACAGTTTTTGCATTGCTAGATCTGCTTGAAGTCAATCCCATTTAGCACAGTGGTAGTGCCACACATCACAATGGACGGTATCCTCAATGTGAAGTCAAGACTTCGTCTCCCCAAGGACTGGGCAGTGGTCACTCCTACCAATACTGACATGGATAGATGCATCTGTGGCAAGCAGATTGATGAGGACAAGGTCAAGTATGTTTTTCCCCTCACCACCTGCTATGTCCATTAGGACTCAGCCAGTATTGGTACTACTAAGCCACTCTTGGTGATGGACATTAAAGTCCCCCACCCAGAGTACATTCCGCACCCTTGCCTCCCTCAGTGCTTCCTCCAAGTCGTGTTCAACATGGAGGAACACTGATTCATCAGCTGAGGGAGGGCAGTAGGTGGTAATCAGCAGCAGGTTTCATTGCCCATGTTTGACCCGCTGCCATGAGAAATCATGGGGTCTGGAGTCTATATTGAGGACTCCCAGGAGCAACTCCCTCCTAACTGTATACCATTGAGCCACCACCTATTGCTGGGTCTGTTCTGCGGGTGTGGGACAGGATGTACCCAGGGATGGTGATGGCATTGTCTGGGACATTGTAAGGAATGATTCGGTGAGTATGACTATGTCAGGCTCTTGCTTGACTATTCTGTTGGCCAGCTCTCAAAACTTTGGCACAAGCTGCCAGATGTTTGTAAGGAGGACTTTTCAGGGTTGGGTTTGCTGTTGTTGTTTCCAGTGGCTAGGTTGATGCCAGGTGATCCATCTGGTTTTATTCCTTAATGACTTCATAGTGGACAGATACAACTGAGTGGCTTGCTAGGCCATTTGAGAGAGCATATAAGAGTCAACCACGTTGCTGTGGATCTGGAGTCAGATGCAGGCTAGACCAGGTAAGGACAGCAGATTTCCTTCCCTCGAGGGCATTAGTGACACTACAACAATGGTTTCATGAGCATCATTAGACTACCTTTTTAATTGAAGATTTATTAATTGAAATCAAATTATACTTTCTGCCTTGGTGAGATTTGCACCCTGGGTATTTCAGTTACTAGTCCAGTGACAGTACCACTACGTCACCACCTCCTAACCCTAACCCTGCACCAATTAAAAGTGACAGATACCAGTGAAATGAATCTCAAGAAATGAGTACATAAACACAAGAGGGGAGGCTTTTAACACCCCTGCTGTCCAATTACCCTACCCTAACCCTGACCCTAACCTTAACCGCCTCCTTCTTTCGTGGAATGTGGACATCACTGGCAAGGCCAGCATTTGTTGCCCATTCCTAATTGCCCTTGATAACTGAGTGGCTTGTGAGGCTATTTCAGAGGGCAGGTAAAAGTCAATAACATAATCTGGGGTCACATGTAGTCCAGACTAGGTAAGGATGGCAGGTTTTCTTCCCAAAAGGACATTAGTGAACCAAATGGGTTTTTATGACAATCAATTATAATTTTATGGCACCATTACTGAGACTAGCTTTCAATTACAGATTTGTATTAATTAATTGAATATATCCATTAGAGATTTATTGGTTTTAAAGGGATCAATCCTTTTAAGAGTGCCTGATACAGATGGTAAGCGGTTTCAAAGATAACACTTGGTCCAAATGAATTGCTGGACTGTAATATTATTTGTTCCTTTGGTGTGTGATCTATTGTAAGACACACAGGACTACAAGTAATATCCAAAGAAAGTGTGGGTTTTATTATACTTTAACTAGAACGTATATATACAAGCAGTTACTGCACAAGCAACATCTGAACACATCTTACTATTTCGGGCTCCACCTACAACTGACTTACAAACATCTGAACATACAAATTAAGAGCAGGAGTAGGCCACTTGGCCCCTCGAGCCTGCTCTGCCATTCAAAACGATCATGGCTGATCTGATTGTAACCTCGACTCCACATTCCCGCCTACCGCCGATAACCTTTCACCCCCTTGCTTATCAAGAATCTATCCACCTCTGCCTTAAAAATATTTAAAGACTCTGCTTCCACCACCTTTTGAGGAAGAGAGTTCCAAGGACTCATGACCCTCTGAGAGAAAATCCTTTTCCTCATTTCTGCCTTAAATGGGTGACCTCATATTTTTAAATAGTGACCCCTAGTTCTAGTTTCTCCCACAAGGGGAGACATCCTTTCCACATCCACCCTGTCAAGACCCCTCAGGATTTTATATGTTTCAATCAAGTCGCTGCTTCCTGTTCTAAACTCCAGCAGATACAAGGCTAGCCTGCCCAACCTTTCCTCATAAGACAACCCACCCATTCCAGGTATTAGTCTAGACTTGTCACGTGTGACATGACATCACTTCCACTTGTGATTTTCACTTACAGTTTCTTAAGGTGGTACACCTTCCATGACAGTTTCAATCACCTGAGGGAGTGGAAGAAAAAATTTCCAGAGGATTCTTTCCAGTATTGACCTTGAATTTTTCCTCCTTTTTTGCTTCTCCCAGGGGATTGCATGGTCAAGGGTGGGAGGTTGGGGGAGGGGAGTAGAAAATATCAGGCTCATGAGTGTAGGACAGGCTCGATGGACCTATCTGTTCCTGCTCATCTTTTTCCTACGTTTGTACATTTCATAATCGGATTCATTTGAGTTTTCACTGGAGCAGTAAGTCAATCCAAATTCAGACACCCAATTTGGGCTTTTTTAGGTTAATTCGATTTTTTAAAACTGTGTCAAATTTAGATTATTTTGGTTTCGACCTGGCCTGTCACTTTAAAGCACCCTAGTGAAGAATAAAATATGCCTCTGCACCTCAGTTTGCTTTAATTTACCGAACATTTGTCTGTCATTGTGTTGAGTAATGGCTGAATCGTTAAATGTGGACCATCTCTAACTAAAACCATGGCAACAGTAGCAGGAGTCAGGTTTCCTTTGAAGATTAGAAAAATAGATAAATTGTCAGCTGGCAGTCGAGGGAGGGTGGAAAAGGCATTTGCCTTTTGGGTCACCTAATTTACATTGTGATTCTCTGGCACGATAATCGTGAGGATAGCCTAGAAAGTATTATTGGCAACAATAGAGTTTAAAAGCTGATTAGGTTTGCGTGACATTGATTCATCTGCTATTTTCACAAAGTGTTCAATGGGTCTATTTTATTGTAAGAATATGGATATATTTTTACATTGTTTTTTACATGGAATAAAGGCAAAACAGCTAATGTAGCAATTAAGGTTAAACAACAAGTAGATAAGAATTGATTTAAATGGTGTGCTCACGGATCTTATCTTCTATCACCATGACACTGCTGATTAAAGTCATAGTTCAGGAAGAACAATGATGAGAAACAAAGATTTCTGAGTTAACATTGGAACAGAAAGATATCATTTAGGAGTGTGGTAGTATAGTCATTATGTTACTGGATAAATAATCCAGAGGTCTCGGCTAATGATGTGTAGGCATGAGTTCAAATCACCATGGTAGGTGGGGAATCTCCTCGCAAATTACTGCCCCCCATCTCAATCTCACTTTCCTCTCCAAAGTCGTTGAACATGTTGCCACTTTCAAAATCAATACCCATCTTTCCTGGAACTCCATGTTTGAATCCATCAGATCAGGTTTCCATCCCTGCTATAGCACCAAAATGGCTCTTGCCAAAGTCGCAAATGACATCCTATGTGACTGTGGCAAAGGTAAACTTTCCTTCCTTACCCTTCTCAACCTGCCTGCAGCCTTAATGGCTGCCCACACTATTCTCCAGCACCTCCCCACTGTCGTCCAGTTGAGTGGGATTGCTCTCACCTTGTTCCATTCTTATTAAGCTCATTGTAGCTAGAGAATCACCTGCAATGGCTTCTCTTTCTGTTCCTGCACCAGTACTTCTAGTGTTCCATCCTGATGCCCCTCCTATTTCTCAACTACATGCTGGCCCTCAGCAACATCATCTGCAAACACAGTATCCGTTTACATACATCCGCTGAAAACACCTAGTCTTTTTTTTATTCTTTCATGAGATATGGGTGTCACTGGTTAGGCCAATATTTACTGTCGATCTCTAATTGCCCTTGAGAAGGTGGTGGTGAGCTGCTTTCTTTAACCGCTGCATTCCTTGTGGTGTAGGTACACCAACAGTGCAATTAGGAAGGGAGTTCCAGGATTTTGACTCATGAAGGAACGGCGATATAGTTCCAAGTCAGGATGGTGTGTGGCTTGGAGAGGAACTTGCAGGTGGTGGTGTTCCCATGCATTTGCTGCCCTTGTCCTTCTAGGTGGTAGAGGTCATGGATTTGAAAGGTGTTGTCGAAGGAGCCTTGGTGCGTTGCTGCAGTGCATTTGTAGATGATACACACTGCTGCCACTGTCTGTCAGTGGTGGAGGGAGTGAATGTTGAAGTTGATGGATGGGGTGCCAATCAAGTGGGCTGCTTTGTCCTGCACCCATCCAGGCAAGTGGAGAGTATTCCATCATGCTCCTGACTTGTACCTTGTAGATGATAAACAGGCTTTGGGGAGTCAGGAGATAAGTAACTCACCGCAGAATTCCCAGCCTCTGACCTGCTCTTGTAGCCGCAGTGTTTGTGTGGCTGGTCCAGTTCAGTTTATGGTCAATGGTAACCCCCAGGATGTTAATAGTGGGGAGTTCAGTGACGGTAATGCCATTGTATGTCAAGGGGAGATGGGTGGATTCTCTCTTGTTGGAGATGGTCATTGCCTGGCACTTGTGTAGCACAAATGTAATTTGCCATTTATCAGCCCAAGCCTGAATATTGTCCAGGTCTTGCTACATAGGGACATGGAGTGCTTCAGTATCTGAGGAGTCGCGAATGGTGCTGAACATTGTGCAATCATTAGCAAACATCCCCACTTCTGGTGTTATGTTGGAGGGAAGGTCATTGATGAAGCAGCTGAAGATGGTTGGGCCTAGGACACTGCCCTGAGGAACTCATGCAGCAATGTCTTGGGACTGAGATGATTGACCTCCAACAACCACAAACCATCTTCCTTTGCGCTAGGTATGACTCCAATTAGTGAAGAGTTTTCCCCCTGATTCCCATTGACTCCAGTTTTGCTCGGGCTCTTTGATGCTGCACTCAGTCAAATGGTGCCTTGATATCATGCGCAGTCACTCTTTTGTCCATGTTTGGGCCAAGGCTGTAATGAGGTCTGGAATTAGTGGTCCTGGTGCAACCCAAACCGAGCATTAGTAAGCAGGTTATTGCTGAACAAATGCCATTTGATAGCACTGTTGACAACCCCTTCCAACACTTTGATGATAGATAGTCGACTGATGGGGTGGGAATTGACCTGATTCAATTTGTCCTGCTTTCTGTGTACAGGACATACCTGGGCAATTTTCCACATTGTCGGGCATGTCCCAGTGTTGCAGCTGTACTGGAACAGCTTAGCTAGAGGTACGGCTAGTTGTGGCGCACAAGTCTTCAGTATGATTGCTAGAATGTTGTCAGGGCCCATAGCCTTTGGTGTATCCAGTGCCTTCAGTCGTTTCTTAAGATCACGTACAGTAAATCGAATTGGCTGAAGACTGCCATCTGTGATGCTGGGGACCTCAGGAGGAGGTCGAGATGAATCAACGTCTTGGCACTTCTGGCTGAAGATGGTTGCGAATGCTTCACCCTTGTTTTTTGCACTAATGTGCTGGGCTCCCCCATCACTGAGGATGAGGATATTTGTGGAGACTCCTCCTCCTGTTAGTTGATTAATTGTCCACCACCATTCATGACTGTTTGTGGCAGGACTACAGAGCTTAGATCTAATCTGTTGGTTGTGGGATCGCTTAGCTCTGCCTAGCGCATGCTGCTTCCACTGTTTGGTATGCATGTATTCCTGTGTTGTAGCTTCACCAGGTTGGCACCTCATTTTTAGGTTTGCCTGGTGCTGCTCCTGGAAGACCTCCTGCACTCTTAATTGAACCTTTACCTTACCACCACCTCTCTCGAACCCTCCACTGTCTTTAAATTATCAGATGGCTTGTCAGTACAGAATAAGCACAAATTTCCTCCAATTAAATATTGGGAAGTCCAAAGTCATTGTCGACAACATCTGCTTGCCTACCACCAACTCCATCTGTCTCCCTGGCCACTGTCTGCGGCTGAGCCAAATTATTTGCAACGTTGGTGTCAAATTTGTCCCCAAGATGAGCTTCCAACCATATATTCGCATCATCACTGAGATCTCCTACTTGTACCTCCTAACATCACCTGACTTCTCTAATCTTCTTTGGCCTTCTTGTCTCGAGAGACAATGGGTAAGCGCCTGGAAGTGGTCAGTGGTTGGTGAAGCAGCGCCTGTAGTGGCTATAAAGGCCAATTCTAGAGTGACAGACTCTTCCACAGGCGCTGCAGATAAAATTGGTTGTCGGGGCTGTTACACAGTTGGCTCTCTCCTTGCGCTTCTGTCTTTTTTCCTGCCAACTACTAAGTCTCTTCAACGCACTACTCTTTAGCTCCGCCTTTATGGCTGTCCACCAGCTCTGGCGATCACTGGCAACTGACTCCCACGACTTGTGGTCAATGTCACAGGACTTCATGTTGCGTTTGCAGACGTCTTTAAAGCGGTGACATGGGCGGCCGGTGGATCTGATACCAGTGACAAGCTCGCTGTACAATGCGTCCTTGGGGATCCTGCCATCTTCCATGCGGCTCACATGGCCAAGCCATCTCAAGCACCGCTGGCTCAGTAGGGTGTATATGCTGGGGATGTTGGCCGCCTTGAGGACTTCTGTGTTGGAGATACGGTCCTTCCACCTGATGCCAAGGATTCTCTGGAGACATCGCTCTTGGCTGACATACGTTGTCCAGGCCTCGCTGCCGTCGAGCAAGGTACTAAGGACATAGGCTTGAAACACATGGACTTTTGTGTTCCATGTCAGTGAGCCATTTTCCCACACCCTCTTGGCCAATCTGGACATAGCAGTGGACGTCTTTCCCATGCGCTTGCTGATTTCTACATCGAGAGACAGGTTACTGGTGATAGTTGAGCCTAGGTAGGTGAACTCTTGAACCACTTCCAGAGCGTGGTCGCCGATACTGATGGATGGAGCATTTCTGACGTCCTGTCCCATGATGTTCGTTTTCTTGAGGCTGATGGTTAGGCCAAATTTGTTGCAGGCAGCCAGAATCCTGTCGATGAGTCTCTGCAGGCACTCTTCTGTGTGGGATGTTAATGCAGCATCGTCAGCAAAGAGGAGTTCCGATGAGGACTTTCTGTACTTTGGTCTTCGCTCTAAGATGGGAAAGGTTGGACAACCTGCCATCTGATCTATGTGTGGAGGAAAATTCCTTCTTCTGAAGACTTGAATGCATGTGAGAGCAGCAGTGAGAAGAAGATCCCAAACAGTGTGGGTGCGAGAATACAGCCCTGTTTCACGCCACTCAGGATAGGAAAGGGGTCTGATGATGCACCGCTATGCTGAATTGTGCCTTTCATATTGTCATGGAATGAGGTGATGATACTAAATAGCTCTGGTGGACATCCGATCTTTGCTAATAGTCTGAAGAGACCATGTCTGTGGACGAAGTCAAAGGCTTTGATGAGATTTATGAAAGCAACGTAGAGGGGCATCTGTTGTTCATGGCATTTCTCCTGTAGCTGGTGAAGGGAGAACAGCATGTCAATGGTGGATCTCTCTGCTCGAAAGCCGCACTGTGTCTCAGTGTAGGCACGCTCAGTCAGCTTCTGCAGTCTGTTTAAAACGACTCGAGCGAAGACTTTCCCCATTATGCTGAGCAGGGAGATTCCACGGTAGTTCTTGTAGTCACCGCGGTCACCCTTGTTTTTATAGAGGGTGATGATATTGGCATCGCGCATGTCCTGTGGTACTGCTCCCTCGTCCCAGCACAGGCAAAGCAGTTCATGGAGTGCTGACAGTATAGCAGGCTTGGCACTCTTGATTATTTCGGGGGCAATGCCGTCCTTTCCAGGGGCTTTTCCACTGGCTAGAGACTCAATGGCATCACTGAGTTCTGATTTTGTTGGCTGTTCGTCCAGCTCATCCATGACTGGCAGAGACTGGGCTGCATTGAGGGCGGTATCAGTGACAACATTTTCCCTGGAGTACAGTTCTAGGTAGTGCTCCACCCAGCGGTCCATTTGCATGCGTTGGTCAGTGATCATGTCTCCTGATTTAGACTTGAGGGGGGCGATCTTCTTGATGATTGACCCAAAATTTCTTTTAATGCCATCATACATTCCTCTGATGTTTCTGGTGTCGGAGGCCAGCTGAATACGACTGCATAGGTGTTGCCAGTAGTCATTTGCACAGCGCCTGGCTGTTCTTTGTGCAGTGCTTCTGGCTACTTTAAATGATCCGGATGTTAATTCGCTGGGGCCTTTCTTGTAGTTCAACAGTGCAATGCGCTTAGCGGCTATGACAGGTTCCAGCTCTTCAAAGTGAGATTGAAACATTCTGCTTCTCACATTTACCAAAGGTGATCATTGCTAAGTCATAGATGGCATCTCTGATGTGGGCCCACTTGGTCTCTGCATCCCCTGTAGGAGTGTTTTGAAGGGCTTTTTCAAATGAATTTAGAAACTTATGTAACAGCTGTGAATAAGAAATTCTGTTAGTGTTGATGCGCGGGCGGCCCTTCTGCTTGGAGTGATGTCACTTCTTTGGTTTGAGTCTAACTTTGCTGCACACCAGGGAGTGGTCGGTGTCGCAGTCCACACTGTGGAAGCTGCATGTGATTTGGACACTGTTTATAGAGGCTCGCCTTGTGACGATGAGGTCCAGCTGGTGCCTCCATGAAACCTGGTTACAGGATTTAGTATGAAAGAACGAGTTGGTGATGCAGAGGTTGTGATAGGTACACAACTCCAGCAGTCTCTGACCATTCATCCTTCCAATACCATAGTGCCCAAGGCAGGAGGGCCATGAGTCATGGTCGGTCCCAACCCTGGCGTTAAAGTCCCCCAGCAGGAACAAATGTTCGGTATTGGGAATGCTACTAATGATATTATGGAGTTCCTCGTAGAACTGGTCTTTAACTTCAGGTGGGGTTCAGAGTGTCGGAGCATAGATGCTGAGTAGGTGTACTGGACCAGAGGGGGTGAGCAGTCGGATGGATAGTATGTGTTTCGAGCCATTTGAAGGTGGCTCTATCATGCTGAGCAAAGAGTTTCTGATGGCGAAGCCCACTCCATGCTGTCTTGGTTCTTCAGGATCCCCACCCTGCCAGAAGAAGGTGTAGTCTTGTTCTCTTAGAGATCTGCTCGCAGGGAGGCGTGTCTCCTGAAGTGCTGCAATGTCCCACATTGAGCCTACTGAGCTTGTTGTTAATGATGGCAGTCTTCCAAAAGTCGTTGACTTATGTAAGGTCTTCCAACAGGCTAGGACACATAGTTCTGACGTTCCAGCTTGCAAAACGAAGGGCTGGTATCTTCTTTCCTTTTTTTGTCATGCTGTTTGGTGTGGTGTTACAGTCCACTTGTCGGGCAATGGCCCTGAGTTCCAAACACCGATTGAAGCAGGTGGACTGTGGTAGGACAGAACCTTTCTGACTGGGGGCTGCCCGGTTTGAGGCGGGTGGTAGATGTCCAGTGAGATGCGATGACCTCTCCCACCGACAAAGGCAACCTGTGGCGCCCAATCTCTATGCCAATTGAGCTGGACTTATAACCCGTAACTGCTGCCTTCCGTGATGTTTTGGTCGCTGTGAGGTGACTATGAAGTGACCTCTCCATGGTGCATGCCTGGGCAGAATGTATGGAGGTTGTGAGTTGCCCTAGTGTCAAAATCCCCCTCTCAGCCTTCCTAGTGGGGTCCGAAGGAGTGCAGAGCACGATGTTTGGCACCGGTATGGCTACAGGGACTGCAGGAAACATGCCAATGGTGACACATGACCGCCTTAGAGTTTCTGCTCTGGATTTTCTATTAGGATTTACTTCCTTAGCCTTATCTCTCCCGAGACACCCACAAGGCAGTGGATTTGTTAGCTCCTATCCCTGAGCTGGGGCCCTAACAAGTAAACTGTGCGATTTCATGGAGGGAGAGGGAAGGGGGGAGAGGGTCTGAGGAGAAGGGAGTACGAGGAGGAGGGGGTGCGAGATGGGGAGGGGTTGGGGAAGGAGGTGCGGGGGGGAAGGGGATGCGAGGGGGAGGGGGGAAGGGGGTGCAAAGGGGGAGGGGGTGCGAGGGGGGAGGGGGAAGCGGGCGCAAGGGGGGAAGGGGGTATGGGAGAAGGGTGTGGGGGCAAGGGGGAGTGGGGGGTGCGATGGGGGGGAGGGGAGAAGGGGGTGCAAGGGGGATGGGTGGGGGAAGGAGGAGCGGGGGGTGTGAGGGGGGGAATGGTGTGTGAGGCAGAGGGGGTGGGGGAAAGAGGGTGCGAGGGGAGAGCGGGTAGTGGAAGTGGGTGCAAGGAGGAAGTGGGTGCGATGGGGAGGGGGTGGGGGAAGTGGGTGCAAGGGAGGAGGGGGTGAGGGAAGGGGGTGCAAGGGGGGTGGGGTGCGAGGGGGGAAGGTGGTGCGAAGGTGGTGCGAGGATAGGAAGGTGTCCGGCGGGGGTCGCAACCCTGGCGAGCGGGCCAGCCCACAGCCTGCACGGCCCCCTCGATGTCGGCGTCCTCCAGGCTGGTGCCGCACTCGTGGTCGCCATCCAGCTCACGGTGAAGCTTCTTTCCCGGCTCCCAGCTGTGACGGTGGAAGGGCGACCGAGGCCTTGAGCCTCGACGACCGCTTCTTGGACACTCGGGCAACCTGCTCCTCCCCGTTGAGCTCCCAGTGGACTGCGGAGACAAGAAGAAGCCACAACACTCAGCCATCATCCCGAGGGTCCAGGTTGGAGTTGTAAGGAGCCGTCCTTCTCTAATATAAGACTTCTCTAATATAAAAGCAAAATACTGCAGATGCTGGAAATCTGAAATAAAAACAAGAAATGCTGGAACTACTCAGCAAGTCTGGCAGCATCAGTGGAGAGAGAAGCAGAGTTAACTTTTCAGGTCAGTGACCCTTCATCAGAACCTGACCTGAAACGTTAACTCTGCTTCTCTCTCCACAGATGTTGCCAGACCCGCTGAGTATTTCCAGCTTTTCTTGTTTTTATTATACCCTGACTTCTCCCCTGACTCAGCTCATCTTGTGCTGAAACCCTCATCTATGCCTTTCTTACCTCTAGGCTTGACTATTCCAATCCACTCTTGGTTGGTCTCCCATATTCTACCCTCCATAAACTTGAGCTCATCCAAAGCTCTGCTGCCTTTGTCCTTACTCGCAGTAAGCCCTATTCACACATTACCTCTGTGTTCACTGATCTACATTGGCTTCTAGTTAAACAATGGCTCGATTTTAAAATTCTCCTCCTTACCTTTGTTCAATCTGCACAACCATCCGAAATATCTGCACTCCTCTAATTCTGGCCTCTTGAGCATCCCTGATTTTAATTGTTCCACAATTGGTGGTCGTGCCTTCACCTGCCAAGGCCCTAAGCTCCAGAATACCCTCCCTAGAACTCTCTGCCTTACTATCTCTCTTTCGTCCTTTAAAGCACTGCTTAAAACCTATCTCTTTGATCAAGCTTTCGGTCATAGAATCATAGAATGTTTAAGGGACAGAAAGAGGCCACTTGGCCCATCTTGTCTGTGCTGGCTGAAAAACAATCCACCTATTCTAATCCCACCTTCCAGCATTTGGTCCATCGCCCTGCAGCTTACGGCACTTGGTAGAATCATAGAAAGTTTATAGAACGTTATCTGTCCTAATAACTCCTTACATGGCACAGTGTCATATTTGCCATTATAACACTCCCATGAAATGCATTTGGAGCTTTTATTACACTAAAGGAGCAACATTAATACAGGTTGTTGTTGTTAAATCTGTAATGGTGACCATGAAACTATTGAATTGTTGTAAAAACCCATCAGATTCAGTGATATCATTTAGAGAAGGAAATCTGCCATCCTTAGCTGGTCTGGCCTATATGTGACTCCAGGCCCAAAGCAATGCAATTGACTCTTCACAGCCCTCTGAAATGGCTTCGCAAGTTCTTCATTTGTGTTCAAGAATGTGGGTCCTTATCTAGGGCAATTAGGGATGGGCAATAAATGCTGCGCTCCCTCAGGCGGTGAATAAAAAAAATTCAAACTCAGCAATAATTAAACAAGGTGTTTATTATTGAGGAGGAAGCTGTTTGCTAAAATGAGGGATACAAAGCAAAGCTCAGTTAGGAACTTCAGCCACCTTCAAAGAGAGGTACTGTGAATGGCTTGGACAAGCATTCATTCACGAATCCCAGGGAGTTCTTTACATGCGAGTCTTCTACACATATGTCAGTGTGTATTGCTCTGAATGTAGTCTCAGATGAATGCTTTGAAACAATAATGAATGTAATTGTTGCTGTCTCTAGCATTCACAAACCTGTTATTAAAAGAATAAGGATTCTCAAATTCTGTCTTTGAAATAATGGTCAGTTGAAGTCATAGAAGTACGCTAAGTGTTTGCATTAGTGCCACCAACAGTAATTTCTCAGTTTAGATGCCATATAGTCCCTTGTGCTTGTGAAGTGACATTTGATACCTGGTTGTGACTCAGGGCATGAGTGTGAAGACCAGAGCAAGAGGCAAGCTCACATTCTGACCATGTGTGAGGCAGGGAGAGATGTTTATCTCCCAGGCCTCATTTTAATGTCAGAAGCAAGTCTGCACCCAGACATGCTGGAAACCAGTACCTAGCCAGCAGGAGAAGTGGGAGACCACTGGCTGGGGACCCACTGATGTGTTGTGCAGCACTGAGGTAAGTGGTGAAGGGGAGGGAGGTGTCAGGAGTGCATCAAAGTCAGGGGAAGGTGAGGGGGAGGTTAAGCCTGGGGCGTGAGAAGGCCTGAGGTCTCTTTATGGGGGCCGGAGGAGTATTTCTGTTCCTCCTGACCCACGAGGAAGCTAATAAAAAAAACCTTCCTAGGCCCCTTATGGCACCAATCCTGTCTGTCATCAGATTATTCTGACAGTTTCAGTGATGGTTGAGGCTTGTTGGGCACAGGGGTAAGGTGGGGTGGAGTGGGGTGGGGGACGGGTATAGAATCAGGGCTTTGATCCCTGATGAAGAGCGCTGAGTTTGTTGCTGTTTTGCCCTGGTGATTTGGATAGGATGATAGCTTGTTTCAAAGCCAATTCCTGGCAGCTTGAAGATGAAAGTGCATCGTTCTTTCTCAGTGGAATAGTGATGCGGTATGTCTGTTTGCTGCTATGTGGTGAGGAAATTTGGCTGGTAAGCGTGTCTGATTAATGAATTAAAGCCATTGGACCTTCACAGTTGAACCTGAAGCCAAGATCCTGATTAATTTTCACAGAAAGCTGCCCGATGTGACATCAAGATGTGCCTGCCAGTGAACATTCTTTGCCAAGGCTTCTTTGGCAGCATCTCCCAAACCCGCGACCTCTACCACCTAAAAGGATAGGGACAGCAGGTGCATGAGAACATGCCAGTTCCAAGTTCCTCATGGTGAATCTTTGGAATTCTCTACTCAGATAGCTGAAGATGCTGAGGCATTGAGTATATTCAAGACTGAGGTCTATAGATTTTTTGGTACCGATGAAAATTTAGGGATATGGGGATAGTGCAGAAAAGTAGATCAGCCTTGATCTTGTTAAATAGCAGGGCAGGCTCAGAGGGCCAAATGTCCTACTCCAGCTTCTATTTCTTATGTTCTGATGTTTTCATCAAGTCACACACGATCCTGACTCAGCCATATGTCGCCGTTCCTTCATTGTCGCTAGGTCAGAATCCTGAAACGCCCTAACTAACAGCACTGGGGAAGTATCTTCACCACATGGATTACAGTTGTTCAAGAAGAATACGCATCACCACCTTCTCAAGAGCAAATAGAGGTGAGCAGTAAGGATAAATGGATCCAGCCTATCTGAGTACCTAAGATTCTTTAAGTTAGGAATCATTTGCATAGCCCTCCTCTGAACTTTTTCCAAGGCCACAATATCACTGAGGGGTCCAGAAGGGGTTCAGTATCCCAGCTGTGGTCTAACCAACGATCATGAAAGGAATCATTGCACCAGAAATCTGGCAATATCACTTTCGGGGAGATATTCAATACCAGAAGCAATATGACCCGAGAAAAACACCACATGGTCAAGCCACATTATGCAGGCTAAAACTGCAAACCTGATTTATTACAATAATCAAATGTACATAGAAACAAAGGAAAACAATGTGAAACCAGTGGTGCTAACACATGGAAACAACAAACATTTGGATCAGTTCAGAAGAATTTTATGTATATCTAAACAGTAAATTATTCAAAGATTGTTTTCTAATCTCATAAACTGGAGTACTTTCTGTATGATAATTGTACATGAAGTGACTGATCCTACCACATGGAACCCCATGTTGCCTTTAACAAAAATAAAACTGAACTGAACAGCCTACATAATATCAGGCCAGAGTAAGAACTACGATTAAGGCAGGTCAAAGGCACATTTGGACACTTTCTAAATAGAGCTGATGAGCAACAGCATATATCCCATCCAAGCCTCGCATATCTAATCAAAGCTTTGACAAGGTACAATCAGATGAACCCCAGGATGTGCTCTTTATATTCTGACCTATATCCTGCAGATCAAAGCATTGTTCAGATGCATCAGCCATTAGATTATAAATCTAAAGGTCCCTGGTTCAATTCCAGACTTCAGCAGTTGGTGTTCTTACGCTCCAATTCTTGAGCTACATGATTTACACTGAAGTTATTTGGCGGCAAGATGATGGCGCAGTGGTAATGTTACTGAGCTAGTAATCCAGAGGCCCTGGCTGATGTCATGGTTCAAATCCCACCATGGCAGCCGATGAAGTTTCAAGTCAATTAATTAATAAATGAAAATTCCATTAATTAATTAAAATCTGGAATTGAAATCTAGTCTCAGTAATGGTGCCATGAAACTATCATCGATTGTCCATCTGGTTCACTAATGTCCTTTAGGGAAGGAAATCTGCTTTCCTTACCTGGTCTGGCCCATGTGTGACTCCAGACTCACAGCAATATAGTTGACTCTTAACTGCCCTCTGAAAACCATTCCGTTGTCAAGGGCTATTGGGGATGGGCAACAAATGCTGTCCTTGCCAGCAATTCCCACATCGCATGAAAGAATAAAAAAAACACGTTTAGCATGCTTGCATTCCTGTATGAAACTACGAATAATGTTTCTGCTGCCCTGCGAAGGGTCAATAACATAGCTAGCTACAAATTTCATGTGATAAAATTCTAATGCAGGATTATTTTTACAGTTTATGTTGTTTGGTTGGCCTTGGCTGTTGTGCTGATATTCTGGATGCACTGGGGCAGATTAGCAACTTGCCACTTATTGAAACTGCCCACCTTTCCATTCTGTAGTAAGCAATGAAAATGAAAATGGGGCACAAATTTTGCTCATGTTTATCTGTGTGCTCGTGTGTGTGTGTCTGCTCGTGTTTCTGTGTCTGCTCATGTGTGTGTGTCTGCTCATACGTATGTGGCTGCTCATGTGCTTGTTTTTGCTCATATATGTGTGTCTGCTCCTGTTTTTGTGTCTGCTCATGCGTTTGTGTCTGCTTGCATTTTTGTGCCTGCTCGTGTGTTGGTGTGTGCTTGTGTCTGCTTGTGTTTTTGTGTCTGCGCGTGCGTTTGTGCTCGTGTGTTCATGTCTGCTTGTGTATTCATATCTACTCATTTGTTTGTGTTAGCTCACGTTTGTGCTTGTTTGTTTGTGTCTGCTTGTGTGTTCGTGTCTGCTCGTGTTTTTGTGTCTGCTTGTGAGTCTGTTGATCTGCAAAGCCCATTATCTGGTAAGTGCCAAGTTGACAATTTATGTCATGTAGTGCAATGGGGAGATTTATACAGACTGACACAGAGCAGCAAGATCCCTCTTTGGAATTTTCATGAGACTTCTTGCTGAATTACTGCAGAGACAGTATGACTATCCGCTAACGCTGTTTCTCCAACCCCAACTCATCCCCCCCACCTCCCACAAGGTACGTACTGATCATCTACTGACGTTATGGTGAGAGAGCGGGAGAGCCCCTGTAGTAATTCTCAGCCCTCAGTTTCAACCCTACCTCAATGTTGAGTTAACTACTCCCAGCCAGGATGGTAACTTATGTTGTTTGGTTGGCCTTGGAACATCTGGTAGGGAGAGACAGAATCGATAAGGTCCCTGTTCCTGGATACTGTGCAGTCATTGCCAGCTGGAAAGTGCATGTGCTCAGGACGAACACAGAGAGGTGCAGACATAACAAACGAGCAGAGACAAACACGTAGACACAGACTCACAAGCAGACACACACACACACACACACACACACGAGCAGATACACATACAAGCTGACAAAAATACAAACAGAAACACACACACGAGCAGAGACAGACAAAAGGAGACACAAACATGAGCACACGCACAACCGTGCACTCTCTCACAATGTAACAATATCTGTATGCAACCATACACAGATGTCCTCTTGTGTTTCTGTCTTTGAGTGTGTGTCTGCTCGCATTTGTGTCTGCCTTTTGTTTCCACTGTTCATGTGTGTGTTTCTGCTTGTGTGTGTGCCTGCTCACATGTGTGTGTGTGTGAGTGTCTGCTCGTGTGTGTATTTGCTCGTGTGTGTGTCTGCTTGTGTCTGTTGTGCTTATTTTGAGTCAGCCTGTCCTCTGCTCCTCTCCAATTAGTAGTCTCAACGATGCTCACTGCCTTGCCTTACCCAGAAGGAATGGACAACTAGGTATAGAGTTGGGCAGTACCTGTGAAACTACCAATGCAAGAATTAGTGCCCAGGCAGGGGTGCGAGCGAAAGGAGGAAAGTAAAAATAATCGCTAATTCTACATTTGGAAACCCAAACATTTGAAATCTACTCCGCCAGAGGAATGCATTTCATGAAAATCCATCATTATTATGCAGCTGTTTTCAAAATCATTCTGAAGCCTGTTTTGAATTGAATACTAGTGACAGCAATATTTTGTAAGCAAAGGTTCTCATATCAATTACGTCGATGTCAATGAGAAGCGGAGGCAAGTACATTCAAGTTCATTCAGCTGCTCCCTTCCTGAATGAGGAAAGACAACACTGAATAATGAAGCGAAAATCATTGGCAATTGGATAACTTGCGATTTAATTTCTATTTCCTTGTCTATTTATAAATAAATACCAAAATACTCAAAACAAAAATCACACCATCAATTTGTTTTACAGGAGATAATATAGCTTCTTTTTGGCTGAATTATTTCTTGTTTTATTCATTGAATAATGGGGGAAAAATGAGCCATTATAGTCTTTATCTGGTCAAGCCAGATCAAGATCTCCCCTTAAGCCATAAAGTGAGCATGTTATGAAGCTAGAGGGCAGTCTGTACCTCTCAATGTGAGGCAATGGGAAATCATAGAATTCTCACTTAGCCTGTACATGAATAGAAATGAAAATAAAAGTCTTGAGAGATAGATTAGAGAATCATTGGATTACACACAGGAAGAAAATCCAAAGTGTATAGTGCTCTTGGCAAGGCAAAGCACATATTTACTTTGGTGAGATGCATCTCGCAGCAGTGAGTGTTGATTGCCTGGTCAGTCTCTGACCCTCGAGCTTAGAACTGACACATGCTTGCGTGCTACAATCGGCCTCCAGAGCAACTGTCGTTCTAAACTTATTGCCAATAAATTACAGTGAGAAAGGCCTGTCAGCTCTTGTCCGTCGCACTTTGAACTTATCAACTGGGTTTGCCCAGGAGAGGCGTGCAGGAGATTTGACAGCAGGACAAGCTGCAGATGTGACAAAGGAGTCAGCATTAATTTTCAACTTCCTCTCCTGTTCTCGGTCCTTTTCCAGAAGATGCTGGGATGCAGTTTCCATGGATACCATCCAGCCCTCCAATGGGATTGCACAGATGTTTGCACATGCTGTCCCACACTTGCGCATTCTTCAGGAACACTGGGAAGTGCATGTGCACGGAGGCAAAGGTGAGGACAGGGCCAGACACAGCTGTGAAACCTCACACAGTCGAATAATCAGACAACGCCCACTATCTAAATTTGTGCGCAAAGACTAGCCACTTGG
The DNA here is from genome assembly GCF_036365525.1 of Heterodontus francisci. Lineage (NCBI taxonomy): Eukaryota > Metazoa > Chordata > Chondrichthyes > Heterodontiformes > Heterodontidae > Heterodontus > Heterodontus francisci. The sequence goes on along the minus strand of NC_090376.1, from coordinate 14,235,547 downwards.
GTGAGTTTAGCATAGGCTGTCAATTCCCGGAAAATTGTAGACCAGGGGTGTCCAATCTTGTCCAATCAAAGATAAAATAGGATAAAATTTCTATGTTGGGGGAAGGCCAATTTTACTATGCTGAGAAACAATTTAGCACAAGTGGACTGGAAACAGTTACTTGAAGGTAAATTGGTGTCAGGGCAATGGAAGACATTAAGGACATAAGAACAAAAGAAATAGGAGCAGGAGTAGGGCCAGTCAATCCTGCTCCACCATTCAATATTAACGTGGTTGATCATGGGCTTCAATTCCATTTTCCTGCTCAATACCCATATCTCTTGATTCCCTGAGTGACCAAAAGTCTTTCTCAGCCTTAAATATATTCAACGATTGAGCAGCCACTAATCTCTGGGGTAGAGAATTCCAAAGATTCACAACTCTCTGAGTGAAGAAATTTCTCCTCATCTCAGTCCTAAATGATCAGCCCCTTAACTTGAAACTGTGCCCCCATGTTCTAAATTCCCCAGCCAGCGAAAACATCCTCTCAGCATCTACCCTGTCAAATCCCGTCAGAATCTTATATGTTTCAATGAGATCACCTCTCATTCTTCTAAACTCTAAAAGAGAATATAGGCCCAATTTACTCAGCCTTTCATTGTAGGATAACCCTCTCATCCCAGGGATTAATCTAATAAGCCTTTGCTGTACTACCTCCAATGCGAGTGTATCCTTCCTTAAACTCATACAATTCATTAAATATCAAGGTGAACTCTCCTCCTTTGCCATTCTATCTGTCTTTTCAAAATGTTGGGTCCCCTGGAATATTTATTTCCCAACCTTGATCACCTTGTAATCATGTCTCTATAAAGGTGATTAGATCTGAACTATTTATTTCTGCTTGCTCCTCTAGTTCATCTACCTTATTGCAAATGCTTCATGCGTCTAGATAAAGAACCTTTAATTTCACATTTTTACTGCTATTCCCTGCATGTACCTTACCTGCTGATACACAATTACTGTTAAACTCTTTGCCCCTTTCTGTCTCACTCTGCTTCCCTTTACACATATTGCTAGACTGTTCTATTGCCTTGAAGGAGATTCAAGGGGTTCTCACAAAGAAGAAGGGTGGAACAATCAAATCTAGAGCCCCCTGGATGACAAGGGGCATAGAGGGTAAGATAAGGCAAAAAATGAAAGCTTAGGTCAGACATCGAATACTGCAGAAAGCATAGAGAAGTACTGAAAGTGTTGGAGTGAAATTAAAAGGGAAATTAGGAAAGCAAAGACAGGGCGTGTAAAAATAAAAGCAAAATACTGCAGATGCTGGAAATCTGAAATAAAAGCAAGAAATGCGAGAACCACTCAGCAGGTCTGGCAGCATCTGTGGAAAGAGAAGCAGAGTTAACGTTTTGGGTCAGTGACCCTTCTTCGGAACTGACAAATATTAAAAATGTCAGAGGTTATAAGCAAGTGAGGCGGGGGTGGGGCAAGAGATAACAAAGGAGAAGGTGTAGATTGGACAAGGCCACATAGCTGACCAAAAGGTCATGGAGCAAAGGCAAACAATATGTAAATGTGTGTTGAAAGACAAAGCATTAATACAGATAAGGTGTTAACTGACTGAATATTGAACAGCAGCAAGTGCAAACATGAAAAAAAACAGTAGGTAAGCAAACTGAACAAACTAAGATGAAATGAAATAAACATTTAAAAAAATTGTAAAAATTGTAAAAAAATAAAAAAATAACTAAAAATAAAAGTAAAATGGGGGGCCTGTCATGCTCTGAAATTATTGAACTCAATGTTCAGTCCGGCAGGCTGTAGTGTGCCTAATCGGTAAATGAGATGCTGTTCCTCGAGCTTGCGTTGATGTTCACTGGAACACTGCAGCACTGCAGCAATCCCAGGACAGATATGTGAGCATGAGAGCAAGGGGGAGTGTTGAAATAGCAAGCAACCGGAAGCTCAGGGTCCTGCTTGCGGACTGAGCGGAAGTGTTCTGTACTGTACTCAGCAAAGGTTTCAGTTTTATCCCCTTACGCCCCCACCTCAATGAATTTCGCGCTCGGCATGATGTTGAGCTCTTCTTCCGTCGCCTCCGCCTCCGGGCTCACTTCTTTGACCAGGAGTCCTCCCCCCGACCAGCAGACTCATTCACCCGCCTCCAGCATTCTCACTCTACCTGGATCCCTCCCCCTGGCCTCTTACCCGCTCTTGATCTCAATTTCTCTGCCCCCCTCACTCACTCTAACCTGTCCCCCTCTGAAATTGAGGCATTCCGTTCTCTCTGGTCTAACCCCGACATGGTCATCAAACCTGCAGACAAGGGTGGTGCTGTTGTTGTATGGCGTACTGACCTCTAGCTTGCAGAAGCTCAACGCCAACTCACAGACACTTCTTCCTACCTCCCTCTGGACCATGACCCCACCACCGAACATCAAGCCACTGTCCAAAGGACTGTCACTGACCTCATCTTCTGTGGAGATCTTCCCTCTACAGCTTCCAACCTCATAGTCCCGCAACCCCGGACAGCCCGCTTCTACCTCCTTCCCAAAATCCACAAACGGGACTGTCCCGGCAGACCCATTGTGTCAGCCTGCTTCTGCCCCACTGAACTTATTACTTCCTATCTAGACTATCTTTTCTCCGCTGGTCCAGTCTCTTCCCACCTACATCCGTGACTCTTCTGACGCCGAACGTCATTTTAACAATTTCCAGTTTCCTGGCCCCAACCGCCTCCTCTTCACTATGGACGTCCAATCACTCTACACCTACATCCCCCACCAGGATGGTTTGAGGGCTCTCCGCTTCTTCCTTGAACAGAGGCCCAACCAGTCCCCATCCACCACCAACCTACCTTCAATGTTCTCACATTGAACAATTTCCCCTTCAACTGCACTCACATCCTTCAAATAAAAGGTGTTGCTATGGGTACCCGATGGGTCCTAGGTATGCCTGCCTTTTTGTGGGATATGTCGAGCATTCTTTGTTCCAGTCCTGCTCAGGCCCCCTCCCCCAACTCTTTTTCCGGTACATTGATGACTGTATCGGTGCCGTTTCCTGCTCCCGCCCCGAACTGGAAAACTTTATCCACTTTGCTTCCAATTTCCACCCTTCTCTCACTTTTACATGGTCCATCTCTGACACTTCCCTTCCCTTCCTCGACTTCTCTATCTCCATCTCTGGGGATAGGTTGTCTACTAATATCCATTATAAGCCCACTGACTCCCACAGCTACCTCGACTACACATCTTCACACCCTACCTCCTGTAAGGACTCCATTCCATTCTCCCAGTTTCTCCGTCTCCGATGCATCTGCTCTGATGGTGCTACCTTCCATGACGGTGCTTCTGATGTGACCTCCTTTTTCCTCAAACGAGGATTCCCCCCCACTGTTGTTGACAGAGCCCTCAACCGTGTCCGGCCCATTTCCTGCACCTCTACCCTCACCCCTTCCCCTCCCTCCCAGAACCATGACAGGGTTCCCCTTGTCCTCACTTTCCACCCCATCAGCCTCCATATCCAAAGGATCATACTCCGCCATTTCTGCCACCTCCAGCGTGATGCCACTACCAAACGCATCTTTCCCTCCCTTCCCCTGTCAGCATTCTGAAGGGATCGTTCCCTCCGCGACACCCTGGTCCACTCCTCCATTACCCCCACCACCTCCTCCCCGTCCCATGGCACCTTCCCCTGCAATCGCAGGAGGTGTAATACCTGCACATTTACCTCCTCTCTCCTCACTATCCCAGGCCCCAAACACTCCTTTCAGGTGAAGCAGCGATTTACTTGTACTTCTTTCAATGTCGTATACTGTATTTGCTGCTCACAATGTGGTCTCCTCTACATTGGGGAGCCCAAGCGCAGACTGGGTGACCACTTTGCGGAACACCTCCGCTCAGTCCGCAAGCAGGACCCTGAGCTTCTGGTTGCTGGCCATTTCAACACTCCCCCCTGCTCTCATGCTCACATCTCTGTCCTGGGATTGATGCAGTGTTCCAGTGAACATCAACGCAAGCTTGAGAAACAGCATCTCATTTACTGATTTGGCACACTACAGCCTGCTGGTCTGAACATTGAGTTCAATAATTTCAGAGCATGACAGCCCCCCATTTTACTTTTATTTTTAGTTGTTTTTTTTATTTTTTACAATTTTTACAATTTTTTTAAATGTTTATTTCATTTCACCTTAGTTTGTTCAGTTTGCTTACCCACTGTTTTTCTTCATGTTTGTACTTGCTGCTGTTCAATATTCAGTCCGTTAACGCCCTATCTGTACTAATGCTTTGTCTTTCAACACACCATTTACATATTGTTTGCCTTTGCTCCATGACCTTCTGGTCAGCTGTGTGGCCTTGTCCAATCTACACCTTCTCCTTTGTTATCTCTTGCCCCACCCCCGCCTCACTTGCTTATAACCTGTGACATTTCTAATATTTGTCAGTTCCGAAGAAGGGTCACTGACCCGAAACGTTAACTCTGCTTCTCTTTCCACAGATGTTGCCAGACCTGCTGAGTGGTTCCAGCATTTCTTGTTTTTATATCAACAGCATATTTACTGCCAAACAGCTGGTCGCTGTTAGAAAAGGGCATTAGAACAATTGCCAGCGATCAAAATGTTGTGCTGTCTCTTTAATGAGCGCTAGCAGTCATTTTAATTGACAATCAGCGGTTTAACAAGTCTGCAGGTGTCTGTTCCTAGCGCTGGCTTCAACTCCTGTACCAAGACGGCGTCTTGCGCTAAACACAGGCTAAACCAGTGTTGCAGTTTACGACCTAATCTTGGCGACCTCTTTAGGTCTTTAGCAGTCAGTGAAACCCTCCCTGATAGCATCTTTCACGGCCTCAGGATATCCCAAAGCACAATTGAACCAATGGCAGCAGTTTTTGAAGTGCTTTAATGTGGACAACATAATGTAGGCAACACTACAGCTAATTTGTGCACAGCGAGCTCTCACAAACAGCAATGAAATAAATGATTAGCTCATCCATTTTAGGTGCAAATTGAGGGATAATAATTGGCCAGGATACTGGGGAGAAAACCTGTCTCAAAAAGTGTCACGGGATATTTTACTTACATGTAAGAGAACAGGCAGGACCTCAGTTTAATATCTCTTCAGAAAGGCAACACCACGGACAGCATAATAGTCCCTCAGTACTACACTAGGAGCATAAGTCTGGATTACATACTCAAGTTTCTTTTTTTATTATTCATTCGTGGGATGTGGATGTCGCTGACTCGGCCAGCATTTATTGCCCACCCCTAAGTGCCCTTGAGAAGGTGGTGGTGAGCTGCCTTCTTGAACCGCTGCAGTGTAGGTACTCCAACAGTGCTGTTACTAAGTTACCTGTGTCAGCCATATCTCAGTGGTAGAATTCTTGTCTTTCAGTCAGAAGGTTCTGGGTTTAAGTCTTACTCCAACAGTGCTGTTGGAGTGAGACTTAAACCCAGAACCTTCTGACTGAAAGACAAGAATTCTACCACTGAGATATGGCTGACACAGGTAACTTAGAATCTGTGATTAATAACTCCTACTTCTTTCTGACAAGACTAGATTACACTGCCTTGATGCAGCAAATTGCACATCTCCAAGTGTCACAAAACTGGTCTCAACTCTATTGCTGCCTGGATTTTGTCCTCAAAGCACAGAACTGCAATCAGTGTTCAGCAGCATCAATCAACTGACTGTAATCATTATTGACCCTTCACCATCATGAAGTTAGAATCTTAAGCCTGTTGACGCGATGTTATTTGGATGTCACGTTGAACATCTATAGTGGTCTTTTGCAGTCAATCTGGATTTGGAGAAAAAAGACAACTTTCCTTTCCTCTTTGAAGTGTCAGCCACCTTTGAGATGAGATGCTAAACTGAGGCCCCGTCTACCCTCTCAGGTGGGCGAGAAAGATTCCATGGCATTATTTCGAAGAAGAACAGAGGAGTTATCCCTGGTGCCCTGGTGAATATTTATCCCTTAATCAACACCACAATTATCTGATCATTATCCCATTGCTGTTTGTGGGAGCTTGCTGTGCACGAATCAGTGACAGTGTTTCCTGTATTACAGAAATGACTGCACTTTAAAAAGCACTCCATCAGCTGTAAAGCACTTTGGGACCTCCTGAGATTGTAAAAGGCTCTATATAAATGTAAATCTGTCTTTATATAAGCAGAGTTCAGCATCTTAAAGGAAAAGAGATAGGTGGAAAGGTGAAGAAAGAATTCCAGACCTTACTGCTAAATGCAAGCTCCTTCTTTCCTACTTTCCTTCTTTCTTGATGAGGAGAACTGGGTGAATTCACACTGCAACTGGTGTGTCAGTGAGTGATGGTTTCGCTTTGCTCACACCAGGGCAGAAAGGGGTGACACTCACATTATGTGGGGGTGGTGGGGGACACTGGGCTCTCACTCCATTGCATTTTACAGTTTGGACCTTAACACAGACCTGCACGCCGCAAGTTTAGCCCAAATGATGTCAACCTCATAATGTGAACTCACTGACTGTTGACAGAGTGAAATGAAATGAAAAACAGAAAATACTAAAAATCCTTGGCAGATCTGTGAGAGAGAAGCAGGGTTAATGGGCTGGATTTGTAGGCCACAATGAGGGCGGGCAAGGAGGTGAGCGGGCATGGAATTTTGCAGGGCTAGCCTGTTTTCCAGCACCGTCCCATCCCCGGACGATCTTCCTGGAGGTGGGATGAGGAGCAGCAGGGTTACCCACCTACTAACAGCTGGTGGCCAATTGAACTTGTTAAGGGCCTCTTGTCAGAGGCCAACTGAAATTTTACAATCAGTCTCCAGGCCCCCAGAGGCATCAGAGTCTAGGCCAACTGCCTGGACGTGGTCTCCTGGCTGCAGACTGGGGACTCCAGGTAGGCTTTGAGGCCCTGCCTGCTGGCCTGGCCTTAGCTGCAGCCACAGGCTGCCCTCTGGAGGGGCTCCCCCTCCACAATAGTGGCCCAGCTGCTAAGAGGACTTTTTTAATTTAAAAGTTAAAAAAGTTGGAGAGTGGGTGCGTCGAGTTTGAGGCTCCCTTTCTCTCTTTCACCCGGAAAGACAAGCCTCTGCTTCTTCAGTGCAGGAAGGCCTCCTGTTAGCCTTCCACCTTCAAGAGCCCACCTGCCGTCCTTTATTGGATGGTGAGCCTGCCCTCTGGCACTAATTGGCCAATTTGGGGAAAATCACTGTCTCCAATACAGTGCAGATTTCTAAGGCCCATTTGACACTGACAGGGTGCTGAAGCCCATGAGGGAAAATACTGACCAACGTTTGATGTTGGTGACCTTTTATCAGAACTAGAAGAAATTAGTTATCTAACAGTTCTTAAGCAAGTATGGAGGCAGAGGAAGGTGGGAAAACGGGGGGGGGAGGGAAAGAACAAAATGGAAAATGGGGTGGAAGGCAGGAGAGATTAAATGACAAAAAGGGCTGATGGTGTAAAGCTAAAGGGGATGGTAATGGAACTCATAAAGAAACAAATGGAGGGTCTAGAGGAGCTGGAAATGTCAACAGCAGAGCCATTAACAATGTAAATAATTTTCAATGCATTAGTGAATTATACTTGCGCAGTTACATTTGTGCTTAATCCCTTTGGGGCTGGATTTTGTGTGGGAGGCAGGGCTCCCGATGCCGGACTGAAAAGACAGGGGGAACCCCACCTCTGCAATTTTGCTACCAGCCAATCAGAGGGCTGGTGGTTTTGCAGTATTGGCAGCACCACTGGGAGCAGTGCCACTGACGGTACTGCAGAGGCCTCGGAACAGGCCCAGTGGTGGACACCCGGACCCAAGGTAAGTGAGGCGGGGTCGTCTGGGCCGGTCCAGCAGTCCCCTGAGAGGGGGGCTGGGGTAGTCTTGGGGTCCAGGGGGAGACTGGTTCCAGGGGGTGAATTAGTTCCTGGTGGGGGTCATCCATAGTCTACAAATTGCCCACGGAAGAGGGCCCCCCACCCCTCAAACCTGCAGGGAGGGCACCTCGTAAAATCTTAGCTGCGGTAGGAAGAGGCCGCTAACTGGCCATTAATAGACCACTTAAGTACCTCAATTTGCCTCTTGGCGGGAAGGTCATCGTCGGCATATCCCCCCCCCACCCAGGAAGATCACTGGGAAATGGGGAGGCAACGAGCCCTCTGCTCTGCCGCCACCACCCACCCCCCCCAACTCATTGCGATTCTCTATGCCACCCGCATCTGATCCCACCTTGGGGGCCCCATAAAATGCGGTCCTTGGTGTGTGATCTACTGTAAGACTCACAGGACTACAAGAAATATCCAAAGAAAAAGTGGGTTTTGTTATAACTGAACATATGTACAAACAATTACTGCATGAGCCACATCTAAATATGTCTTTCTCTGTCGGGCTCCACCCACAACTAACTGGTCATGTGTGAAGCAACATCACTTTCTCCACCGATCTTCACTTGCAGCTCTTAACATGGTCCACTCTTAAGGTGGTCCCTTCTTAAGGTCCTCCCACAATGTCCTCCTATTTTCCAAAGATAAAAACATATGCGCAATAAACAATGATGTTGCAATTCGGACCAACTATACATGAGTTTAAAAAAATGTTCTTTACAGGTAAGCAAATTTAATACTCCCTAAAACATAGAGGAGGTTTGCTTATTCACCCCAATCTGGTTATTGTGCACCTCTTCCCTTGTTTGGAAAGCTGAGAAAAAGGATGACTGGCTACATTACCAATCACCGGCAATCCCTCTGGCCTCCGGGTACTTGCTGCCGCGAACTGAAGCCTGAGGAGACACTCTCGGTCATATTGGCTCTTTGTGTCAAGACTCCCAGCCTTTGAATCATCTTTTATATAGACTGACCCTACACACTCTATCTGGATATTTTCTACCCTCTTCGGTGCGTTACTCATTTCATGTATTGTGACAATTCGTAGACTTTGGCATACTGGAAGTCGTGCAACAGCTGGTCCAGTTGTGTCTACAATATAAAACATCTGTGGTAGCCATTCGGAGCTCCCATAGCTACACTGTAAGGTTATCATTCCAATGCATTTGATTGAGAACCATTGTAGGCAGTCAGCCTAGCTGTGGTGGGTCATACCTTAGATTCCCATTTCTTAGATACATGTCCTTCAGTATACCGAGGGGACAGAATATTTGCATTTGCTCTGTTGTCAATTTTTACTCTGAGCTTCTGCTTGCCACTCTTCTGTGGATATATAATCCAAATCATGGTGAATGCCTCAGCTTGTGCAAAAGCATTGACATGGTGATCCAAATTAACGATGTGTCATCCTCACTCACTGTTCGCATGAGTGCATTCTTCATCTGTGTCCTCCTAGCAATCTGTCTCTCTGCTGACTTGATGCACCTGTTTAGGCTTTTGTTTTGTGTTGTCACAACTCTTGTTGTGTTTGTCATTACATCTTTCAGATGTTCTGTCTGCATGTAATCTGCCACCATCCCTGTGCGCAGTATCTGAGCTCAACCGACTGCACTGCCTTGCCCAATGCCCTCACATGCCACAAGCTTTGCACTGGTCCTGGTACACTGGACAGCTGCGAATTGCATGAGTCAGGTTACATTTGCGACAAGGCTTAGCAGACTTCTGAGCCTTGATTACCAAACCAATAGTTGTAGCCGCTCCCGTTACAGCTTGCAACTGTTGACGCCCGGCCATGACGGCTTCGAATTTCCTTCCATCATGAAGTACTGCATCTATGGTGTGCCCTTTTTTCTTTTCCACCAGGTCTTTTTGAAAGGCCTGTAGTGGGTTAACGCAACTACTAGCTGTATAACCCTTTCTGACACATCGATATCTGAGAGGTCACAATATTGAGTTTTGTCTCAGGACCTTGCAACAAACTGGTCAATGGACTCAGCTTCCCTTTGCCGGTAGGTCATGAGATCAAGCCTATGTGCTCGGAAATTTACTTTCACTTTGAGTTGCTGCTCCAGTAATACCCATATCTTGCTAGGGTCCTTCTGATCCTTAGCCGACAATCCTGATGTATTGATCCATTGCAGGCCCTCGTAGCCTAGTGCAATCTTAATTTTGATAGCTTGGTTGTCTGACTTACCCACTTCTTGATCCAGGAAACACAGCTCCATTTGCTGTCAAAATAGTTTAAATTCAGACACTATGTCCAATGCCTTCCAATCTATGACTGGATATCTGAAAGCTTTGATGATCATGCTTTGTTATAAATATAGTCATTTTCTCAGATTTTCTTTTTCACAGGCACACTTCTTTCTGTTTCCTTTTTAAGGCCGGTTTGCGTTTGCAGGCCTGCCCCTTTTATGAGTGCAAGACTACCACACTTCGCTGTTGACACAGCTTACTTTTTTTCAACTGAGGGATCAGCTTTTTGTTGACAAAGCTGTTCAATTAAAAAAAAACTCAGATAGCTTTTTTTTAAAACTGAGAGAGTGTTTCTTTTTAAGAGGGCTGGATCATGCAGTACTGGCAGCTGCCACAGCCAGTCTTTTAATTTTTGATGGACCCCCAGTGGCGCTGTCAAGTTCTTCCCACTCTTTCCAGCTTCGGCACCACCAGTGAAGCAAAAAAAAAGGAAAGCTAAAACAGTAATGGCTTCAGCTACTGCTTTTCCAATTTTTCAACCCACTGACATATAAGGTGAAAGCTCTGATCTCCTAGCAATTTGCCTGCTGTACTCACAGAGTTTCAAATCCTCCTGGATTCCCGTCCTACAATAACCAGCTCACCCTTTGTGCAGAAACAAGTTCAGGACCTCCTTCCTAGTCAGCAGCGGCTTTAGGCAAATGCCCGGGAGCACAGCACGAGGGGGCTTGATCGTGGACAACAGGACTCTGATGAAGATGGAAGAGTTGCTTCGTCTGATCCTGGTTCCAGCAGAATTGAAAGAAAATATTGAAAATTAACAGTGCAGTGGCAGAATTCCTGAGTGGAACAGGCCACGTACATGCAAAGGACCTGAGGGGTCCTAAAACAGGCACTAGACTCCTAATTAGCATATGTGAGGGCCCTAGTGTCTGTTTTAGGTGACTGTCCCAGGTGCCAAAGACATCCTTGGGGTACATGGCAGATCTTTGCAAAATTGTCTGCTTCTCACTCCTGTTTTCAGTCCAGATGATCAATTCCTACCCCCCTGTGCTGACGAGAATTTTGAAATCAAGGCATTGCCGGATTAGGAGCTAATATAGGGCAGCAAACAGAGGGGTGAAAGGGACTTGGCGTGATTAAGAAAGCAGCAGAGCTTTGCAGGACCTCACGTTTACAGAGGGTAGAATGTTGTCCTAATAACTGGTCCAGTTCATGTTTTAGTTTATGGTGTGCACTAATTTATTTCCACTATGTTTAATTCATTTTGGAAAATAAAAACATGAATGTGAAGCAGCCTTTGAGTTTCTGCCAGGATCATCATTCTGTAATCAGAGTTAACCAGGTAGCATCAGAGAACATTTTGGAACCAGGTGTTTAATTTATAATCATAAAGATTGTTTTTTTTCATCTAAAAACAAGCTTCAAATCAATTTGAAAATCCAAAGCACTTTGAATTTGTTTTTGTGCTGTTTTGCGATTCACTTCACTGAGCTCTGCTATTGTTCTGAGATGTCTTGATTCTTGCTTTGATTATGTAATGTTTCATCATTTCTACTCAAAGAATATATATTTTGAACCCGATTTTTAGTAGAATATCTTTGTTAACTGTGTCATTATAAAGAAATAAGAACAAACTTGTACTTATTTAGCTGCTTTCATGACTTCAGGGCATTCCATAGCCAATCACCTACTTTTGAAGTGTAGTTGCCGTAATAAAGTGGGGACATGCAACAGTCAATGTTCGCACAGCAAGATCCCACAAGCGGCAATGAGATTAATGACCTGATAGAAGGTGCAGTTGAGGGATAAAAATTGGCCAGTGCATTGCTCTCCTTCGGAATAGTGTCATGGGTTCTTTTATGTCCACCTGAAAGTGCAGCAGGGGCTGTAGTTTAACATGTCTGGAAGACATTAAAGCTCATGTTTCTCCACAGTGAATTAAATGCAGTGGAAATGAATCTGTTTTGAGTCTAGGGTGACAGACCAGTGGAGTGCGCTGGTCACCAGTGCCCCTTCTGCTCTGTTCTGCCAGCGAAGAGACGCCTGTGATTTTGAGGCACTGGCTTCATTTAATTCTGGCAGGTAAATTGCCGGATGCCAAACAGGCCTGCCGGTGCAATTTGCCAGATTGCGACCTCAAGTTCTGGCTGGTGCAGCTGCCAACAAGGCAAGCTGCGGCAGGGTATGGGGGGGGGGGGGGGGGGTGAAGAGTGCACAATCCCGGAGGGTGAAGGTTGGGAAGGGATGGGCACAGGTGCAGGGGGTGGGGGCAGCAGTCCTGATAAATTTTGTGTTCCAGTTAATTAAGCTATCAGCCCGTGGCTCAGTAGTAGCTCCAGAGTCTTGTGCAGAAAGTCTAGGCCAACACTCCCAATGCAGTACAGGGGGAGCGCAGCACTGCGGGAGGTGCTGTCTTTCAGATGAGACGTTAAACCAAGGTCCTGTCTACCCTCTCAGGTAGGCAAAAGAAATCCCACGGCACAACTTGAAGAGGAGCGGGGGAGCGCTCCCGGGTGTACTGGCCAAAATTTATCCCTCAATCAACGTTGGTTTGCAAATTGGTTCCTTGTTATCTACGTTCAACAGTGACAACACTTCAAAAGCGTTTCATTGACTGTGAAGCACTGTGGGATGTCCTGTGGCTGTGAAAGATGCCACAGAAATGCAATTGTTCTGACTTTCAAAATGAGTTTCAAAAACTACCAACTGCTTTTCCGTCATCACCGAACCTGAAGCAGCCATCTTGAAGCTGAGAATCTTGCTTCTATACATAAAACATATCATCTCATATATAAGACAACCAACATCTCCAGAGAACTCAGAAATACAGTTGCTGCATCCCAGTACATCTATATTACATTTTATACTAAATTACATTTGCTGGGCGATTACCACTTGGTAGCTAAAGAATTCCATCCGCATTTCAGTTCAGAATGGAAAGAAACCATTCAAGTCTCTCAGCTTCATCGACCCAAGAAGCTGATTAAAAAAAAACTTGAAAAGTAAATCTGAGTATGCTGGCAGGTGTCCTCTCCTGTTTGCCCACTGCTTGGGAAACTTGAAAGTTGGGCTTTTAATGTACTGCTGTATTTAATTTGGCGTTCGATTTGAAAGTAAATTTAGTCAGCAAACAAACAGATGAGATCACTGATAGCTGACTTGAATTCTGCCACTAACCTGTTATACATTAACGTACAAATATCTCAAGGATCTATCCTTTGCCCCTTTCAATTCTCAGCTACATGTTGCCCCTCAGCAACATCATCGGAAAACACAATGTCAGTTTCGACTGGTACACAGACGCCACCCAGCTCTACCGCACAACCACCTCTCTCAACCCCTCCACTGTCTCTAATTTGTCACATTGCTTGTCTGACATCCAATACTAGAGGAGCAGAAATTCCCTCCATCTAAATATCGGGTAGAGCAAAGACTCGCCACAAATTCTGTTCCCTGGCCATCGGCTCCACCCCTCTCCCTGGCAACTGTCTGAGGCTGAGCCAGATTATTCAGAATCTTGATATTGTATTTGACCCTGTGATGAGCTTCCGATAATATATTTGTGCCGTGACCAAGACCATTTCTTTCCACCTCCGTAACATCACAAGATTCTGACTGTGCCTCAGCTGATCTGTTGCTGAAACCCTCATCCATGCGTTGTTACCAATAAACTTCACGATTCCAATGCTCTCCTGACCATCCTTCCATCTTGCATCGTCCATAAACTTGAGCTCATCCACAACTCTGCCTCCCGTATCCTAACTCGCACCCAGTTCTGTTCACGCACCTACCCTGTGCTCACTAATTGGCTTCCAGCTAAGCAATGCCTCAATTTTAAAATTCTCATCCTTGTTTTCAAATCCCTCCATGGCCTCGGCCCTTCCTATCTTTGTAACCTCCTCCAACCCCATAACCCTGCAACATCTCTGTGCTCCTCCAATTCTGTCCTCTTGCGCATCCCTGATTTTAATCACTCCACCATTGATGACTGTGCCTTCAGCTGCCTGGGTTCTATGTCTGGAATTCTCTCCCTAAACCTCTTTGTGTCTCTACTTCTCTTTCTCCTTTTAAGATGCTCCTTAAAACTGACTGCTTTGACCATGCTTTTAGTCATCTTTTCTAATATCTCCATGTGGCTCGGTATAACATTTTGTTTAATAACATACGTGAGAAGTGCCTTGGGAAATGTTACTATATTAAAGCGATATAGAAGTAAGTTATTGTTGTTTTGAATACTGTATGCTAAACCTCATCAAATATCTTAGGTAGTCTTACTTTCAGAGTGGAAGTAAATATTAAGGCTCATGTAGCCACTGGCAGTTCAGACAGTGTAACTTTGGAAGCTGCACGTCGCCTTCGATTAAATAGTGGACTAACTCGAAGAATGAGCACCATTCTGTGGCGATAGGTGCAGGTCTTTGCTTGAAACTGCATATATAACTGCTTCAAGGACAAAGGGGCCTAACTGCCAAATAAAAACGTCTGTTTCCTTTCAACTGACCAAAGGGGAATGGCATTCGAATGAAGTATTGCTGAAAACGGCAAAATATTATAAATGCTGCTGCGGGCACTTAAATGGTTACTCGTAGTTGCCAGGATGTGTGAATGATGCTGAGACACGGGACCTATTTAAGAAGCAGCTTGATTGGGAAAATGATGGCCCTGGCTTTTGTGGAATCACAGAATCATAGAATTATACAGCACAGGCTATTCGGCCCTTCATGCCTGTGTCGGCTCTTTGAAAGAGCTATCCAATTAATCTCACTCCCCTGTTCTTTCCCCTTATCCCTGTAATTTCCTTTCTCTTCAACTATTTCCCCAATTCTACTTTGAATGTTACTATTGAATCTGCTTCCGCCACCCTTTCAGGCAGTGCATTGCAGATCATAACAACTCACTGTGTTAAAAAAATTGTTTTACTGTGTGTTTAAGTCCCACATGAGACACTTGAGCACATAAATGCAGGCGGAGACCCAAAGTGCAGTGCTGAGGGAGTGCAGCACTATCGGAGCTGTCCTCATTTGGAGGAGATGTTAAACCGAGGCCCCGTTTGCCCTCTCAGGTAGCTCTATACGTTCCCATGGCATTAAATCAAAGAAGAGCAGGGATGTTCTCTCTGGTGTCTGGGCTAATATTTATTCCTTAGCTGACATCAATGAATGCAGGTGATCTGGTCATTATTACATTGCTGTTTGGGAGAGCTTGCTGTATGCAAATTGACTGTCATGTTTCAAATCCCTATTTGGCCTCAATCTTACTTATTATTTTAAAAGAATCTGCTTGGTATTATAAGAATACAGCAGGTTTGATCTCTGGCCTGTGCCATTGCCATGGATGTGTCAACTGTGACATAACAGGTAGCACTCTTGTCTCTGAGCAGAAGGTTGTGGGTTCAAATTTCCTCTCTAGAGATGTGAGCACGAAATCTAAGCTGATAGTGAGTGCCTGTGGCACGGTTGGAGGTGCTACCGTCACATGAGTTGTTAAAGTAAGTTAGATGTTAACAATACCCCTAGCACTATTTGAAGAAGAGCAATTCCATGGTGTCCTACTCAATATTTATCCCTCAACCAACATCACTAAAACAGAAAATCTGGTCCTATCTATCTCATTGCTGCTTGTGGGACCTTGCTGTGTGCAGAAATTGGCTGCCCTGTTTTCCTATATTCCAACAGTGATTACACTTCAAAAGTACTTCATTGGTTGTAATGTGTGTTGAGGCACTCTGAGGTTGTGAAGTGTGCTATATGAATGTGAATTCCATGCTCTCTTCCTATTGCTGCACCTACCTTGCACCTGTCCTAATTCAATTTACTACACTCTTGAAATTAAAGACAATCGTACAATAACAACACAACTACAAATTGCATTTATACAGTGGCTTTAACATCCAAGATGCTTCAGGGAAATTAAAGTGAATGCTGAGCAGTGGTGGAAGAAAAGCTAAGGGGGTAAAATGAAGGAGCAGTCAAAGAGGTAGGTTTGAGACTTTTCAAGGTGGCTAATAGGAAGAATTGCAGAGGAACATAGGAGCAGGAGGAGACCATTCAGCCCTTTGAGCCTATTCCACCATTTAATTAGATTATGACTGATCTATATCTTAACTCCATCTACTTGCCTTGGTTTGATAACCATGAATACTTTTGCATTTAGGTAGAGCATTCACCGAAATGGAGACAAATATTTGAGACAGCAACTCAATATTGAGAATGCTATCTACATATCTGAATACAAAGTCAATCGGAAAAGTTTGAGTTTTTTCAGAACGAATGGGAATTGGGCCAAATTGGACACCCAATGCGACATCCAGGCATAAAAGGGACGTAGTTAACAGTTGAGCATTTCAGTTCACATTATCTGCTGCTAAATTCCATGAACATCTTAAAAATCATCCTTCATGAGCTTTAGTGCTTGGCTGTGCACTTTGTTTTATAGGCGATGCAGAAGGAAAAGTCATTTGTTTAATATTGTTTGACAGGAACCATTCTGTGTGCACTAACCACAGGTGTCAAAATGGTATTATAGCGTATGAGACTTTACCAGCAATAACACACAACCACCCGTGGCTGACTCAGTTCTGACAGGCCATTGGGGCCTTCAGGCTTCATCAGAAGATTATAATTTGAGTTTCTATTCATATAAGGCAAATCTCTTTCATGTGCCAAAGAATACAGTCAATTCAAATAAGTGAAGAGAAACCTCAGTCTTGGAATGCTCAAAGATCAGATTGTATTATGAACCATGGCTGTGTTAAGTTGAACGAACTGATCTTTGTTTTATAAGTTCTACCAGTTAGCCTGTCAAAGGGAAATTGGAATTTCTAGCCAAAAGTTAGTTTGCCTTCCTGGTAGTCACATGATACAACAAAGGAGATGTTGACTAATTGTAGCAAATAATCTCTATCAATTGGTCTACAACAGACTTGGAAATGACATGAACATTAAAAAAGCCATGGGTGTTGAGCCTTGGAGACTTTAGGTCCAATGTCACCTGGACACATATCATGATTTTTTATTCATTCATGGGATGTGGGCATCAGCCAGCCCTAATTGCCCTTGAACTGAGTGGCTTGCTAGGCCATTTAAGAGTCAACCACATGACTGTGGGTCTGGAATCACAGGTGGGCCAGACCAGGTAAGGTTGACGGATTTCTTTCCCTAAAAGACACTCATAAACCAGATGGGTTTTCATAACAATCAACATTGGTTGCATGGTCACCATTAAGCTAGCTTTTTAAATCACAGAGTTATTAATTGAATTCCAATTTCACCATCATGTGACTCACTGTTTAAACAAACTCCTGCATTTGTGGATTCCAAAGCTCTTGGTGGTGGAGGGGGTGGGGCTGTCTCTTACACCAACAAGATGTGGAACACCATTGCCCAGACCAATCTCTGTTAATTGAATCAGTGATCAGTTCCCATTGTCTTGTCCGAGGCGACTGTCTCTTAGAATGCAAATTTTTTCCCAGCCGCTGCTGATCTCTTCAAACAAGTCATCTCTCCACTCCAACAACAGTTTAAAATGAATGTTCATGTGTCAAAATTAATATGCCTCATTCTTGGCAGGTGGGGGTCTTCATGACATTTGGAAGTGTAGTCCAGCTACCTTTTAAATGAGTTGAGGGTTTCTGCATCTTCCACCATTCCTGGCAGTGAATTCCAGACACCCACCGCCCTTTTGGTGAAACAATTTTTCCTCATGTTTCCTCCAATCCTTCTACCTATTAGCTTAAATTTGTGCCCACTGTTAATTAACTTCTCCGCTCGAGGAAACAGGTCTTTCATGTTTACTGTATCTAGGCCCCTCATAATTTTGTACACCTCGATTAAGTCACCCCCCACCACCCCCAGCTTCCTCTGTTCTACGGAAAACAACCCCAGCCTATCCAATCTTTCCTCATAACTTCAATTTTCAAGCCCTGGCAACATTCTTGTAAATCTCTTTTGTATTCTCTCCAGTTGAGACCCATCTCGCAAGGCTTACCTGCACAGGCTCCAATGACTGTACCTGCTTTTCCGCTGGATGTTTAAAGTCGTGAATGGGATGGCATGTGAGTAATGCTGGCTCACAGAAAAAATACGGAACTGTGGAGTGATAGGCAACGGGATGCATAATGAGCCAAGATAAGTAGCACTTTGTATATTTAAATTGGGGTGCTGCCGCCGAGCGGCGTGGGGGCGGCTTCGAGGTCCCGCCGCCGCTGGTAAAATGGGGCGGGGCCTTCCTGGTGTCGGGGAACATGGCAGGCCTCTCCCGGATGTATTTTCCAGGCCCCCCCCCACCACGACCCCCAATGTTGGGGGTGGTCTCCCAGTTGATATTAGGGTAGTTGAAATCCCCAACTATTATTACCCTATTGTTTTTGCACTCAGAAATGTGCCTACACATTTGTTCTATCTCCCTCTCATTATTTGGGAGTCTATAGTACATCCCTAGTAGTGTGGCTGCTACTTTTTTATTTCTGAGCTCAACCCATATGGCCTCATTTGATGATTCATTTAGCATATCATCCCTCCTCACAGCTGTAATTGATTCTTTAATGAATAATGCTACACCCCCTCCTTTTTTAGATAATGGTGTGTTGGTAAGGCTGTCTAGCCTATCAGAAGTATAGAAAGGCACTCCCTAACATGTGAATAGTGTCACCTCCAATAAAATAGCAGAGAGACAACATTTAACATGAGCTTATTAAACGCTGTTACGACCGAGGCGTGAGGAGGGCACTGTCATTTCTAGTTCCACTTTTCCACAGGTCACAACATATATTTAAATGTTTACCTGGTTACCAATATAGTCAATCATATACTCTATTTTTTATCTCAGAATAAAATACACCAACCAGGTTTCTTTAATAAACAACAAAATTATCAGTTTATTATGAAAAAAAAACTTAACCAGTAATGAAGCAAAGCATTAACACACAGATTGAAATATGAAAGTTCCCTTTTTAAATTCCCCAATTACACTCACACACACACAGTGGAAAAAATAAAGACGTTCTCTCTGCAGAGGTCCATTACAAAAAAAAAAGACAAAGAAGACTACTTTAGCCAAATACTTGCTAATTCTTAATGATAAAAAAGAGAAGAAATGGAAGGATGTCAGTTGTCTCTTTTTTGGCCTGGCGTCCGGGTATACGGAGATAGGTCACTGGGATCATTTCAGAAGCGGTCCGTTCTGGAGATGTCGAGAATTATTCTGGTAGGCTTTCTAGGAGAAATGTGACATCAGGGTTTTCTGCCAGCGCACACTTGAATCACATGATTTTTTTCCCCAGCTTCTCAGGAGAAATGCAGTACCAGGGATTTTAGGTCTCTCACATTGGATCTTTGTAGGGTTTCTTCAAAGAGGTAGAGAAAGAGCTAAGCTGGGTGGTTTCTTTTTCCTTGGCAGGAAAAACACCAACTGTCTTCAAACAGTCCACACCCCAACTAAACTGAAAACAATGTCCAAACCCCAAACCTCCTGACCTCCATAATCTTTGACATGTGGTTTCTCTGTAACCATTTTTCCACAGGTCACCAAGGGTTCTGTTGTTTACTGAGCCCAAAGCACATGAATTCCAGCACAGGTGGTTTTTTCAAACATCTCAAGTGTCCTTTCAACGAACTTGGTAAAAAAAAAACACATTGATGGAATTTTTTTCAGTTTTAACACGAGTCCTCAAAAAAAAACATATCAAAAAAAGGAAGCTATTTCGTAACAACACTCGATAATCTGAGCCTCAAATTCAAGTGAAAAGCGCCAGCTCTAGAATGCAGTTGGAACCAAGGCTGAATGGAGAACAGAATGTCAATACCTTAAAACTAGAGTGAGACCACTCATGGGTAATGTCAAGAAGCACTTCATCATACGAAGGATAGTGGAAAACTGGATCACTCTCCCCAGAAAAGCTGTTGAGGCTGTGGGCCAATAGATATTTTCACAAAGGAGATGGATAGATTTTTGTGAGGAAAGGATATTAAGGGATGTGGAACAAGGTCGGTAAATGGAGTTAAAGTACAGATCAGCCATGATCTAATTGAATGATGGAACAGGTTTGAGGGGTTAAATGGTCCTAATCATCAAGGCAGCATTTGACCGAGTATGGCATCAAGGAGCCCTAGCAAAACTGAGGTCAATGGGAATCAGGGGAAAACCCTCCCCTGATTGGAGTCATACCTATAGGAAAAGGAAGATGGTAGTGGTTGAGGTCAATAATCTGAGCTCCAGGACATCACTGCAGGAGTTCCTCAGGGTAGTGCCCTGGGCCCAACCATCTTCAGCTGCTTTATCAATGACCTTCCTTCAATCATAAGGTCAGAAGTGGGGATGTTCGCTGATGATTGCACAATGTTCAGCACCATTCGTCACTCCTCAGATACTGAAGCAGTCCGTGTAGAAATGCAGCAAGTCCTGGACAATATCCAGGCTTGGGCTGATAAGTGGCAAATAACATTTGCGCCACACAAGTGCCAGGCAATGACCATCTCCAAGAAGAGAGAATCTAACCATCTCCCCTTGACATTCAACAGCATTACCATCGCTGAATCCCCCACTATCAACATCCTAGGGGCTACCATTGACCAGAAACTGAACTGGAGTAGCCATATAAATACCGTGGCTACAAGAGCAGGTCAGAGGCTAGGAATCCTGAGGCGAGTAACTCACCTTCTGACTCCCACCATCTACAAGGCACAAGTCAGGAGTGTGATGGAATACTCTCCACTTGCCTGGATGGGTGCAGTTCCAACAACATTCAAGAAGCTCGACACCATCCAGGACAAAGCAGCTCGCTTGATTGGCACCCCATCTACAAACATTCACTCCCTCCACCACCGACGCACAGTGGCAGCAGTGTGTACCATCTACAAGATGCACTGCAGCAATGCACCAAGGCTCCTTAGACAGCACCTTCCTAACCCGCGACCTCGACCAACTAGAAGGACAAGGGCAGCAAATACATGGGAACACCACCATCTGCAAGTTCCCCTCCAAGTCACACAGCATCCTGACTTCGAACTATATCGCTGTTCCTTCACTGTCGCTGGGTCAAAATCCTGGAACTCCCTTCCTAACAGCACTGTGGGTATACCTACCCCAAATGGACTGCAGCAGTTCAAGAAGACAGCTCACCACCACTTTCTCAAGGGCAATTAGAGATGGGCAATAAATGCTGGCCTGGCCAGCGTCGCCCACATCCCATGAATGAATAAAAACAAAATCAAGAAGTTATGTTTGGATGGTTCCAAGCTTTGTCAGAGAAAGGGAGGACTACAGGAGGTAAAGGAGTTCCATAGTTTTGGGCTCCTGAGATAGGTTGAGTCAGAGTAGGAATGGGTTGGGAAAAACAAATCTTTCATCTTGTGTAAAGACATCTACAGGGATGATTTCAGCTGTGTTGTTTGTGCTGAGATTGCAAACTTATTTTTTTTATAAACGTCTTTACAATTTTGCGGCAATTAACGCTCACAGGAAATCATCCCTGTGAGATTATGCAAAGAATAACAAAAAGCACTGATCCCCTCACTGTGCAAGAAGCTGCTGTTTTACTGTGTGTAGACAGACATTAAAAAGCCATTGTGTTAAATTCCCTGTTCCCCCAACTGATATCTCCAGAAGCAAGTGGATTTAAATTGTGATTTTTTCTTTTCTTTTCAGATGCCTATTATTTTCCTGAATGCTATTGAATTCAACAAAAAATAATGGCCCAGGACTGTAACTCTAAATGGAATCTTTGTTTTTTTTTGCAGCAGAAATTCATTTTGGGGGCAGTTGGGGGAGGTGCTTTGCGTTATGAGCAAAGCTCTCAGTTTAATGGTTCAATTCTCCTCTGGCATCTTCCACATCAATTTCTATTCTCTATTTGATGAGTCAGTGTGCAATGTTGGAAATATCTGAAGGAGATCATTTGCTGATGTCAATGCTTTCTGAATTTGGAAGAATACTGGTTATTGGTTTATTTAAAAAAAATAGACAAGGGCGAATGATAGTCAACTGTTGAGCAATGCCATTGGGTAGGATTTTTTGCTATGATACTTGAAGAGAAAACATTTTCAGGGATATGGGGAAAGGCCAGGGGAGTGGGACTAATTAGATATATATTTCAAGACATTTAGCCTCCTTCTATTCTTTATCATTTGATGATTCTATGATATAGTCCCCATCTCTTATCACAGGCCTATTGGCGCTAATGCGATTTACTATAAGTGGCGGACAGTTTATACATCAAAGTATTTAATTTAATTCCAATTCGTCTCCCCTCACTAACTATTCCTCTATAGAAACAAAGGAGGTGCCGACAGAAGCCAATGCTCTATAATTCCTACCGACACACACTTTTCTCTGGTGCGATGTGCACTTTAGCTGTTCTGCTGAGTCCCCCATGTGACTCTGTAACCGAGAACTGTGATAGGTAATTGCATCTTAATGAGGTCCAACCTACACGGTGTAAGCAGTGACTTTACAATTGGTAATACTGGTGATGGCCGATGGTTAGCACCATTTGAATGATGTTCTTCTTCTTCTTTGGCCTCCTTGTCTCGAGAGACAATGGGTAAGCGCCTGGAGGTGGTCAGTGGTGTGTGGAGCAGCGCCTGGAGTGGCTACATAGGCCAATTCCAGAGTGACAGGCTCGTCCACAGGTGCTGCAGAAAAATTTGTTTGTCGGGGCTGTTACACAGTTGGCTCTCTCCTTGCGCCTCTGTCTTTTTTCCTGCCAACTGCTAAGTCTCTTCGACTCGCCATACTTTAGCCCCGCCTTTATGGCTGTCCGCCAGCTCTGGCGAACGCTGGCAACTGACTCCCACGACTTGTGATCAATGTCACAGGATTTCATGTCGCGTTTGCAGACGTCTTTAAAGCGGAGACATGGATGGCCAATGGGTCTGATACCAGTGGCGAGCTCGCTGTACAATGTGTCTTTGGGGATCCTGCCATCTTCCATACGGCTCACATGGCCAAGCCATCTCAAGCACCGCTGACTCAGTAGTGTGTATAAGCTGGGGATGTTGGCTGCCTCGAGGACTTCTGTGTTGGAGATACGGTCCTGCCACCTGATGCCAAGTATTCTCCAGAGGCAGTGAAGATGGAATGAATTGAGACGTCGCTCTTGGCTGACATACGTTGTCCAGGCCTCGCTGCCATAGAGCAAGGTACTGAGGACACAGGCTTGATACACTCGGACTTTTGTGTTCCGTGTCAGTGCGCCATTTTCCCACACTCTCTTGGCCAGTCTGGACATAGCAGTAGAAGCCTTTCCCATGCGCTTGTTGATTTCTGCATCTAGAGACAGGTTACTGGTGATAGTTGAGCCTAGGTAGGTGAACTCTTGAACCACTTCCAGAGCGTGGTCGCCAATATTGATAGATGGAGCATTTCTGGCGTCCTGTCCCATGATGTTCGTTTTCTTGAGGCTGATGGTTAGGCCAAATTCGTTGCAGGCAGCCGCAAACCTGTCGATGAGACTCTGCAGGCACTCTTTAGTGTGAGATGTTAAAGCAGCATCGTGAGCAAAGAGGAGTTCCCTGATGAGACTTTCCATACTTTGGACTTTGCTCTTAGACGGGCAAGGTTGAACAACCTGCCCCCTGATCTTGTGTGGAGGAAAATTCCTTCTTCAGAGGACTTGAACGCATGTGAAAGCAGCAGGGAGAAGAAAATCCCAAAAAGTGTGGGTGCGAGATCACAGCCCTGTTTCACGCCACTCAGGATAGGAAAGGGGTCTGATGAGGAGCCACCATGTTGAATTGTGCCTTTCATATTGTCATGGAATGAAGTGATGATACTTAGCAGCTTTGGTGGACATCCAATCTTTTCTAGTAGTCTGAAGAGACCACGTCTGCTGACGAGGTCAAAGGCTTTGGTGAGATCAATGAAAGCAATGTAGAGGGGCATCTGTTGTTCGCGGCATTTCTCCTGTATCTGACAAAGGGAGAACAGCATGTCGACGGTCGATCTCTCTGCACAAAAGCCACACTGTGCCTCAGGGTAGACGCGCTCGGCCAGCTTCTGGAGCCTGTTTAGAGCGACTTGAGCAAAGACTTTCCCCACTACCCACTATGCTGAGCAGGGAGATTCCACGGTAGTTGTTGCAGTCACCGCGGTCATCTTTGTTTTTATATAGGGTGACGATATTGCCATCGCGCATGTCCTGAGGTACTGCTCCCTCGTCCCAGCACAGGCATAGCAGTTCATGTAGTGCTGAGAGTATAGCAGGCTTGGCACTCTTGATTATTTCAGGGGTAATGCTGTCCTTCCCAGGGGCTTTTCCGCTGGCTAGAGAATCAATGGCGTCACTGAGTTCCAATTTTGTTGGCTATATGTCCAGCTCATCCATGACTGGTAGAGGCTGGGCTGCATTGAGGGCAGTCTCAGTGACAACATTCTCCCTGGCGTACAGTTCTAGGTAGTGCTCAACCCAGCGGTCCATTTGTTTGTGTTGGTCAGTGATTATGTCCCCTGATTTAGATTTGAGGGGGGCGATCTTCTTGATGGTTGGCCCAAGGGCTCTCTTAATGCCATCATACATTCCTCTGATGTTTCCGGTGTCTGAGGCCAGCTGAATATGACTGCATAGGTGGTGCCAGTAGTCGTTTGCGCAGCGCCTGGCTGTTCTTTGTGCAGTGCTTCTGGCTGCTTTAAGAGCTACGGATGTTAACTCGCTGGGGGCTTTCTTGCACTTCACCAGTGCAATGCGCTTAGCGGCTATGACAGGTTCAAGCTCTTCATTGTGAGATTGAAACCAGTCTGCATTCCTCTTCGCACTTTTGCCGTAGGTGGTCAAAGCTGACTCATAGATGGTGTCTCTGATGTGGGCCCACTTGGTCTCAGCATCCCCTGTGGGAGTGTTTTGAAGGGCTGTTACAAGTGAATTTCGAAATTTTTGTAACAGCTGTGGGTGAGAAGTTTTGCTTGTGTTGATGCGCGGGCGGCCCTTCTGCTTGGAATGATGCAACTTCTTTGGTCTGAGTCTAACCTTGCTGCACACCAGGGAGGGGCCGGTGTCGCAGTCCGCACTGTGGAAGCTGCGTGTGATTTGAACACTGTTTAAGGCAGCTCGCCTTGTGACAATGAGGTCTAGCTGGTGCCAACGACGCGATCTTAAGTGCCTCCATGAAACCTGGTGACAGGGTTTAGTGTGAAAGAACGTGTTGGTGATGCAGAGGTTATGATAGGTACACAACTCAAGCAGTCTCTGCCCGTTCTCATTCATCCTTCCAATGCCATAGCGCCCAAGGCAGGAGGGCCATGAGTCATGGTCGGCCCCAACCCTGGCATTAAAGTCCCCCAGCAGGAATAGGTGTTCGGTGTTGGGGATGCTGCTAATGATGTTATGGAGTTCCTCGAAGAACTGATCTTTAGCTTCAGGTGGGGAGCAGAGTGTTGGAGCATAGATGCTGAGTAGGTGTACTGGACCAGAGGTGGTGAGCAGTCGGATGGACAGTATGCGTTCCGAGCCATTTGAGGGAGGCTCTATCATGCTGAGCAAGGAGTTTCTAATGGCGAAGCCCACTCCATGCTGTCTTGGTTCTTCAGGATCCCTACCCTGCCAGAAGAAGGTGTAGTCTTGCTCTGCTAGAGATCCACTCGCGGGGAGGCGTGTCTCCTGAAGTGCTGCAATGTCTACATTGAGTCTACTGAGCTCGTTGTTGATGATGGCGGTCTTCCGAGAATCGTTGATTTGTGTAAGGTCTTCCGACAGGCCAGGACACATAGTTCTGACGTTCTGGCTTGCAAAGCGAAGGGCTGGTACCTTCTTTCCTTTTTTCGTGTTGTTTGGTGCAGTGTTTCAGTTCACCTTTCAGGCAATGACCCTGAGCTCCAAGCACCCATTGAAGCAGGTAGACTGTGGCGGGACAGAACCTTATTGACCGTGGGCTGCCCGGTTTGAGGCAAATGTAACCTGATGTAACCGTGGCTTAAATATTGCAAATGCCATAATTGCTCTAAAGGTCTTAACTTCACATCAGCACATCTTGGAGGTATAGGTTAGGTTCAGAACAGGTAGCCCCGAAGCAATGTTCTGTTGACAATAGGGTTGTCAACAGCCATGGTTACCCCTTGTCAGGCATTTTGAGGCCTCGCATTGATTTCCACGTAGCCAGCAAACTGTGGCACTAAATTCCTGCCCGTCTTGGCCTCAGAAAATTAAAACGGTTTAAAAAAAAACCTTTGCAGTAACTTGTTATGTAAGAACCTCACCCTATAAGTATATCCTCTATTCTTTTCTCCCAGTCGCATCTATCTAACTTCCCCTTCAATGCATCTGCACTATTCCACATTTTAGCCACTCTGAGCAAAGAATATTCGCCTGAATTCCTTATTAGAATTATTTTTGACTATCTTACATATGGAGCCCCTAGTTTTGGATTCCCTTACAAGTGGAAACATCACAAATACCATTGAATGGTGTCAGCTGTGGCTCAATTGGTAGCACTCTTGCTTCTGTGGGTTCAGATTCCTCTCCAGGGGTTCGAGTGCAGAAGTCAAGGCTAATGTTCTAGTACTGAGGGAGTGCTGAAGGTGCTCTCTTTTGGATGAGGCCTTGTCTTCCCTTTCAGATGGGTGCTAAAGATCCCAGAGGAGTTACCCTGATGTCCTGGTCAATATTTATCCAGCAATCAACATCACAAAAGGACAGATAATCTGGTCATTATCACATTGCTGTTTATAGGAGCTTGCTGTGCACAAATTGGCTCCTGTGTTTCTTACATCAGTCACTACACTGCAGAAGTGTTTCATTGGCTGTGAAGCACTTTGAGGTGTCCTGTGATTGTGAAAGGCATGATGGAAATCCAAGCCTTTCTTTCAAATTATAGCACAAAGAAGGAAACCAATCATCCTATGATAGTCTCACATTTTTTAGCACAAAGAAGGAGCACACCTTATAGAAGCACTAGAACCCTGCAGTTAGAGTACAAGAGCAAATGCCAGCAAATGCAAAAGACACAACATAAGGCAATAAAGTGGGATGGCACTTCATTGGCATTGCCCTTTTCCACATCGACTGAAGGCATTGTGAATTTGCTGTTCGTATTAAACTTAATGCAACCCTTGTATGAACGGTAGGATTAGCATCGGCAATGTGTTGGAATCAGCCTGGGAAAATAGAGTTGGAGGGAGAAGGGAAGCACACCCGATTGACAAAACTGGTCGTCTCTGTTCCTCATATGCAAAGTATCTCATAAAGGAGTGCAATGGAGAAAGGAGAGTCTTGTAGAGCAGTGGAACATAGGAACAGGTGTAGGTCATTCAGCCCCTCAAGCTTGCTTTGCCATTCAGTTAGATCATGACAGCTCTATACCTCAATTACATTTACCCACCTTTGCTCCATATCCCTGCTACCCTTACTGAAAGATCTAATTGTCCCAACCTTTCGGGGGAGAGAGTTTGTGATTTATATTACATTCTGAATGGAAAAAGTGCTTCCTGATTTCGCTCTAGAATGGCTTTTCATCGTTGATTCTCCCACCAGAGGAATTAGTTTGTCCATATGTCTATCCTTTTATCGAATCCTTTTGGACATTTAAAACACCTCAATCCGTTCACCCCACAATTTTCTGTACTCAAGCCAGGTTTATGCAACCTGTCCTCATAAATTAACACTGTTTGGACAGTTTGACAATTTCACCAATGGTGCAATGTTGCTTCTGTGAAAATTCAGCGTTTTATTATTATTAATAATAATATGGAGAATGTCATTTTTCTTCTGCTTTTATGACCAATGCCTGTCTCAGGCTCTCCTGCAACGAGCTGCTCGGGGCTGATAATGACCAAATGGGCCAGAAAATTGATACCTCTGCTCAATTGGTAGATTGACATTTTATAGCATTTGATGTAATTTTATAGCAATTGGAAGCTGCAAGTGGTTGCTGGCCGTTTAACAGGACAATTGTACATTTCTTCACAGCCAGAAGTAAAAAACAAGGATCTTTCCCAAGGTCCCTGATCATAACAACTGCAATTATTAAAGGCACATCCCAATTTAAAAAGGTACTTCCTTTTGACAGTTTTCCAACATTTTTCATGCATATTACACATCGGTAACAAAATAGATGGCAACTCCCGAGGTAAAGACCACTAAACCACTTTAAACTCTACATATTCAGTAAAAGTCATCACACAAGTTTTATGTCACACTTAAAAAGAAAAACTTTATCATAAGCAGAGAATGTTCAAAGAAGATTTAATAGCAGTGTTCAATATTATGAGGAATTTTGATAGAGTAGATAGGAAGAAAGTGTGTCCACATGCAGGAGGATCGATACCCCGAGGAGACAGATTTATAATCATTGGTTAAAAAAAAGAACAGGGGGAGATGAGGAGAATCTTTTTTATGTAGCAGGTTTCTCTGATCTGGAATGCATTACATGAAAGGGTGCTGGAAGCAGATTCAATCGTGACTTTCAAAAGGTTAGGCCTTAAAATTGCATTTTCATCACATAATTTGGCATGCATCCCATAATACATTACTTCCATCAAAAGACTTGTGGTGCATTCCAGTATATCGATGATCTCGGAAACCAATCTTTCTTCCTAATATATATTAATGACCCTGACCTTGGTGTACAGTGCACAATTTCAAAATTTACGGACAATACAAAACTTGGAAACATTGTGAACTGTGAGGAGGATAGTGTAGATCTTCAAAAGGACACAGACAAGTTGGTGGAATGGGCGGAAAAGTGGCAGATATGAAGTTCAATGTGGAGAAATGTGAAGTGATTCATTTTGGTAGCAAGAACATGGAGAGACAATATAAGATAAAGGGTACAGGGGGTGCAGGAACAGAGGAACTTAGGTGTATATGTGCATAA
Source organism: Heterodontus francisci (assembly GCF_036365525.1). Classification (NCBI taxonomy): domain Eukaryota; kingdom Metazoa; phylum Chordata; class Chondrichthyes; order Heterodontiformes; family Heterodontidae; genus Heterodontus; species Heterodontus francisci. The sequence goes on along the minus strand of NC_090376.1, from coordinate 14,206,712 downwards.
GTCATTGAAGGTGGCAGGACGGGTTGAGAGCGTGGTTAATAAAGCATACATTATCTTAAACTTGAACCCTCAACCTGCTGACTCAGAGGTGAAAGTGCTACTAACTGAGCTGTGGCAGATGAATTTAGCAGACAAGCTCTAATCTTTCCAGAATATTGAAAGCTTCTCCATCTCAGTAAAATGTAGTTTGGTCCATCGAATGAAGGTTCCGACTGTAGCATTAAGCTATAGATTGGAAGGTCAACCAAGCTTCAACTGTCAGTGTGTGCTGAGGACGTGAGCTAGAGATTAGTGCAGTACAAATGGCTTCAGGCCCCGCAGCATAGGGATGGGCTGGGCAGCGATACAATTACCTAAGGTTCCCGCTCCAGATTGCCAGTGAGGTACACACAATGGAAAGGTCCTTAGGTGGCCAATGAGTAAGAAGAAGATCAGAATTGTGCAGTACCCAACCTGAACTTTCAGTTCTTATTTAACGATTGGTCGAACAATTCATTCACATAGTTTAAAGTCTTTTCTGAAAGACAGCACCACCAACAGTGCAGCATTCCCTCAATGCTGTCAATCTACACAATGCACTCAAAGCACTGGAGTTGGACTTGAACACACAACCTTCTGAAACACAGCTATCATAGCTTTCCAGCATGGTACGTATGGCAGACGAGTGCTGCTGTGGCCTTACTGGTAATATTTTGGACTGAATTTATCCGACAATGTTGCAATGTCAGGAACCAGAAGTGGCTATGGCAGGACATTGCTCACGATCTTCCCGGAAGCGGAAAATTAAGAAGCACCTCAGGGAGCCCCATCCAGTTAAGGACTGGGGATAGACCAGGGCATCGGCAGGTCCAATAGGAGGGCCTGCAGCAATGTCCGACTGGCAGCCCCAATGGGAGAGGTGGACGCTGCTGAGGTTGTCTCAAGATGGAGGTGCGCTCTGAAGAATGATGAAATTGTGAAAAATAAGTGTGGCCACCGCTAAAGGTGGAACCTCTCCACAGGCTGGCCAGGGGCATGGCTGTGTCCCACTGTTCCCCGCAGCTCCAGAAGGGGGGATTTAAAGGGGGCCTCGCTGGCACCCAACCCCACCCCTGCTTGCCACTGGGAGGCCAGCTCCAGGCAACAACCAGGCTCCGGCGTCAGCAGGGGGGAAAATCTTGGCGGCCTCATCTCTTTACCCCAAAGTGGGGGCTTAAATGAGCATAATTAGCAAACCGCCACCATTGGGCGGGTAGCCAGTGCTGGACAGACACTGCCTCCAGCAAAGTCACTTTGAGGTTGGAACATGTCCGGGAACAGCCCCAATGCAAGAATCTGAAATGTTCTCCCACTCCTGGCTTTAAATCTAACTCTGCAGGACTGGGAAAATTCAACGCCAGGGATTTGGAGCAAGCAATATGCATCCAGAGTGTTTATTTAAATCTTAGTCCAACTATTCCAGATAGGCCCTGGCACTAGCACATGACAATATGTTTCCAGTTGACGGCATCAGGGCTTTCCCTTGACCTGCATGCCAGTGAGTCTTCGAACATATATTTTACGGTGTAGACTGCACACACACAATAATGACACACATCATTAGAAGCAGAAACGCCATTACATGGACTGCTGGGTTTTGCTATTACTCTGCATTCCCACATACACATGTGCAGCGATCCATGACTCCAGTACTGCATGTAGCTGGGATGCAGAAGGGGCTGCTTCTCCTGTAGAAATGTAGGCTTCTGAAAAAAGCTTGATATCATTGCTATTGAAATTCAGATCCAGCTCTCTGTTTGAACATCTGCTCCCAGGAAACATATCTCTGTAAATTGCTAAGCAGGTCTTCAAACAGATAATACACCTCTCACTCTCCCCTCTTATCCTTGACCTTGAAAATCAAAATCTAAATTATAGAGCGAGTGGAGCAAGCCATAATATTTTGGTTAAATGTCCCATGAAATATATTGCATTTTTTGTCAATTCTTTTAGGGTTTCACTGAAGTTTTCCTATTGTTGTTGCCATGACAATAATGGAAAATGAAAATTATCATGCTATACACATGTATTGATAAACCCAAAGAGTACTATGTGGAAGGTACTTTATCCAAAGCAATGCGGACCTCAGCCTCCTTCCCCGCCCCCTCCTCTTGTTCCCATTAGGTACCATTAGCTGGATTAGTCTTTAATTTTCTTCAGTTTTCTCATTGATTTCTTCATTGGGGTAGGGTCACCTCTTGTACTATGTCCAGGTTGCCATTATCCATGTGTAAGCCTTGACAGTGATTGGTCTCAGGCTATTTGATGTTGGAGGGCGTCACAGCCAAGCTTGATCCCTTCCATGCATTCACATCCCTCCAGTATGCTCCTTCCCCCACCGCCAACAGCCCACCCAATCCCCATTATCGGAACTTGTCTCAGGGCCAAGTCAGGTGGCCTGAAATTGGTCTTCAATCGGACCGAGATGCCTGGGGTGGCTGATGAGGTGTGAGGGTCAATTTCTAATGCTCCTTGGGCCTCTCAGTTTGGGCGGGCGCTGTTGTGTGATTGCCTTTAAGAGTGATGGCCCTTTAAGATCTCAGGATGCTAATGAGCTAAGTGCCAGGTTGTAGTCATGTTAGTTAAAGGCCTGCTCGGGTCTGCAAAAAAAAACCTGACCCAAGCCCGACAGAACCACATCCGACCCGAGCCCAACCCGGCCTGTGTCCTTTCATTTTTTCCTACGCCCGACCCGACTCGACCTGACCATCAGTTAACCTATCTTCCGTCTTTCTCTTTCTTGCTGATCTGCACAAGCTTAAAATAAGTGTAACAGAACCACCTTTCTAGTCCAAAAATTAAATTAACAGTGGAACCACTTACCTTTGATAGAGTGTGTCTGACCCGACCTGACCCGAGCCCCAATGCCGGACCCGGAGGTGCAACCCGACCCGACCCGAACCCAACACATGTCATCGGGTCCCGTCGGGTTCGGGTCGGGTAGCAGGCCCTTATTGCCAGTCTCACTCTGTAACTGTAACAGCAAGAGGCAGGTTCTGTAAATAGTTAGCTCTGTGCTGTATATATTAGTTAGCTTTTAATGAACCTGTTTGAGATCTTCAACCAACTGAACTTCACACATCTCATTTATGTTGCATCAGACAACGTAAAAAGTTTTTCATTATATGGTGGCAGTGGCGGGACTCATTACAGGCGCTAGTCTCACAGCGCTGAATCTGGGCCCGGAAGGAAAGTTGGGGGATGCACAAGAGGCCAGAGTAGAGACCTCAGAGGGTTGTAGGTATGGAGGAGGTTAGAGAGATAGTGAGTGGTGAGGGTATGGAGGGATTCGAAAAGATTGAGAATGTGGATATGGATCCTCTTGCACAATTGTTTTTCAGCTTCTTGATACATGTGCATTGTATGTTAATTTTCATTTAGTATTGATACATGACATAGAAACTAACCACAGGAATCCTTAACTGGAATCCTCAGAAAAGCAACAGAAATATGCAATGTTTATATATTATATATCACAGGACATCTGTGATCGGAGCCATTCTTGAATTTAATGCCAGTTAAACCTCTTTATTGGTCACGTATTGGCCATGTGAGCCGCATGGAAGATGGCAGGATCCCCAAAGACACATTGTACAGCGAGCTCGCCACTGGTATCAGACCCACCGGCCGTCCATGTCTCCGTTATAAAGACGTCTGCAAACGTGACATGAAATCGTGTGACATTGATCACAAGTCGTGGGAGTCAGTTGCCAGCATTCGCCAGAGCTGGCGGGCAGCCATAAAGACAGGGCTAAATTGTGGCGAGTCGAAGAGACTTAGTAGTTGGCAGGAAAAAAGACAGAGGCGCAAGGGGAGAGCCAACTGTGCAACAGCCCCAACAAACAAATTTCTCTGCAGCACCTGTGGAAGAGCCTGTCACTCCAGAATTGGCCTTTATAGCCACTCCAGGCGCTGCTTCACAAACCACTGACCACCTCCAGGCGCGTATCCATTGTCTCTCGAGATAAGGAGGCCCAAAAGAAGAAAAGAAAGATCTTAAGATGTGCACTGTGGTTATCCTTTATTTCTGATATCTACTGTGAAGAGATACACAAAATATTTTTTCACCGTCTCTGCCATTCCCTCATTCCCCATGATAATTTCTCCTGTCTCTGCCTCTAAGGGTCCAACATTTACTTTCGCTATACACCTCCTTTTCTTACAGTTATGAAAGCTCTTACAATCTGTTTTTATATTCCTAGCTAGTTTACTCTCATATTTTAAATGCATACAAGGTAACAGAATAGTTAAGGAGAGGTTATGGTTGATTGGAGATGAGCCCAATTGCCTTCTTCTGTGCCGTAATAATTCTGTGTCTTTGTGACTCTATGAGATGGAAATCTTATAATGGGATGCAAAATGGTAAAGATACCAATCGAGAACATTGGCTCAGTTTTTAAGGAAGAGTGCGGTTGTGGGAATGGTAGTGTACAAAGGCAGGCTCCGACCAGTTTCTACCTAAAATTGTAATCGGGGTCCTGTTTATCCAATCGGACTGACCCCGCTTTCCATATTAAAAGGGGCCCATTGTCTAAATCAGGCAGGCACTTTGGACAGCTAGTGCTAAGACCCTATTCAAAATGGCTCTGTCTGCATTGTCAGTGTGAATGGGTCGCTCAGGGCGACTGACCCCATTTTGAGGCTATAACCACTCCATTAATGCCAGGTGAAGACCACTCAAAATGAACACCATTGTGATCAGAAATGTTGATGGGACCTTGCAAGATCTCCAGTGCCATAACTAACTAACCAGCAAAGTAGATAGGCAATTTGATATGGATGTTTCCCAAGTTATAAATGTAAACATAATAACATAGAAAAAAAAATAGGAGCAGGAGCAGGCCATTTGGCCCTTCGAGCCTGATCCGCCATTCATTCTGATCATGGCTGATCATCCAACTCAGTAACCTGTTCCCGCTTTCGCCCCGTACCCTTTGATCCCTTTAGACCGAAGAGCTATATCTACCTCTTTATTGAAAATATACAATATTTTGGCCTCAACTGCTTTCTGTGGTAGTGAATTCCACAGGCTCACCACTCTCTGGGTGAAGAAATTTCTCCTCATCTGGGTCCTGAATGGTTTACCCCGTATCCTTAGACTATGACCCCTGGTTCTGAACTCCCCCACCATTGGGAACATCCTTCCTGCATCTACCCTGTCAAGTCCTGTTAGAATTTTATAGGTTTCTAGGAGATCCCCCCCTCACTCTTCTGGACTCCAGCGAATATAAGCCCAACTAACTCAATCTCTCCTCATACGTCAGACCGGCCATCCCAGGAATCAGTCTGGTAAACCTTCGCTGCACTCCCTCTATAGCAAGAACATCCTTCCTCAGATAAGGAGACCAAAACTGTAGACAATATTCCAGGTGTGGTCTCACCAAGACCCTGTATATTTGCAGCAAGACATCTCTGCTCCTCTCCTCGATTCCTCTCGCTATGAAGGCCAACAAACCATTTGCCTTTTTTACCACCTGTTGCACCTGCATGCTTACCTTCAGCGGCTGGTGCACGAGAACACCCAGGTCTCGCTGCATATTCCCCTCTCTCAGTTTACAGACGTTCAGATAATAATCTGCCTTCCTGTTTTGCTACCAAAGTGGGATAACTTCACATTTATCCACATTATACTGCATCTGCCATGCATTGGCCCACTCACTCAACTTGTCCAAATCACCCTGAAGCCTCTCTGCATCCTCTTCACAACTCACCCTCCCACCCAGTTTTGTGTCATCTGCAAATTTGGAAATATTACACTTGGTTCCCTCATCTAAATCATTAATATATATTGTGAATAGCTGGGGTCCTAGCACTGATCCCTGCGGTACCCCACTAGTCACTGCCTGCCATTTGGAAAAAGATCCATTTATCCCTACTCTTTGTTTCCTGTCTGCCAACCAATTTTCTATCCATCGCAATACACTACCCCCAATCTCATGCGCTTTAATTTTACACGCTAATCTCTTATATGGGACTTTGTCGAAAGCCTTCTGAAACTCCAAATAAACCGCATCCACTGGCTCCCCCTCATCAACTCTACTAGTTACATCCTTGAAGAATTCTACTAGATTTGTCAAGCATGATTTCCCTTTCATAAATCTATACTGACTCTGCCCGATTCTACCACTGATCTCTAAGTGCTCTGCTATAAAATGTTTGGTCATGGACTCTAGAATTTTCCCCACTACCGACGTCAGGCTGACTGGTCTATAATAATTCCCTGCTTTCTCTCGACCTCCCTTTTTAAATAGTGGGGTTACATTAGCTACCCTTCAATCTGTAGGAACTGTTTCAGAGTCTATAGAATCTTGGAAGATGACCACCGATGCATTCACTATTTCTAGGGCCACTTCCTTAAGTACTCTGGGATGCATACCATCAGGACCTGGGGATTTATCGGCCTTCGATCCCATCAATTTCCCCAACACCATTTCTCTACTAATACTGATTTCCTTCAGTTCCTCTCTCTAACTAAGCCCTGTGTTCCCCAACATTTCTGGTATGATATTTGTGTCCTCCTTTGTGAAGACAGAACCAAAGTATGCATTTAGTTGGTCAGCCATTTCTTTGTTCCCCATAATAAATTCCCCTGTTTCTGATTGTGAGGGACCTACATTTGTCTTCACCAATCTTTTTCTCTTCACATACCTATAGAAACTTTTACAGTCAGTTTTTATGTTCCCCGCAAGCTTGTTCTCGTACTCTATTTTCCTCTTCTTAATCAATCCCTTGGTCCTCCTTTGCTGCATTCTAAACCACTCCCAATACTCATGTCTATTGTTTTTTATGGCAAACTTATATGCCTCTTCCTTGGATCTAATGCTATCTCTAATTTCCCTGGTTTGGCTACCTTTCCCATTTTACTTTTGCGCCAAACAGGGCTAAACAATTGTTGCATTTCATCCATGCCCTCTTTAAATGTTTGCCATTGCCTATCCACCGCCATCCCTTGAAGTAATGTTTCCCAATCTGTCTTAGCCAACTTGCGCCTCATACCTTCGTAGTTGCCTTTACTAAGATTCAGGACCCTGGTCTCAGAATCAATTATGTAACTCTCCATCTTGATGAAGAATTCTATCATATTATGGTCGCTCATTCCCAAGGGCTCTCGCACCACTAGATTGTCAATTATTCCTCTCTCATTACACAATACCCAGTCTAGGATGGCCTATTTTCTAGTTAGTTCCTCAACGTATTGGTCCAGAAAATCATCCCACATATGTTCCAAGAATTCCTCCTCTATGGTATTGTGACTAATTTTATTTGCCCAATCTATATGCAGATTAAAGTCACCCATAATTACAGATGTTCCTTTATCGTATGCAATTCTAATTTCCTGTTTAATGCCATTTCCAACATCACCATTCCAGTTTGTATTATTTTAAAATTAGCTCGTGTATAATTTGTCACAATGGCAGCCTTAATCTAGACAAAATTTTGACACCAACCAAATAAGGACATATAAGGAGAGGTCACCGAAAGATTGATTCAAGAAGTATATTTTAAAGAGTGTCTAAAAGGAGGAGAGAGAGGTAGGGAGGCTAAAATTTTAAAGAGGGGATTCTAGAACTTAGACCTAGATGGTTAAAAGCACTGCAGGCAATGGTGAGTCAAGGATGTGAGGGATTCACATAAGGCCAGAATTCGAGATTATGCTGTACAGCTACAAATGAATTTATAGTGGGACTGCATTCAAGTAATTCCGCTATCAATTTGATTCAAAGTACCACACACAATACTTGGATATGCTAGGGGAGGAATGGGAGTTGAATACTGCTGGTTACAAAATATTCAGGAGAGCCGGAGTAGGAGAAAATAAAAGGAAGAGGAGTGGGATGTGTTAATCAGAGAATCTGTTACAGCCACGAATGATATATAGGTTGGAGCGTAATCTGAATTTTTCGATAAAGGAATGAGAAACAAGTTATTGCATTAGGAGTATGTTATAGGCAATAGCTGAATAGATATATAGAATAATTAGACCAAAAAAATTCAAGGACAGCAGGGCTCTCATGCTAGGCCCCCACCTGCCAAGAATGAGACACATCAATTTTGTCATGAACATTGATTTTTAACAGTTGTTGGAGTGAGGAAATGACTTGTTAAACAGACCAGCTTGGTTGGAAAAAAACATTACAAACTAACAAACATCAAAGGAGAGGAAGCACATTCCACGGCCTGCTAAGGAGGACACAATCCACAAGGGCCAGGACTGGTTAGACCAGCTGGTCACATGACTACCTGGCTGTTCCAGGGTTTTCTTTTGAACTAGCCACAGAGCGTTTGAACTGAGAAAGTCTGTTTGCTCCTGGACTGAGAAGATCTCTCCTGTCTGCTCCCATCTGTTCCTCACAAGCCTCTGAATCCACTGAAGACACATGAACCCCAAGAGAGTAAAGTCTCCTACAGCGAACAAGGTTTAAGAAGAATACTGGGCCCCAATGAAAAGCAAGATCTACCTACAATCAAGTACTCTACAGTGAGTTCGAAGAACCCTAACAAAAACTCTTCAGATATTGTCTCAAATTTTTCCACTTTATTTTCCTTCTGTTCTTTTCTGTCTCTATTTGCATATGTGTATTGCGTATGCCTGCTAGCGTGGACGCGTTGTGTATCCATAGGTGTCAACCGAATTAGAGTTTAAGTTCAAATTTAATAAATTTAAACTTTTCTTCTTTAAACTTACGAAAACCTATTTGTGCTGGTTTCTTTTCCTTATAATTGAAAAGCGGTGAACAAGGATTCACCAAGGGGGAGCTAAAAACACGGTGTGTTTAAAATTAAACACTATTCTGGTAAGACCAGGTGAAGGCTGAGAGAGCCCCTAGAGTTCAAGTAGGTGGCTCATCACCACCTTCTCAACGGCAATTAGGGTGGCAAACAAATGTTGGTCTGGCCAGCATACCCCCAAAAACTGAGGTAATATTAGGACAGGTGACCAAACCGCTTGGTCAAAGAGGTAGGTCAATCTTCAGCCACTGTTTGCTTTTACAGCCTGTATATTTATCATGCGGCATTAGGATGCATGAGGATGTTGAAGTGCATTTTTAGATTAAATTGCTGATCGCCTTCATGGGCTAGCTCAATAAAGTAACAGTGCAGCATTCTGCAATTCAAAAACACAATTCGGAAAAACAAAGTCCTGTAAATCTTACAAAGCTGGATTTGTTGGGCATTGATTTCCTCAGCCAGAATTTCCATGTAAAACCACTTCTAACATGTTACAGGCACTGTGTGAAAGGCCGATTTCTGTGTGCACATTCATGGAGAATGAGACAAGTTATTAAGTCAGCTCTGCATTCATGACAAACAGCTTGAAAACGAGAAAGAATTACTGTGGAGATCTCCAAGGTTTTTACGCCTATAAAGTTAATTAATTTTTGATACAATTTTCTCTGCTTGAAATTAGTAGCAAAATTGTTTACAATAAGATGCTATCACAAACTTAGACACTCTTTTAACTGAACCACTTGGATTTTAACTATGTTTAGGGTGAATTCCCTCGCCAATTTTGGTGCTTCAATGCTGAAACGGAGTAGGAATTTCTTTTTTAATGCGTGGAAAATCAGGAGAAAGTGATTTGCACCACTTGTGTGCCTTTGAATTGCTTCCGATGGATTTATTTGTCCTTTTTGACCCTTCCCATAATCCATCACAGACTTCCTGCTGACCGCATTTGCACACGGGCACCAGTGATGCTGTAGATAGCATTTTACTGACCATCGCTAGGTGCTCTCGAGAGGCTGATGGTGAACCTTCTTCTTGAACCGCTGCAGTCCTTGTGGTGAAGGTGCTGTTTGGTCGGAAGTTCCAGGATTGTGACCCAGCAACGATGAAGGAACAGTGATATATGCCCATGTCGAGATGGTCTGTGATTTGGAGAGGAACTTGCAGGTGATGCTGTGTCCATGCCCTTGAACTTCTGGGTGGTAGACATCACATGTTTGGAAGGTGCTGTCGAGGAAGTCTTGGTGAGTTGTTGCAGTCTGGAAAGATTGATTAGTGATTTCAACTGCTTGGAAATTATTGTTCGACCTGTTTTCCTTTGGTTCATTGCTACCAGCCAAAACCATTCATATCCAAACTCCTCCGACCATTCACAGGAAAGCAAGGCAGGTATAGGGACATAGCAACAGGGGTAGGCTAGTCAGTCCTTTGAGCTTGTTCTGCCATTCGGTTAGATGTAGCTGATCTGTACTTCAACTCTATTTACCTGCCTTGATTCCATATGAAATGTAGAAAACACAGCAGCCAATTTGAGACAGCAAAATCCTACAAACAGCAATGAGATAATGACCAAATAATCTGTTTTCGTGATGTTGGTTCAGAGACAAATATTAACCAGGCCACTGCTCTTCTTCAAAATAGCAACATCGGATTTTTAACAGCCACCTGAAAGAGCGACAGCACCTTTGTTTAATATCTCATCTGAAAGAAGGCAAATCAGTGCCACCAGCCTTGATTTTTGGGCTAAAGTCTCTGCGATGGGACTTAAACCCACAATCACCTGGTTCAAGAGACAATTTTGAAAGGTCATTGACTTGAACTATGAATTGTATTTCACTTTCCACAGATGCTGCTGACCAATGAAGTATTTCCAGCATTTTCTGGTTTTTTTTACCCAGTAAACTTCTGTCTATCTCAACTCTGGCCTCTTGTGCTCTGCCGATTTTAACTGCTCCACCATGGGTGGTCGTGCCTTCAGCATGTGAGACTCAAAGCTCTGGAATTCCCTCCTTAAACCTCTCTGCCTTTCTATCTCTCTGTCCTTCTTTAGAAGCTCATTAAAACCTGCCTCTATGAACAACCTGTCCTAATATCTTCTCTGTGGCTCAGTGTCAAAATAATTGCTCCTGTGAAGCACTTTGGGATGTTGTTACTATATTAAAGGTGCTATATAAATGTAAATCACACTGATGAAATTCTGGATTATATTTACTACAGAATACATTCCAGCAATACATTTCAACGAGAAAGAAAAATTCCAAGGGTGGGACTTGCCATCCGTGGTTAACAAAAACAGTTAAAGATAATATCAAACTTAAAGAAAAAGTCTATAATTGCACAAAGATGGGAGGCAGGTCATAAGATTGGACAGAACATAAAAAACAGCAAAGAATGACGAAAAGATGGATAAGGAAGGTAAAATTAGAGTATGAGAGAAAGCTAGCTGGAAATATAAAGACAGGTAATAAGAGTTTGTATAGATATTTAAAAAAGAAGAGTTAACAAAGTGAGCATTGGTCCTATAAAAAGTGGTCTGGGGAATTAATAATGAATAATAAGGAGATGTCAGATAAATTGAACAGATATTTTGCATCGGTCTTCACTATTGAGAATACAGGTAACATCCCATTATTAATTGTAAATCTGGAAATGGAAGGGAGGAAGGAACTCAAGAAAATTACAATCACCAGGGAAGTGGTACTGAACAAATTGTTGGAGCTGTGGGCTGACAAGTCCCCGGGTCCTGTTGGACTTCATCCTAGAGTGTTAAAAGAAGTGGCTGGTGAGATAGATGATGCGTTAGTTTTAACTTTGCAAAATTCCCTCGATTCAGGGAAGGTTCCGTTAGATTGAAAAATACTGAATGTAACTCCTTTATTCAAAAAGGGAGGGAGACAGAAAGTGGGAAATTACAGGCTAACTACAGTTAGCTTAACATCTGTCTTAGATAAAATGTTAGAAGCTATTATTAAAGACGTTATAGCAGGGCATTTAGAAAAATTCAAGGTAATCAGGCGCAGTCAACATGGTTTTGTGAAAGGGGAATCATGTTTAACCAATTTTTTGGAGTTCTTTGAGGGAGTTACATTGCTGTGGTTAAAGGGGAACCAGTGGATGAATTGTACTTAGATTTCCAGAAGGCATTTGATAAGGTACCACATCAAAGGTTATTGCAGAAAATTAAAGCTCATGGTGTAGAGGTAACATATTGGCATGGATGGAAGATTGGCTAGCTAACAGGAAACAGAGAGTAGGCATAACTGGGTCATTTTCTGGTTGGCAAGATGTAACGAGTGGAGTGCCACAGGAATAAGTTCTGGGGCCTCAACGTTTTACAATTAATATAAATGACTTAGATGAAGGGACCAAAGGTGTGGTTGCTAAATTTTCTGATGACACAGAGATAAAGTCATAGAGTCATAGAGTTATACAGCACAGAAACAGGTCCTTCGGCCCATCGTGTCTGCGCTGCCATCAAGCCTATCTATTCTAATCCCATTTACCAGCACTTGGCCCATAGCCTTGTATTCTACGGCATTTCAAGTCCTCGTTTAAATACTTCTTAAATGTTATGAGGGTTCCTGCCTCTATCACCCCTTCAGGCAGTGTGTTCCAGGTTCCAACCACCCTCTGGGTGATAAAAGTTTTCCTCAAATCCCCTCTAAACCTCCTGCCCCTTACCTTAAATTTATGCCCCCTGGTTATTGACACCTCCAGTAAGGGAAAAAGTTTCTTCCTGTCTACCCTATCTATGCCCCTCATAATTTTGTATACCTCAATCAGGTCCGCCCCTCAGCCTTCTCTGCTCTACGGAAAACAACCCTAGCCTATCCCGTCTCTCTTCATAGTTGAAATGCTTCAGCCCAGGCAACTTCCTGGTGAATCTCCTCTGCACCCTCTCCAGTGCAATCACATCCTTCTTATAGTATGGCGACCAGAATTGTATACAGTACACCAGCTGTGGCCTAACTAGCGTTTTATAGCCTCCCTGCTCTTATATTCTATGCCACGGCTAATAAAGGCAAGTATCCCATTTGCCTTCCTAACCACCTTATCTACCTGTGCTGCTGCCTTCAGTGATCTATGGACAAGTACACCAAGGTCCCTCTGACCCTCTATACTTCCTCGGATCCTACCATCCATTGTATATTCCCTTGCCTTGTTAGTCCTCCCAATATACATTAACCTCACACTTCTCAGGATTAAATTCCATCTGCCACTGCTCTGCCCATCATACCAGCCCAAAAATATCATCCTCTAATCTAAGGCTATCTTCCTCACTATTTACGACACCACCAGAGAGGATTTGAATATTTGTGTCTGAGCCCCTGCTATCTCCTCCCTTGCCTCACATAACAGCCTGGGATACATCTCATCTGGGTCTGGGGATTTATCCACTTTTAAGGTCGGTAAAACCGCTAGTACTTCCTCCCTTTCAATACTAATATGTTCAAGTATATCACAATCCCCCTCCCTGATCTCTACACCGAATCATCCTTTTCCATAGTGAACACAATTGAAAAGTAATCATTTAAAACCTCACCTACGTCCTCCAGATTGCCACTTTGATCCCTAATGGGCCCTACTCTTTCCCTGGTTATCCTCTTGCCCTTAATATACTTATAAAATGCCTTGGGATTTTCCTTTATCTTGCCCGTCAGTGTTTTTTCATGCCCCTTCTTCGCTCTCCTAATTAGTTTTTAAGTATCCCCCTACACTTTCTATACTCCTCTAGGGCCTCCGCTGTTTTCAGTGCTCTGAATCTGCCATAAGTATCCTTTTTTTTCCTTATCCAATCCTCTATATCCCTTGACATCCAGGGTTCCCTGGACCTGTTGGTCTTTCCTTTCACCTTTTCGGGAACATGTTGGCCCTGAACTCTCACTATTTCCTTTTTGAATGACTCCCACTGGTCTGATGTAGACTTTCCTACAAGGAGCTGCTGTCAGTCCACTTTGGCCAGATCCTGTTTAATCATATTGAAATCGGCCTTCCCTCAATTCAGTACCTTTATTTCCAGTCCATCCTTGTCCTTTTCCATAACTACCTTAAAACTTACAGAGTAATGGTCACTATCCCTGAAATGCTCCCCCACTGACACTTCTACCACTTGTCTGGCTTCATTCCCTAAGATTAGGTTCAGTACTGCCCCTGCTGTTATAGGACTTTCTACCTCTTTGCATAAAAAGCTGTCCTGGATGCACTTTAAGAATTCTGCCCCCTTTAAGCCTTTTTCATTAAGACTATCCCAGTTAATATTGGGGCAGTTGAAATTCCCTACTGTTATTACCCTATTATTTTTACACCACTCTGAGATTTGCCTACATATCTGCTCCTCTGTCTCTTCCCTGACTGTTTGGAGGCCTGTAGCACACTCCCAGCCAAGTGATTGTTCCCTTTTTGTTTTTAAGTTCTACCCATATGACCTCATTTGAGGAACCTTCTAAGATATCATCCCTCTTTACTGCAGTAATTGACTCCTTGATCAATAGTGCAATGCCACCTCCTCTTTTACACACACCCCCTCCACGACCCATCACACCTGAAGATTCTATACCCTAGAATATTAAGCTGCCAGTCCTGCCCTTCCCTCAACCATGTCCCTGTGATCGCAATTATATCATCTTCCCATGTGTTAATCAACGCCCTCAATTCATCTGCCTTACTTGTAAGACTCCTTGCATTAAAGTAGATGCAATTCAGCCTTGCATTATTCGCTTGTGCCTTAACAAGTATATTTGCTCTGCCTTCCAGACTGACTTAGTTTCTCTTCTATATTTGAATATCCCCTATTGTACCTCCACTCTGTATCCCATTCCCCCTGCCAAAATAGTTTAAACACCCACCAACAGCACTAGCAAACCTCCCAGCAAGGATGTTGATCCCGTTCCAGTTCAGGTGTAACCCATCTGACTTGTACAGGTAGGAAAGTAACTTGTGAAGAGGACATAAGGAGGATACGAAGGGATATAAAGCAGTTAAGTCAGCAGGCAAAGACCTGGCAAATGAAGTACAATGTGGGAAAGTGTGAAATTGCCCACTTTGACAAGAAGAATGAAAAAGAAGCATATTATCTAAATGGTGAGAGATTGCAGAGCTCTGAGATGCAGAGGGGTCTGGGTATCCTAGTGCATGAATCGCAAAAGGTTAGTATGCAGGTACAGCATGTAGTTAGGAAAGCTAATAGAATGTTATTGTTTATCGCGAGGGGAATTAAATACAAAACTAGGGAGGTTATGCTGCAGTTATACAGGGCATTGAGGAGACCACATCTGGACTACTGTGTACAGTACTGGTCTCCTTATTTAATGAAGGACGTAAATGCGTTGGAGGCAGTACAGAGAAGGTTTACTAGACTAATACCTAGAATGGGCAAGCTGTCTTATGAGGAAAGATTGGACAGGCTAGGCTTGTATCCGTTGGAATTTAGAAGAGTAAGAGGCGACTTGATTGAAACATATAAGATCCTGAGGGGTCTTGACAGGGCGGATGTGGAAAGGTTGTTTCCCCTTGTGGGAGAATCTAGAACTAGGGGTCACTGTTTAAAAATAAGGGGTCACCCATTTAAGACAGAGATGAGGAGAAATTTTTCTCTCAGACGGTCTTGAATCTTTGGAATTCTCTTCCTCAAAAGGCAATGGAAGCAGAGTCTTTGAATATTTTTAAGACAGAGGTAGATATATTCTTGATAAGCAAGAGGATGTAAGGTTATTGCGGGTAGATGGAAATGTGGAGTAATCAGTTCAGCCCTGAACTTATTGAATGGCGGAGCAGGCTCGAAGGACCGAATGGCCTACTCCTGCTCCTAATTCGTATCTTCGAATGTAATACACATTGAAACACATCGTGACGTCTTCAGTAGCTCAGTTAAGCCTTTTGTTGAGTCTCAAGGTTGTCCATAATTGCCTGAACAAAACCTTACTAAAGTAAGTTTGTGTTGCAGATAGCTACAATTAAACATTGACTGTGAGTAACAGTGACTGTAAAGTACAGTTGTTGACAAAAGCCATTGTTAGGTGTATACAGCTCCTTGTCAGTCACATTTCAGAAGAAATTTAGTTAAAAGGATGAACAAAATACTTTGGGATTTGTATTCCTTGTTAAAAGGCTTTCAATACATTTCTTATTCTTATAAACTTTAGTGGCTCAAAGACGGTACTTTAAAATGTTGTACTCAAATCCCTCTATGACCTCGTCCTTCCCTATCTCTGTAACCTCCTCCAGCCCTACAGCCTTGCCAGAGATCTGTACTGCTCCAACTCTGAACTCCTGTGTGTTACTGATTTTAATTGCTCCACCATTGGTGGCCATGCCTTAATTTCCTCCTTAGTAAACCTCTCTGCCTGTCTACCTCTCTCTCTCTCTCCTCTTTTATAAGCTCATTAAATCCTACTTCTATGACGTACCTGTCCTAATGTCTTCCTATATGGCTCAGTGTCAAATGTTATCTGATAATTGCTCCTGTGAAGCGCTTTGGGATGTTATTACTACATTAAAGATGCTATATAAATGCAAGTTGTTGTGTGTGAAACTCCAGAAAGCTTGTTACGGAAGGACAATGCTGGAGCCTATCTTTACTCAGTTTCACATTTATTGTACAGAGTAAAAGGATTACAGACACGTAACTCCTCACTCAAAACCCTGCACCAGTCTCAGTAAGTGTCTGCATATAAGTGCTCAAGTAAGACACCAGTTGATACCATCCACCTGCATATAATCAAACAATTGATACACAATTAAAAGATTCACAGATTCCTTTCTTTCTTTTATAATACAATGTGGATTGACATGCTCAAACAACATTTCAAAATAAATTCCATATTATGTACAAATTATTAACATATTCAAAGAACATTTCAAAATAACAAAAAAAAAACCCATATTGAGTACAAAGTATTACATTGTGAGTCGCCGCTCCTCTAGCACCCCTAACAATTTCTTTGTACTAGCATTTCTTTTTGTGGGACAACTTGCTTGTACCCATTTAAGTTTGCAGGTTTCCTTTCTCTCAAGCATTTGTTTCAATCCAGCAATATATAATAATTTCTCACTCACACCTTTGTAGGGTGTACATTGTCCCACAAAGAACGTTTATCCACATAACATTCAATGGGTATCCTATCTTCAGTATGTCCCTTGTTCAGCATTTCACCCAAAATATTTGACAAATAGAACCGATATCCACTGCATCCACAAGACCCAGTGTTTCCACAGCTAAAGTGCTTTTAACGACCCATTTTATTTTATTAGTCTCCAAAGCTAAAGGACAACATTTCCCATTCTCACCCATCAGAAATATTGTGAAATCAGCTGCACTTGAATACCCATCAGGAAGATTAGCATGTAAAGCGTCACTAAAAATTATTAGCTTCATGTTCTTTGGGCCACCTAACGATGGGAACTTCAGTACACATTTCCCCACATTTAGTTTTTTTTATTGTTTTATTTGCCCTTGACGTTCCAGCTTGAAAAACGAAGGGCTGGCACCTTCTTTCCGTTATTTGTCGTGCTGTTTGGTTCGGTGTTACAGTCCACCTGTCAGGCAATGACCCTGAGATCCAATCACCCATTGAAGCAGATGGACTGTGGCGGGACAGAACCTTTCTGACCGGGGGCTGCCCGGTTTGAGGCGGGCGGTAGCTGTCCAGTGTGATGCGATGACCTCTCCCACCGACAAAGGCAACCCGTGGTGCCCAATCTCTACCCCAATTGAGCTGGACTTATAACCCGTAACTGCTGCCTTCCGTGTTGTTTTGGTCGCTGTGAGGCGACTGTGGAATGACCTCTCCATTGCGCATGCCTAGACGAATCTATGGAGGTTGTGAGTTGCCCAAGCATCAAAACCCCCCTCTCAGCCTTCCTAGTGGGGTCCAAAGGAGTGCAGAGCACGATGTTTGGCACCGGTATGGCTGCAGGAACTGCCGGAAACATGACAAAGGTGACACATGATCACCTTAGTGGGTCCGCTCCAGATTTTCTGTGAGGGTTTACTCCCTTAGCCTTGGTCTCTCCCGAGACACCCACAAGTCAATGGGGTTGTTAGCTCGTATCCCTGAACAGGGGCCCTAACAAGTAAACTGTGTGAGTTCATGTGAGGAGGAAGGGGCGCGAGGAGGAGGGGGTGCAAGGGGGAAGGGGTGGGGGAAAGGGGGTGCGAGGGGGGAGGGGGTGCGAGGGGAGGTGCTGGGGAAGGGGGTGCGAGGGGGAAGGAGGAGCAGGGGGTGGGAGGGGGAGGGGGAACGGGGTGCAAGGGGGAAGGGGGGTGCAGGGGGGTGCGAGGGTGGAGTTGGGAACGGGTGCAAGGGGGGAGGAGGTGGGGGAAGGGGGTGCGAGGGGGGAGGGGTTGCGAGAGGGAAGGGGATGTGAGGGGGGAAGGGGTTGGGGAGAAGGGGTTGCAAGGGGGTTGGGGGTTCGAGGGGGGAAGGTGGTGCGAAGGTGGTGCGAGGGGGGAGGGGAAGGCATCCAGCGGGGGTCGCGGCCCTGGCTCAGCATTGTGGGGAAAGTCTTCATTCGAGTCGTTTTAAACAGACTCCAGAAGCTGGCTGAGCGTGTCTACCCTGAAGCACAGTGTGAGTTTTGAGCAGAGAGATCCATCATTGACATGCTGTTCTCCCTTCGCCAGTTACAGGAGAAATGCCGCGAACAACAGATGCCCCTGTACGTTGCTTTCATAGATCTCACCAAAGCCTTTGACCTCGACAGCAGAGGTGGTCTCTTCAGACTACTAGAAAAGATTGGATGTCCACCAAAGCTGCTAAGTATCATTACCTCATTCCATGACAATATGAAAGGCACAATTCAGCAGAGCGGCGCATCATCAGACCCCTTTCCTATCCTGAATGGCATGAAACAGGGCTGTGTTCTCGCACCTACACTGTTTGGGATCTTTTTCTCACTGCTGCTCTCACATGCGTTCAAGTCTTCAGAAGGAGGAATTTTCCTCCACACAAGATCAGGTGGCAGGTTGTTCAACCTTGCCCGTCTTAGAGCGAAGACCAAAGTATGGAAGGACCTCATCAGGGAACTCCTCTTTGCTGACGATGCTGCATTAACATCCCACACAAAAGAGTGTCTGCAGACACTCATCGACAAGATTGTGGCTGCCTGCAGCGAATTTGGCCTAAACATCAACCTCAAGAAAATGAACATCATGGGACAGGACGTCAGAAATGCTCCATCCATCAATATTGGCGACCATGCTCTGGAAGTGGTTCAAGAGTTCACCTACCTAGGCTCAACTATCACCAGTAACCTGTCTCTTGATGCAGAAGTCAACAAGCGCATGGGAAAGGCGTCCGCTGCTATGTCCAGACTGGCCAAGAGGTTGTGGGAAAATGGCGCACTGACATGGAACACAAAAGTCCGAGTGTTTCAAGCCTGTGTCCTCAGTACCTTGCTCTAAGGCAGCGAGGCCTGGACAACTTATGTCAGCCAAGAGCGACGTCTCAACTCATTCCATCTTCGCTGCCTCTGGAGAATCCTTGGCATCAGGTGGCAGGACCGTATCTCCAACGCAGAAGTCCTCGAGGCGGCCAACATCCCCAGCTTATACACACTACTGAGCCAGCGGCACTTGAGATGGCTTGGCCATGTGAGCCACATGGAAGATGGCAGGCTCCCCAAGCATGCATTGTACAGCGAGCTCGCCACGGGTATCAGACCCACCTGCCATCCATGTCTCCACTTTAATGACGTCTACAAACGCAATATGAAGTTCTGTGACATTGACCACGAGTCGTGGGAGTCAGTTGCCAGTGATCGCCAGAGCTGGCGGGCAGCCATCAAGGCGAGGCTAAAGTGTGGCGAGTCGAAGAGACTTAGCAGTTGGCAGGAAAAAAGACAGAAGCGCAAGGGGAGAGCCAACTGTGTAATAGCCCCGGCAAACAATTTTATCTGCAGTGCCTGTTGGAGTGTCTGTCACTCTAGAATTGGGCTTTAT
The DNA here is from genome assembly GCF_036365525.1 of Heterodontus francisci. Lineage (NCBI taxonomy): Eukaryota > Metazoa > Chordata > Chondrichthyes > Heterodontiformes > Heterodontidae > Heterodontus > Heterodontus francisci. Next base: position 14,187,028 of record NC_090376.1, on the reverse strand, counting down.
AGCTGTTTCACAAACCACTGACCACCTCTCGGTGCTTACCCATCGTCTCTCGAGACAAGGAGGCCAAAGAAGAGAAGATTTGCCCTTAAAACATTCTCAACTTTCAGATGTTTCGTCATCCTGCTTAACTCCAGCACATCAACACTAGCATCAGTCCTAGTCTGAGAGTCCAACCAGTTTAATTGACCAATCAAGCTTCACAATTGCTCAGTCTCTGCTTTAGATACATTATTACCTTTCTGTGCTGATCTAACACGATTAACTGGGATGGGAGTAACACTTTCTAAATAGGATTGTTGATTTAAACTTATTCCAGACTTATTCTGCTTAATATCTAAACCAATATATTTAAAGCCCCCACAAGCCAATCTTAAATTCTGCCCTAATCTTATTAATAAGATATTTCTCAAAATCCAGAGTACCACCTCATAAGAAATTATCAATGTGCATCATGAAGATGCCTGCAAGTTTCCCTTTATGATACCAATAAAACATTGCAGGATCTGCTTTTAGTTGAACACAACCAATTTTCAACAAAGCAGATTTCACAGAGAAATACCACACCCTAAGACCATAGATGCATTTGTTCAATTTCCATAGTTTTCCTTCTGCATCTGCTGCCTCTTTAGGTGGTTTCAGAAACACTTCTCTCTGAAAAGTATCACCTTGCAGAAATGCGGCTTTTATGTCAATGGATCCACACTTCCTTGAATATGCGACCAAAAGAACTAAAAAAGATTTTCAAGATTACTTTTCCAGCTGTAGGAGAGTCCACTCTAACATTGGTATCACCCAGTTGTTCTTCAAAACCCCTCTTAACTAGCCTTGCTTTAGCCTTATAAGTTCTACAGGAAGGACTTTTTCAGTACAAACCAATCTATGTGACAAGACTGGCTGTCATCTATCTGGTGACTCAGAATAAACTCTCTCCAACTCTCTAACTCCTTATGTTTGCTTCTCTAATTAGCTTATCCTCAAGTTTATTGGCAGCCATTAAAACTTCACAGTCATGAGGACTTCTTCTAGTTCTATTCCAAGTTTGTTCTCTAGCCTTTGTTTCATTGTGGAATCTGTTCAAATTTTGGCCTGTATTAGCTCTTTGATGTCTTTCAGGACTACTGCTAGAAGATCTCCCTCACACATCATCGGTGGCTCTTTCTCCAATACATGATCGCTTCCTTACGCAAGAGTCACTTCCAGACCCACTATTAGAACTTGCACTGTGCTTTCTTATACTCCACTCTTTCACCCCATTCTGCCAGCCTATGGATCTTGCTTCCTGGCCATTATCTTGAACATTTAACCAATATTTAAACTTGCCTGTAGATTTTCCTGCATGTTCCACCACGTTGCAATCCTCCATCTATTAGACCCCTTTGGAATATATGTCACCCGAGTACTTACTTGGAGCAATTGTGCTTTGGATGTGACAGTTCTTTCCTGAGCGTCATGATCCCTCACATTACTATCCAACCCCTGATCTACCTCATTCTGTTCCTCAGGATGTTCATCACAAAATACTTGAGTATTTGAGGTACAAGGTGCATCGTTTCCCTTTATCAATTGCTCAGATTCTGAGATTTTGTAATCAACCCCAATCAATCGTGAGGAATGAACCTTAACAGTTTGATTTCCATGCTTGATAACTACTGTCTTACCATCACAACCAATTACCTTACCAGGGCCATTCCATTCCCTATGACCCTTTCTTTGATAATGCACCAAATCTCCTGAATAAAATTCCTCCTCAGATGAACTTATATGATGCCTCAGACCTCTCCGAATTTTCTCAGAGACCTCAGCCTCGATGAAAGCCCATCTCCCTGCAGGTAAAGCATTCAAATGTGCAGAAAAAATGGAACTAATTGTCATACCTTCCAGAGTAGGAGGACTTTCGCACAGCACAGAAGGCAATTTGGGATTCTGCCCAAAGACCAATTGATAGGGACTATATTCCTCAACCATCTGAAGCAAATTTTCTGCATGAACTGCCCATACCAGAGCAGTTGTCAACTTGCGGTTTGGCTGGTGAGTTAAGAGTTTATGCAGCATTTCATCAACCACTGTGTGATTCCTTTCACAGAGCCCATTGCTGAAAGGACTTTTAGCTGCAGTATTCATGACCATAATGTTCATGTTTTCACAGATATCTCTGAACTCGTCATTGGCAAATTTCCCTCCATTATCAGTCAGAAACTTAGTTGGTGTCCCAAGTCCAGTCCCTATCCATTTCTCCATATTTTTTTCTATAATCACCCTTTTGTCCTTGCTATTTATTATTGTAGAAAGATTAAACCTAGTTGCTAGGTCTATAAAATGTAGAATGAAAATATTCTTGTCTTTGTCCCACACCTTTAAATCCATGGCAACAACCTCGTTCAAGTCATGTGCCAATGGAAGACTCACAATACTTTTTACAGATTTCACACTTTTCGCTAATGTCTTCTATTATCCTTGTGTACACTTTATCAATCACAGCTGCATCCTTTACTAGGGTTTTTAATCTCTGACAACAAGGGTGAGCTAATTGTCAGTGTAACTTTAAGACAATTTGCTTTTTTTTATCTCTCTGATTATTAACACCTGATGCCATTAATACTTCTCCAACATTGACTAGAAATATCAGGCTTTGTTGAGGGTATAAAATAATGCCCTGACTGAGTAAAATGCAAATTCACTGACGTTCCAAAAACAATTGCCTTATCATTCTCCATATCAAGTTTTATTTGTGCCTTTTTCATTGAAGACTTTCTTAACAGTAAAGGTTTCTCATTAGAGACTACATCAGTACTGATGAAGTGGCTTACCCCAGCTGTTTTACATGGAATTACTACTCTCCTCAATGACTTCAATGTGTTGTCATCACCAAAGCTAAAGCTGGTAGTGCTTTTCTACTCATTAACCTTGCATTGATCCTCATTATAAAGTGAATCCAGATAACATTGTAACCCATCAATTCCACATACTGACAATACGCAAGCGCTATCCAATACAGCACAGTTGAATGAATCCACAACTAATACTTTCATCACAGGACTAAAACTCCTTGTGTCTCGGACAATTCATTCAGATTCATCAGTATCTTTCTCTTCTGCCTCCGAATTCTTTGTGTTGTATTTTATTTCAAGGACTCTGCCCCTCCGCTTAGGGTAATTCATTGCATAATGATACTTTGAATCACAGCTGAAGCACCTATATTACCTGTTCATAGGCATTCATGGGATTCATTTGCCTATGATTACTGTTCCAATTCTGTCTTCCACTATCATAGTCAGACCTGCTAAAGGTGCATTCATCCTCATTCCTCCTGTCTTTAACTCTTCCATTGTACTTATACCTGCTTCCAGTATCTGGACTATTTCAAAACCTAGTAAACATTAAGTCCTCCATTCTTTATGTCACAGCAGAATGCCCTGTTTGTTCTACTGGGGTTGCCAGAAATGACTGTTTCCTCAGGAATTTCTTTAAGGCAGCAGACATTTGATTGAACAGGGAGTCTTTGTTCAAGAGCCAAACCCTAATTAGAACCAGGAGCCTGTCCATATGCAACACCCTAGCACAATCTAGCAATTTAAATGCTAGATCTGAACCAGGGATCTCCAAATTGAATTTTCTCAATCTTTTATATAATCTGTTAAAGTGCATGATATATTCTTCCATTGAATAACCGAAATCTATCAAAGTCTGCCCATGCCTCATATGCATTCAATAAGTCGTCTTTCTAGTAAATTTCATCCAAGAATTCGAACAGAAGATCCAACTGACAAGCATCCAGTTCACAATATACTTCACATCTGATTTTACTTTTGGTAGGAAGTGACAACACCAATGCCATACCTTGTTGCCACTTTGGTAGCGATGTAACCCGTGTCCACATATTCACTTCATTCTTTCGCTGGTCATATGGTTCAGACTCAGAGAACATTAGAGGGCAATTATACCCTGACAATTTACACTTGCTTCTGTCATATTTTCTACAATAGCCTGTGAGATTTTAGTTTTTATGAAAAATACATTTCCTCATTTCGAACCTTCAGCTTTAGGCAACCATTCTCTATTGCCATGTTAAACTCCAGAAAGCTTGTTATTGAAGGATAATGCTGGAGCCTATCTTTACTCAGTTTCACATTTATTGTACAGAGTAAAAGGATTACAAACATGTAGCTCCTCACTCAAAACCCTTCACTAGTCTCAGTAAGTGTCTGCCTGTAAGTGCTCAAGTAGGACCCCAATTAATACCCTCCACCTGCACATAATCAAACAATTGATACACAATTAACAGATTAACATTGTGTAAAGACATTTCCCCCAACATCTTCTAAATGTTCCCTTCACAACACTCAACCTGCATCTGCTTATCCAGATTTGCCAATGTATCTGGAAGCAAGATTCTAGCTGTATCTCCTATCCCCTGTTCGCTGCACAAAAAATCCTTGAATAACTCATTAAAGCCCATTCTGCTAAATATTCATATAAAAGCAAAATACTGCAGATGCTGGAAATCTGCAATAAAAAACAGAAAGTGCTGGAAATACTCAGCAGGTCTGGCAGCATCTGTGGAGAGAGAAGCAGAGTTAACGTTTCAGGTCAGTGACCCTTCTTCAGAAATAAATATTTAGTTGAATTTCGTTGAATTCGTTCAATTTTATTAGATATAAAATTGATTTTTTGTCCCAATTTCCATTCATTCCCCAACACATCCTTCCACATATTAGCTACAAAGGTGGCATTTGGATGGTTCTACACCTGAATATTATAATTACAATTAAGGACCTGTAAAGCACTTCCCAAAGGAAATTTGCTACCATTCAATTTCTGTCAGTCAGCAAACAGGCACTGTCAGATTTTACTTGGTTCCAAAAAAGATTGCTCCTCTGGGCATTTAACATGCATTGGGCTGATTGGCAGTTGTTCCAAATTTTAAGCTTGTTGTTTCCAAGAGGAGTTAAGGCCAATCAAAACCTTTACAGTCCTTAATAGCTTGGAGTGATTCAGAGATAAGGGTGGGTCAGGTAGGGGTGGGGGCAGGTAATTACATGTTTAATTGCATTACTATACATCAATGTATTGTTTGGTGAGGTACTTACTATTAAACTGAGAAAAGTTTCATCAAAAGCGTCGATGTTTCAAAAAGCATGATACCAGACAGCAGGTTTTCAAAGGGAATCTGAAGAAAATAATTTCACATAACAATCCTGACAGAAAATAATTCCTCAGATTCATTACCCATGAACAACTGTTGCATGGGTTATGTAGCATATTTACAACTAGAAATCTCTATTACTCAAAAAGCCTTTGGAGTTGTATGCTAATATATTTCAACATAAGACATAAGCTAAATATGTAGTCGTTATGTTTTTTTATATGTAATGGGTGAGAAATTGGGATTGTTGGAGGTATTGGGGCAAGTCACGAGGGACACTACGTTGATGAGGGATTTAATGTGTGCACAATGAACATCTGCTGGAAGTATGCATAGCTTACAGAACGTGACATCAATCAGCATGCAATGCTGATTTGGTGCCAGCAGTGCCATTTTGGAGCTCAACACTCCAGCTAACGCCCTCTTTTAACCTCACACAGTTGAGCGCACATTGAGCTGCAGGAAGGGCTCCGCAACAGCGCTATTTAAAGAGATGATCAACTGCTTACAGGTTAATTGCTGATTTATTTTGTTATGGCCATGTGGTGAGATGTGGGTGGTTCACACTGTTCAACTCCCCACCTGACAACAGCAAGTGTGTTTTGTTATTAGGGTTTAACCCCTTGGTATTTTACTTGTCAAATAAACAGACAGAGACCAGTTTTCTTGTAGGTTTAAAAACAGAAAATCAATTGTTTATTGATCAATATGTCTTATCCCGAAATTGTTGCAACTGCATCCACTAATGCATTCGCTCACACACACACACACACACACACACACACAGACACACACACACACACGAAGAGACAGATAAAGACGGAAAAAAGGAAAAGTGATTTTTAGTGGGGATGGAGGTCATGATAGACCTGTTGAATTCTCTTGGAAATCAAGTTCTCGATTGTGCAGGCCTGAGATGATTATAGATTTCTCTCTTGGTTGAAAGCTCAGTTGAAGATGGTGGATCACTTCTAGTTCACTGTTGTCCAATGTAGATGCAGGATTCTACAGCAGGACATCTGCCTGCTAGTGTTCTAGAAAACACGTTTCTGGATGTTGTTTGTCTTGTCTCTATTTCTCTCTCTGCAGTCTCTCTCTGGGCTGTCTCTTTTAAGGTAAAGCTGTGTTACTTCTCACCTCTTGGTAGGAGATGCTCTGGTGTCTACCCCATGGTGATCACACAATGGCCCAGGACGTGGCTACTTCAAATCTTCTTTGCTTCAGAAGAAGACATTCAATTCTGGAATGTTTTAGGGTGGGTGTAGGATAGGTACAATTAACACCTCTTACCATTGACGATTTTCCTCTATTCCTGTTTGACACTTGAATGCACAAAGGCCAATTTCTTTTTTCTTCGGTGGCCATTTTGGACCACTGTTCACTTTTGAAAATAAAGGTTCATTTTTAAAAGACAAAGTCAGTTTTTATGGCTCTACCTGGGCCCTTTTAAATTCTTCTGGCTCTATCACCCCCTGTAGGATTTTTGGGATTTCCCCAGCCCTCTGCAGCTGTCCAGAGTTTTGTTTGTTCCCCTCAGTTTCTCTAGTCTCTGTGGACTGTTCTGGACCTTCTGGGGTGGGAGGATGAGTGCTGTCATCCTGAGAGAGGACAGAAGGTTCCTGCTCCATGGAGACACTGCCACTTCCCTGGGGTGGTGCCTCAGCAATCCTAGTAATTTGTTGGGGGACAGATTACTGGACTGCTGTGACACCCTGCAAGCCCCTTTGAACATTGTAATCCACAGGCATAATGGCAGCAGTCCGAGCTTGCACTGTAGCACTCAAACATCTGGTGGAAGCTGTTCTTGCTGCAATGGAAGCTGGGACATCGGTCATCAGAAGTGGCATCAGGTTTGTGTCCACAAGTGTGTGACCAGAATTGGCTACCACTTCTATGCTGGAAAGGATGGGTTCCAAGCTCTTTGCAAAGCCCTGTATCACTGGTGCTAGATTGCTCCAGGTTCCTTGACATTGACTGCAGGCTTTGTGGCAGGCCATCGATGCACCAAGCATTTGGTTGTACACATCCATCAGGCTTCTTCTGTAGGATGCCCCAGTGAAGTGCTCATTTGTGACTTCTGCTGTGGAATTCATGTGAGAGCCTGCCTTCTGTGCTATCCTTGCCCCCTTATCTTGGCTGCAGGCCACTTGTACCTGATGTCTCACCACATGCGGATCTTGTCTTTGCTATCCTCTAAATTACGTGTAGTGTCAGTATCTGAGCTGGTGGCTGCGAGTGTGAAATCGAGTGACAGAGCATCTGCATCCTCACTGTCTTCTTGCTGTCCCTCCTCTGCCTGGTCAGGTTGCACTGCTTGGGTATCTGAAAGGAGAAAGGTGCAAGGGTAAGGTGGGGTGTGCGGAAGGAGGGAAAATAAGAGTTTCACGCTGCAGAACTTTTCATCTACTTATACTGATTCAGACATGAGAATTACAGGAATAATGGAATACACTCAACACACTGAGTCAGATATCAAACTTTATTGAGCTAATCCAGATATCCAAAAATCATACAATACATTGCTCTACCTAACTATGGGCTTAACACCTATAATTATTTATTCCAAAAATATAAAGCAAGCAAAATACGTACAATCACCTGAGAATGCTCACTTCGTGTTGTTTGTAGCTTCCTAGTGACTGATCAAGACACTCCTTCTCTTCCAGAGTTTCTTTAACAGTTTATTTAATCCCTTAATTTTAGGGAGGGACGAGACATCACACTAACAGTAGCTTATTGTCCAATTGGTATTTGTCTTAGGCCAAAAAGTCCAACCACATTCTGACCCCTTTGTTTGAGAAAGCCCACCCTGATGCTGCCCATCTCCCCTGGGCCTTCTTCAGTAATTTTCCATCATATGGTCATGGATTGGTTACAAGTCTCATTCGTTGAGCTGGCCAACTTCCAGATAAAGATGTTTTGTAGAACAAGTCAACAGGTCATTAAATTCATCTCACTCTTGTAGGACCTCTCAAGGTCCTGTTGCTGATTATGTTGGACAGATAGGGGTGAATATAGTCAAGCTTCAACATGGAGGTAAATGTCAGTAAAGCCATTGCAGTCTTCCACTGCTTACACCATCGGCAGCTTGTAATTCAGAAGAGAATGTGTGATGAGGGGGAGGTGTTAACTTTGGTATCTAACTCAGTGTGTTGATTTGAGAAGAAGGATTAGGTTTGAGATACCTTCATCTTCAATGGTTTCAGCCCACTACTTGCCACGGCCTCAGCAATGGGCGATTCAACAATGGCCAACACTGTCTCATCCATGGGGGCTCGCATATGCAGCCATGCCTATCCCCCTCTGGTTAGCCTCTGCTACCTCTAGTTGTGCAGCATTCTGTGTTGCAAGAGAGAGGGAAGTGTGTCAGTGAGTGTCTTGCAATCTGTTTCGCTGATGTGGCTGTCATGGTTGAATAGCTGGCAGTGCATGCAAACTGTGAGATGTGGGTGTGAGGCTTGCAGCATTGCTAAGTGTGTGTGGGTGAGGTAAAGTTATGAATCCTAGGTATGAGTATTGATTGATAGAGATTGTTGGTAGGTGAGTGTTGAGAATTTGGTGAATTGAGCAGTGTCTGAGGCTAATGGTGCAGTTGGTAGGATTTGAAGATTAGATTAGATTAGATTAGATTAGAGATACAGCACTGAAACAGGCCCTTCGGCCCACCGAGTCTGTGCCGAACATCAACCACCCATTTATACTAATCCTACACTAATCCCATATTCCTACCAAACATCCCCACCTGTCCCTATATTTCCCTACCACCTACCTATACTAGTGACAATTTATAATGGCCAATTTACCTATCAACCTGCAAGTCTTTTGGCTTGTGGGAGGAAACCGGAGCACCCGGAGAAAACCCACGCAGACACAGGGAGAACTTGCAAACTCCACACAGGCAGTACCCGGAATCGAACCCGGGTCCCTGGAGCTGTGAGGCTGCGGTGCTAACCACTGCGCCACTGTGCCGCCCAGTATTCACTGACCTTGACCACTTGTGTGAGGTCATTAAACTTCTTGCAGCACTGCATCCAGGAGCTCAACGCTTGACTCCTGGCATTGGCCTCCACAGCTATCTTGCTCCCACTGCCTTCTAAGTGTGCGTCTGGAGGGCCTGCTGGCCCCATGTGGATGCAGGACATCTCGCATCCTTTCCACCTCCTCCACCAAGGCTTCCAGTGCAGCATCCAAAAACTTTGGAGCCCGCTATCTCCCACATTGTGCCACTCTTCAATGTTTCACAGGTCAGACTCACTTCCTGGGTGATTGACAGCACCTGATCCAACCACAATGCAGCTCCCCTTTAAGCAGTGCAGGCTAGCTTTAACTGGTGCTGGACACTCACAATATTGGCCCCCTGCTCAAATGGTCAGCCAATCAATAACACAGTTAGTGCTGGCTGGACACTAAAATAATTGAAATGAGCAGGCAGCAGAAAGTTGGCGTGTTGCCTCCATTGCAAGGTTAATCGCACATTGTGAGTCCTGCGCTGTTTTCCGGGCTATCGAATGTAGCCCCCAATTATTATCTGTAGACTCTGTTGATATTCTGAATCATTTTATATATATATATTATACATAGATCTCTCTTTTTTATCACTTAGTGTTTCCTAGTAGGTTTCTCAGGAAGACTAATGTGTTCCCAAAAAGAAAATGATAATTAAAATGTAAATAACCTTCTATTTTTGAGTGACCTTGCTTTGCGCTCTCCCACTCCAAGCCTATCCATCATTGCCAGCTCACTACTTAAACAAAAGCACATAGCAAATTGGATAATGCCCTGTCTAAAATATGAGAAAAACGGTGAACAAGTCTTCCCTGAAAAGCGGCCAAATGATTTAACCTGACAAATGGCTTTAAAGGGAGAAATAATTAATGCGCTAATGCAAGAGAAGGGACAGATGAGTGGCAGCTACAGATAGTCCTGCTGGAATGGGAGCCTGGTATTCTGTATGCAAATTTATGTAAATAAGGAACAGATGAGTATACATTTTACATTGGTTCGTAACAACAAAGCAGGCGAAAGATTCCCTCCTGTCCAACCAGCTGTCAGTCATTTGCCTTTCAAGATTAAAATAATGGGCAGAGATAATTCTTACAAAAATCCACTAATCTTCATCCACTGCAGTTTCAAATACATACATGGAGGGATAAACCCAGGCCCAAGACAAATAGCCCAGGTAACCATCAAGGTTGAAGAGATGGGGAAACGGAGCAAGAAAATTAACTAATGTAAAGCACATTTCTGTTTGGTTCAGCGATAGCCTCTGTTTGTGAATTCAAATCACACTGCCGGATCTGACCACGTAATCTGGGTGGGCAATAGCACCAGACTAACAGCATCTTTTAAATGAAATGTTAAACTGAGACCTCCATCTGCTTGCTCAGATGGGTGCAAAAGATCCCTTAACATTATCTGAAAAGGAGAAAGGATGTTCTACCGGTGACCTAGCTAAGGTTTATCCAATAGAGGATGGCAGCCCGCCCCCAAGAGCTGTCGCGCCCAATCAGAGGTCCGGCAGTTCCGCCTCAGCAGCGCCACGGTTAGTGGTGGCCACTGCTGAGCTTGCAGCTCCAGGGAGAGGGTGACTCAATGGCAAGGCGTTCTCGAAGAGTGGTGAACTTGGTTGGGGGAAGCTGGGGCCAGGCAGTAAGTCTCCTGCAATTGGTAGGGGTAGGGGGCTGAGGTGGGGGTGGGGGGGGGGCGTGTGGTGGTGGTGCGGGTGTTGTGGTGCACCAGCGGTGCTGTGGGGATGGCCATTGCCGCCAGGGAGCCTCTCTCTGGGCCATGGAGCACACATCAAGGAAGGTCCCCCCACTGCCACCGAAACCCGCTGGGAGGCTGCCAGGGTTTAACCTGTGGTCTCCCCATGCAGCAGCGAATCCTCCCAACATGGGCAAAAGTCTCGCAGAGACAGGAAGTAGCCCTTAATTGACCACTTAAGTGGTTCAATTGACACCCCCCCCCCCTTCCCCCGAGCTGCTAAGGTGCCTGCCAGTGGCAATATGCCATGGCAGCAAAGATATCAGGCTCCCTTCTCGACACCTTCCCTGCTGTATTGCCAGCTCTCCTGCCTCCCAGCCAATCACCAATGGGCGGGAAAATTCAACCCAGTGTCAAGAAAACTCCATTTCCAAAGGAGAAATATTAATTTCATCGGCTGGAAGCTTACATTAGACTTTTAATGGAAAAAGTCCTGCATTAACTTTAAAAAAAAACTAGCAGCCAAAGATGGCCACTGAACTTGCATCTGAAATACCAGGAGATTGAACTAGAGACAAAGACTAACAAGAAGCCCAGCCAGAACAATACTTTGGCTAACTGAGTGGAATACCCAGATCATCTTCATTAGCGGGACATTCAAAGCCATCCTGAGGCATTCATAAGTGGAGACATCCCTCCAGGAGTAACACTGACAACACCACCTGAGAGACCTTTTGGGTTTTAGACTTTGGACCTCATTAAAAGCAAAGGGGATTGAGAGAACCATGTGACCATCTGTCCATCTCTGAAAAAACTGGGAGTTTTGTTACACTCATTGAAGAGACAAGCAGTAACTGAGTGTGCGGCAGCAGAGAAAGCTGTGTTCCTTCCTTTCTTTCTCCCTCTCTTTCTCTCTCCAGAAAACATCACGTTTAAAAACTGTCTGTAACTGTGGACCCTCCAAGCCTACAGACTGCTACAACCAGAGACCAGGGGAAGAGAGCCAACTACAATTCTGCCTCCAAGAAAAGCCTGAGCAAAGCTGGCCAGTCACAAAGTGCATTTTGACCAGCCAAGACTTCAAGAATACAAATGCAGCCAAAAGACAAGTGGATCATCCAGCTTCAGACTGTGTATTTAACTTTCATTTATTCTGGACTTTAAGCCAACCAAAAACACATACTTTCCACTTTGTAATCTATTTATGTGTGTGTGATTCTCGTGTGAATGTCTGCGTGAATGTGTAGTGTATTTTGTTTTATTATTTTAAATTGGGTTTAGCTGGTTCAGTATAATCAACTTACCTCTTTCTTATGTAAACTCAAGAAAAGCTGTCAGATTGGTTCTTTCACAATCACAGTAAAGGTAAAAGGTAAAACACTCACAGAGGCAATAAGCACAATCACTGTGTCTTAAAAAAGGAATCAACCCTGTTAAGAGGAAGGGCAAGAGGGGTGACTGTGACCCCCTCCTCACTTGGCTGTAACACCAGAGTTTCAGAGTGGAGTTAATGCAGCAAGATAATTGGGACTCTGCTGCTGATTTTACATGGGCGGTCCAGAAATTACCAGTGAACCAGAGGGTGGGGTTAATAGGGAAGGAGGAGGTTGCATAGGTGGCCATTTATAGACAAGGATGAAGTGTTTGAAATAATTGTGGCTGAGGGATAAGGAGCCAGTGGAGGTCAGAAAACACAGGAGAGATAGATGAGTAGGGTTTTGCATGGGATAGGATGCAAGGTAGAGAATCTGGATGAACTGAAGTTTATATAAGGTCAGGCTCAGGATGCCAGCTATAGGGGCATGAGAAATACAACACTGTTCTGTGACTCTACTAAGACTAGGCATTAAAATCATGTACACACAAGGGGTCATTCTCTGACAGTGTGCTCCCTGTGGGAGTGCACATCAGAAATTTGGTTGTGTGTTGCACTTAATGTTTTGACCATTAATTGAAGTAGTCTGGAAAAACACATACAACATGCACCCCAGTCTCCAATTCACACTACTGACTGACAAGGCTTCCCGCAAGCATTAAAAAGTCAGAAGATTGCTTTTCTTATGTCAAATCAATTGTTCCCTGTGGTCGTTTTTGTCTGAAGACAGTCACAACAGACTCATGTGGCAAGCAAAGCACCCCTGTTATTAATGGTCTACTAAATATAACTCGGCTGAAAACTGGCATTAAAATAATTAAACTAGTTTACAGATAAAATCAGGACATGAAAATCTAACAGCAGAGAAGAAGGCCATTTGGCCCATCGTAACTGTGCAAGCACTTTGAAAGAGTAATTCAATTAGACCCACTCTCCCAATCTATATCTGTAGCCCTGCAGATTTTTTCTTTTCAATTATATGCCAAATTGTCTTTTGAATCTATTTCCACCACCTTTTCAGGCCATGCATTTTAGATCTTGCAATGTAGGTCGGTGTGTTAAACAGGGTCCCTTATAGGAACATTGGAACCTGAGTCAGTCATTCTGCCTCCTTGAGTCTCTTCTGATCATCCTTTCCCGAACTTCCTATTAACTGCACCCAGTGGATCCAGGCATAGAAACAGGAAAAGCTGTTCCAGTATTTCAGTACAGAAGCAGGGTGGACATTTCCATCTTAAGCTGGGAGAGAACATGGCAAAGCTTGGGCCAATATGTCTAAGGATAATTTCAGAAGGCCTAAAAGGGGAAGCTAGATAGGCACATGAGGGAGATAGGAATAGAAGAATATGCTGATAGGGTTAGATGAAGAGGGATGGGAGGAGGCTCATGTGAAACTTGAAGTCCTGCTGTTCTAAATTCTATGCAATTCTAGAAGCATCAAGCACTGGGTGACTTCTGCATCTGATTCTCTTACTCGTGGGTCTGTGGAGCAAATTTCACCCTGGAACCTTCATCCCTCAAAATTTAGGGCTGAATTTAGTCACGTCGGCGGGGGTCCCAGTGCCTCGGCCTTTCGGAGTGCCCGCCTGGCCTGATTCTACAGCGCTCAGGCACTTAACTACACAACGTAGAGAGCCGGCAGTTCAGTAGTATCGGCAGTGCCCCTGGGAGCGGTGGCCACTGTCGGTACCACAAGAGGCCTGGGAGCAGGCCCAGCACTGGAGACTCGGACTTGAGATAAGTGAAGTGGGGTCATCGCAACCAGTCCAGCAGGCCTCGGTGATGTGAGGGGGAGGGTGTGGGCGATGAGTGCAGGGGTGGGGTGTTACAAGAGGTGGGTTGCTGGCCACTGGGGGCCCTCCATGGGCCACAGATTGCCCACAGAGTAGGCCCCCTCCCCAAGCCTCGTTTGACCTCCACAAGTGGTGGAGACCTGCCCACCTCTTCCCCCACTACTGGTTTAATTCCAGCAACAACGGGAAGAAGGCCATAAGTGTCTATTAATAGGCCACTTAAAGGTCTCAATTGGCCTCTGGGAGGGAAGGTCATCTTTGGTCTTTCCTGCCACCGACTTTATCGCTTTGCAATGGGAAGGTAATGGGCCCACCGCCTCATGTCGCAAATCTATGATCCACCCCATCTCCTAACATGTCTCAGGGAGCGCCCATTAAATCCAGCCCTTACAGCTTTCAAAGTAGTTCAGGGTAAAAATTGTTTATGGCCCATTTTTTGAGCACATAATTGCAGCCTGTCTGCCTTCTGGAAGGCTTGAGAGTTGCCTGCAATTAGGCCGCAATCCTCACTTGAAGTTCATTTGAAAGGCTGTTAACTCTCGTTTCTTTTGCTCCACAGACTCTGCCTGACCCATTGAGTGTTTTCCAGCATTTTCGCTTTTGATTTCGGATTTCCAGAATCGGCTGTATTTTGCTGTCATCTGAATATATTGTGCGAGTCGGTGGCATTTGTCGCACCTCCAGAGGCAGCTCACCCATTGCCAGCATTCAGGGAATTCCTGGGTGGGTGACGGTGAACCCGAGAGGGAACAGCGGAAACCCTCAGTGTTGCTGCGAAGCTGGAAGACCCATTTCTACTCTGCCTGGCTCTGTGTGGAAGTTTAACAATAATAATTTATTTACATTTTGTGGGTCTGTTAATATCAATGAAAAGGGACAATTTATTCACAAAAAAGGGAATATAAGACCTGACAAGAATGTGACAAAAAAGGAGGAAAATTGCATCTCCTTTTTTACAGCTAGGTTATATATATATGACATAGTTACATAAAGCTGATAGCACAGAAACAGGCCATTCGGCCCAACTGATCTATGTTTGTGTTTATGCTGCACACCGAGCCTCCTCCCATGCCTGCTTCATCTAACCCTATCAGCATAACCTTCTACTCCTTTCTTCCTCATGTTTTATATCCAGCTTCTCATTTAACGTGCCTATGGTATTTGCCTGAGCTGCTGCATGTGATAACAAGTTTCACATTCTTACCACTCTCCGGGTAAAGAAGTTTCTCCAACATTCCTCAGTGGATTTATTACTGACTTCCTTATACCGATGACCCCTAGTTTTGGAATCCCCCAAAGTGGAAACATCTTCTCTACCTCCACCTTATTAAAACCCCTTCATAATTTTAAAGACCTCTATGTGATCTTCTCTCAGTCTTCCCTTTTCCAGAGAAATGAGCCCCAGCCTGTTCCGTCTTTCTGGCTTCGTGACTGAGCTAGTCAGTATGAGCAGGTCAATGTCAGAGCATAGTTGAACAGGAGCATGTGGAGGTGACGATGGTGGAACAGAAGCTTGCAAGCTTGTGGGCCAGATTGTGTCATTGCTCATATGGGGTCCAACATATCAAAGAAACTTTTAAGCAAACAAAATAGCCTGCCGATTTTGGCAACGACTATAAAGTGCATCTGTGCTGACACGTCTGACTGCTTATCAGGAGCATGCCTATCTTATATTGAGTGTAATACATTCAGGATTGCTGTCAGGTGGATGCTTAGAGGCTGCAAAGGGATATAGACAGGTTAATTGAGAGGGAAAGAACAGCACAGATAGAATATAACTGTGTGAAGTTATCCACATTGGAAGGAAACAGAAAAGCTGAAATTTTTTTAAATGGTCTTCAGAGGGACTTGGGTGTCCTTGTACATGGATCACTGCAGGTTCAGCAAGCAGTTAGTAAAGCAGATTATATGTTACCCTTTATTTCAAAGGTTTTGGAAAGTAGGAGTGAAGCACTCTTCCTGCAATTGTATAGAGCCTTGGTGAGACCACACCTGGAGTATCGTGTACAGTTTTGGTCTCATTATTTAAAGAAGGACATATTCATCGAAGGTTCACGAGACTGATTCCTGGGATGAGGAGATTGTCAAGCAAAGAGAGATTGAGTAGACTGGGCCTATATTTTCTGGAATTTAAAAGAATGAGAGGTGATCTCATTGAAACATATAAAATTCTTAAGGGGCTTGATAGGGCAAATGCTGGGAGAATGCTTCCCCAGACAGGAGAGTCTAGAACTAAGGGTCATAGTCGCAGAATAAGGGGTCAGCCATTTAGGACTGAGATGAGAAGAAATTTCTTCACTCGAAGCATTGTGGATCTTTGGAATTCTCTCTCCCAGAGAGCTGTGGATATACTCAAGACAGAGATCGGTTTGGGTACTAATTGAATTAAGGGATATGGGGATAGTGCAGGAAGGTGGAATTAAGGTAGAAGATCAACTTTGATTGTACTGAATGGTAGAGCAAGCTCAAAGGGTCAAATGGCCTAACCTTGCTCCTATTTCTTACTTTCTTACGCTTTCTTATGTTTTTATAACCCCTAGTTTTGAACTCCTGAAAATTGGAAACTGCTTCTCTACGTCTACCTTGTCAAACCCTTTTGGAACAAAAAAATCCTCTCTTTCCTGGAGAAATGAGCTCCAGTGTGCTCAGTCTTTCCAGTTTAGTAATTTAACTTAAGGCTTCCCCTCAAATGTATCAATGCTATTCTACGTAACTGTGATGTTCAATGCAATTGATCAAATGTACTCAGGGTCACCATGTAAGATACATCTCTATAAGTTGAACAGTATATCAATGCCCAGAATCCTGTTGTAGGGTCTACATAGCTGTGTAATGCTTGGAGACAGTGTACATTCAAAGACAAATTCTTTTTATTGGTTGTTTGGGTGTGGAATTACCATATTTTCCCTCGTAAATTAAGCTGTTTGTTTTAAACACAGTGATGGAGTTCAGGAAGAAAGGTCATCTGTCGCATAATCCTCAACAGCTTTCAGACAGCTTAACACAGGCAGCTATGGGAACATTTAAAATTCAGAATGTAAGGTAATAAGAGGAGGAAGACTATACTTTCTGTGCCCTATATCAGCTGAATCTTAACTCCCCGGTTCCCTCACAAAAGGAAAATCCGCCTCAGTCAACATTTGGAGTGAAGCATTTCCCTCAGAGCAAGGTTTTCAACACCAGAAAAAGTAAATTTTCCTCAGAAAATTAAAGGGAGCCTCAGAAACTTAGAGATCCTATGACAGCAGAAGGCCCTTACTGAATGGGTGGCTAATCGCTGTGGCTGCCTGTGATTTTTAGCCCACAATGCAGATCCCACAAGCTACACCATCTTCAAGTAAACACCCTCCACCCTTCAACCATCTACATGCAAAGACCTCCCACACAGGAATTTTTAAAAAATGGACCCGTTTATTTACTTAAATATGGATCTCTCATCTTCACTGGTAGATGCACCAGGAAACACTAAAGTGGCAAGCTCAAAAAATGCAGGCCGCACACCAAAGACAGAACCACACAGAATCATTACAGTGCAGATGGAGGCCATTCAGCCCATTGCATCCACACTGGCTCGCTGAAAGAGCAATTCCCTCAGTTCGATTCCCCCGCCTTCTCTCCTTCACCCTGCACATTCTTCCTTTTCATATAACTGTCTAATTCCCTTTTGAATGCTTCAATTGAACATTCTCAGGCAGCGCATTCTGGATCTTAACTACTCACTGAGTGAAAAAGTTTTTCCTCATGTCAGTTCTGCTTCTCTTGTCAAATACTTTAAATCTGTGCTCTTTCATTCTTGATCCTTTCACGAGTGGGTACAATTTCTATCTGTCAGCTCTGTCCAGACCCCTCATGATTTTGAATACCTCTATCAAATCTCCTCTCAGCCTTATCTTCTTCAAAGAAAACAGTCCCAACTTCTCCAATCTATCTTCATAACTGAAATTCTTCATCCCTGGAACCATCCTCGTGAATCTTTTCTGTACTCTCTCCAATGCCCTCACATCTTTCCTCAAGTGCGGCACCCAGAACTGGATGCAATACTGCAGCTGAGGCCAAACTAGTGTCTTATACAAGTTCAACATAACTTCCTTTCTCTTGTACTCTATGCCCCTATTAATAAAGCCCAAGATACTGTATGCTTTATTAACCGCGCTTGCAACCTATCCTGTCACCTTCAATGACTTATACAAATACACACCCATATCCCTCTGCTCCTTTAGAATTCTACCCTTTATTTTATTTGTATCTCCATGTTCTTCCTACCAAAATGAATCACTTCACATTTCTCTGCATTGAACTTCATCTGCCATTTGTCCGCCCATTCCACCAACTTGTCCATGTCCTTATGAAGTTCTACACTATCCTCCTCACAGTTCACAATGCTTCCAAATTTCGTAATAACTGCAAACTTTGAAATTGTGCCCTGTACACCAAGGTCTAGGTCATTAATATATATCAGGAAAAGCAAGGGTCCCAACACTGATCCCTGGGAAAATCCACTACAAACCTTCCTCCAGTCCAAAAAACATCCATTAACCACTACTCTTTGTTTGCTGTCACTCAGCCAATTTCGTATCCATGTTGCTACTGTCCCTTTTATTCCATGAGCTACAAGTTTGCTCACAAGTCTGTTGTGTGGCACTGTATCAAACGCAATCTCAAGTGCAGCGGCTAATTTAAATAGCCGGGGAGGCCCGCACCCTCCCAATTTTGTGGAGGGGGCAGGCTGTCCATCCCCGGCAATGGGGTCAGCTGCCTGTTTGCGGGCACTGGCACCATTTTTAAAGGGCAGTCATCCCTGCTGCCCAATTTAAATTATTGACGTCCTACCCACAAAAATTAAATAAATAAATTTAAATCCTATCCCGCAAAATTAAATAAATAAATTTCTAATTCCCCTTTCCCACCCCGCCAATAACAATTACAATAACTATTTGCACTTACCCCGCCAAAACACAATAACCTTTTATGTCTGACCTTCCCCCCGCCACAAACCGCACTAAGTTTATGTTCAACCCTTCCCACCATCCCCTATACCCATTACATGTATTTAACCCCGTCCCCTCCTCCCTCCTCCCCACCACTGTGGCACTGCATTTTCCCGGATGGGAATCTGAAGGCACGGGTGTGCCAGCTGCCACGGACCCTCAAGATTGGAGGTACATGTATTCAAATTTATTATTTTTATTGATTTTCGTATTTAAATTGTGGTCCCGTCACCCAGCGATGGGGTTGCCGCCACGGAGCCTCGCCACTGCTGGGTAGATCGGGCTGGGCCCTCATGGCGTCGAGATACGTGGCGGGCCTCATCTAGTGCCATCTTCAGGTGCCCCTCCCCCCCGGAACCTGACGCCAGGGGAAGAACAAATCCAGCCCTAAGTGACCAGAATTCCAGGAAACCCGCTCTGCTGGTGTAGCAGGAACTTCAAACTGCCTATGGAAGCTGTTAGGGGCCCTGTCCCTATTTTTGGGTGGAGGGGAGTGGGAGGGTTGGTTCTGGTGACAGCGTCATTGACATCGTCATATGGGTGACCTGGTTTTATTGGGGCACGCTTAGCCTGGTCCAACACCTCAGAAAAGACATATTAGCTTTGGAAAGGCAGATGTACTAACAATCTGATTACCATCACTGATAATAGATTTTTATTCAAAATTTTAATCTTTTAACTACATTTAAATTCTGCAGCTGTTATGATGGGATTTGAACTCATATTACTGAATTATTAGTCTAGGCTATTGATTTAATAACATAATCACTCTGCTACCAGCCCCTGAACATAACCAGCCCGCAAATGCTATTGCACCTCACCCAACTTTCTTCCATTCAAAGTACAACTTCTATATTTTTGTCACCTCACATTTACTGACATTTGCAATTTCCTTGTAGAATCCACCAAATTATCAATATGCCTTTGCAACTTCCTTCTTGTCATCAATTTTTTTTTACTATGTCTCTTATTTTAGCATCATCTGAAAATTTGTACATGGCCCCCTACAACCCTATAGCCAAAGTATTGATGTGCATGGTGAACAGGAGTAATCCCAGAACAAAACAGAGCCATTTACCAGAATTTCAGGATAAAGTCTTCACTTGAATGCCTGAGCCATCTAGTGTGCTAACTCACCTGTACACATCTGTACTGTGCAGCGACCCAATACACCATCTCCAATGTTGCCCTTTGCACCATCCCCATTATCACAGGTGCCCATGATTTGATCTGCTGCTACCTTATGCTGTACCATCCCAAGTAAACTCTGGACAAAGTTAAAATGAAGAGTATATATGTCTCTGTGGACTGTGTTTACTGTTTTTTTTTTATTCTACTACATTCCATTGCCAACAATTTGTAGAATGTATCTTCTGGAACCCAACCTTGTGATCCTTCTAAGGGTCTCCCATTGCAGAGAATCGAGCACAAAATCCAGGCTGACACTTCAGTGTCAGTACTGAGGAAGTGCTGCATTGTCAGAGGTGCCATCTTTTGGATAAAACATTAAACTAAGAACCTGTCTGCCCTCTCAGGTGGGTGAAAATAAAATCACATTGCACTATTCAAAGAAGAGCAGGGGAGTTCTCCCCAGTGTCCTGGTCAATATTTATTGCTCAATAACATTACTGAAAAAAGGCTGATCTGATTATTATCGCATTGCTGTTTGTGGGAGCTTGCTGTGAGCAAATTAGTTGCCACGTTTTCCTCTATTATAACAGTGACTGCACTTCAAAAAATACTTTATTGGTTGTAAAGCTCTTTGTGACATCCTGAGATTGTGAAAGATGCTATATAAATGCAAGTTCTTTCTTTTTGTATCCAGTGGAAGTTGTTGATGAGGAAGTTGGCTTTTTGGATGTTTGTGTGCATCCCTTGAGATTGAGGTGGTTCTGAATGTCATTGTGGCCATGAAGTGATTCCGTTTGCCCCTTGATGTCTCACCATGCCCAGTAATGCAGTACCAGTCAGGTCTTGCCCGCTTTCTGGCACATCTTGTATTATTTCAGCAAGGGTGCGTAGATGACCTGTTATGTGGCATTAGCCTGAAAAATAGTAGCCTCATCAATGCCTACTCCAGCAATGTGCCTATTGCTGGACTCTCCCCAGCATTGTCCAATGAGCTGTGTGGGTGTCGAGTCCTTCAAAAGTTATGAAGCCTAGTATAATGATTCGCTAAATCGTATTCCCCAGCATGTTGAAGCTGAGAAGAGAGCTTGACGTTCATCAGGCCTCTATAATTGTGTGTCCATTCATGAGCGATACTCCCACTGTGCAAAGGATTTCTATCATTAGAGACTCTGTAACAGGCAACCACAAAAGACGTCACATGGTCCATGTTGGACCAATGTCCTGATAAATGGTCATACGTGACTACGCAGATGCAGATTATAAACGTTTTAGTCATTGCCAGAAATGGCAGGATATTTTGTTTGTTGAAATAAGAAATTCATAGTCACTTAGATGCTTCTTTGATATGTAGGGCCCCATATGAGCAATGAAGCAATGTGATGCATGAGCCAGCAGGCTTCTGTTCCACCACTGTCATCACCACATACTCCTGTTCATGCTCTGGCATTGACGTGCTCAAATTGACGAGCTCACTCACTAAACTAGAAAGACCATACAGGCTGGTGCTCATTTCTATAGAAAATTGAAGGCCAAGGGGTGACCTGATAGAGCTCTTCAAAATTATAACGAGGTTTGATAGTGTAGATGTAAAGAAGATGTTTCCACATAAGGCAAATACCAAAATTAGGGGTCATGAATATTAGGAAGTCACAAATAAATTTAATAAGGAATTTTGGAGATAATACTTTACACAGAGAGTGGAATTCCCTATCACAAGTAATAATTGAGGTGAATAGCATAAATGCATTTAGGGGATACTGGATAGTATACAAAGAAGAAAGGATTAGAGGGTAGGCAGATAGAGTTATAAGAAGGGGTGTGGGAGGAGGTTCGTGTGGCGCATTAACACCAGCACACGCCAGTTGGGCCAAACGGTCTGTTTCTGTGCTTAAGCTTTCTATGTAATCCAACTGCCCGGATGTTGATGTTACAACAGACAAAGTGAATGACATAGGGCACTGTGAGGTGTTCGTCACCCTTTTAGCGAGAACTTGGATTGGTTTTTGAGGGCCATCATAAAAGCAGAAGAGATAGCACATGTTAAAACTCTGGCTGCAAGATGGCAGTACAGTGGCGCAGTGGTTAGCACCACAGCCTCACAGCTCCAGCAACACAGGTACTGCCTGTACGGAGTTTGCAAGTTCTCCCTGTGACTGTGTGGGTTTTCGCCGGGTG
This sequence comes from Heterodontus francisci, assembly GCF_036365525.1. NCBI lineage: Eukaryota > Metazoa > Chordata > Chondrichthyes > Heterodontiformes > Heterodontidae > Heterodontus > Heterodontus francisci. The sequence continues at coordinate 14,164,720 of NC_090376.1, read as the reverse complement.
CTCCGGTTTCCTCCCACAGCCAAAGACTTGCACGTTAATAGGTAAATTGGCCATTGTAAATTGCCCCTAGTGTAGGTAGGTGGTAGGAGAATTGTGGGGATGTGGTAGGGAAATGGGATTAATGTAGGATTAATATAAATGGGTGGTTGTTGGTCGGCACAGGCTCGGTGGGCCGAAAGGCCTGTTTCAGTGCTGTATCTCTAAATAAATAAACAACACTGCAAATTACATCCCTCATTCAATGAGCTCCTACTGGGAGAGAGCCTAGCCCAGGTCAGGCCAGTAACTCATGTCAAAATTAACTCCAGAAGATCTGTCAATGGTAGGTTATTTGAAGGACATTTAATGCACAGAGATCACTGTGCACTGTTCCAATTTTAAAAAGCAGGCAATAGAAAAACTAGGTCATGAGGAGTTAAGTGTATATTTCTGAGGATTTCTTCATTAGCGATTGCAAAATATGCAAAACCTCCTCACAAACTTGTTGTCACCTAAACATTGCTTAATAATTTATTCCATCTGCCAGGCTGCATACTGTTATCGGCCCAGGGCACCTGAACACTGATTATATTTGAATGTTTTGAGAAAACATCTAATTAAAAACATAGTTTAAAGCATTCCTGGATGGTCCATTTTATCCTTTGATTTACATGTGAAGTTATGCTCCGAAAGATGTGCAGCCCAAGTTGCATGAACTACCTGCTGGGAATAGTCACAATATTCCTACCCAAGCAAAGGTATCAGCTGTTGCTCCATGGGTAGAGCTCTTACTTCTAACTCTGAAAGTTGCGGATTTAAGTTTGCCTCCAGGTGCTTGAGTCCATAATTGAGGCTGATGTTGCAGTGCAGTACTGAGGGAGTGCTGTACTGATGGAGGTGCGCCTTTCTGATGAAACATAAACTGGGGTCCTTCTGCCTTCTCAGGCAGCCATAAAAGATACCCAGGTACGATTAGAGTAAGGGAAGATGAGCTATCACTGGTGTCCCTCAACTGACATCACTGAAAATGGATTAGCTGGTTATTTTGCATTGCTATTTGTGGGATCTTACTGTGTTACTTGCTGCAATGATTCCAAGGTACCTCATTGGTTGTAAAGTGCTTTATGATGAGCTGGGGTCATGGAAGAAGCTCTATATATATGCACAAGTCTTTATTTTTTTCAGGATTTGCGTGCAGTGTTGGAGGAAACATCCAGTGGACTACACTTGGTAACCAAATATCTGGTTACAGTGGTTAAGGGACATCTTAAAAACCCCATGGCATTCTTTGAAGGGGACCAGGGAGTTGGTCCAGTGTTCAGTCCAATGGTCCTCCCTCCACCTCTCTAAGAAGACTCAGCATGATTCATCTCATTACTGTTTATAACAGGTTGTTGCATACAAAATGGCTGCCATGTTAGTTTGCATAACGACAATGACTGCATGCCACAGCTTGAATTAAGAGTTGAGATAAGATGTTGAACAGATGCATGTCTTTGCTCCTATGAGTATCTAATTTTAGTTTTGCCTGTCCCTAAAGCTCCAAAGGACTTGAGAGAAGAAAATCAAATTGCATAGAATTTACAACGCAGAAACAGGCCATTCTGCCCAATTGGTCAATGCTCGTGTTTATGTTCTACACAAGCTTCCTCACATCCCACTTCATCTAACTATAATCAGCATATCTTTCTATTCCTTTCTCCCTCCTGTACTTATCTAGCTTCCCCTAAATGTATATGTGCTATTTGCCTCAACTACTCCATGTAGCAGCGGGTTCCACATTCTAACCACTGCGTAAAGAAGTTTCTTCTGAATTTTTTATTAGATTTATTAGTGACTATCTTATATTTATTCTTTTGTCAGTTATTTTAAATCTGTATCCTCTGTTTACTAACCCTCCTGCCATTGGAAACAGTTTCTCCCAATCTACTGGATTAAAATGGTTCCTAATTTTGAGTACATCTATTAAATCTCTTAACTTTCTTTGCTGTCAGCCGAACAACTGCAGGGTTCTCTAGTCATTCTTTAGTCTTCTTCCAATCTCGTCCCCTTCTCCCCTGCCGGTGCTGATTTTGTTTGAGTTCGATTCTCACGAGTGCAAGAGGTTTTGTACCTTGGCCAATCAGCCAGCTTTCATGTGTGTGCATTGGGGCTGAACCCTAAATCCAAAGTCGACACATGCATGTGCACTTTCTGGAAGAAAGCCACTGGAATGGTAAATCTGCTTGATTTTTTTTTGCTCCTCCTTAACTGAGGCCCACTTCCATACTCATAACTCCTTCACTCACTGGGTAAATTCTGGTTTGAAGGAGCAAGTGAGAGTTCCTGCAGTATCAGCCATGGCTCAGTGGCTAGTACACTTGCCTGTAAGTCAGGTGGTTGATAGTTTAAGTCCCACTCCATAGACTTGAGTGCAAAATCTAAGCCTACCATCCCAGTGCGGTACTGAGGGAGTGCTGCACTGTCACAGGTGCTGTTTTTCAGATGAGTTGTTAAGATGAGGTCCTGCCTACCCTCTGAAGCAATGTAAAAGCTGCCATGGCACTATTTCGAAGAAAGTCAGGGAGATCTCTTGGTCAGTATTTATTCCTCAATAAACATCACTAAAACAGATTTTTTGTTTTTGTTTGTGGGAGCTTGCTGTATGCAAATTGATCGCTGTTGTCACAGAACCGTACTTATTTTTCTCCTCGGATTAAAACAGTGTGCCTTTAAGATTCTGTTTGAAACAGTGTTCCTTTAAGACAGGGAGAGAAGCTTTTGGATTTCTGAGGCACAGTGTGCCAGCTGCATTTGTTACTTAGGCCACAGCAGGAGAGAGAGGTCACATGGTATAATGTTTCGATTTGACTGTGTGTAAAACTGGCAAAAACTGGTCTGAACCAGTTAGTTTTGAGAGACTCTCCAGAGAGGCGTGCTACTGAAGAAAAGAGCTCTCTATTCTCTCTCAGAAAAAATTCTACAAGGAGCTACAGGCCAAGTTAATTGCCTAAGGAGAAAAAAAGCCTTTTTTGTGAAGAGATCATTTTACATTGCTGAAGATAGCAAAACTCATTTTCTTCACTTCTAAGCCAGGAAGTATTTGCTTCAAGATTGAATCTCTCTTGACTGATTGTATTTTCTGGAATTTGCCGGTGGTCTTGATGCCTGCTGCAGCTGAATGCCTATCTACTGAAGAGACTATTTCATCACATCTGCATGGAGACTTTGAGTGGCATTTGATTATTTTCACATTAGAATACCTCACCCATCAGGAACATAACCCACAAAGACTTATTTATTTATTCTTAAGAAACAGCTAATTTTTTAAAAACACCACTTTTAAAACCGGTTAACTGTTAGTTTTGAATGTATGTGTGTGAATGGGGGAGTTGGATTAAAATAAGAAGTTGTAAGGTCTTTAGACATAGGTTTATCTTAATAGTGTTTAAGATTTAGTGTTTTTTTAAAAATAAATAGTTAATTTATTGTTGTCTAAAGATACCTGGTTTGGTCTGTTTTATTCCGGGTGTTATCAGAGTGTTTAATTTGGCTGTTTTCTGGTTGGATGGAAAAACTTTAATAATATGCTGCGATCTGTGGAGTGACGGAACTGAATTGATGGTGCATTGCTCCCACCTTGGTCTTAACACTGTACACCAGTGACTGCATTTCAAAAGTATTTTATTGACTGTAAGGTGGTCCTCAAATCATGAAAAGTGCTGTATAAATGCAATTGCTTTCTTTATTTTGACATCAGCTAACGGCACAGATTGGTGATGAAAGTCGGAGCCCTTTGCTTTGTACAAGACTGGGTGGTGCCTTTCACCACTCAGTTACTGAGAGAGATCAATGGCTGTTTTGACATCCCAGATTTAAGGAAGATCCAAACTTCTCTGATCTCCAATTCTCAGTATGAGCTACAGTCTGTACTTTAATGTGCGACCACTGTGGTGGAGACAAATAGAACAGGAAGTTCCCAGGGTCAGTTCCTAGGAGATACCTTAGCCAATTGCGGCCCAGAACCATTGAGGGGGGAGGGTGGGGATGGGGCAACAAATCTTTTACATTTGACAATTGATGACAATAGCAAGGCATAAGAACATAAGAAATAGGAGCAGGAGTGGACCATAGCGTCCCTCGAGATTGCAACGCCATTTCATACTATCCTGGCTGACCTTCAACCTCAGCTCTACTTTCCCGCCATATCCTTTGATTCCGTTAGTGTTCTGTGTCTTGATTATATTTAATGTCATGTGTTCTTTGTGTTGTCTTATGCAGCACAATGAGGTACGTGGATTCCAGTTTCTTTGAACATCTCTAACAGGTTTATGAACAGTCAAACTAATATATACAGTACAGAGCAAACTATGTACAGAACCTTTGTCTAGGCTGTTACAGGTGCAGAGTGACTAGGGATTCTAGTCACATGACTATGTCCTGGTACATAGCTCATTAGCACAGAGTTCTTAAAGGGACATCACTCTTGAAGCAATCATATAACACTTAACAACTGAACATCTAAAGCACTTTGGTGCAGAGATTCCAAAAGATTCCAAAGGCAGTATTTATTGCCCATCTCTAGTCACCTTGAGTGGATTGATAACCAAGCACAGAAGTGTGGGACTGGAGCAATTTCTAGGCCAGTCCATATTAGACGATGGAAATGTTCTTTCCCATTAATCCAGTTTGCTGTCCTCCCTCTCATTCCATATGTATTAATCTCCTCCAGTAATCCCCCCGTAGACTGACTCCAATGCATTTCCCCCCCAACTAGCATGCCTGTTACCTCCTTAAAGAATTCTATGGAGTTTATCAAGCAAACTGTCCTTTTTGAAATCCTTGCTGGCTACTTCTAATTATTTTCTTTTTATCTAGATACATAGTAATTTCATCCTTAATTAAAGAATTTAATTTTCCCTGTCACCCATGTTGAGCAAGTTGGACTGTAATTACTCAGATTAGCTGCATCCCTTTTTAAAAATAAGTATTACATTCACCACTCTCTAGTTTCTGGCATGCGTCCACACTCAACTGAGCTCTGAATTATAAGGCCCCAATTTTAACTCCCTCAGCCTGGTGAAAACTGGGCTGGTTAAAATGAGGGGAATGACTGACCCTCCAAATCCACTGACTTCCCCCTGGGTCCCAATATTAACCTGCTCTTTTGAGCAGGCGCGCAGGGCACCTGCAGGAAGACACCAAGGTCCTCTTTAAATATACAGAGTAGGTCCCACTGATGTCATCGGGCCTTGATTTGCAATTTTAGTCTGAAACTTTTTTAGGGGGAGCAGATAGTTTTCCCATCAGGCCAATCCTGCCAGGAGTGGAATCGGGAGCCAGACGAGGCATGGCAGGTATGTTTAAAATTTTTCCGTCTGGGCCAGGAGGAGCAGGAGTTCTCCACGAGGAAGCCTTGGGCCTCCCTTAACATTTAGTTGACTGCCGGGGAATGATCCCAGGGTTCCCTGGCTGTGATCCCCTGCCTGCAATTTCCCATTTCCTCCCACCAACCAGGTAGTGCATCTGGCAGGAGTTTGGCAAGACTCCAATGAAAGTTATGACAATGAGTTCCATCCATTAAGATCGGCTGGGTCTCCAAGTCTTCAGATGTGTTGCCACTTCAGAACTCGTGTGCCCAATTACTCTCATCTCCTTAAGGATCTTAGTATATTTCTTGTTGGAGTTTGGTTGCCTTGTCTTCCTTTGGCCGACCTAACTAGCCTGCCTAAAACCTTTCCCACTCTTCAGACTTGCACACAAAAATCTAGGCTGACACTGCCAGTGCAATACCACGGGAGTGCTGCACTGTCAGAGGTGGTGTTGTTGATGAGACATTATACCAAGGCCGCATCTGCCCTGCCAGGTTAGCCAATATTTATTTTTCATATGATATCACTAAAAAGCAGACTATCTGGTCATTATCACGTCGTGGTTTGTGGGAGTTTGCTGCACACAAATTGGCTGCCATGTTTTCTGCATTATAACAGTAACTACACTTACTTAATTGGCTGTAAAGCACTTTGGGCATCCTGAGGTTGTGAAAGGTGCTATATAAATGCAGGGTTTTTTTATAATATATTACAAATAGGTTTGCGCAAAAGGTGCATTAATCACTTTGAGGTTCATTCGCAGGAGGTTCTGTTATTAACTATGACAGCTGATTTCAAACAGCATGCGAAACAATAAAATGGCTTTGCATTCTAATATATTCACAGAGCTTTTGTTTTCTGATCTCATTCATTTCTTGTTAATTTGGAATGAAATATTGATCTGAAACGTGCCCCTACAATAAGTTAGGTGAGCAATAAATTGTTTCAACTTGCCCATTTTAATTATGCCCAAATTTTCATGCACATCCTGAAGATACAAGCCAAAGTATTGATGTTGCCAGAATAGAAATCATTTTGTTGGAAAGTAATTACTTGGTGAATCGAGGTAGAAAATTGTTGCTTCAGTCAACAAAATAGTTTGAAAATTAAGTCTGATTCCTGGGTTATCATTTGGATTACAATTCTTTAAAAAAAAACTTACATTTATACACCACATTCCACAACTCAGTATATTCCAAACTGCTTTGCAGCCAATGCAGTATTTTTGCACTTGTTGTCATGTAGGAAGTGCAGCTGTTAATTTGCACAAAATAAAGTCTCACAAGTAGCACTGAGATATTGTCCAGATAATTTGTTTTAGTGATGTTGGTTCAAGGCTTGGGAAGTGCACCAGGGACAGCTCCACTGCTCTTCTTCAAACAGTGCCATGGGATCCATTATGTTCACCTGAGAGGGCAGACGGGGCATTGTTATAATGTCACATCTGAAAAACAGCACTTCTGACAGTGCAACACTCCCTCAGTACTGGAGTGTCAGCCTAGATTATGTGCTCACATCATCAGGGTGGGTCTTGAACTAACAACCTCCTAACTCAGAGGAAAGAGTGCTACCCACTGAACCACAGCTGATGCAAGAACACAGATTTTGTGGCCAGCAGGGAATGAATGACGCTATGTTGTTGAGGGCATTAGCACGGATGTTATATGCGTGCGCCAAAAGTATGCAGATCCGTCCGATCGTGACGTCACTGCTTTAATACCGACCTGCCATTATGGACTTCGACGCTCTAGTTAGTGCCCTCTCTTAAACATGCATGCAGCAATTTAAAGGCATCATTTTTCAACCTGCAGGTTTCTTTGCTTTTTCCCTATTCTTGCTGAATTAGTGGAAGTACTGGGATGTTGGAAGAGTTCAGAGAAGTTGGTCAAGTCTGCAGTGAGTGGTGTTAGATGATGGGAAGGCATTGTATTCTGCGGAAAGGCCTCTGGGTACACTAGTTGTTCCCCGTCATGGGAGTTACTGTTGCAATTCCCCTTGGACTGCAGCATCAGAGGGAGATGGAGCAGAGGCAACAAAGATAGCAAACTGCTCACAGAGGGAGAAAGAGGTCTCTCAGCAGGAGATTTACCCACCTAGGGTCTTCAGGGAGAACTTCTCCTCCTTGCACCTAAGCCAGGAGCAGTGTGATCGGCAGCTGTACTTCACCAAGGATGTGGTTAGGGAACTGTGTCACCTCTTGGAACCAGACCTGCAGCCTCAAAGCAGCACAGACAGCACTGCCAGTTGCCGTCTAGGTGATATTGACCCTGAATTATTTTGCCAGCAGATCCTTTCAGGCTGGAAAAGGTGATATAGCAAACATCCTGCAGTTCACTGTCCATTGCTACATGCGGGGGGTCACAGAAGCTTTGTACGCTGGGACAGGTGACTTCATTGTCTTCTCTCTAAACAGAGAGAAGCAGGTGGAGTATGCACATGACTTTGCCACGATAGCAGACTTCACCATGGTGCAGGGTGTCATCAATTGCACATATGTGGCTTTGCTGGCTCTGATCTCAATGGTACCAAAACTACAAGGGGTAACTCACTCAATGTGCAGTTGGTAAATGCCTGCTATCTTGACAGCAGTCATGATTCATTCATCCTGCGCTAGCCCGCTGTTTCACCAATCTTCCAGGTAACATGTCGAACCAGAGTGCAGCTGCTTGGTGACAAGGACTATCCCCTTAAACCTGGCTGATGACTCCCCTCGCAATCCCACCTTATGTGATCAACAATTGTACAATGAAAGCCATGCTGCACCAAGGAATGTCATCGAGCAGACCATCGGTCTGCTGAAGCAACGGTTCCGCTGCCAGGACCGCTCAGAAGGAGCCCTCGAGTACTCCCTGCAGTGGGTATCCTGATTTGTGGTTTTTGTGGTGGTCTGTTGCATCCTCCACAGCCTGCCCATCATGAGGGCACAGCACTTGCCACCTCAAGTTCTCCTCGGCAAGAATTTCAGAAGGAGGAAGAAGAATAGGAAGTGAGAAGGAGGAGGAGGAAAAGGAAGAGGGAGGGAGTGAGCAGGCAGCTGGCACGTCCACCTTCCAGACAGGCTGTCCATGACCACAGTATCAGACTTTGTTTTCCCTGAATGTAACTACAGATTCCCATTGTACCAACTTCATCCAATAACATTTACAACACTCCATACAATACTCAATTAATCACCTTTGTCCGTTCCCTTAGTGCCTGTCTTGTGGTTGCCTTTACCTGGCCTAGTGCTCCTATGCAGGGCTCCCCCCATGGCCGCAGCATGGTGTAAGATTTAGGTTTGGAAGGCACAGATATCCAAAGCAGAGGGTCAAACTCATAATGTGATTTTAAAGCAGGTTATTAAGAAGCAACAGTTTAAATATAATGTATGTTAAGAAGCAGCAGTTTAAATATGATGATGCATGAGCTAAATGGACAGAAAAAACATACGACCTGTAACAGATGAGTACGGTTTACCGGTCCTGGATCAGATGATGGGGGAAGGGGGAAGCTGGCAGATGCTGATCTCCATAGCTGGTGGTTGCAGTCTCTTCTGCTCTCACTCTTCTTCAGCTAGGGTATTAGGCTTTTTTAAGTCCAAAGTGATCTTTCCCTCTTGAGAGATCATTTATATACCTTAATTCTAGGGGGCTGCTTATGCCAATCACATTCAATTGTCTATTTAGCCATGGACAGATACCCAAGGTAGATCCCTCCCATTTCCATCTGAAGTCCATGAAGTCATCTCCTGGCTTATCGCTTGCTAGGACATCCTATTTAACCTTTAGATATGAGTCATGAGATCCCACCTTATCAAGCTTAGGAATGTCTTGTACCAGAGCCAATGCAGAATCATGTCCTTGGCAGAGAAAACAGGCCTACACTGTCCTGGGTATCTGCTATAGAATCTTTCTTGAGAGAGAAGACCAGCTTCATTCCAGGCAATCACAATACTATCCCGACTAATTGTATGACAATACTATAATGTTCTTAAAAATGCCATTTCTTACAACTGCTAGTGAAGGCTGCTGACTTTCACTAAGGAAGTGTGCAGATGGCTTTGGAGGATGACCTCAAGTAGTTCTAAACTTCAATGACCCGGCTTCATTCTACACCACCTTGGCATGGGCAGTAGCAGTGGAGGATGGCTGGGTGACAGGCAACACAGTGGCGCAATGGTTAGCACTGCAGCCTCACAGCTCCAGGGACCCGGGTTCGATTCTGGGTACTGCCTGTGCGGAATTTGCAAGTTCTCCCTGTGTCTGCATGGGTTTCCTCTGGGTGCTCCGGTTTCCTCCCACATGCCAAAGACTTGCAGGTTGACAGGTTAATTGGCCATTATAAATTGCCCCTAGTATAGGTAGGTGGTAGGGAAATATATAGGGACAGGTGGGGATGTGGTAGGAATATGGGATTAGTGTAGGATTAGTATAAATGGGTGGTTGATGGTCGGTACAGACTCGGTGGGCCGAAGGGCCTGTTTCAGTGCTGTATCTCTAAACTAAACTAAGGGCACTGGCAGGTTGGTGGGCTTATGAATGCTGCCATCCTGAGAGAAGACAACAGGTTTGTGCTCGACAGATCCACTGCCACTCCCCAGGGCAGTGCCTTAACAATCCTAGTAATCTGCCGGAGGACAGATTGCTGAATTGCTGTGAGACCCTGCAAGCTCCTTTGAGCACTGGTATCTGCAGCCAAGATGGCAACAGTCGAAGCCTGCATGGCAGCAAACTGGGCTTGTCATAGAGTCATTTACAGCATAGAAGGAGGCGATTTGGCCCATTGAGTCCATGTCAGCTCTCCACAGAGCAATCCAGTCAGTCTCACTCCCCTGCTCGATCCCTGTGACCCTGAAAGTTTATTTCCTTCAAATGCTCATCCAATTTCCTTTTGAAATCATTAATTGTCTCCGCATCCATCACCCTCCAGGTCATTACCGTAAAAAAGTTCTTCCTCACATTTTCCCCCTGCATCTCTTGCCCAAAACCTTTAATCTGTGTCCCCTCGTCCTTCCACCATCAGCTGATGGGGACAGATTTTCCTTGTCTAACTTATCTAAGCCCATCATAATCTTGTACACCTCGACCAAATCTCCCCTCAATCTCCTTTGCTCCAAGGAGACCAATCCCAGCTTTTCTAAACTAAATTTGTAAATAAAATCCCCCATTTCTGGAACTATTCTGGCCAATCTCCTCTGCATCCTCTCAAGGACCCTCACATCCTTCCTAACGTATGGTGACTAGAACTGGATACAATATCCAGTTGGAGCCTAACCAGAGCTTTACAAAGGTTCAGCATAACTTCCCTGCTTTTGCACTCAATACCTCTATTTATGAAGTCCAAGATTCCAAATGCTTTGCTATCCACTCTCTCAATATGTCCTGCCACCTTCAAAGATCGATGCACATGCACCCCAAGGTGCCTCTATTCCTGCATACTCTTTAGAACTGTGCCATCATGTATATATTGCCTCACCCTGTCCCTTCTGTCAAAATGGTTCACCTTACACTTATCATTAATAAATTCCATCTGCCACTTGTCTGCCCATTCTGCTATCCTATCTATGTCCTGTTGCAGTCATTTGATATCATCCTCAGTGCTTGCCACTCCTCTAAGTTTGGTATCATTGGCAAACTTTGAAATTCTGCTCTGCTTTTCAAGATCCAAATCATTTCTATATGGCAAAAAGCAGTGGTCCCAGCATTGACCCTTGGGGAAAACCACTGTCAACTATCATTCAGTCTGAAAAAGAACCATTTACTAAGACTCACTGTTTTCTGTCCTTAAGCCAATTTTTTTATCCAATTGGATCTGACCTTCATATTCTATGAGCCTTAATTTTCTGTGGTACTTCATTAAACACTTCCTTAAAACCATCAGGGAACTCCTCTTTGCTGACAATGCTGCATTAACATCTCACACTGAAGAGTGTCTGCAGAGTCTCATCGACAGGAACGCGGCTGCCTGCAACGAACTTGGCCTCACCATCAGCCTCAAGAAAACAAACATCATGGGACAGGATGTCAGAAATGCTCCATCCATCAGTATCGGCGACCACGCTCTGGAAGTGGTCCAAGAGTTCACCTACCTAGGCTCAACTGTCACCAGTAACCTGTCTCTCGATGCAGAAATCAATAAGCGCATGGGAAAGGTGTCCACTGCTATGTCCAGACTGGCCAAAAGGGTGTGGGAAAATGGCGCACTGACACGGAACACAAACGTCCGAGTGTTTCAAGCTTGTGTCCTCAGTACCTTGCTCTACGGCAGCGAGGCCTGGACAACATATGTCAGCCAAGATCAACATCTCTACTCATTCCATCTTCGCTGCCTCCGGAGAATCATTGGCATTAGGTGGCAGGACTGTATCTCCAACGCAGAAGTCCTCAAGGCGGCCAACATCCCCAGCATATACACCCTACTGAGCCAGCGGCGCTTGAGATGGCTTGGCCATGTGAGCCGCATGGAAGATGGCAGGATCCCCAAGGACACATTGTACAGCAAGCTCGTCACTGGTATCAGACCCAGCGGCCGTCCATGTCTCCGCTTTAATGACGTCTGCAAACGTGACATGAAGTCCTGTGACATTGATCACAAGTTATGGGAGTCAGTTGCCAGTGATCGCCAGAGCTGGTGGACAGCCATAAAGGCGGGGCTAAAGAGTGGCAAGTCGAAGAGACTGAGCAGTTGGCAGGAAAAACGACAGAAGTGCAAGGAGAGAGCCAACTGTATAACAGCCCCGACAACCAATTTTATCTGCAGTGCCTGTGGAAGAGTCTGTCACTCTAGAATTGACCATTGTCTCTCGAGACAAGGAGTCCAAAGATTTCCTTAAAATCCAAATAGAAAATATCCACTGAATTCCCTTCATCATCCTTCTCTGTTATGTCATCAAAGCATTCAATTAGATTAGCCAAACATGATCTGCCTTTTAAAAATCCGTGCTGGCTATCCTTAATTAGTGCAAACCTCTCCAAGTGCCTGTTGATTTTTTCCCCCTGATTTTTGTCTCTAAAATCTCACCCACAAATTATTCCCAGCACTGTCTCCTCTATGGGGATCAGCACATGTAGCCATGCCTGCCCTGCACCCACTCCCCAGCTCCCACCTCCACCTGCTGGTAACCTGCTGCTACCATCAGTAATGGGCTACTTTGTCCTGCAAAAAAGAGGGAATTGTGCCATGTGTTTGTGTGATGTACCTGCCACAGTTGAATAGCTGGCAGTGTGTGCAAGCTGTGAGATGTGGTTTTGCAGCTTGCAGCAGTACTAGGTGTGTGAGAGAGGTGAAATATATGAATGTGAGGTATGAGTCCTGGTTGAGATTGACTGTTGGTAGGCAAACGAAGAGGGTGTGGTGAATAGAGCAGTGTGTGAGGCTCATGGTGCAGTAGGATATGGCATATAAGGATGCATTCACTAACCTTATCTACTCATGTTAGTTCATTAAACTTTTTCTGGCACTACATCCAGGTCCTCGATGCTAGTCTGGTGGCATTGATCACTGCAGCCAGCTTCTCCCACTACCTTCTCAGCACTTGTACAGAGGACTGCCTGGACTCTGATGGAAGAGGACCTCTCTTTCTGTCAGCCTCCTGCACCAATGACACCAGCGCAACATGCAAAATCCTCGGGGAGGCACGCTCTCTGCCCTGTTGCGCCATTTCTGTTCCTTCGTCCAGGTCTTCATATCTTCTGCCCATGATGCAGCCAGAATGCACCTTTCCTTTATAAGGTGCAGTCTGGTTTAGGCAGTACAGGGTAGCTTGAAGTGGCTCGAGCCTCACACAAACTTGGGCCACCTGCTGAGGCCGTAGCCACCCAGCAGTATGTTCAGCATGGGTCTACATGCTAGAATGATTCAAATGAGCGGGCATCACAAAGTTTGTGTGCTGCCTACATCACTTTGAACGGGCACTAATGAATCCCCATGCCTGATTTTTGGGGCTGACCAATTTAATCACCACGGAATGTGAATCAGAAAGTGTCTGATTATTTAAGTCAATGCCAAATCATATAGAGAAAGAAAAATAAAGAGAGCGAACGATTGATGGGATTAAGAGAGCGAGATAAAGGAAACAGAAAGATAAAGTTAAAACATAAATTATTTTAAGTTTTAAAATATCCACCAACATTTAAAATCTGAAGGAACTTTTAAAAGTAAATTTTCAGTGCCAGAGACATTGTTCAACAGTAATTAAGACTTATCACACAGTTAAAAGTGTAGTTACATTGGAATGGACAAGCCCTAACTTTTTCTGGCATGTTCAGTGGGTATGTAGCTGCAAAGTACAGCAACTTCGCAGTCTTACATTTGTTTCAATGCTGAATCACGTGGCAAGGTTTCGGCCTAGCAAAGTTTGTGGAAGAGCAGGGCAGTTTGGACAAGAACTTTCTGCGTTCTGTGTTTAACTGTGCATGTGCAGACACCAGAATTTGCTGGCCAGCATTTAATACCTGTGAACATGGGTCCTATCGAAAGTGAGTCTGGGGAATTAATAATGGAAAATAAGGAGATGGCAGATATATTGAACAAGTATTTTGCATTGGTCTTCACCATAGAGGATACAAGTAACATCCCAGAAATTGCTGTAAATCAGGATATGGAAGGGAGGGAGAAACTCAAGAAAATTACAATACCAGGGAGGTGGTACTGAGTAAATTGTTGGAGCTGCGGGCTGACAAGTCCTCGCGTCCTGATGGACTTCATCCTAGGGTCTTAAAAGAAGTGGCTAGTGAGATAGTTGATGTGTTGTTGTTAATTTTCCAAATTTCCTAAATTCAAGGAAGGTTCCATTACATTGGAAAATAGCCAATGTAACTCCTTTAATCAAAAAGAGAGGGAGACAGAAAGCAGGAAACTACAGGCCAGTTAGCTTAACATCTGTCATAGGGAAAATGTCAGAAGCTATTATTAAAGACATTAAGCAGGGCATTTAAAAAAATTCAAGGTAATCAGGCAGAGTCAACATGATTTTGTGAAAGGGAAATCATATTTAACCAATTTATTGGAGATCTTTGAAGAAGTAACATGTGCTGTGGATAAAGAGGAATCGGTGGATGTATTGTACTTAGATTTCCAGAAAGCATTTGATAAGGTACCACATCGAAGGTTATTGCGGAAAATAAAAGCTCATGGTGTAAGGGGTAACATATTGGCATGGCTAGAAGATTGGTTAGCTAACAACAAACAGAGAGTAGGTATAAATGGGTCATTTTCTGGTTGGCAAGATGTAACGAGTGGTGTGCCACAGGGATCAGTGCTGGGCCTCAACTTTTTACAGTTTATATAAGTGACAGGTAAAAGGACCAAAGGTATGGTTGCTAAATTTGCTGATGACACAAGGATAGTTATAAACATAAGTTGTAAAGAGGACATAAGGAGGCTACAAAGGGATGTACAAAGAACAAAGAACAAAGAAAATTACAGCACAGGAACAGGCCCTTTGGCCCTCCAAGCCTACGCCGATCCAAATCCTCTATCTAAACCTGTTGCCTATTTTCTAAGGGTCTGTATCTCTTTACTTCCTGCCCATTCATGTATCTGTCTAGATACATCTTAAAAGACGCTATTGTGCCCGCGTCTACCACCTCCGCTGGTAATGCGTTCCATGCACTCACCACCCTCTGCGTAAAGAACTTTCCACGCATATCCCCCCTAAACTTTTCCCTTTTCACTTTGAACTCGTGTCCCCGTGTAATTGAATCCCCCACTCTGGGAAAAAGCTTTTTGCTATCCACCCTGTCTATACCTCCCATGATTTTGTACACCTCAATCAGGTCCCCCCTCAACCTCCGTCTTTCTAATGAAAATAATCCTAATCTACTCAACCTCTCTTCATAGCTAGCGCCCTCCATACCAGGCAACATCCTGGTGAACCTCCTCTGCACCCTCTCCAAAGCATCCACATCCTTTTGGTAATGTGGCGACCAGAACTGCACGCAGTATTCCAAATGTGGCCGAACCAAAGTCTGATACAACTGTAACATGACCTGCCAACTCTTGTACTCAATACCCCGTCCGATGAAGGAAAGCATGCCGTATGCCTTCTTGACCACTCTATTGACCTGCGTTGCCACCTTCAGGGAACAATGGACCTGAACACCCAAATCTCTCTGTACATCAATTTTCCCCAGGACTTTTCCATTTACTGTATAGTTCACTCTTGAATTGGATCTTCCAAAATGCATCACCTCGCATTTGCCCTGATTGAACTCCATCTGCCATTTCTCTGCCCAACTCTCCAGTCTATCTATATTCTGCTGTATTCTCTGACAGTCCCCTTCAGTATCTGCTACTCCACTAAAGGAGTGGGCAAAGATCTGACAAATGGAGTCTCATGTGGAAAAATGTGGAATTGTTCATTTTGGCAGGAAAAATAAAAAGAAGCATATTATCTAAATGGTGAGAGATTGCAGAGCTCTGAGATGCAGAGGGATCTGGATGTCCTAGTGCATGAATCAGAAAAGGTTAGTATGCAGGTACAGCAATTAATTAGGAAAGCTAATAGAATGTTATCATTTATTGCGAAGGGAATTGAATACAAAAGTAGGGAGGATATGCTGCAGTTATACAGGGCACTGGCGAGACCACATCTGGAGTACGTTATTGGTCTCCTTATTTAATGAAGGATGTAAATGCCTTGGAAACAGTTCAGGGAAGGTTTACTAGACTAATACCTGGAATGGGAAGGTTGTCTTCTGAGGAAAGATTGGACCGGCTAAGTTTGTATCCGCTGGAGTTTAGAAGAGTAAGAGGCGACTTGATTGAAACATGTAAGATCCTGAGGAGTCTTGACAGGGTGGATGTGGAAAGGATGTTTCCACTTGTGGGAGAATCTAGAACTAGGGGTCACTGTTTAAAAATAAGATTTTCTCTCAGAGGGGCATGAGTCTTTGGAACTCTCTTCCTCAAAAGGCAGTGGAAGCAGAGTCTTTGAATAAGGCAGAGCTAGATAGATTCTTGATAAGGTGGTGAAAGGTTATTGGGTTGGTGGGAAGGTAGAGTTGAGGTTATAATCAGATCAGCCATGATCCTATTGAATGAAAGAGCAGGCTCGAGGGGCCAAGTGGCCTACTTCTGCTCCTAATTCATATGTTCGTATCTACCTATCCCTAATTGCCCTTGAGAAGGCAGTGGTGAGCCTCCTTACTAAAGGTGAGTACAATAGCCTCACCATTATTATTACAACAAAATCTGGGCCATGAAGAGGCAAGTTAATTGTGAGGACATTAGAAAAAAACTGGGTAGAAGAGGTAGATCTTTTACTCGTATGGCAGAGGTCAATATATTCTTAATAAGCAGGGGGTGAAAGGTTATTGGGGGTAGGCGGGAATATGGAGTCGAGGTTACAATCAGTTCAACCATGATCCTATTGAATAGTGGAGCAGGCTTGAGGGGCCGAGTGGCCTACTCCTGTTCCTAATTCGTTTGTTCGCTTGTTGGTAAAGTTGTCGGATAAATTAGTTGGAAAGATCATTAAACCAGACAGTATAAATGATCACAGGAGACAATTAGATCTGTTTTTGGTGACGGTGGGAACTGAGGGATACGGTGAGGTCAGAGTAATGGGACTGCTATTAATGAAGAGGGATTGACATGTTGAGCCGCATGCCTGCTGCCATTCCTAAAAATTCTTATGCTTCTATATGAACTTGTGGGGAGTCCAAAACCAGAGGCCATAAATACAAGATAGTCAATAGAGAATTCAGGAGAACCTTCTTTAGAATGTAAGAAATAGGAGCAGACGTAGGCCATTCGGCCCTTCGAGCTTGCTCTGCCATTTAATAAGATAATGGCTGATCAAAAATCTGTCTAGCTCAGCCTTGACAAAATTCTATGGCCCAATCTCCACTACTCTCTGGGGTAGAGAATTCCAATGATTAATGAGAGAAGAAATTCCTCCCCGTCTCTGTTTTAAATGGGAGACCCCTACTTCTGAGACTATATCTCCTAGTTCTAGATTCCCGCACGAGGGGAAATATCCTCTCAGCATCTACCCTGTCAAGCCCCCTCAGAATCTTACATGTTTCAAGAAGATCATTCTTCTAAACTCCAGAGAGTTTAGGCCCAACCTGCCCAACCGTTCCTCATAAGACAACCCCTTCATCCCAGGAATCAAATTAGTGAACCTTCTCTGAACTGCTTCCAATACAAGTATATCAGAGAATAGTTAGAATGTGGAACTTGCTACCACAAGGAGAAGTCATGAAGATGCATTTAAGGAGAAGCTGAATAAGTACATGATGGAGAAACTAATAGAAGCTGATCCAGATAGGATTAGCTGAAGTAGGATGGGAGGAGGCTCATATAGAGCATAAGCACTGGCAAGAACAGTTGGGCTGAATGGTCTATTTCTGGCTGTGAATCTGATGTAATTCTACACTAACTTGCTGCTGCATTTATCTTCATTGTTAATTTGAAAAAATATATTATAGCTGAAAAAAGGTTAAAATAGGCTCCTTAGGAAAATAAATAGCTGCATCCCGTCTTTAAACAACTTCCTCAATGATTACAAATTAATGCTAATTGAACACCGAGCATTGCATGGTCATTAAAGTAAAGGCGGACATCATTGTCAGCTTACGGGAGCTTTGTTCTGCTTCCTAATGAAGCTCAAGCTGATTGTAAATGTGAAACAGTCTCTGACCCATTATGCGTTCTCCAGATGAGATGAATTGTGATTGCTTCCAGTTGCCAAGGAAACCATTAAAGTGCCTCATTCAGCAAAGCACACACCTGGTCGGGAAAGGTAGAAGCTGTGATGTCAGCAGTGGTCTGGTCCCAAAGGGAAAGGTTATACATGAGATTGTGCTGCTTTTTCTGGCATTGAGTGCCACTTCAGCACAGCCCTGTCGAAAACAATTGTTGGCTATTTATTTTCCTGCACAGAAATGCTTTTAATTTTCATACAAATCAGAGGCACTGATCACAAGCAACCCAGGATGAATTTTTCATTAAATTTGTACAGAACTGCAGTTGAGGGTGAATGCAACTTTATCATTTGTTTCTTTCCTCTAAGTCTTTGCTGTGAGGAACGTCTATGGCCATGACCAGTATTTCTTTGGACAACTCTTTTGTCTTATTAAAGAAGGAGAAAGCAAATCAAATGAAGGTATCAGGATAAATGGCAAATCTACAAATCTTGTGAGAGCTCTTAATTTTCTCTTCTGAAAATAAGAACAAACTTGCATAAATTTAGCATCTTCCCATGTCTTTAGGCCATCCCAAATTTGCTTTAAACCCTTTAGATTACTTTTGACGCAGGGTCACTGTTGTTCTACGGGGAGGACCGGCTGTCAAATTTCACACAGTAAGTTGCCACATACAGCAAATAAAATCTTCCCAAAGCCTTGACCTCGACAACTTCAAAGGACAAGAGCAGCAGGTGCATGGAAACACAATCACTCCAAGTCACAATTTCAAAATAAGGGGGAAGCCATTTAGGACTGAGATGAAGAGAAATTTCCTTACTAAGAGGATTGTGAATCTTTGGAATTCTCTACCCCAGAGAGCTGGGGAAGCTCAGTCATTGGGTATGTTTAAAGCAGAGATTGACAGATTTCTAAATACCAATGACAGAAGTGGATATGGGGTTAGTGTGGGAAAAAGGCATTGAAGTGGATGATCAGCCATGATCGTATTGAAAGGCAGGGCAGGCTTGATGGGCTGAATGGCCTACTCCTGCCCTTATGTTCCTATGTAAATCACACAGCATCCCAACCTTTTTTTAAATTTTTATTCATTCTTGGGATGTGAGCCTCCCTGGCAAGACCAGAATTTATTGCCCATCCCTATTGCTCTTGAGAAGGTGGTGGCAAGCCGCCTTCCTGAACCACTGTAGTCCATGTGGTGTAGATGCATCCTCGGTGCTGTTAGAGAGGAAGTTCCAGGATTTTGACGCAGCGACAGTAAAGAAATGGTGATATAGTTTGAAATCAGGATGGTGTGTGACTTGGAGGGTAACTTTCAGGTGATGGTGTTTCCATACATCTGCTGCCCTTGTTCTTCTGGGTGGTAGAGGTCGCGGTTTGGAAGGTGCCGTTGAAGAGTTTCGGCGAGTTGCTGCAGTGTGTCTTGTCTATGGTACTCACTGCTGACACTG